>NW_024340849.1:43864570-44485112 GCF_902729225.1 Pteropus medius | reverse complement strand
TCCAAAGAAATGTCATGAAACAGTCAGCATCAAACTTTCTGGAACCTAAGAAGGATATGGACATTTTACGATGCAGCATTACTTTATGAGTCAAACGAAACAGAAATGAAAGAGAAGTGCCCTGAATTTTGAATACCATGAATCAAGATTAATAGCTAAATTCAAATATTTTACACTAGTAAACTACACATGGAATTTTCAAAGTGAGTTTTCTGCTACTCCTCCCAACACTAACTCCATATGCCCGGGTGTATATGAGTGTGCGTTTTTATTGTCCTCCTAAGAATCTTAAAAGTTACAGCCTAGTTATCACGCACCAGAATTCACTTTGGCAGCAGTAATTGGCAAACAGAACTGCGCTCATTTCAAACTACTCATCATAATTGTACCCAAATCACAATAGACCCAGACAATGCACAGGTTAAACGTAAGCTAGCTCAAACCAGTCCTCCAATGCCATTCAGAAACTGGGTCCCGGGGGACCCAACCCTGTACCTGCCGTTGCCCTGGTTCTTAACTCCTTTTTGGAGAAACCCAAATTTTGCCAAATATTATATTTTTTAAACTCTTAAATTAAAAAAGTAATAATAAAAGCCTCCTTTCAGCTTGCTTTTCAGTCATTTTTAGGCAAATAAACGTGTTTTTCTAAATACTTGCTTATTCTTGGTAGGGAGGCATTTTTCCATCAGAGAAAATCTTAGCGGGTTTTAAAATGTTAACAAATTGAAGTTGCGTGTGGGCACCACGCGTGAGCTGAGATGAGCATGTCTCTGACAGCAAGCTGGCGTTGGAGACCCTGGATACGAGGTGAGAACATTCAAAGTAAATTGTCAGGAGCGAAGACCGATTGAGGTCTTGCAACCCCAGCAGTGTCATAGTTTTTCCAGAGACAGTGAAGCACGTGCTGGGGTATCCATTAATTGATGGAGCAAAATGGGCTTCTACGGGCAAAGAACTTTCTTCATTTATTTGTATTTGCACTGAAGTTTTTTTTTTTTCTGATTATGAAATAAATGCGAGTTAGCAAAAATGCAAAGAGTAAATAATATAAGAAACAATAGCAAATGTTCCTTGTAATCATATACCCCAGAAATAACCACTATTGTTCTCTGTTTACTTCCTTGAGTTTATATATATATATGATTATCTACATAATTATCATATTATAAAATGGATCATATCATGTGTATATATGTTTTATATACAGTTTATTATATATTATATATATTATATATCTCTCTCTATATATACATTATATAGATATACACTGTTTTAAAACTTGTTCTCTCTCATCCCCACCTAGTTATCCTGGACATTTTTCTTTGTCAGTCTACGTAGTTTTATGCCCTTCTTTTTAAGGACTAGACAGAAAGAACCCTCTTTTAGGATGTATGCATCCCTATAATTTCTTTCTGAGGAGAGCATGATAGGCAGTGTCCCATTTCACAGATGGATAAGTGGAGGTACAGAAAGGAGGCCTGCCCCTCCCAGAGTCCAGACCAGATGTTGCCTATGGCCCAGCAAGGCTGACACCTTCACGGCGTGGTCTTTGAGGCAAGTTCCCTTCCCTGGTGCCAACCCATTGCTCCCCTCTTTTGAAATATAAGTTAAAATGATCGCTTTTGAACAGGATAAGCTGTGCTAACCATGGATTGATTTTGCAGTTGTTGCCAAAAGGAATACTCAAATAATCGTTAAACCACAGGAGATGGTCATTCATCCCTGCAAGAACTAAAAATAAACCCACCAGGTTTTCTTTGCTCCATTTTCCAGCAGAAACTTGAAGGGAGCCAATGATACATTAGCTTACAAATGCAGTATATGTTCCCTTAAGAGAAACAAGCTTTTGGAAATTACAGTTATTTATTGTTCCCTGTTAAGATGCAGAGGCCATTATAAACCTTCCATTCTCTATGGACTGGGAAGACAGCCATCTTTTCGGAGTGAGTAGAAGTCTAAAGCCAGGGCACACTTTAGGCTGCTTCCCTAGGAAAGGCTGAAGAACTCCTGCTCTCACACTCTTAAAGGTCTGGCTGCAGGACCTCCAAGACATGTGACCCCTGTCCTTGTCCTTGCTCATCCCATCCTATGCATCTGCTAATATAGGATGCATTCTGTCAGTCTCTGTTCACGTCCCTCCTGCCATCTCCAGCCTTTGAGCCCTCTCCCCCTCCTATTTTCTCCCATCTATACACCCAGCCTCCTCTTAGTTTATATTTTGCTCTTCTGCCTTCCTTCCTGCTGCCCAGGCCTTCTACACTGCCTGTTTTTCTTTGCTTTCAGTCTCTGAGTTCTGTTCATTCTTCTAGTATATCTAACCCATGGTCTCTGCACCATCTTCACCCCCTCCCTACTCAGCCCTAAGCCAATATCACCTCAACCCTAATTCTTGTTATGAATGATTCCACAGACGTTCACCTTCAAGGTTCTCCTCTCACCAGATGACCTGTCTCTTGATTTCAGTAAACCTTCTAAACCAGCACAACTCTAATCACACCCCTTCTCTCTTTTAAAAGTGTCGGTGGAACTGCATCACTGGTACTCTTTAGTTCACTCAACAGGTACTTGTTGGTGCTGATACTCTGCAGGGGCCAGGGAGATCTCCCAGAAGAGGACAAGAGATCACAGCAAGTCCTAAAGGAGGGATGGAATTTAGTCAGATGACAAAAGGGGTCACGGCCTTCCACAGTCTGTCCTTAGGCGGAGTTCCTAACCCCTTCTCCACTCCTCCCTCCCCTAACCTAACCATCCCCTCCAGCATCATTCTACAGCTCGTTCTCTTAGCACCCCTCATGTCTCTTCTTGCTTAAAAGTTCTCCTGCAGTCGTGCCCACCTACTCATTTCTCTGCAAATCTAACCCCTCACGCACGATCCATAATCAACTGTTATATCCACATTCATGTACTCATTCTACAGTTACTTAGCAAAATTTTATAGAGCACTGCTTTCTCTCAGATGTTGGATTACAGGCTGAATATAGATACAAGGAGGAAGAAAAGACTTGGTCTCCACCCTGGGGAACCCAAAGTCTATTATTCCAAGCAGCTAACCCCCTACTTGGATGCTGTCATTATATTGCATGGAACGAATGTTTCTTCTGCTTTCTTCTCCTTCTTCTCTCCATTCTTCTTCTTAATTCTGATTGTAATTCATGTCTTTATCATCTAGGCATATGCCACATTCCACTTTGTGTTACTGATTTCCTTTGTTCGCATTCTTTCTCTGTCTTGACTGTAAGCTCCTAATGGTTGGGAATCTCTTCTCTTACTATAGTCCATAATGCCTGTTCTCAGTACAGATTTGTTCTAGAACATTGTGTCAAGCTTTCGCAGTAAAGGTTCTTAGCCTTCAGGGTCCCCAACTGAGTGGAAAATAGAGCCATGTACAGAGCCCGCAGACACCATACCAACACAAGGCCCGGGCATTGACAGCCTCTATTGCTGTGAGTAGGTGTGTGGAGAAATGTAACCATGACAGTGGACAACCTTGGTCCAACCCGCTCTCACTTCCTACCCTAGGCCTTCTCTGGATCTTCATCACTGGTTGTTCAAAGAGAAAAGTGTTTCCTTCCTCTGGCACATTCCCTTTAACAAATGTACCCTGGCATTTGTTGTTCAAAGCTGGACTCACTGGCACAAGTCACCACCTAATTCAATAAATTCCTTTTATGACTAAGCCAGAGCTGCAATGATTTATCTATGGATCTCAAATCATTTTGACTCTCACATATACTTAAATTATAAACCATGTCAGGGCCATATCTCATTTTCCATAAGTAGTAATAGTCAGGTTTAAAAGTTATGGTATAATATTTTATAGAGAAGAGATTGAACTTTGCCATTTCCTTCCTAAGCCTGAAATAAGTAACACAAATATAATAGGGATTTTTTTTTTCTCAGTGATTTTGGATAACGTTTAAATGGGAATCGCTTCCCTTTTCCTTCAAAGCAAAGATTTAAATTCTATAGACTTTAAGAAATATTTTTAAAAGTTTTCACCTGGTTTTTGGTTGAGGATTGCTGATGAACTAATGTTTAAATCATATTTAATTAAAACAGTCACCAAACTGAATTTCTTCTGGTTTCTGTCTTATCTTACCAAAATTTTAATAAGCCTTACACGTAGAACATTGGGAGTGGTTATATTAATAACAGTTTCTTGTAGAAGAACTGCCAATGCAGAGAGCCATGAGAAATATTCCTGTTACATGTACAGATAGATAAATAGATAAATAGAGAAATCAAATAAATAAAACTGAAGACCTACTAGTTATTAGGATATTTTGGCAATTTCTTTCTCATGTTTCTTTTTTTAATAATAAAATATGTATAAAATTAACATCTGAAAAGGTTCCAATACAGCAAAGGTAGAACTAATGATGCTTCTTGTACTTGAT
This sequence comes from Pteropus medius, assembly GCF_902729225.1. NCBI lineage: Eukaryota > Metazoa > Chordata > Mammalia > Chiroptera > Pteropodidae > Pteropus > Pteropus medius. Next base: position 44,480,715 of record NW_024340849.1, on the reverse strand, counting down.
ACAACCTTTCTTTACACTTCTTACCTTCAGCAGAAAATGTAATTTTTAGAAAACAGAATTGCTGTAAAAGAAACATCTGTTCCTCTATTTATATAAAGCAATTAAAAAAATGATAAAATTCAGGGAATGTTAAAAAAATAACCTTTTTTAAAGAAACTATTTCAGCGTCCTAATTTTATTTCATTATTAATGAGATTATTTCCACGGCAGAATATTAAAATTCATTTCCCGTTATAACCACGGATCAGTATATGGAGTCTCACAAACCGATGATTTTGACAAATTTATGTTGTTGATAAAATGAAAATCATATTTGTTTGCAACTAAATCATAGGTTATCACTGCCTTCATAATGTGAGAGTTGGATTTCACTTCTTTTCACAACTCTGAAACTCAAGAGCTATATTTTCTCTGTTATCTAGGATCAAAATCAGCAGTGGGATATTACATTTTGCTTTGCAACACATCAGTATCACTGAATGCAGTTGGTAGCTTGAGGCAAGGTTAATTGGATCGATAGCATGGCAATATCCAAATGGCTGAATATTTTAGCATTACATTTACTGGAAATCCAGAAGCATTCTTCATTTCCTACCTCATTTCTGATTAGAAGATGTCCCCTCCTTTTTACTTTAACCTTGTGGATCTGACTTCTTCCCTTGGCACTGACCAGCGATGAATTCAGATGGAAGAGCAGAGCCAGACTCATTCTGTTTTACCAGGTGAGAGGAAAGAGAGGATTCTCCACAGTGCAACGCTGTTTTTCCATCACTTTTTAGAAGCACTGCCCAGGAAAAGGGAACATTTATTTCTGTGCTTGCCAGAGCAACTCATGAGCAATGGGAGTGTGTGCTCCAGGTACCCACTGGGCATAGCTGCCTTCTGAGAACAGGCGGCTTGCTACCGGCAGGCATCTGCTCATTCAGTTTACGGTTTCGATGCGTGAAAAAGTATCCACCGGGATGGCTTGCAATGACAGTCTGGTTCTGAAGCCTATAGCTAAACCCAGGTTTCCCATTCCACTGTAGCACTCCAGCCAGCAGCGCCTCCTTACTCACATCCATGGAAATTCACCAGCCCTATGTCTGAAGTTCAGGGTCCAGGCAAGTGGATGTGCTAACTGACCATTCATCCAGTCGACATTTATGAGGGGGGTTCTAGGTTCCAAGCTTTAAAGATGCAAAAATGAACAAAATCTTCTCTTCTAGGGGCTCACAGTTAGAATTGCTCAGGCCAGGAACTCAGATGACACAGCTCTGCTCGTCAATGGGGACACATTGGGATGCTGTTCTGATGTGCATGGTATCCTGGTAAGAGAGGATGAAAAAATGTAAAGGGAAAATAAATAACCTGCTGTGGAATAAGGCAATCCCCAAGCTCCCACACCTTCCGCAGTGCTAGACCTGAAGGATGGCTCAAGTCAGTGCAGCAGCCTGTGATCCACGAGCTTCACAATTTTGTAAGTGGACTGTTACCACCATGATCATGTCTCATCATATGTGCCCTAAGCCACAGAGCACCTGAAGTTTATTATTTCATTTAATCATTAGAATAATTTTTCAGGTTAATACTATAATCTCATTTTATAGATGAGAAACCAATATTCAATAATTTTCCTAAAGTCTCACACCTAGTAAATATGGGAATTAGAATTTGACCTCTAAACTGTAAGCCTTTGTTATTTTGTCTGAGCCAGGTTGCCTTCCCTAGAGGATACAATAGGTTCCCAAGAAACTATGGGAGTTTTTGATCTAGTTTCTGAGCAATGGGACAGTCCCTTTTAGCCCCTACCTCAGATCCCCTAATTCAAGGGATCAATCAATCTCAGGTTTTCCCAAGCCAGTTGTAGCATTTTGTAACTGACTCCTTTCTCTCTCACATGGGTGGGTGTGCTTGGGTTGCTAGGCCATCTGCTCCTCCAGCCTCTGCCAGTCCAGGATTTCTCTCCATCTCCCTCTAGCCACTCTGGTGGTTCCTTTTCCTCCATCCCTATTGCCTTCCAGTCCCCTGGCTTTTTTCCTTCCATAGCCTTCCTAAAGGCTGCTTATTTCATCACAAATAGTCTACTTACCTGCCTTCTACGGATAAACCTTGTCAGTCCAACATTTTAAGGCCACTGAGATGTTAAGTTTTAGGTCTACAAATTGTCACTCTGCTACTTATCATATGAGTGACCTTGACCAAGTGACTTTACCTTTCTGAGCCTCAAGTTTCTCATTCACAGAATGGACATAGTAGTGCTAATCTCATCAAGACTTAATGAACTTGCTTTTGCAAAAAGCACAGAGTAACACTTGACACCAAGGCCATCATATTGCACAGCACTAAAGTAGGATGAGAATTGTGTCACCTGATGTTATGCAGTTGTACAGTGCATAGTCTATATGACTGTATGTAGCAGTCCTGCCAAACATACAGTTAATAATTAGTAAATGTTATTATTCTTTCTTTTCCTTCTTGCCAGTAGCAGTTTTGAGGAACAAATTGTAATAAGCCCGTAAAGTGTCCCTTGTGGGATCAGAAGAGCAGCTAGAGTTTACAGCACATAGTAGAAAATGTGAAGAAAACAGTTGCACTGTCCTCCTCAGCCACGTAAATGGTTAAGGAAAACTTTCATGTAGAAAGCAGGTGGTGATAGCTGTCTGTTGGTATCTCTTCTGTCCCTCATGTGAAACGGTTGAGGGCATTGATCCATTTAACTTTTTCTTTACCCCAAGGGAAATGTGCAAACCCTCTTTACAATGGCACAGACACAGCAGCTACTGGGTGCTCTACTCTCAGACAGTCTGGCAGACTGGATATTTAATTTAGACCACTCACTTCTACGTACTACACTTTTGCCAAGAAAGTATCGTATATTGAATAGATATTTGCACATGTGTATTTCCCAGTAAGTCCTTCTGGATCCAATGTAATGTCAGATAACTTTCCATGTGAGTGGCAAGGTCTCTGTAAAAGAGAGATCATCTAAGCCATTTTCCAGCCAAAGCCCTTTAAATTCCCATCTTAACCTTATTATTTCCTTAACCCACAGCCTAGCAATAAATATCCTTCTGATCTCTTGACCTGACATGATTATTCTAATTACTGTACTAATTTTACCTTTCTTTTCATAGCCAAGTTCCTCAGATATGTGATCTATACCAATAGTCTCTCCATTGTATCTGCTTCCTATACCTCAGAGTCTATAATCTAGCTTCTATTGCTCTTAAAATTCTCTCCTGTCTTGTTAAGATTCCTCCTTCTCCTTTCCTGGGAATCTCTCCAGATTCTCCCATTTTTTCCTTTAAGGTTACCAATGACTCCTTCCTTGTCAAATGCTGTCTTTACCAAGCTCCAAATAAATCCAATGGAGAAAGGAAAGTCCACAAGTGGTAGAACAACTAGAAATCAATATGGGGGAAAAAAAATAAACCTTAACCCATATTTCACAATTATAACTTTTATACTCCAAAATTAATTAGACCTAAACATAAAAGTTATATCTACAAGTCTCAAGAAAAAAGCATATTAGAGAATCTTTGTGACCTTGAAGTAAGTAAAGATTTCTTTGACAGGACCTAAAAATTATTAACTACCCAAGAAAAAAAGTGACAAATTGAACTTCATCAAAATTAAAAATTTCTGTTCAACAAGAAAGAATTATGATGAAAATGAACTGACAAACCATAAACTATCAGAAAATATTCATATAGATATATCTGATAAAGAACTAATATTCAGAATACATAAAGAGCTCTTACAACTTAATAAGAAGGAAAACCATCAATAAAAAAAAAGTCAAAAAAAAAAGCTCTTGGACAAAAGGCCAATAAGCACAAGAAACAGTATTCAATATCATCAATCATCAGGGGAATGAAAATTTAAAAGACCGACAGTATCAAATTTGATAAGATGAGCTTCAAAGTAACTGGCTCTCAAACATTGTTGGCAGGGTGTGAAATGGTACAACCAGTTTGGAAAACTCTCTGTCAGTTTCTTATAACACTAAAAACATAACTATATTATACCAAGCAATTTTTCTCCTAGCTATTTCCCAAGAGAAATAAAATTATATATTATAAAAGAGAAACATAAAAATGCTCACAGCTGCATTATCAATAGTAGACAAAACTGGAACAAATCAAAAACAAATGACCATCAAAAGTAGAATGGATTTTAAAGGTGCAGTAGAGTAATACAATGGAATACTACTCAGACTAAAAAGGAATACATATAATGACATTGATGGCACTCAAAACATACTGAGCAAAGGAAAGTAGACTTCAAAGGGTAGGTATGATGTGATTGCATTCATGTGAAGTTCAAGACAGGTAAAATTAAGTTATGAAAACAAAAATCAGAACAGTGGTGTCCTCTGAGGTAGGTAAGGGGGCGGGGAGTGGGGATTGGCTAGTTAGGGACACAAGGGAACTTTTGGGGTGGTGGAAACATTCTCTATCTTAACAGAAATTTGGGTCACATGCATGTATGCATTTATCAAAATTCATTGAACTCGTACACTTACTTAGATCTGTGAATTTTACTGAAAATTATCATTCAATAAAGAAAAATCTTTTAAAGAACAAAACTTTCCCTCCCCAGATGTTTTCTCTTCAAACTCTAACCTTGACTTTGAGGGCTCCTCTTCCTGATCTTCATTCCCTCACCATTTCCCCTTTGCATTCTAATTCACTCATTCACACTCACTGTCAATATACAATAACATTAAGTTCATGGATTCAAGACTCATTTCACAGCAGGGTTGGAGAACATTTCTTCTGCAGCCTAAGAAAATGTGCCCCCAGTGATTCTCAGGCTACCAACCTTCCCCACAGCTAACTACTTACTTTCCTCAAAAACCAAGCAAAACCATTTGATTACCTGGAAATATCATAAGACCCACAAATATTGGAGCCAGACTGGCATAAAGTGCCATCCTAAGCCAGTGTCATGATGCCATCCTTGCTTTTCAGAAACAGGCTCCTCCTTTGGTTTGAATCCTGTTGAATTCAGATGTTGAATTCACTGGAGAGTAATCATAGCTAATTCTGGTTTCCCAGTGGCATCTAAGTGCATTGCTGATGTTCAGTGAATATTAATAAATAATAACAACTGTGTGCTTCAGTAGGAAATCAAGCCCCAGGCACAATGTGACCAGAAAAACTAAATAGCAAACTTTGGAACTTACTATGTTAATTAATTAAGACTAGAAAGCTTAACAAACTACATAAGAAAAATAAAGCAATCTTTTATATTCAGCTCTAGAAATGCTTAGCATGATTTAATGTCACTGGGTTCTCTTTGTTTTATTTTCTTTGCATTTGGAAAAGAACTCTAACTCAGACAATCATAAAGGAAAGTCATTAGAAACAACTAAAAATGTACAGCTGTTATTTTCTTAACTAAGCTTTATAACTCAGCCAAATACTCAGAAATATACAAAAGAATAAAGCTTTATGGAGAATATAACAAGGGCTAAAACATTTTCAAAAAAATTATCCAGACCAGGTGATTTTCTCGGTCCAGATCTTTATACCAAATACATTGAATGCCCTGTTTCGTTTTCCAGAAATATTTTTGTCTGATTTACTGAAGCTGGTCCTTTATTACTTTAGAGTAAAGTTATATGTAGATATTACTGCTTTACTACTACTACTAAAAAAATGTCTAATGCTTGAAGATCTTTTAATAATGCACATTTCGTTTTAAAAAATTGAAATCTGGGGAGTGGCTCCATAGTGTAGTGGTTAGCACATCTGCTGTACACGCAGAAGGTCCTGGGTTCATGCCCCAGGTAGAGCCACGGACCACACCCCAGGTGCGTCAGGCCCTGGGTGGGTGCGTGCCGCGAGCGTGTGGGAGGAGATGCCCCGCCTTCAGAGATCCAGTTCTTAAAAATAAAAAGAGAAATGGCAACATCCATAGGTCAGGGTCGGAAGTGGGGTTGCGGGGAGAGGGAATTAAAGAGGAGAAAAAAAATTGAAATCATTGAGTTACTGGGAAAACGTTTCTCCGGCCAAAAGGATACAAACTCCTGGGCTAGATAAATTATCCTGTGAGCTTAGAGGTGGGGAAAAAAACTCTTTTAACAAGAATGAGGGAGAGGAGAGAGTGCATTTGAATTGGGCCTTGAAGGGTAATTAGATCTGGTTATGTGGATATTGAAGACATGGGCCTTGTACAGAATAGCAAAAGCATTCAAGCTTCAAAAGGCTTTCTTTTTGTCCTACTTTCTTCCAAATGACCTGCCTCTACATTCTTCTTTGCTGCTTCTTCTCTCATCACTTTCTCCCTGTCCACAAGCTTGACTCACTCCAGCCTTCCTTCCCATTCCTTGACTTGAAATTTGTCACCATCTCTTTGGAAGGTTCTTCTTCCAGAAATTTATAAGGCTGTCTCTTCTTCATTATATCATCACTCAGTCTTCCCTGACCAACTTAGCCACCTCCGCCCAGGCACTCTCTATCCTGTCACCATATTGTTTCTCTCTAGCACACAACACTAATTAAAACAACCTTAGTTATTATATTGCACATTTCTGTAAGCTCCATAATTTGCATTTCTGTATCTTCAACACCTAGAATAATATCTGTTGTAGAATAAGGGCTCATTGAATGAATGAATGAATGAATGAATAAATGGGGAAAAATGCTCTTTGTTTCTTAAAATTCCTTCAAAAATGCAAGAAATGAATGAGGATTAGAGCAGTTCACACTGTATACAACCTGGAAAGAAAGCTGTGGGCACTGTGGTTGGAGAGTTAGACTGAGGCTCAATTTGGTGGCCCTTGGATGCACATTAATGAGCTTGCAAGCAAGGTCCAACTGGCAGATGAATTGTGGTACCCAAAACACAGGCAGGAATCTAGGCAAAAACTATACCCATAGGAGCCGGTGCACGCATTTCACCTCAGTGATGACATGAGCAGAGCAGTGCTTAACGAAGATTAAAGCAGGGCTGGTATGGAGGATGGATTAGAGGGAGGAGTGAGAAGTGAGACTAGGAGTAATCATAACAATAACAATGACAACTGCAGTTTACTGAGGGCTAACTGGATGTCAGACCCTTTGTTGTGCACATTCACTGCTCCTTCTCACTTATGCTTGCAGCAATTCATGGGATAGCTAATAAAATCCCTATCGTACAGAACAGCGGAGCATGGAGAGGCTAAGAAACTTGTTCAAGATCACACAGCTCAAAAGAGCAATCTGGGGGAAGTCTGAGAAGAGTTTTATCTGAAGGTGAGTATGGTAGACATTTGTGCTTCCACCAAATATTTCTGACTGCAGTCTTTCCAGGCGTTCTCCTGTTGGGCTTGGCCATATGACTTGTGATAACCAGGGAAATGTAGGTGGCAACGATAAGTGTCACTTCTAGTTGGAGGTATTGAGAACCTTTATGCGATTCAACTGAGGTCTCCTTTCTTCTGCCACAGAGACCAGTAACACTTCGTGTGACTCTTTTGGAGTCTGGGTCCTGGAATATATCATGCAAAGCTCAGCCTCTAGCCAAGCTGTGATGGACATAAAGTATGGGTTGTTTTGAAAGAGAGAGAGAGAGAGAAAGAGAGAGAGAGAGATTGAGAGAGAGAGAGAATGTGTGTGTGTATTATTTTGTGTGTGTGTGTGTGTGTGTGTGTGTGTGTGTGTGTGTGTGTGTGTGTGTATTGTTAACGCATAAACTCAGCCTTGTGTTATACAAGGAGAGTCATCCCTGAGCAAGTGTGTGTGTGTTAAACTCAGCCTTGTGTTATACAAGGAGAGTCATCCCTGAGCAAGAACAGAATGTTAGCAATCTGCTCTGGGCAGATACCTCCACAGAAGTAGTTTGCTTCCTGATTGAATCATGCTGAAGATAAGACCCCATCCTCTTATTTCTGCTATTTTCCACATAACCTCTCCTTTTTGGACTTTAGGCATAAAAGATTGAGTTCATCTTCCTCCTTGGTGTTATCGACATTGGCCCACACAAGGTTTTAATTTAATTTTTCCCATTTATCCTGATCCTAAAATATATTTATCCTTAAATATTTGTGTGTCCTATAAAATATTTTTGTGTGTGTTTTAATTTACGGAGTTAGTATTGCACTATTTTTCTGTCTCTTAAGATTTTTTGTTATTATTTCCTCTCCACACCATTCTCTGCATGTTGTTATAAGCACATTTCATTTCCAGTTTCTCCTGGCTTCACAGTTTTCCATAGTAGGGGTCCACCATCTGCCACCTGTCCACAGCCCTAGTGATGGACACCAGGTTATCATTCGCTCACTTTTCCTACACAATGCCAAAATGAAATCGAGCACAGATTCTCTTACAAAATCTGTAAGAATTACTCTGGGATGTATAGGCAAGGGTCAAATTACTTGGTCATCAGTCCAGGCATACTTACTTCCACTAAATGCTACCAAATTGCTGTACATTTCAAAATGGCTGTCTACAAATTTATACTGCTACCAGCAGTACTCAAAATGCTGATTTCCCACCTGGCATCCAGTTCTTGTTCTTATCCACACCTGTAAAATGGCCTTGCCTCATTCTTTGCCTGTCATGTCCTTAGTAACAGATCTTATGAGGAGCCTGTGAGATGGCTTCATGTGGTGACCTGAAGTCACAGCATGGGGACAAAGCCACCTCTACAGGACTGGTGGGCTCAGCTGAGCAGGCATCCTTGCACTTTTAAATGTGTCAGCTGGGGTTTAGGGACCCTGAGCTGTCTGTTGTTATAGTTTCAGTGCCTAGTCTAGGTCACAGTAGGCACTCAAAGATTATTTATAGACTTGTTGGCTTTGCCATAAATATCCAGTAACAAACAAACAAACAGACAAACAAACAAGCCCAGTACCTATCACTTCAAGACTCTCCTAAATTATTTAATGTAGCCTGAAAGACAGAATAAAATTTTCCTGAGTCGCTTGACAAATTTTCTTCAACAAGAAGTGTGATGAGGCATACATTTTAATTATTACAAGGACACTGCCCTGTCAGTGGCTTTCAGAACCAAACACAGTCTCCTAGTCTGGATTCTCAAGATTATGTTTATTTTTGATTTGTGAGATTCACCTATTTCCTATTTCCTTTGTTCTGCTTTCATTCCTCGGGGGATTTGAATCAAAATGCCTCCTTCACTTTACAAACTAGAAATGAGTAAATTTAGCACTTCAAATGATAAAACAAATGGCAACAGCAAAACCACAAAGCCAATGAATGAGCCATCACCAGCATGAGGGACAGCCCAGCTCTGCCTCCTCCTCGGTGGCAAAGGGGACCATTTATGATGGCTCTTACAAATAAATGTGAGGGTACATGTTTTCCCAGTTTAAAAATAATTAGTGCACATGCCAGGTGACTAATTTGGGGATGCTAATTAGTGCTGCATTTGGCTCCCTCCCAACTTCTCTTTCACTTCAACATGCAGAGCCATTGGTTTATGGTCTCAGGTCTACTCAGTTCACAGTCTGCCTCTCAGTCTCTTCTGTATTTGTCAGTGTCACCAGAAGGATGCATTCGATTTAAAAGAAAAAAAAAAAAGCAAGTCTGAGAGCACAGCAAAAACCTGGATTAAGAGAAATGTTTGGGCAATGGGATATTTTGATTAATAGCATGTTCTAGATAATTGGGAGTTAAATAAGAAATCCTTTTGCTTAGATCCCTGTGATTAAAAACATCTCTGAAATGAACTACTCCATTCTCCTGTCTTTGTATGTACAGAAGAGTGAGCACAGTGGAATCTTTCTTTGAGGACAGAAGTTTAGCAGTAATTCTTGGCCATCATTCCTGAATGCCAATTAGAAGATTTTTCACATAGATTTAGTAGATATAGGAACTGGACTGGTTGTGAAAAAAATTCTGAGATTTAGAAATAAGTCGTTCTGTTTCCGTTTTGTAATTTGCTGTTGCTGGTATAATAAGGGTCTGGTTAATTGAGGGTCTTGTTTTTCATTTAGAATCTTAGTGAACAACTGTTTGATTTTTCTTATTAAACTAATATTATTTTTCAGATTGTTGAGTCCATAGATTCAGGTTCTTCTGTAGATGATAGTACCTCATAAAAATGGATGTCGTCCAGAGAGTATTAAGTATAATTTTTGTACAACATTGATTCATATTGTATATCAGGGAAAATTCTGGCTTTTTAAACATTCATGACTTTTTTTTTAAAGGAAATAACCTTAATTTATCTAAAGGCGTAACAAAAACTTCTGTTTTGGAGAGACAGTGTTGTATAATGGACGGAGTTTTGGCTTTGAAGTCAGACAGATATGAGGAAAATTGCAGCTCTGTCCCCACTGTGTGATCATGGGTAAGTTATTTAACCTCTCTGACTCTCAACTTCCTCACCTGAAAAATGAAGATAAAAATCCTTCTTTTACAAGGCCGGGGTAGAAATTTAATGACAGGATAGTTATAAGTACTTGTTGCCTAGTGGTTGGTAAAGTCAGATTTCCTTCCATGACTTAAAAAGTGAATTGTATCATATGTTGCATTGACTAAAAACACATAATCTTTCTATTTGTCCTAGAATTGTGACATTGTCTGCTCAGGCCATACCAGCTGCTGATTTCATTCGTGATGGTTAATTGTATGTGTCAACTTGACTGGGCCAAATGATGCTCAGATATCTGGGTAAGTATTATTTCTAGATGTGTCTGTGAGAGTATTTTTGGATGAGAACAGCATTTGAATTGGTGGACTCGTTGATCAGATTGCCCTCCCCATTGTCAGTGGGCATCGTACAATCCCTGAATAGAACAAGAGGCAGAGGATTATATCTATAAAGTGACCAATGCAGTTCTCAGTGCACGGTAGGCACTTCAGAAGCAGAAGGTGTTATTAATAATCATTACTCTCTGAGAGTAATTATTGAGTGAGTATTTACCCACAGGAAGGGAGAATTCCTCTCTTCTTTACCTGCCTGTTGAGCTGGGACATTGGTCTTCTCCTGACCTTGGACAGGGATTTACACCATACGCTCTTCTGGTTCTCAAGCCTTCAGACTCAGACTGAGCTACACCATTGGCTCTTTTGCATAAATCTGTGAGCCAATTCCTTATAATAAATCTCCATATATATATATCTGTTTTTCCGACTGATACACCATTTTAGGGAAGCAATCTCCACTAACCAACCTGGATTAGAACTCTCAATTTAGGAAAACTTTAGTCTTCCAAACCCACCAGCTTATGGCCGTCACCTTGGTGCTTTTAAACAACATGGAAGACTACTGCTGCAGAATAACCACTGTGGGAATTTTTAACCTAATTTTCCACAAAACCTTCTCACTTTGTGTGTGTGTGTGTGTGTGTGTGTGTGTGTGTGTTATTTCCCACAGTGGCAAAACCAATTTCAGTGTGGTGTTAGAAACTGAAATCTGTGTTCACACAGGTTAAAGAGAAATGAACAACAAAAATGATGGCTTTTTTCTTGCAGGTCTTCAAGGCAGATTAATTTATCATCAGGCTCATTTGATATCTGACTGCAGAGAGAAAAGAGGCCAAACCATTTTATAAACATGAGTCCTCGTGCCTCAGCCCTCACCCTGCAACAGCGAGTTTAGAAGGGAGAGGCCATATTTGAGGCTCCTGCTGCCTCTTCCCTCAGCTGCCCTCAAAGCTAAGAGTACAGACTGAATCCTGGTGTGATTCCTTCTTTGCTGTGAGAATGTGAACAATTATTTCACTTTACTCACCTGTAAATGGAAAATAAAAATACCTACTTGACTTGGCAAGGATGTGGAACAACTGAAATTGTCATGCATTGCTGGTGGGGTGTAGAATAATACAATCATTTTGGAAAACTATTTGGCAGTTTCTAATAAAGTTAATTATACACTTACCATACGACCCAGCAATAGCACTCTTAGATATATACTCAAGAGAAGTAAGTGTAGATGTCCCCAAAAAAGACTTGTACAGGAAGAATCACATCAGTTTTATTCATAATAGCCCCAAATTGAAAGCAGACCAAACGTCCTTCAACTGGCGAATGGATAAACAAATTGTGGTATATTCGTACAATGGAATACTACTCAACTATAAAAGAGAAGGAACTACTGAAACATGCAACGATGTGAGTGAATCTGAAAAATATTATGTTAAACAAAAGATGTCAGATATATGAGAATATATATTATATAATCCCAAATCTCAAGGATTTCAGTGATAGATGGCAAAATAGTGGAGGGTGGAATGGTACTATTAACAAGAAAGGAACCTAAGAGAACTTTCTGAGGTTACAGGTATATCCTCAATTTTGATGGCTGCACAGATAGGTACGAAATAACCAAACTGTGCCATTAAGATACGTGTACTTCACGTTTGTAGATTACACCTTAAAAAATAGATCTAAGACTCCCTTTGGCAATTAGGAACAAGGTCTGTCAGACCTTTAACACAATAATTTCCAGGAATCAGAGAAGCCTAAACACTCCCCTCCATCACTTCTCTATAAACACATATGTAGGTGTTTCATGCCTAATATCAGATACTCCAACAATTCATCAGATACTGATCATGTTTTTGCCACATGACAAAATACATGAAAAATACAATAACATCTCTTCCTTCTGAATTTTATAATGTGGTCACAGGAAGTCTCTAATTTGGTTTTGGAAAAGGGATTAGAAAATATATATTTGTAGGTGCCTATTTTGGTCCAGCTGGCCTTTTACCTAAGAGCATTAGGAATTTGTCTTGTGTCATTCAGGGAACAGAAACCTGCCACCCCCATCCCGGGAAGAGGCAGCCCAATTCCAGACCCAATCTGCTGGGAGGGCTGAGAGTCCTCCTGCCCTGAATTCCCAAAATGTGACTTGGATGAGTTTTCCTAACACATCATTTCACTCTTTCATCTGCCTTCAAAGAGTTTGAAAACATGTTTATGAATTACTTATTTTTGTGGAAACTATTAAATTAGAAGCCTCTTTTCATAATATAACAAATAGATTTAAATTTGAGTAATTTCACGGTCTGCAAAGACAGTAAAATGTTTTTATAATTTAGTACAGCATGCTATAATGTGTGTTCATAAAACAAAAGCATATTTATTATAAGCAAAAATTATCATCTATAGGCAGGATGGTGGCAGTGGAGAGGGTGCTGGGGTCTTTGCCCACCCATTATGATGCCACTTAACTTTGCCCATGTGCTCTGAGCATCATGCAGAAGCAAGTCCTGGCTTGGAGGACTGGGTAAGCACCAAGAGGGCAGGCACCTTTTGGGATCAGAATCCTCTAGCATTGAATTTAGCACATGTGGGCAAATACTCACCTGACAATTGCTCTCAGAGAGTAATGATTATTAATAACACCAACTGCTTCTGAAGTGCTTACCATGCCCTGAGAACTGCATTGGTCACTTTATAGGTATAATCTTATTTAATCCTTATGACAGGTCTGTGAAATTGGGCTCACTATTTTAGGAGCTAATATTTGATGAACACTTAGGAAGTCTAAGGCATTTAATCCTTTCAACAATTCCACGATGAGGGAACAAGTACACTCCCACTTTATTGTTGAGAAATTTGAGGTTTAAGAGGCCATGCAATTTGTCTGAAGGTCTCAGGGCCTGTGAGTTCAGAAGCCTGATAAAAATTTAATTCTGTCTAACACCATCTTCTGAGCTCCTCACCCCACTCAGACTAGGTATGCATCAAGGTGGGTGACAGGTACGAGGAACAAGCAGGGCTCTACAGAGGCCAATTTTCTTGGGCGAGGGGAGGGCAGCGGGTAGAAGAATCTGACCAGCCACAGAGCTTGTGGCATTGGAGAAAGAGAAAAGTGAGTAGTTCAGCAAGCTGAGAAATCATGTGTGTGCACGTGTGTGTGCACGTGTATATGTATATACGTGCTCACACATTGGTGGTGGTGGTAACGACTATGGAGGTGGTGATGTGCGTAGTGGGTAGGTGTGTTGGGAGGGCTCCATGGTTTCTGTCCTAATTTTGGAAAAAGGTATCCTGTTTCCATGGTGGCCAGTCTCTAATGGAAAAGTCTGGAGCCACAGGAAGGTGGCTGTCTTTTCCAGAGAATTAAAGTAATTGAGCAAACACACACACACACACACACAACAGGTCTTATGTCCCAAAACCACACAGGAAAGTTTTTAACAGGACAATTTGTTTTGAAATTTTAATATTGTCTGACTGGAATTGTTAAAAATTTCTGTGTGCATAATTTATTTCCCCAAATGGAATACAAGTTACTAGAAGGTTCTTGTGGCAATGCCTGTCAGTGACCCACCCAAAGCCTTCCTGGTTCCAGGCACTCCTGACCAACATTTCGGCACCAACTCTTGGCCTACAGTGGCCATCCTCTGACCTGGACCTGCCCTGCCTGGGCCACAGTGCTGGGCTGGTAAAGCCCTCAGACAGTGGCTGACAGGAATAATACCAAGTCTTCCCCAGTTAGAACTCAGAACTGCCTTAATTCCCAGTTCACTCTGGCAGAATTTTGCCCCGAGGCATCAGGTCATTGACATGACCTTTATCTCCTTCCTCTCCTTCCCTCTCTCAAGTCCCCATTCACCTTCCAGGCCTTCCTGGGGTCATCTCCCAAGTAAATCGCCTGCCCTGGAATCTTTGCCTCAGTTTAAACTCCTGAGAGAAACCAAACTAAGACAAACCTGCATTTAAATCTTCAGGGCTCAGTTTCCATATTAGTGATTCTTAAAGTGTGAGCAGGAGGCCAGCAATGTCAGCTCTACCTGGAAATTGGTTAGAAATGTAAATTCTCAGGCCCCACTCCAAATCTATTGAATTAAAAACCCATGGGATGGGGCCCAACAATTTGTGATTTAACAAGCCCTTCAGATGTTCTCTTTTTCTTCCAGCTTTATTGATATATAATTGATATATAACATTATGTAAGTTTAAGATACGCAACATAATGACTTGATGAATGTATATAATACAAAATAATTACCACAATAAGGTTAGTTAACACATCCAACACCTCACATAGTTATAATTTTTTTCTGATGAGAACTTGTAAAATCTACTCTCTTAGCAACCTTCAAATATTCAGTATAGCCCCCATGCTATACATTCCTACCACAGAACTCGTCATATCCAGAAATTTGTACATTTTGACAACTTTCACCCACTTTGCCCACCCTCACCTTGTCTCAGGCAACCACCAATCTGTTCTCTGTATTTATGAATTCAGTTTTTTTTAAATCACATATAAATGATATGATATAGTATTTGTCTTTCTTTGTCCTATTTCACTTAATATAATGCCCTCCTGGTTCTTCCATGTTGTCCCAAAGACAGAATTTCCTTTCTTTAATGGCGGAATAATATTTCATTTTAGATAGATGATAGATAAATAGATAGATAGATAGATCGTGTGTTATATATAAACGTGATATACATATATATCACATTCCTTTATCCATTCATCTATCCATGAACATTCAGGTTGTTCTCACATTTTTCCATAATAATGCTGTAATGAACATGGGGTGCAGTATCTCTTTGAGATAGTAATTTCATTTCCTTTGCATAAATATCCAGAAGTATAATTATTTCTCCAGATAATTCTGATGCACCATAAAGTTTGAGAACCACTAACCTATACATAAAATAAGCATTTGCTTACTGCATGAATAAAAAAATGAAGGAAGGAAAGGGGACTGTGCCTGAGTCACTGACCAGTCAGAGTAAGAAATGCACACTTCAGAACGTTCCTGGAAAAGTCTGAAGAAGCTTTCAAGCTGGACAAGATAAAGAGGAAATCTGCATTTTCCTGTGACTTGGCTGACCCTAGGCAAGCAGTGAATCTACAATTTTATTATTTTATTTACAATTATTTTATTTTGTTTTATTTTTATTTTACAATATTTGTTTTCTTTAGAGTAGCAATTAATTCAAATACAAACTCCAAAATATTATACTCAGGTATTATAGTGAAATAAATAAACATATATCAAATTTTAAATCATAAAAAGATGTCTGATATAAAATAATTTGTTACATTTGAAAGCATGCAAAACCTTTTTTTAAATTTCTTATTAAAAATTATTGAGGTGACATTAATAAAATCACATAAGTTTCAAGTGTACAATTCAACAATGTTATACACACACACACACACACACACACACACATATGGCATTGTGTGTTCCCCACTCAAAGTTAGATTTCCTTTCATCACCACATATTTGACCCCTTTTACCCCTATCTATCTATCCCTCCTACACTTTCCTCTGGTAACCACTAATCCACTGTCTGTGTCCATGAATCTGTTTGTCATGTTCGTTTGTTGCTTTCAGTTTAAATCCCACTATGAGTGAAATCACATGGTTTTCAACTTTTTCTGTCTGACTTATTTATTTCCTTTTTTTCCTTTTTTTACCATTTTATTTTATTTTTACCATTTTATTTTATTTTTAACATTTTATTTATTTTTACCCCCCGCTCCTCTCCCCTCTGGTAACCACTAATCTATCGTCCATGTCCATAAGTCTCTGATTGTATATCTTGTTTATTTGTTGCTTTTAAATTTATAGCCCACATATAAGTGATATTATGTGATTGTCAACCTTTTCTGTCTGGATTATGTGAAACTACAGTTTTAGATGGTTGCACTGAAGTGGTTAGTCTCTCAAAATACTGTACTTGATTTAACAAGGTTTTGTCTTTGCTTAGGATTAAATAGGGGACAGTCACAGCCTATGCTCTTTATTATCTTTTGGGGATTTAGAGTTCCCTCCCCTACGTACCAAGATCTTTTAGTTCTTAAAATAGTGACCCTGTTAGTTATCAGATGTGACTCATTGCTTGACATTAGAAGTGATCCAGATAGAGGCTCCTCCATGAGAGGCAGCAGGGTGCCCACAGCTGAGGGAGGCCAAGTGCTGAGGACTACCCTGAGTCCAAGACTTATGGCGGTTGCTCCTGAGGTTCTCTCTGACCACTTCCCACTCCCTCACCTTTCTACCTTATATCATTCCAGCACAGCACAGATGGTCAGCACAGGCTTCAGAGAGGATGAGAAGGGCTGAAAGAAGAGCCCAGAAGTGACTGAGATGTTCCAGAAAGAGATGTAATAGATGAGGCCACGGGGATGCCAGTGGGTAGCAATGCTACTTCATGAGCACTGGGATTAACTGCAAAGCTTTGCTCTCACACTGTTAGTGGACTCCTCTTTCAGAGTACAATTCTAAAAGGGAAAAATCAATGGAATCCATAAGGAGAGCTTTCTCAGCTCTCATGCAATATAGCTGTGTTCACTGCCCATAGATTGTCTTATTGACTGGAACATCAAGAGCATGATTTCCAAAGTTTTGTAATGTTGGGTAAGTCATCTCAGAGTTGGGACCAGCAGTTCTCAGCATATTCTTTCAGATCTATGATTCTTTACTTCCACTAATTCTCTACCATAGAGCTTTCTTTATAAAGGGACAGGGCAGAACTCCCTGTGCAGACATCAAGGCAGCAGCCTTCGGCGAGTTTGAGAGGCAGGCATTTTGGCTCTAGTTCAATAACTCTCTGTCACACTGATCTGCTCTGTAATCTCCACTGGCCTCAGACCAACCTCTGAGTGCCATCATTCTGGGATGACCTCCTGATTCTGGGTCTCAGGTGTCTTGTAGCCATCAGGGTTTATTAGTGACAAGATCTGCCCGGGGGAGAACCACTTACCCAAACATCACTCCCTCTGGGATCGTGAGGTCACTGATGAACAGACCCGTGTCTGTGCTAATGGGCTGATGGGAGGGAGCATTTTGCCTTTGGCCTTCTCACTACAGAGTCCCACATCTGTGAGCTAGTTCATTAGTCACGCTAATGGAAGGCCATATCTTGGGTAGCAGCTGCAGAACACGTGGGGCAGGCAGCCTGCTCCACATACCCTTCTTCTTGATGAGCAAAGCAAGCACTGCTAGATACTGTGTGCACATGGCTCCAGCAGTGACTATTGTCCAGGCTTATTGCGGGAGAGCTGTCCAAGGCTGTTTAAGGGGAAGCACGTCACTTACCTGGTTTTTTTCAGGATGCCAGGGAGGGCCACCAACATCTTCAGAGGCTACCTCTGCGCATTCTTTCCCGGTCTTTCTTATGAGGAAGCATGTCATTCCAAATTGTGATCTTCAGGAGGAAGTAGCTTTGGAATTCTTCGGACTCCTACATTGCTCTGTGTTAACCTAAGTATGCATCTACTTTGGAATATCAAGAGCTGCTTGAGACACTTGAGCCTTTCATGATTCCCTTTCCCTTCACAGTAGATCCAGAGCAGCACTATGGGAACCTGCATTTAATTGCAACCTTTGTCACATTAACTGTCATTCACTCATTACTTTTTTCTTCAACACTCTTCTAAATTCTGAAGTGTTTTGCTCCGTTGCTTTGTTTTACTCAGTGTCTGTAGCTATGAATGTGTCTTCCAGACAAGACATTTAGAAAACAATTGGCATACAACTGCTGTCACTATGAGAAACGGAAGTAGCAAAACACACAAAGAAGAATGTGCAATCAATTCTATCCTAGAAGACCGGCAAAGCAGGAGTTCCCCTTGTTGAACAGAACAGTGTGCCCTGTTCATTTATTCTGTTCAAAAATATTTCTTATGGCAAATGGTAAATTAGTTTATTCTAACAATATTCTCTAATTTCAGTAGAATACGGGCATGAGTCAGCCTGCCTTGTTCAAATCCTGCCCCCATTAATTTGGACAGGTACTTATTCTTACAGTGTTTCAATTTCTTCATTTAAAAAAAAAATGTAAGTTTGAATTTGTTGTAGTTAGAATACAATAAAATTGGAATTTCAAATTAGCGAGGGGAAATAATGCCAAAAAAAAGTAATACCAGAATAATTGGTTAACTATTTAGGTAAAATATTTTACAGTGTTAAACGTTAAAAAAAAAAGAAAAAGAGAAAAGAAAGAAAGAAAAGAAAAGAAAAAGAATAAGAAAGTTAGAGATTAATTCAAGAAAATGTATTTGTAACATAACTATAAATAAAACATTTGGTAAATTTGATGATATAAAAAACTAACTTTATCAAAAATTTTGAAAGGCAAATGATTAGCAGGAAAACAATAATCTTTTCAATATAAATATATAACAAATAGTTGCTATCCTTATAGAAAGAGCTTTTAAAATCAGTAAGGCAATGGATCTACCTTTTGACTCAACAATTGCACTTCTGGGTATTTACCCAAAGAAAATCAAAACAATAATTCATAAAGATCTATACATCTCTATATTCAGGACAGTATTATTTACAATAGTCAAGATATGGAAGCCACCTAAATGGCCATCAACAGATGATTGGATAAAGAAATTATGGTTCATATGTACAATGAAATATTACTCAGACATAAAAAAATGAAATCCTATCATTTTCAATGGCATGGATCGACCTAGAGGTGATTATGCTAAGTGAAATAAATCAGACAGAGAAAGATAAATACCATATGATTTCACTGATATGCAGAATCTAAGGAATAAGAAAAACAAACAAATTGAAAACAGATCCACAAATACAGAGGACAATTGGGTGACAGCCAGAGGGGAGGTAGGTGGGGGGACTGGGAGGAAGTGGTGAAGGTTTAAAGAAGTATAAATTAGTAGTTGATAGATGGTCACAGCGATGGGGAGCAGGGCGTAGGAATTGCAGTCAATAGTAACGTGATGGTATGTATAGAGCCAGAGGGAAGATAGAGTCATCAGGGAATTATTTCATAAACTATATAAATGTCTAATCAATGTACTGTATTCTTGCAACTAATTAAAAAAAGAAAGAGAGAAAAAAATAAACAGGTAAATTACATATTGAAAAAAATCAGTAAGGAAACAACACACTAATAGAAAACAAACAAAAGACATGAATGAAAAATTTACAATGTATGTGGCACGAATGAAAACTAAATCTGAAAAAAAATATTCAAATGCAACAGGAATCAGAAAAATGCAAATTAAAAATAAAAATGAGATCTATCTATTTAATTTGTAATATTTGCAAAGAATAATAGTAACCTGTGTTGGTAGAGGTTTGGCAAAACAGGATTTCTCATTCATGACTGATAGGAGCATAAATTGTGTAAAGAAAAATAATTTTAGTACAATTTCAACAAATATTTATTGAGCACATAGAATTATATGCCAAGTCCTGGGTCAGACTTGGGGACATAACAGTCAATGAAACTGTGAAGGATTCTACATTTCCTGAAGCCTTCAATTCAGTTGTGGGAGGTTGGAGGGAGGGAGAAAAAGCATACAGAATAATTAGAACAAACCTAGTACTGTTATACTAGTACTAATGATATAACAATATTCAAATTTTACATCCTTGATAGCCCTTACCTGCATAGCTGCAGAAGTTCAGGGGAAACATCTGTCTACACCCAACACTATTCACCCTTACGGGACTTCCCTCATGCTTTTGGAGGGGAATTCCCAGGTGGTTTCTCACATATTCAGAAAAAAATTGTCAATATCCTTCCATTACTATGCCTTTACTGTTCTCTTCAATCCTTAAATTATTTGAGCAGTTACATCACCATTGCCCTGGATACAGTGACCTTTGTGACAGGAATTCTGCAATGCCCATGGCATTCTCTCTGAAGCCCCCCAAACCATAAAACAGCCAAGGAAGGCTCTGCTCTATTCAAGCCTTCCTTCATCAAAGGAGGAGTGCTCTGTTCTGTTGAAAAATATGAACTATCAGTTTTCTGTGTTCCTAAGGCATCTGATGTCAACTTTCTTCCTAGATTCAACCCTAGGGAAATCACAGGGGCTAGAAGGAAGGATGGACTCTAGGAACTTTTAAAAAGTGAGAAAAATCCTGAAGCAATTAAAGGTTGTTTAAAACTGACATATATAGGGGATGGGGGAGGCATGTGACTGGAAATAGCAGTGAGGCAACATGGCAAAGGAAGAATCAAGTCTACTCTCACTTCTTCCTTGAGATGTCCTGAGACAATCCTTGAGTGCTCCTTCTCCTATAAGTCAGCAGCAACAGTCAAAGTCACTGGTTTTAACAGGGCACTATCAGAGGTGACAAGTTGATTGAAAAAAAAAAGATGGGGAAAAAAAT
Organism: Pteropus medius; assembly: GCF_902729225.1. Taxonomy (NCBI): domain Eukaryota; kingdom Metazoa; phylum Chordata; class Mammalia; order Chiroptera; family Pteropodidae; genus Pteropus; species Pteropus medius. The sequence continues at coordinate 44,459,699 of NW_024340849.1, read as the reverse complement.
AATATTCATTATAACCCACCGCTAGAATTCTAGACAATGGTAACTTGTTTGGAGAGAGAACTGGAGGAATTGAGGGAAACAGGTGGATACAAGAACATGCTCAAATATTTATTGGTTAGTGGGAAAATATATTGTTGAGTTTTTAAAAAATAAATAAGGGTAAATAATTACAAACAATTTTGGGTTAAAGACACATAAGGACAAAAATAAGATATTTAACTTTTAAACCACCAGAAGAAAACTCAAGGAAAACAGAAAAGAAGAAAACAAAAATGAAATAGAAAAAAATAAAAATGGAGTACATGAAACAGAATGGCAGAAATAATTCCTAATATTATAGAAATCAATAAATATAAATGGGTTAGACTTACATATTAAAAGAAAAAAGATTTCAGGTTGGATTTAACAGAAATAAAACAGTATATTGTCTGTAAGACAATGCTTAAAACAAAAGAGACATAAAAGAATAATGGAAAGCATTGAAACAAGTAAATTTGGAGTAAAACAATTATTACATATCTAACAATAGAAAATTTAAATAAAAAACATCCAAAAGTGTATGTAGTAAGTGGAACAATAGAACAAGAAGATATGACATTTATATACACACATATCTAAATGTAGCCTTAAACTATATCAAGCAACACTGACAGAACATCAGGAAGAAATAGATAAAGCCACAATTTTAGTTTTCAGTGGAGGGACAAAGACTATTTAAGAAGACATTGGCCAAAAAATTTCCCAAACTAAAAACATCAAGCTACAAATTCAAGAAGCTCTAAAAATCCTCAGAATAAATACAAAGACATCTCTCAGTTAAAGTGCTGAAAAACAAAGATCAAGAGAAAAATCTTTAAAATGTCTAGAAGAAAAAGACATGTTATCATGAAAATAACAGCAGTTAGATCAACCCCTCGCCTCTTAATGGGAATAAAGAAAGGCAAAAGAAAAGGTAATGTCACCATGAAGTACTAAAAGAAAATAGCTGCCTATCTAGAATACTCTATACTCGATGGAAATATCCTATCCAGATTAAAAAAATAGACAAAAGATTTAAACCAACTTTTCACAACATAAGATACATAAGTGATCAATAAGCACCATGAAATAGTGTTCTATGTCATTGGTAATCAGAAAAATGAAAATTAAAACCATAATGAGATACTACTACACACTAACAGAATGGCTAATTATATTTTCTTTAATGTCAAAATTATGTGTGTCAAGGTTGCAAAACAACTGAAACTCTCATTAATTTTTAGTGGAAATACAAAATGATACAACCATTTTGGGAAAAGTCCTGGCAGGTTTTTTATATATATATAAAATTAACATACACACCAATGTCCCAGCGATTCCATTCCTAGATAAATGAAAACATGTGTTCATCAAAAAACTAGGCCAGGATTGTTCATAGTCGCTTTATTCATAAAAGTCCCAAACTGAAAACAGCCCAAGTTTCCATTAACAAGAGAATGGAAAAATAAGCTGGTAAATTCATACAATGGAATACAATTCTATGATAAAAAAAAAACAAACTAATTTTACTGTTACTTGCAACACCATGGATAAACTTCAAAAAACATTATGCTGTGTGAAAGAAACTTTACACAAAAGAGTGTACACACTGAATGATTTTATTATGATGATTTTTTTCACTGTGGATAAGTTTTGCCTACTTGGAAATTCATATAAATGGAGTTATCAAAAGAAAAACTATGAATAAGTTGAACTCTATTTAAGGATATGCATATTGAAGTATTTAGGGAGAAGTACACTGGCATCTATCATTTCTTCTAAAATACACCCAAAATGAGAATAGAGTAATGTATGGATAGAGGGATGGAAAGATGAGTAGATATGTGGTAAAATAAGTAAAATAAAATGTCGATAGTAAGATCTATATGTCTGAAAATTTTATAATAAAACATTGGACAAAAAATGCATAAGACTCACATGGAGAAGACTGTTAAACTTTACTAAAATCCATAGAAGATTTTATTACTAAATTACAATATTGACATAAGAACAAATTGTCAAAAAGAGAGCTTAGAGACAGATGCATATATGTATATGGGATTATCATAGGTGATGGCTGTGGCCTCACAGATCAGCTGGGGAAGGATGAGTTGTTTGTGGATCATGCTTCGAGACTGGCTCACTAAATGGGAAGATAGAAAACAAAATCCTTCCCTAATAGTACATACAAAATGAATACCAGATGGATTATAGGTGAAACTTAAAAACTATAGTGTTATCAGAAGACCATGCAGTCAACTATTTTGTGACTTAAGGACAAGGAAGGACTTCTTATATAAATTCAAAGCTTCAAACAGTTCCATCCAGTATTCTCTATTTCATCTTCCTGTTCAGCCCCAGCGCAGCTACTGACTTCTCCCCAATCACGTTAGCTTCTGAAAAAAAAAACAACCAAGACTCAGATGCCTATCTTTCAATCGTCAGACAGAATTGCAGTTTATAATCAGCTAAAACGCTCTGCCATGACATCTATATTTTTTAAAAAATTGAATAACAATATTATATGAAAATAATAATATATAAGAAATCACTGAAGACCAAACATCAAAATGTAAACGACAGAAAGACCAGACACATTTTCATGGTAAGATTATACACTATTTGCTTTTACCTGTGCGCTTTTACATATTTGACAACTTTTCTGTACTGAACAAATAGTACCTTTGTAATTGGGGGAAAAAAACTTGTTTCCCCAAATAGTCCAAGTGAAATAGGAACATAGCTTTGGATGGGTGTGTGACCACATTGCTCTAGAGAAAAAAGAAGATGTTGGCAGGCTGAGCTCACACAAAAGGAAGAAAGGAAGCATGGGATTTAAATTTCTTTTGAATACTCCATGCTCCAGAACGTCATGCTAAACACTCATTAAGTGCTAAACTGACTTCATCACCCTGAAATTGCATCTTCTAGGATGGCAAAAGAATGAACCTTCTTGAAAGTGCACTTTTATTTTTAATATCCAGCAAATGTGTGCGCGCGCGCGCGCGCACACACACACACACACACACACACACACATACACACACACCCTGGATTCCAGAAGTCTATGAATCTGTGATCCATTGATTCTGAGTGTTGCAGGAGGCTTCTATTTGTACTGGCATCCCATTCAACTAATTTGCTCCTAATTGGGGATGGAAGGGTCTTCATTCACTGAATTGAGAACATTGCTCTACTTAGACTAGACTGCTTTTATAGGATGCTTCTCCTTAAATAAATACATTCATATGTTTATACTGAAATTTTAAGTGTCAACTTTTAATTTTCAACTCTAAGACTCTTTTTTTTAAAGGTTCTTGACATCAGATGTGAATTCTTACGAGCAACATGCAAACCCATGATGATGTAGCTAATGTCAGTATAAAATATGCACCATCCTAAGGCTGAGGTTCATTAGCTCTGGAGGTTGGGTGAATGAAGATCAGTCTATACACTGATGTTTATTAATGTCTTTGGTTTTTAGTTTGGATTAATATCCTTAGGAATCTGCATTTTAGAAGTGGGGCCGAAACAGACATTTTATATATGTGGAAAGGTGAAGAAAACTAGAAGGAGTAGAACTATATCCGCAACTTTAGGATGCTTTGGCAAGACTGAGCATTTCTCTGTATTAACCAAGCCTGTATTCAAAATCAATTTTAAAACAAGCACTGTAGAAAACTCTGGGGTTTCAAGAACATCCTTGGTCTGTCTCCTTCTATCTTTTCCCTCCTTCCTCCTCTCTTTTTCTTACTTCATCTCATTTTTTTATTACTTACTTTCTGCAATTATTTAGCTAAAAAACTTCTATGTGCATAGCAATCTACTATCTGTTTTACCTTTTTTGAGATATAAAGAATGATCTTTTCCCTGCTTCTAGGAACATGGAATCTAGCTAAAATGTGATATACATGCTCACATGAAAAGTCAAAACCCAGTATGAAAACTTAATGGAATTAAGTTACAAAATATAAGAGATGCTACAAGCAAGCAGTATAAAATACATGGTCCACAGACAGCCCAAAGAAAGGAGATTACTTTTTGTAGGGCAAAGCTTTTCACTTTCTAGCCAGTTAAACATATGATATAATGGAGCAACTAGAAAGAGACAGAGAAATTGTGTTAACTTGAAATGGATCACACTGAACACATATGCAAGGTTAGATCTCAGATGTAATATGAAGGAAGGTTTCTTGCAAGGTGGTGGAGAAGAGGGAAGGCATGTGGTATGGCTGAGGAAAGGTGTATGGCAAGCTGATGGAGATAGAAATTCCTGCAGGGGAATGGGGAAGAAAGGCAGGTTATTCATCTGCCTCCTTTGTCCCAGTGATTTCAGAAAGGATTTGGGCGGGAGCCCAGAAAAGTACACTGGAACAACTCATTTAAAATATGGCATCAGAGCACACCTGGCAGGCAGTGTTCTCAGAGTGTCATGACTAGCTCCTTCCCTGAACCCAACTTACTCAGCAATCAGAAATGAGGGGAAAATAAATCTTAAAAGGATCTGTGTCTGGAGCAAGATTAATGAGGCCAACTCTATTACATTGGATGTCTATTGAACTCAAAGTTTAAACAAATTCAATCACTAAAACCATGTTTTAATCTGATCATATGCTTTGTATCATTTTTCCATAGCTGATGAAAATTTAACAAAATTAGCTAACAAGAAGTATGCAACAATATATTTTCTCCATGACTATACCTTAAACCTTTTATTCTAGGAAACATAAGTGTAGTTTCTGGAAGCTATTAAGCAACCATGGCCGCCTAAAGAAGCTTACTAATTTTTAAAAATCTCTCTGGTTTTCTATCTGGCCCATCCATCTTAATAATATAAATAGTCTTGCATAAAAGGTCTAATTTTTTAAATGAATTTGAGGAAGTCATATAAAATTTATCTAGAGATTCAAAATATTTCATGGTCTTTAGGCAAACTGAAAAATGAGCAAGCACAAAAATATTATTGGAAATTTTCTAGGTAAGTTACATAAAAGCCACTGGATACCAGTAAATAGCCTTCAAAGTACATGTGTAAGAAGTTAAAGTTACTTCACAGAAACAGGATAGCACCATGAACTTGTAATTGGACAAGAAAAGTAGAGACTCTGTCCCAACCTGCACTGACAAATCTTCCCACATATAATCAAATTCTTCAGAGTTGAAATAACAAGTGCCTCACGCATGGAAGATCCTGCTACTAATCAACGATGGTACTCATTCTGCTGAGCCTGAATGCAACCCCAAAATCCTTCTCAGCACACTGTGTTAACAGGCAGTACCCATTTATAAGAGTTGTTATATGAGATGGAATCTAACTCCATTTCTGACAAAGATTCATACCTGCATGATGAGCAGATAACACACTGACAAAGTAAAACATGGAATAAAATAACCCTCTGGTGTTTTTCATTTCTTCATTCATACAACATCTGATACATATCTGCAGAGGACCTATGGGATGCTGGGGACACAGAAATGAGGAATAAAGACTCAGTACCTGTCCTCTTGAAGCTTATTTTCTAATATAAGAATTTCTTGTTATTCTCTCTCTCTCTCTGTATATATCTATATATCTATATCTATATCTATATCTATCTATCTATCTAATTTTATATATATATATGTGTATATATATATGTGTATATATACATATATATGTACACATATATACATATATATACATATATATGTATATATATGTATATATACATATATATATATGGCTGGATTACAGATACATTTTGAAAATAAAGCATATCAGCCTCACAATAGTAATAATTACAATAGTACTGATTATAAGCAAAATCCACCAATGATTATTGTCTTTAGAATACTTGCTCTATGCCAGGCCTGTTGCTAAGCATTTTGCACACATTCTTTATTTTAATTCACACAAAAAGTCTGTAAAGTAGATACTATTATTATCTACACTCTGCAGATAGAAAACAACTCAGAAAAGTGAAATAGCTTGTCTAAGGACATAAGGCCACTAAGTGGAACTGGAATTCAAAATAAATGGGTCTGATTCTCAAGGCAGAGCTCCAGACTACTCTAAGTTCTCCATGTCAAACCAGAAGTCCACAGAGTAGCGAGAATATATAATGGATGTATAATAAGTGGGGAGAATGAGGTCAGGGAAATTTCCATAGTGGGCAGTCCAGAAGTGAAGAAGGGATGGAGGAAAGAACAGTAGAGGTGGCAAATAAGAGCTTTAGTCAATGATCGCTAATTAAGCACCAAAAAGTTTCTTTTTTTAACCAGTCCTTTCCCACCCTATAAACATTCACTGACTGATTTGCCAGTCAAGAGAGCATATCCCTCATTTAGATATAGCCTCTAACCCTGTCCTCAGCTGGCCCATTTTCTACAAGAATACACAATTTAAACGTATTTAGTCTCTTCCCCAATTTAATCAGAGTTTTCAGGAAGTCATACTAAACTTTATGTGAAGACCACAATCACCATCGGTAACGCCCTGGAATACATTCTATTGACTTGCCCCTACAAAATTCCAGTGGACCTAGCGTCATTCTGGATGAGTATGTTCCTTCACTCAATGGGAAGAATATTTTGAGTAAGTGAGTTTGCAATAAGAGAGGTATAAACGGGGAAAAAGACCAGTTGCAATGAGTAGTATACTTGAAAAGCTAATGGAGCCAAGTTATCAAAAAGAACAGTTTGTCCTGCATCCAAAAATATAAGCAAGGCTATTTTTAATCAGAGGCTTTAAGCCATCTTAGGGAAAGCAAGGCTAAAAAGGCAAGAGATGCTGAAAACACAGCTGTGGCTAAATATGCAGGAAATCTATACCTGCACATTTTGTAAAGGACAGGAAGGGCCCTCTTTTTCTTACTTCATAGTTTCATCTTTGAATTGAAATGATACGTTATAGTCTACTCTCAATAATCCATCACCGGATTCTCTCCCATGTAAGTTACTCATTGCCACCTCCTCTGCCATTTTCAGGAGCTGAGAGTAAGACCTGGCTTAGTAGGGATACTAAGTGAGGCTTAAGTTAATACTTGAGCATATGCCCATGAATGTATTCATGGTCAAAGTTAACACATCAAGTTATTTCTCTTTTGAGTAACTGTCATCCTTTACTTCAACAAGAATGACACTCAAGAGTTTTATTCAGATATAACTAAATATAACACTTCTTTTAGCATTCATTTGCAAGCCTAGTGCTTCTCTGTTATAACTAGAAAGAACACTTTAAGTTGCTTCTGATAAAATTTACTTAATATGAAAAATAATCTTTCTATCAAGACTCCAGATTCAATATTTTATATGTTCACATCAGACAGCAAAATTAATTAACTCACAGCATTCAGAGGTCTAGGAACTTCATGAGTCAAGGGTCATGGAGAACCTGGGAAAACCTTGATTAAAATGAAATGTTAACAGCTAATTATACATTTGAATAGGAAAGATCAATATGACACTGCAGAGCCTCATTCTCTAATTGCCTAGAAGAGCAGCAAAGCACTTCATAAATAAAAAGGTGGTGCAAAAATGTGACACTGAGAATGTTATTTCTAAAAGCAACGACACGTGGCAAAAAGGAACATGGCAGAGTGAGAGACATCCCCAGATCTCTCCCCTTGAAACAACAATAAGCTGAATCTAACTCAACAAAAAACACCCAAACTGTACGCCAGCACGTCTGAGCATGAAATCTGCGCATAAGAGCTACCACAGGTCAGAAACCCGGGTGTCGGGCTGTGGACTGAGAGAAATAAAGACGTTGCTTCTCGCAGCTGCCGGAGCTATCTGTAGGGGGAGGGGAAGGGAAGAATGTGCAGCGACTTCCTTGAATAGCTCTGCCTGGTAGAATTTGTGAGTTCCACACAGCCAGTGGCAGGGCTCAGGCATCAGGGCAGAAAGCAGAGAAGCAGATGGTGGAGAAACAAGTTGACTTTTACTGGCCACGGTTGCAAAACCGAGGCTGAGCCGCAGCCCCCACCCCCATCCCCCAATGCAGACTTGCCCTGCCCCGGTACCCTCTGAGACAGAACAACCTGGAGCCCCAGGGGAATCCGAGCAAACACTACTGAAACTGTTGCTAACACTGACAGGGACTGAAAATGAGGGTAGTGAGTGTGACTAAATATCTGCGAGGAAATAAATGCATTATATAAAGGCATTGTTAAAGCTTTATATAAAGCAGAGATCCAAGAGGCTTAGGAGCCACCTACTAGAAACCGAAAGAAAAGCTCCTTCTTTGCAGCAGGCTAAAAAGAGATATTTATATAATAAATCTTCTTTCTGGGAAAAAAAAGAGCAGAATACATTTCTATTAATGCCTAGGTGGCAAAATAGTCCATTAAACACCATGAACAACCAAGATGACAAAGCAGCTCAGAAAGAAAGAGAAAAATCTCCAGAAAATTAGCTTACAGACATAAAAATAGACAACTTAAATGACAGAAAATGCAGGATGGTACTTCTGAAAGAACTCAGTGAGTTACAAAACAAGTCATATCGATAATTTCAGGAATTGAAAAAACAACCAGATGAGCAGAGCAAGGAGATTGAAACCCTCAAAAAGAACCAAATAGAACTTCTGGCGATAAAAAAAAAACACACCACAAAGAGTTGAAAAATGAAATAGCAAGCTTGGGAAATAGAGTTAGCCAAATGGAGGAAAGGATCAGTGATATTGAAGACAGAAATCTGGAAGTAAATCAGAAGGAGGAAGAGAGAAACCAAAGAATGAAAAACAATGAAAGAGAAATACAAGACTAGCTGATACCATCAAGAGAGGAAACATAAGAATAATGGACGTCATCGAAGGTGAAGAAAAGGAGCAGGGGCTAGAAAGCATTTTCAGACAAATGATTGACAAGAATTTCCCAAATCTAAGGAATGAGCTGGAGCTTGGAATTCAAGAAGTCAACAGAACACCCAATTACCTCAATGCAAAAGGCCTTCATCAAGACGCATTGTATTAAAATTATCAAAAATCAATGACAAAGACAGAATTCTCAGGGCAGCCAGGGAGAAGAAAATGGTAACTTATAAAAGAAAACCCATTAGATTATCCTTGGACTTCTCAGCGCAGACCATACAACCCAGAAAGGAATAGAATCAAATATTTAAACTATTAAGTGAAAGGAACTACCAGTCTAGAATAATGTATCCAGCTAAGCTCTCCCTTAGATATGAAGGAGAAATTAAGACCTTTCCAGACATACAAAAACTGAGGGAATTCTCCACTATGAGGCCTGCACTACAGGAAATACTGAAAGGGGTCAGCTCACCTAAAAAAAAAAAAAAAATTATAATTAGGAATAAAGTGACTATCAGGCAATTAGAAGCAGAGGAATGCAACCCTTACTAAGAACAAAACATTATAAGCTTAAATAATAGGAAGAGAATTGCTATAGCAAGATAGTAATGAACGTTCAGCATACATAGGGACAAATTGAGATAACAATGACTGAAAAGGGGAGGATTCAAAGATCCAAATTCGCAAAGGGGAATGGAGATAAGGTACACACAGAAGAAAATGGATGACTGTATATATACAGCTATCCTTTATATATTCGTAATGGTACCCACATACCAAAGATTCAGAACTGAAGTATATAACATAAAAGAAGAAGAACCAGAGAGAAAACCCACAAAAGCCAACCAAAATAAAAAAATAAATTAAAAATAAAACAGAAACACAAAGACAAGGAAGGAATGGAAACACTGAGCTACCAGAAAGCAAAAGATAAAATGGCTATTAGAAGACCTCATACTTCAATAATCACCCTAAATGTAAATGGACTGAACTCACCAATAAAAAGGCACAGAGTTGCAGAATGGATCAAAAAACAAGACCCAACTATATGCTGCCTCCAGGAGACACATCTCAGCTCCAAAGACAAATATAGACTCAAAGTGAAAGGGTGGAAAATGAAATTTCAAGAAAATGGCATTCAGAGAAAAGTGGCAGTAGCGGTACTAATATCAGACGAAACAGACTTCAAAATAAAAAAGGTAAAGAAAGATACTGAGGGATACTTCATAATGATAAAGGGAATCATGCACCAAGAAGACATAACATTTATTAATATCTATGCTCCCAATCAGAGAACCCCGAAATATGTAAAGTAATTACTAACAGAACTAAAGGGAGAAACAGACCAAAACACTATCATAATAGGGAATATTAATACCCCACTGTCAGATAAGGACAGATCATCCAAACAGAAAATCAGTAAGGAAATAACATCCTTAGGTGACACATTAGACCAACTGGACATAATTGACATTTACAGAGCCTTCCATTCCAAAACAACTGCTTACATATTCTTCTCTAGTGCACATGGAACATTCTCAAGAATCAACCAAATACTGGGGCACAGAGATAGCTTCAACAAATATAAGAGGGTTGAAATCATACTAACCACATTCTCTGATCATAATGCTCTGAAACTAGAGATCAGGAAGAACCACAAATACATGAAGATTAAACAACATGCTACTGAGGAATAACTGGGTCAGGGAAGAAATAAAAAGAGAGATCAAGAGATACATAGAAACAAATGATAATGATAGTACAACATATCAAAACTTTTGGGACACGGCAAAAGAGGTCATAAAAGGAAAGTTCCTATCATTACCTCCAAAAACAAGAACGAGCCTAAATAAACAACCTAATGCTTCATCTTACAAAACCAGCAAAGAAAGAACAAATAAAGCCTAAAGTCAACAGACAGAAAGAAATAATAAAAATTAGAGCAGAAATAAATGATACTGAAAACAACAACAACAACAACAACAAAATAGAAAAAAAATGCAACAAAGAGCTGGTTCTTTGAGAAAGTTAATACAATTGACAAACCCTTGGCTATACTCACTAAAGAAAAAAGAGAAAGAACACAAATGAAATCAAGTATGAAAGAGGGGAAATTACAATTGATATCATAGAAATACAAAGGATCATACAATAATAATATGAAAAAGTATATAACACCAAATTTATTAACCTAGAAGAAATGGACTAGTATGTAGAAAAATATAACATTCCTAGACTGAATCAAGAAGAATTGGAAAATCTAAATAGACCGATCAGCAGTATGGAAATTGAAAACATCAAAAACCTACCAAAAAGTAAAAGTCCAGGACCAGATGGCTTCACCAGTGAATTCTAGCAAACATTCAAAGAAAATTGAATACCTATTCTTCTCAAACTCTTCCAAAAATCGAAGAGGAGGCAATACTTCCCAACTCATGAAGTCAATATTACTTTGATACCAACATCTGGTAAGGATAACACAAAAAGGAAAACTACAGACCAGTATCTCTCATGAACACAGATGCAAAAATCTTAAATAAGATACTTGTGAACCGAATATAGCAACATATTTTATACCACGATCAAGTGGGCTTCACCCGGAGACACAGGGATGGTTCAACGTACGCAAATTGATTAATGTGATATACCACATAAACAAATTAAAAAATAAGAATCATATGATCAAATCAATAGATGCAGAAAAAGCCTTTGACAAGATGCAGCATCCATTTATGATCAAAACACTTCACAAAATCGGTATAGAAGGAAAATACCTTAACGTAAGAAAGGCCAGAGATGCATGGACATGGACTATAGACTAGTGGTTACCAGAAGGTAGCGGGTGAGGGAGTAAGGGGGAGGTAGACTGGGTAAAGGGTGTCAAATATAGGGGGCAGGGGAAGGGTGAAGTGGGTAAAGGGGATCAAATATATGGTAGCTGAAAGAAACTGGACTTTGGGTGGTAAACACACAATAGAATATACAGATGTTAAATTATGTACACCTGAAAATTGTATAATGGTATTAACCAGTGTTACCCTAAAAAACTTAATTAAAAAAAAACACAATGAGGATGCAGAAGGCAACAAGGGCCGTTGAAAATATGAGTTGTTACTTCTGTTTTGCTTGGGCAAGTCACCTATCCATTCGTGTCAACTTCTTCATGTCTAAGAACGAGGAGACAATTTAGTGGTCACAACCATCAATTACAATCATACTGCAGCAAAAAGTTCACCTTTTATTTTCCAGACCATAGGAGCTTGCTAATAATATGGCTTCTCTTTCAGTTGTCTATGACATTTAAAAAATCAAAATGAATATTTTAAGTCTAAATCCATAGAAGAATATGTCTTCTCTCATTTGAGAAAGAATTGAAATAGAGGTGGCACCATGACATTAATCCTCAATAAAGTCTCTTCACACAGGTAATTGAGACCAGTTTTCCTCACACTCTTCTAAAGATGGGGATGCGGAATACAGGGAGGTTGTTGTGGTACCTGATTCTTTAGTAACCACAGATACCTGCTTTCAGCTTGGAGTTGGCTCCGATATGTAATGACAGAAATGCATAAAGCTATGGTAAATGTCTACTGCTTCTAACTGAAAGATGATATTTTCATAACAATGTTAAGCTTATTTTGAAGACTCTGAATTAGATGGGCCATTCAAATAAAGCTTGCATTGGTGGGTCTGTACCATAGACAACCACAATCACCCCAAGTTTTAGTTCTAGATAGAACTCTGTATTATCAGTCATAGTGGGCTCGCTGCTAAAAGAGACGACCCTTAAATCTCAGTGTCTTTCCCTATAAGGAGTTGATTTCTTACTCCCTTCACAGTTCCACGTGTGGCAGCAGTTGGGTTTTGGAGTGGTCCATGACAGAACCAGTCTCCTCCCACCTAGTGGCTCCACCATCCTCTAGGACAGAGCTTCTCAAACTCAGCACTATTGGCATTTTTAGCTGGATCCTTCTTTGTTGTTGGGGGCTGTCCCATGCATTGTATGATGTTTAGCAGTATCCCTGGCCTTGACACATTAGATGCCAGTAATATCCCTTAGTTATAATGATCTGAAATGTCTCCAGTTATTGTCAAATGTCACCTGAGTGTCAAAACAACCTCTTACCTTCCCGCCCCCTACTTCCTCACCCTTGGTTAAAAACCATTGCCCTGGGACTTGGGGGTTTTCCACTCAGTCCTTTACATTTAGCCAGCTAATAAAAGAAAAGAGAAGGCCTATTTACTCGTAAATGACTCAGCCCTGAGGTGACATCACCACAGAGCTCACATTTCACTGGTGAGAACTAATCACATGTCTCCACCTAGAATCAAGGAATCCGGGAAGTGTCTGCTAGCTGAAGAAAAGGATTACTGAAATCTGATGAACACTAGTTGTTTTTGCTGCTGTTTTTGCTAGTTATTAGAGAGAAATATAGAAAGGAAGGGGAATGTGGGACAGGGAGAATGTTATTAGACTATTCCCAAGTGCAGTTATTCCCAAACTGCACCATTCATTCAGTTCCTTCCCATCTTCATCATGTTAGAGAAGGTTTCCACTATGGTTACTTTGTTTCTTTGTATTTTTACATGCAGAATTAAGGGGGAGAAAAGGCTATAAGAAGAAGAAATAAGCAGTCTAGGACAATGGGAGAAGTTTTAGGTTGAGCTTTGAAGGAGGAACTTTTCAGGAAGAATGAGGAAGAGAGAAGCTGGAATACTATGGTGTATAAAGGAAGGAAATATGGGAGAAAAAGGTAAGTTTTTAAAAAGTACACTTCATATTTGAGAAATACAATTATAAGTTTAATTTACGTTGTAATTACTCTTTAGTCGATGAACTATATTCCCTTGACCCCAACACCCCATGGATATGCTTTAGTAGGGTTACAAATAATTCGAGTTCAGATGTATGTAGATAGTGAAAGAGGGGTCTATTAGTCAAATAGAAAAATAATAAGGAAGACTTGTTCCATGTTTGGAAGCAAATATACATCTCTCTGAAGTTATGGGGTCCAGAGGAAACCAAGCATGTGGTAACCAGCGTGTGAGGGGCCACATTAGATAGTGAAGTTGAGTTTTAGTAGCCAAGACAGATAAGTGTACAGATTAATGCTCCTCAAACTTTACAATGCATGGATACATGATGCTGATCATATGTCATTACTAGAATGAAGATGCTGATTCAGTGTGTCTGAGATGGTGCCCGACCTTCTGCATTTCTAATAAGCTCTTGGGTGATGTGGATGTTGCTGGTGTGTGAACTACAATTTGGGAAGCAAGAAAGTAGTAAGACTATGTATTTGGAATTTATGCATAGGGCTGATTCCTGGTGAAAAAAGTCATTTGCCCAAGTAGATTTAGAAATTCATATGCCTTCAAGAACTAGAAGATACCTTTGTACACAACTTCTGTCTCTTTCAGAGGTGGTCTGAAGACTTACAAACATCTGAACTTGATGGTATTTAAAGGTAAAAGGGAAGAAAAATTGAGCATGGAGTCTCCAGATAGACTATAGAATAGTCCAAGGTGACACAGCATTTTTATGAATAAGGACAAAATGTTCTCACATTTCCTCTTTCCTAGCAATAATAGGTTATAGCCCTTTATAGTGAGACGGCAGTGCTGTTGAACAAGTCCATCTGCTTCCAGCCTCTGCGACTTGAGTACTCGCCAAGCCACACAGGACAACTAACATTTGATCTTGCTAGACCTCTACCTCAAATTCTTGCATCACTGTGACATGAGCTTTTGAAAATTTGCCTTTGAGGGAAAAAATGTGCACTTCATCTCTAGAATCTTTAACTGTCAAAAAGGATTTTAAATAGAGTTTTTAACGGCTACAGCTATTTGCTCAGGTTAATCCCTCCTTTATTTACAAAGCATTATCACCAAATTCTATTTAGTTCCAAAAAATTATGAAATTAACATTGATATTCTTGGGATGTTTTTTCAAATATACTCTGAAATTGTCCATATTGAGAAATATTAAAAGAATTTCAATCATAAATACTATACTTACAAACATGCCAACTCTTCATTTGCCTTTCAATATCAAGGATAATGATTCCTATTTCCTCCTCCTATGCTAATAAATGATTCATTTGTGGTGATGACAAATTGCAATGATTTTTGCCTGTATGTGCATATTGTTAAGGAAATGTCCATCTTATTTATTTTCAGGCAGTGACAATTGCCTGGACAACACAGATGAGATCATATCATTGTCACTTACCAGAATTAAATAACGGTAAAAACATCTCTTATAAAATCAACAGAATAAAAAAATAAAATCTTAGAGATCTCTATTAAAAAATAGCAATTCAACACAAAGGTGCTTTGTGAAAAAGGAAAGGTAGCCTCAATAAAAGTAATTAGAAACTTTGGACACAGAAAAGCTCCTTTTTATACTCCGAGAATGTTTCCTTCATGTTCGATGGCAGCCACCCAAACAGGCAGAGATTGTGAATGCTCCAAAGATTCAGACAGCCACGGAAGGGGCATAAACATAAAGAACTTTATGTTAAGTCACTCAACTTCTCCTCATTTCCCTTTTGATTACCTTAGAAAATGCACATTTATGGTGGTTCTATGCCTCCTAACTTGGATTTACAGAAAAGGTTGAGGTTTAAAGATGTTCCGCATTTCTGTGCATAGGGGAAATCATAGCATTTAGGGAACCTTGGGTCTACGGCCGCATTACAATATTACTGATAATTTGGAGTTCTAGCTACCAAATCCCACTGATATTTTTGCTAACTACGATTTTTATTTTAATAATGTTTAGCATACACTTTAGGATAAAGTCATCTAGATCTATTATGATTATTAAAATGAGCTCTTGGAATTTTAAGTCAATTTTGATATCATAGAGAAAGAATTGCAAATTGTTTTTAAATATTAAAAAAAATCCTTAGCTATTTAGATTCTTAGGAAGAAAAATCAGTCTCAAGATTTTATAAGAGCTTTAGCTTTTGTACATATAAATACAATTTAATTTAAGAAATAAAGTATTATTTGTTTGCAAAACACACAAAAGGAAAGAGTAATATTGGGGCATTACCAGGACAAAATAAGAAACAAGGCAATCTGATAAATATAAATAAAGGTACAAGTTCTCCAACTTTTTGACAGATTCCCTTTTTATAAGCAGATAAAACCCAGAGAAATGTGCATGATACCCGATGTCCCTCAAGGCATTACAATGCAATTCTAGATCTCTTCAGGAAATTTGGGGTTTTGATAACCAAAGCTTTTCCCTATCTGATACTAGATAGGGAAAGAAAGGTAGGAGAGAGAAGGAAAAAATGAAAAAGAAAGAAAGAAAGACAGAGAGGGAGGGAGAAAGGAAGGAAAGAAGGAGGGAGGGAGAGAGGCAAGGAGGAAGTTGAAGGAATGAAGGAAGGAAGGAAGGAAGGAAGGAAGGGAAGAAGGGAAGGAAGGAAGCGAAGAAGGAAGAAAGGGAAGAAAGGAAAAAGGAAGAAAGGAAAGAAAGAAAGAAAGAAAGAAAGAAAGAAAAGAAAGAAAGAAAGAAAGAAAGAAAGAAAGAAAGAAAGGAAGGGAAGGAAGGAAGGAAGCTGAAGGAAGGGAATGAAGGAAGGAAGGAATGGAAGGAATGGAAGGAAGGAAGGAAGGAAGGATGAAGGAAGGAAGGAAGGAAAGAAAGAAAGAAAAGAGTTGAAAGAAAGAAGAAAGAAGAAAGAAAGAAAGAAAGAAAGAAAGAAAGAAAGAAAGAAAAAGAAAAGGTAAAGGAAGAAAGTCATATATATGTATATGTGTGAATATTTTCGATTTTCAGCAAGTTTGAGAAAGATTGCAAGGAAGGAGAAAGAAAAGTAATTTGCAAAACAATTGGTTTGATGAGGCTTTTGTGGTTAAATTTTAATAATGGTTACTTCTAGTGTTTTCCATTTATTCCAATCCACAATCCTTCCCATCCCATTTCGGAAAACCATCTGGTAATAGCAATATATAAAACCTCTCTATATTTTATGTTAAGACCCTTTATTCTTCCGATTTTGTGCCTCCCTGTCTTCAATAAGAAGTTGAGACCTGATGATCTCAACCATTCTAAGATAGCATGCAGGTTTGTAGCTGAAAACAGAGAGAAGAGGAGAGAAAACAATTCATGTCTTTAAAATGTCTACGCTTCCCTTGGTACAGAATAATGTGGCCTCACAGTGCTGCGAGAGAAGGAAGGAGGCAGGGAATATTAATTGCATTTTTATGGTGCTGCTCCGGGTTGGGAGGGAGTAACCTCAAGGAGTGCACAATCCAAAGAGAGACGTGTAAAATATTTAACTTTTTTTTTTTTAACAACTCTAAGATTTTAACCACAAAGAAAAAAATTTTAAAGGAAAATTTCTCTAATGCCGGTCTTGGGTCTCTCATTTCTTTTGGCTGATTCTAGATTACTTTTTCCGCTAGGGATTCCTAAACACCTGCACCATACACAGGCCTTTAAGCTTCCACACAGACCTGTGAGCCAAATGAAGGTACAAATTTCTTCCTTGAGGTCAGAGGCATCTTCCCAAAGCTCTGTCCAGATCAAGTCATTGCCTGCTTAAAACTTTGTGACTCCCTTCTGCCCACAGGATAACGTCCAAACTTTATTATTAACCTGACCTAGAAGAACCTGGATGATGGATCTATGGCATATCTCACCTTGGATTCTACCCTGGATTCTCTCCTCTGACCCATGGAAAGCTTCATTCAGGGCTTTCAACTCTATGCTTTCCGTGCTATATTCTGAATCCTCCTCTCTGCCAGGAAGGATTTTTCCCTATTGGTCACCCCTCTTCACAGTCTCCTGTCACACCTTCCCTCACCTGCAGCATTCAGGTGTAGCATCTATTACCTGACCTAAGGATCTGTTTACTTGACCGTCTTCCTCCAACTACAGACTTCCTGAGGCACAAAGCTTGCTACCTCTCTGGTGTACAGTCCCTACACCCCAGGACAGAATCAGCACACTATCTGCACTCTGCAAGTGTCTGTTGAATTGAAGTAAGAAGTTCATTAGTCTTATTTATTTTTCTACTGATGGCAGGCGTTCTGCAGCAATGGTAAAGAGCATTGGGTCTGAAATCAGAACACTTGAACTTGCACTTGTCCTGCTCATATGTTTGTGATTAACTCGCATGAGTCACCTCCCTGAGTCCCATATTCCCGGTCTTGAACATAGGCATGGCAACAGTGATACCCAGTGAGAACTGAATAAATCTGAAAATGTTTTAGATTTGTAATATATTGTAAGCTTATGATCTCCACAGGTGAGAACTCCATCAGACCAAGGGCTGTGCTTTGCTTTCTCTGTAAAATTGATATAACCAGAGGGATGCGTTCAGTGGTGCTGACTCCTGGTGCCTAGAACAATTAGGGAGGATGTCATTCTTGTCCCTCTAAGATCCTAGATAAAAATAGAAGGAGAAACAATTGTGACTTATTTAAAAGGAACAACAAAGCATTTGTTATCTGGGAAATGAACACACCAGAACATCAAGTTCTCATTCACTCCATCCACTGTGTACCTTTTAGACTAGCAAGCCTGGCGCTCCAGAGCCAGGAGTTACTATGAGTTTGTGCCAATCTAGTCATTATTTGTATCGTGGACTACTCCTTTATTCAGACAGAAGTCATATCGGCCTAGTCAATAAAGATTTACAATGAAGGTTTGAAATTCCTTTATGGATTTGAATGGGATTGGAAGAAGAAAGAGCAAAAGCAAGGGATATCTTTCTTTGAGTTTATTTTATGGTCTAGATTTTGGAGTACAGGATGAGATGGTGGTCATGTTATATTCCTCAGGGAAGAAAAATAAAAAGAATCCTCATATGCATTCAGGAATAATAAGGAAAAGTAAGAAATAATCTAGCAATCTAGCTGTGGGTGAAATGAGAAGAGAAACGACTCAACACCTTTCTATTGTGAATGAGTCTATGTCATGATTAGCACAATCAATGTGCATTACTCTTAGAAGACTGGAATTGATATGTATGATACAAAGTATATCAGGTGATTTGTGAACTAAATCTGCTCTTCAGTAACCCAGTCTAGGCCTTAGGAGGTCTTGTCTGGTTGGGCGAGTCTCAGCGGGAAGGGACCCTGTTAAATACAAAGTCGTCGGGGTTTTATAGCTGGATTCTCAATTCTTTAAGGCTCCTGGCAGCTCCACATCAAGTTTAGGAGGAGCGGGCTACACTCTGAAGCTGAACTGTCAAGATAGGATGTCCAGGGTCAGATGGCCTTGATCCATGTAAATCTCTCTTGAAACAGAGCTAAGTCCAAAAGCACCCATCAGCCCAAAGCTTGCTGACAGAAAATCCTACATTTCTTTTTGATCATAATGTTCTTATTTATGCAAAGCTTTCATGAAAGGTAATCACTGTCACTCTCTACCTTACTCTTATCCCTCAAAGCCTCAAAAATTTTATTTTGTATTATTAAATCTTCACAAAATCCATGTTGCCGAACATATTAATAAGCTTTTTCCTTTAAATGGGGCATGTTTGTGAGCCCTCAGATCCTCTAATTATCCCCATTTCTAGCCTTTCCATAGGGGAAGCAACCCTAAGCTCAGCAAAGGGGCAGCGACCAGGCTGGGTGGGAGATGGGCCCACAGCAGCCTGCAGAGAGCTTCAGGAACATCCCTCTCAGGAAACCCAGAACTTTCCTGAAAAGTGATCCTCCCTGGACCTAGGAGTCCAGTTCCGCGCATGTGGCAAAAAAGCCTAGATGACCTCCAAATGGTCGTCTGGGTATAAACGCTCTGGGGTTCTGCGCAGGGGAAATTTTCACCCGTCTGTCACCCAGAAAGCGCAGTACTTGGACCAAAATTCGAAGGGAAAATGATGGCAATTTATTTGAGAAGAGAAAGTGAGATAAAATTTCTTTTCTCATTTTTTCCTTGAAATTGGTTTCCTTTCTTGTTTCCTTTTTCACTCCCTTTCTCTCTCATTTCTTTTCATCCCTGTCTTTTCTTCCTTCTTTTCTTTTCTGTCTCTTACTTATTTATTCCTTTCTTTAAGCAACAGAGACCTTGATTCAAATAAAATTTCACGTTTGAATTAAACACGCAAAACGATTAAATGTAACTGCTCTGATTAACGGAGCGAGTGGTACCTGCTCAGCTTCCTTCCCTGACTGTTCCCCTGACTGCAGGATGCTCACCACATCTGTACACACTCACATATGCACACGAAGTGCACACACCTAAATGCACACATATACACATGCACACGAACACACACATACACATTTACAATATATGAAAGCATGTGTTTCCAAAGACATGAACACACACTTGCACATGTGCATACATGTGAACACACGAACTCATTCACACTGCACAACGGGCCCTGTGAAGCTACTTGATGTCTATTCTGAAAACCACTGTTTCAGTATATTTTGGAAGCACCATTTAGGATCATACCCACGGGGATTTTGAAATACAAAATTCTGAACTTGTTTCAAGCTGGATAGCCTGCCCTCCACTTATGGAATCCATTTTTCCCTTAAGCTTGAGAAGCAAAATCCACACTCAGCTATGTAGAGTAGTTGGAGCCAGTTCCCTCTTCCGGAATTCACAAGACAGGCAGGCACTGCACAGAAACACACAGCTGTGCGATCTCAGTGAGGTCTCACCCTTGTGAGGTTTTCAGGGAGCTCACAGGTTAACCTTAAAAGGCTCATAGGTACCTGTTGCATTCAGCTGTAGAATTAGACCTGACCATTATCTTACTGCCCTCTCAGACTTGCCCTTGGCCCTGAGCTGGAGAAGATGTTTGTCAAGGGCAGCTCCCCTACACACTGGGGCTCCGGGGGCACTGCTGGCCACCAGGACTGGGTCACACAAAGAAACTGGGTCTCCCTGTTTATGTTTAAAAGCTCCAGCTACAGCCTGTGAAGAGGTTAATTTAGCATTAAAAATGCTGCATCAAACATACTATTAAGCTTGGTTCCCTGGAAAAGCTTATAAAGACGTGATATGGCTTTTTTTCCTCTTTGTAGCACAGCTCCGCAGTGACCGTCTTTTACATTATGGTCTCAACTTCAGAGAACGGGTGGCTCGATGCTCAAAGGCAAGTCATATCTATGCCCATTAGGCTGTGTTTTAAAACAATTTGCAGAATTTTCAGAAAAGCGACTTAAAGTCTTGTTTTCATTTCATAAGAATATATGGGCTCTGGGCCCAATCTAGAGGAAGGAAGCACTGCCTGCAATAAAGTAAAAACAAAATTTATGACAATGACTGAGATAGAGGCAGAAAATAGTGTTTGCAAGCAAACTGGATTTCACCAAAGGTATCTAGCCCAGATTAACATTATTAATAGTTTCTATGTCTCTAACCCCTGAACCCCCACATTTCCAAAAAGCTATAGCAACCACCAATGTGTCTGGCTTCCCCTCCATCCTTAGCTTTAGACCCCCGATTTCCTTAGTTTCCATCCTTTTGGCTTGCCTGGGGACTTTTTTCCTGCTTACCTCCTATGGTGATGGCTGATAGACTCTGGGCACCCCCTAGGCAAAGAACATGGTGCCTTCTGTCCAACTCAGATTCCAGCTCTCAGATTGCACACCCTGGTAAAGGGAATGCAGGTTGGAGTGTGGCTGGAACGGGGACAGTGAAGCTGAAATGGTAAGGACACTCCTGAACTCCTGAAGGAATCTGCAGGGCATACTTGTTGACATGTTATTCTGGAGGTGAGGAAGGGGCCTCGGGAAGGAGGGGTTTAGGGAGAAGGTGAGGATTATGTATGTGTACGTATGTACATAAAAGGTGCTTCCTACGTTTCTCACTGCCAAGCCTGAATTTAAGAGATACAATGTGAGAAATAACTTGGGTTTAATCCTTCTTTGTGGCAAACATTTTCCAAAGGCCTGTGACATATAGTATGGTACAAATGTTTTTAAAACTACCCACAGTGTAAAATTGTAACTGCACACTGCAGAAAGTTATGTGGTTTGTCCAGGTTTTCAAAAATGGGTTTATTAGGGAGGCCAGAGGATTGGGACATTTGTGCATGAAAGAACACTGCACAATTGGGGAATATGTTTAGAATCCCCGGAACAGAGCACTCAGGAATGAGGGTAGTGGTAGAAAATACACTGCAGAGGTAAGAAAATGTTCTATAACCATGTTGAAGAATTTGAACCCATCATGAATAAAATGGGGCTAATGATCCAGTGTACAATTTAGAAAGGCAATTTTGATAATTATACAGTACACACAAGAACAGGAGTAGCTTGTGGGAAAGGAGGCCAATAAGGGAGCAGCTGAAGAAGGTGATGAAAGTGCTGATAAAGGCCTGGTCTAAGATCATGGCAAGGTGCAGAGGAAGAGGGATATCTGAGAGAATCTTAGGAAGGAGGAACATGAGGCTGTAGAGACTTAGTGAATGAGAAGCTCAAGAGTAAGTAGAATTAAGGATGATGGCAAGATGTGTGCCTTGATTACTCAATTATATTTTCTCCTCAAAAGCATTAAGAAAGGGGATGGAGGTGGTGCCTTCCCCACTTTTAGATCTTGAAAGTGACACCAGCTTGTGCCACCACATGATTAGTCAATCCTTAAACTCCTATTAACCTTCTTGTGTTCTCTTATTCCTTGACAATATATCCCTTGACAAAAGTGGGTTGAACTTGTCAAGAAAGGGCAGAAATTCCAAGGTGAGCTAAGCTTGCCAGCAGGAACCCCATAAAAAACCCAAAGACCACAGCTAAGACACCAGTCTGGGCTGGAAAGACCCAAGATGGCACTGAAACCCTTCCAGAGTGACCTTTTGATGACCTTTTCTTTATTAGCATACTACGCATCATGCCTATAGGTGGAAATTTAACATTAAAATGAGACATGTGACGTATGGCAGGCATGTTCCAAGCATGCTTAAAAACTGAGCACACTCCCCTCCTCGCCCCCACAATTTTGAGAACTCTTCACCTTTTCTAGGAAATCCTTGCCCCTGAGCCCACCTACCTCCCATTAACCTTTTAAGACTCTCCTGTTTTCTCCAAATTGGAGAGAAGGTGCCTTTCAAGCATGAGCTCACCTTTCTCCATTCCTCGATGAAAGAATAAAGTTTCTGCTCTGGTTTTGGTCTATTGACGTAAGCAACACTAGGCAGAAGGACTTCGATTTGAGGTCCCTTACCCATAAGGATTGGTGACAAAAAGGCTCATTGTAAGTCACCTCCCCTTTCTCACCTTTCCAGAAAGAAAGACGCAAGATCCTTTCAGAACTCTCCAGAGATTCATTGTCTTATTCATTCATTATATTATTTTCGAGTAGGAAGTAACTTAGACTGGGGGATTAGCTTTAGTTATATCAGATGAGAATGTCAACCTGGTGAAGTATATGTTACTGGCTCAGCCTTCTCTAGCCTGTCATTTCAATTATGGGAGGAGGGAATGAAGCAGAATCTTTTTCTGCTTGAAATAGATGTTAGCTCTTCTCTTGGAAATAGCTGATCAATAAACATTTAAAAATCAAGACCTTGTTCCCATCAACACTGCACCATCCATAAAGTTGGCACTCTGAAGAGACAGAGCCCTTCCTTCTCTGCAAGATTGGGAGGCTTCAATTTTCCAGTAATGCAGCCCTGTGCAGTTGAATATGTACCTTTTTGGTTTAATTGTATTCTTTGGCTCAAGAAATCTCATTGTCTGGTATTGTCCTGGCTCTTTGCCAATTACTAATGGACAGTCCTGTGGCTCTGAGCCCATACTGGCTGATATGACTAGTCAAATTTTGAAGAGATGACTTGCAAACAGGTAGAAGGGAATGTTGGAACTTGAGGCAGGAATCAAGTCAAATATTAGGAGCTATTTCTGCAACAACAAATTACTTGTAAGGTACCTATTTACATGGTTTTTAAAGTCTTTAAATCATTGGTTTATAAAAAATGCTTTTAGCCCACAACTCCCCATTTATCACAAATTTTTATATCGAATAAAACCATCTTCTCCATTTAAAAATAATTCTATCCTCTTTCTAGATCATTATGTAACTTTGGGCTAATAGAACAGAAACATCTGTCTTCAGCAGTTGTGTTTAGTTTTACTCCATAAATGTAGATTTCCATAAAAATAAAAGGAAATAGAACTAGAGCAGTTCTTCTAAGTCTGCTACCTGATTCTTAGCGCACTTACTCTGGATATTTTATAGTGCTGGGGTCATGTTTATTTTTATCCATTGCACTGTGATTTTCAGTTATTTTTTTAAAAAGAACTTTTATTTTTAAATTCATACAGAAGCCTTTGGCCTGCTACAGTCTTGTGTCTCAATCAGTAAAGCACAATTGAAGTTAGCATACATGTTTATGAGAGCCTCTTAGGCAATAAATCCTCTTCTCTTAAGAGTTCTGATGTTTTTAAACGTGAAAAAAGTCTACCATGTTGTCTCATAGAGCTTACTTAGGGTTGCCAGGTTCAGAAAATGAAAATATGAGATGTTCAGTTAAATTAGAATTTCCAATAAATAATATATTTTTTAGTATAAGTATGTTCTATGCACTATTTGAAACATACTTATACTACAAAAAGTATTCGTTATTTATCCGAAATTCATACTGAGTGTCCTCCATTTTATCTGGTAAACTTAAACCTTATATAAATTAAGGATTAATATACATACCTAATAACTATGGCTTCCTTAACATTTCGTGTCTTTGCACAACACAATTTCAACCATTGGACTATTTTCTTTTGAAAAAAAATAATAGCCCCTTTTAAAGTACTGTTGAGAGAACACTATCATGCTAGATTCTTAGTAAATGAGCATATGGACCATCTTTGAAAGATAAGTGCTAAGGGAAGCTGTAAGAAAAAATATGAGTTTCTGTGGACACATGGAAAGACGATTATCCATTTCACTCATAACATGTGAGACAGAATGGGGATCTCATAATCTGGGTCACCAAGGAGGTTAGGTTTAGATTTTCACAGTCACTCAAATGTTAAAGCATTATTTAACACAATTCGTAGGCCACAAAGATCTTAGCTGGATCCACAGCTAGAACTGTAATGTGCTCTAAATACGGGCTTTTTGTAGCCATTTCCCGAAATTGCATATGACAGAGACAAAAGATTTCACTTATATTCCAATGAAAATTGCTTTAGTATTAGACACACCCTCTTAAGCATATGTCACTTCACAAGGGGAAGCTAAGGAGAGCACTTAGCATTCTTTTCATAACTTCTCACATAGAAAAGGTTCCTATTTTTTTCACCTCTAAATTCCTTTGGAAAGTTGCTGACCTTAATCTCCCCTTCCAGGATGAGATGATTAAGGAAAAAACCTGCATGGCATGAGGTTATTTAAAGACCTGGGACAACCCAATTAATAATGATATTATATGCATCTGTATTAATCTAATTTTCTATAACCTTAGGCTGCCTTCTGAATGGTAGTTAGGATCATGTGCAGACCTTGGAGATGGAGAACAATTGTCTGCATTCATAGGTGGGGAAACTGATGCCCAAAGAGAGACACATCTTACCCAGAGTCACACATTGAATATAAGATAAAGTTGTATCTCGGACCCAGGTTTCCTGAACATTTCCCCCCACAATTATTTATTTATATCATCAATTTACTCTATATGAATAGGTTAAAAATTATGTAAATATATTACTGTTTAAAAACAAAAGCCAGTATACCCACCTTCATAACAGCATTATTCACAATAGCCAAGGGGTGGAAACAACCCAAATACTCATGAATGAATGAACGGATAAACAAAACGTGGTTTAAAAACAATGGAATACTATTCAACCTTCAAAAAGAATGAATTTCTGATACATACTATAACATGTGTAAATCTTGAAGACACTGAGCTAAATGAGATAAGTCACAGAACAAATACCATATAATTTCACTTACATGAGGGAACTCAAGGAGTAAAATTCATAGAGACATAAAGTAGAATGGTGGTTGCCAGAGGCAGTGGAAGGGAATAGAAAATTATTGTTTAAATGGTACAGTTTCAGTTTCAGCAAGATGAAGAATTCTAGAGATTGTTTGTCAACTATGTAAATATACTTAGACTACTAAATTGTTCACTTAAAAATGGTTAATATGGTAAATTTTATGTTTTGTATTTTTTACCACAAAAAAGTCTCATCAGACAAAAGACATCTGATTTTGTGAGATATTAAGGAATTTGCTTCAAGTGCTTTGCCAGTAAGAATTGGGTTTAAAACTGAAAACAGAACTTAAGCATTTAACTACATAAAAGATATGACAGTGGTTAAGAAATCTGTGACTCCGATGACCTTTAGAAGGGAGAATGTAGTGTTTTTCAGGTGGCCTGGAGTGGAGCAGGACAGAGAGCTAAAGGCAAGGTCACCGAGCAGGTCATTCTGTCCCAGAATACCTTCCAGCACTCAGCCATTTTATTCAGAAGATTTGATTTGGTCAAGTAGTTTCACTTTAAAAATGCAAATAACCCTAGAAGAGTTATATTCCAAAACCCCCAACATAGCTCTGAGCTTCCACTCTTCAATCCGTTCTCCACACTGGAGACCCCTTGCTTTTAACTCTCCTAGCACCCAAACTCTTCCTTCAAAGAACTTAGCAAAGAATGTAATTTACATGCTGTAGTTATTTACTTAATATCTGTCCACCGGCAGCTCCCTGAAGGCAGGTATGGTTCTTCCTTTGTTCTTTTCGTGAGTCAGTGCCGAACGTAGTGTTTAGTACAGAGCAGGCTCACAATAAATTTTTTGTCTGGGTCAGTCAACAAGCAACTTAAAAGACCAGAAGGTTTGTGAAATTGAACTGCGCAGTGGATAAGTGAAGTTGCTGAAGCAATCACTGAAATCCTCCCCTCACCCCTCCATCCGTAAAGTAAATATAAAAAAGGACTGTTTTATGCAGACTCCCACTGAGATATGATGTGAAAGACTCCTACAGGAAACAGTGAATGTCTAAAACGAGCCTGAGGATCAAATTTTTAACTTTTAAGATGAAGTGAATAAAAAACAAAACAAAAAGTACTGTAAACTTTTCCTGTTCTATGCTTAATAAGAACTCATATTAATTATACAAAATAGAAACAACCACACCTTTTTTCCGATATTTTAGCAGAATATAATCAGTGTATGTAGGAATATACATATAAACTTCCAAAACAGTTTTTGCCAGCACCCTTAATACTTGACCTATCAAATATTCTGTTTGCTTCTATGGGAATTAAAATGTCAAATAATGATCCTTCATGAAATCTCTCTTTGTGATTGTCAATGTTCTATAGATTTCTCTGTAGAAAAAAACTGCAAGGAGAGATGATTGGGCTGTGTCTGTTCTAGGGCTGAGTTTTGAGATTCCACATCAGTGTTGTAAGTTATAGTATTATAGATCTGGTGAAACACTTAAAACTGAATCTAGACCCATTTTATAACCAAAATGTATCCACTGCCATCTTCCTCCATAAAAAAGCAAAATAAGCTGATGGCTCATTGTATTCATCAAGTGATTTTAACAGAAACATTTTCCATTTTGTCATTTTTCTCCGATGAAAAATAAATTCTAAAGGTCTTTGACTAAGTAAAATGGTTAGAAAGCCTTTTGAAAAGTCATTAACTTGTTTTGGAAATTGGAAATTGAGATTTTAAAAATATATGTCCAACAGAACCAGGGAAGCATTTAATTCTCTACTTTATTATTTTCTACCAAATAAAACATGCAAAGATTTAACAAAAACTGACATGAACTTAAAAGCACCTTTCTCCCCCGCCCCCCGCCGCCAGGTATAGGAAACTATAGATGATGATGAAACCAACCAATCTTTCATTTTTTTCATATGCAGTATATCACTTCAACACTGTGATAAAATTTCAGGCAAATTTATGATTGAATGAAATAAATAGTGAATTTTTTTCTTATCAATTGGCTTCATGGATATTTGGTGTTTTTTGCAAGAATTCAAAAATGCTTCCTCTTTAAGGACTTCCTGTTTCTGCTCCTTCTCATTACTACATGTTTTCATTTAGACTATGTGCCACCATGAGACCCCAGGTGGTAAAGCTTCCACTTCGAAATAAGCCTAAGAACAAAGTTGGCATCCTGGAACATCATAATTTGAAAGCATTATACAAGATTTTCCAGTCTGGTATTTAGAAAATGAAAGCCTACATCTGCTTTCCTTGAGGTCTAGCTAATTACTCTTTACTCAGCAAAACTACCTTTTCATTCCTCCTCTTTGATAGCTAGTTTTTATAACTATAAGTAATACTCATAGCAATATTTGTAAAGCAACAATTTCTTGATTGATGCTAATGATTTCCAGATGTCCTAGTGTCTCCTCTCTTCTTAATGTAGCATTTTAATATTTCCTTTAGCATAGTTAGGCTTTTACAACCAAAGTTCTTCCATCATGAAGATGGATCTCAAGTATTAGCATCGAAGCTGAAATCTGGACAACAGAAATGTAATACATAGTTATAAAACTCATATCGAGGCGAAACATGCAATAAAATAACTCGAAAATAATCTTTATGAAAAAGTTCTCCACTGAGAATGGTATGGCAGTCCCTCAAAAATTTAATATAGAATTACCATATAATTCAGCAATTCCACTTCTAGGGTACATATCTAAAAAATAATTAAAAGCAAGATCTTGAAGAGATATTTGTATACTCATGTTCATAACATCATTATTTACAATAGCCAAGAGGTGGAGTGCAAAGAGTAGGACACAATAACAGAAGTCTCAGGATAATAGACAGGCCCAAAGGTTGGAGAAGACAGCAAATGCTGTGGCTCTAGGCTTTCCAGCTAGTGATTGGGGCAGGGTTAAACCTCTAGAAAGGGGCTAGTAAGAGAGTGTGTCATTATCAGAGCCCAATCCAGGATGCCTGGGATCAGTAGAGAGCTTTAAAACCCCAGCAGGAGCTTGATGAAGTTCAGGAACCAAGAAAGACACTCAAGCAGTTACTATTTCAGTGTTTACTGTCTGCTTTACATTCCTTATTTTATTTAATTCTCACAACATTAATAATAGCTTTCATTTATGTTGCATTTAATATGTGCCGGGCATAATTAAGTTTTCCATAGATCAACTCACTTAATATTCACATAATCTGTCAGAAAGTCCTATTAACACTATTTTACAAGTAAAGAAACTGAGGGTAGGCAAGCCACAATCCTGTAGGTTGGGTAATAGGAGCTATGATTATCTGCATTACAGATAGAGAAACTGAGTGCTGAGGAGATTGAGTAAGTCACCCCGGTCACATAGTAACAAGTAGAGTAACGAGTAGGGTTGAGCTTTAAAGCTGGGATTCTGATTCCAGAGGCTGGATTATAGTCACTGGACAACATCAGCTCCTTGGCAAACTAAGAAGCTTAGAAAATGGCCATGGCTCAGTGTGCAGAGAGTCTCTCCCAGGGATCCCCCAGCATTGGGCTGATGGCCCCAGAACAAATCCAAGACTCACCTCCCCATCCTCCCTGCCACTCTCACCCAGACCCCACTCAGAGACATGGTCGGCCTGATCAGGCCAAGATTGGCTCAGGATCTGGGTGGACTGAGCACCACCAAGCACAGCTGAAGAGATGGAAACTCATCACATTACCTTGCAAGCACACACAAAAAAATGCTGTGGCACAAGTTCTTGGTAGATAACACTAACTCGCTCTTGCAACAACATAAGCTATCAGTTACACTTTATTTTGATTCTCTTTTCCATTTAACACTGTATTCCCTATGGTCTAGAAACTGTTCTCAATCCAGGAAGAAGATGCCTTGAGGCTGGCAGTGTTATCAATTTTATTCTTTTAGAAATTGTCCAACTTTATGCATATATGGCTGACCTTTGTACAACATAGGGATTAGGGGCACCGACCCCATGTGCAGTCAAAAATTCATATATAACTTTTGACTCCCCCAAAACCTAACCAATAATAGTCTGCTGTTGACAGGAAGCTTTACTGATAATATAAACAGTCAATTAACACATATTTTGTATGTTATATGTATTATATAATGTATTCTTACAATAAAGTAGTTAAAGAAAATAAAATATTATTAAGAAAATTATTAGAAAAAGAAAATACACTTATAGTACTGTACTGTATTTATGAATACCATAAATTTAGATCATTTACAAGATGAATCATCTCAGCACCTCCATTGATATTGTCTTATAAGATACAAAACACTGTAGATGTTATTTGCATTAATAACACTGAACATCAAAAATAAAAAGATAATGTGAAGAAGAAATTTATATTTATTTACAGGTATAACATTTCATGCATTGATAATGAGGAAGCATCCATATGACTGATTTATGGTAGCCTAGCATAACTAAAATGATCACTTAATCTTCAAAAAGATTTCCAATACCTTTATTGAAAAAAATCTGTGTATAAGTGGACCCACACAGTTGAAACCTATGTTGTTCAGCTGTATTCATTCAGCTCATTTCTGAGCACAAATCAGAATAAAATATGCTAAATCTTTCTCTGAAATAATTTCTAACACTACATCATTTCTCACATATATAATAAAAACAAATCTCTGGATCTAGATTTTTGGCTCAACCCGTAAAATGAGTCCTCAGATCATTGCAAAGAGTTTAAGTCAAGGGCAAGAGTTAATGATACATGGTCAAAGTAAAAACAAGGAGATGTTCATTTCCCTTAGCTTTTGTTCTAAAGACTACGGGATCAAACTTCTGAGAAAGTGTGACTTAAGCCCTCTAATATTGTACTTGGAATTCAGTTTAAACAGAATGAGCTCATTATAGAGAGTTTTAGTTTTAATACTCTGGAGGAATATCCACTTTAGTGAACAATATACAGCAGTTACAAGAACTTAATTTTGCTCTTCTAAACCAGTCACAGGTACTGATTTAAAATTATAAATGCTTATACAAATATCACAATAACATTGT
This sequence comes from Pteropus medius, assembly GCF_902729225.1. Taxonomy (NCBI): domain Eukaryota; kingdom Metazoa; phylum Chordata; class Mammalia; order Chiroptera; family Pteropodidae; genus Pteropus; species Pteropus medius. The sequence continues at coordinate 44,428,996 of NW_024340849.1, read as the reverse complement.
TAATATCATTTTGATTATGAAGAACAAAATCTTATATTTTCTCATAGATGTTGTCTACCAAGAACTATTAACTATTGTGCAATTAGAATCAAGCTCATGGCCTAAAAGAAGATTTTCTCAGTCTTCGATATCATTGAGGAAGACATGATCACTTGCGTTGATGACTTTGTTACATCACTCTATAATAAGAGCTATAGAAATTAAATTTTTTTAACATAAGGGCATCATTGTCATTCCAAGAACATCACTCTCTTTCTCTGTTTCCTGGTTTGCACCTGACTACCTACAAAGGAACCAGTAACAAATGCATCAACTCATGTAGCTGGGTCTTGTATCCAAAACACTGCCATCAAGAGTGCTATTTTATAAATGTTTTAACCACAAATGAGATGCTGACTCCAGGGAAAAAAAGGTATATAGGAAATAGGTCAAGAGCTGATGTTCATCTTCATTTTTCACAAGGGCCTTTTCTACTTCTACTGTTTTTGTCTGACTGTGATCCAGCTCTTAAAAAGTCGATTTTAGTATCTACCATCATGGTAAGAGCTCTTGGAATAAGCAGAACAGAAACAGCTACAATGGTAACATGATTTAAACCAGAAACTAGATTTGCCTCCAGAAAGTGAGGGTATCCCTGTACATATTAAATTCTGTATGTAGTTGAAATCTGCTTCCCATTAGCAGAGTCTAAAAGGGAATACAATGCATGTTTAGATTTTTTTAGTTCTTTATCTGTCATCAGAAGAATATTATAATGTGTCTTATGCAATTCTTTAAGAGATGACCCTAAGAATAATCTGTAAAATTCTTAGATGTGCTCAGTTTTACTCCCATATAATGTATGGCATTACTGTATCAATCTTTTATGTCCTGAAATATTCTAAATTTGACTTCAGTGAAACTGTAAACATTCCTCTTTCTGTTATTTCCTTACTTGTGAGCAACTACTTACTATGGGTTCTTATTGGTGAGACTTTTCCTTGGAGTCCCTAGAAAGTGTTTATTGAATTCCCTGGGGGTGGGAGTTAAAAATATAGTGCCACTCATATATATACTGTCAACTGGTCTTTGACAAAGGAAATGCAAAACAGTGGATTAAAAATAGTCTTTTCAACAAATGGTGCTCATACAACTGGACATCCACATACAAAAATATAAATGTAGACACAGACCCTACACCTTTCACAAAAATTAACTCAGAAGGGATCACTGACCTAAATGAAAAATGCAAAACTGTAAAATACCTAGAAGATAACATAAGTGAAAATCTAGGTGACCTTGGATACAGAAATGACTTTTTAGATATAATACCAAAAGTACGATCCATGAAAGAAGTAATTGATAAGTTGGACTTCATTAAAATTAAAAACTTCTGCTCTGTGAAAAACAATGATAAGAGAATAAGAAAACAAGCCACAGACTGAGAGAAAATATTTGCAAAGGACACATCTAATACAGAACTGTTACTCAAAATATACAAAGAACTCTTAAAATTCAGTAATAAGAAAACAAACAAAAAAATAAAACAGTTAAAAAATGGGCCAAAGAGCTTAAAAGATATCTGTATATATAGATGGCAGATAAGCATATAAAAAGATGCTCTACATCATATGTCATCAAGAAAATACAAATTAAAACACACTGAGATACCACAACACACCTAATAGAATGGCCAAAATCCAGAACACTGACAACACAAAATGTTGACAATGATGTGGAGCAACAGGAATTTTGTGCATTGTTGGTGAAAATACAAAGTGGTACAGCCACTTTGGGTGACAGTTTGGCAGTTTCTTACAAAATTAAAAATACTCTTACCATCTGAATCAGCTATTTCACTCCTTAGTATTTACCCAATGGAGTTGAAAATTTGTGTCCATGCAAAAGCCTACACATGGATGTGTACAGCAACTTTATTTCTAATTGCCAAAACTTGGAAACAATCAAGATGTGCTTCAGTAGATGAGTGGACAAATAAACTGGTATATCCATATCAGTGAAATATTATTCAACACTAAAAAGAAAGAGCTATCAAGCCATGAAAAAAAATATATATATGGAAGAACCTGAAGTGCATATACTAATGGAAAGAAGCCAATCTGAAAAGGCTACATACTATTCCAACTATATAACATTCTGGAAAAAGAAAAACTAGAAGACCATAAAAAGATCTAGGATTGCTAGGTTGAGGGTGAGGATGGGGATGTTAGGAATGAATAGGTGGAGCACAGAGGATTTTTAGGCAGTAAAAATATTCTGTATGATACCATATGATGTAGAGTATACAACACCAAGAGTAAACCCTAAGTAAACTATCTACTTTGGGTAATTATTATGTGTCAATGTAGGTTCATCAATTGTAACAAATGTATCACTCTGGTGGAAGACCTTGTTAATGGGAGAGGCTATGCATGGGTGCGGGGCGGTGGGCGGGAGGCAGGGAATATATGGGAAATCTCTTTACTTTCCCCTCCATTTTTTTATGAGCCTAGAACTGCTCTAAAAAAGTGAAAGCTTAATAAAAATATAATACGTTTAAAAAACAACAACAGACATCCAAATCCCTTCTTGAATTCTACTGAATCCACATCTCTGGGAATGGGGCTCAAGCCCATGTATTTGAAAAAGAACTCCACATAATTCTGAACAGCATTTTATAAACATCTGCAATTTAGATTGCATTTAATAATGAGATTAAAAAAAAAACCTTTAACATGATTATTAAGTGGTGAGGGACGGTGGGGAAATGATAAGATTATATTTTACCCCTTTTATATAAATCATGCATCTTTGGCTGGCATGTGAAAATGAGCAATAATGTGGAAATTCTATAACTATCATCTGCTTTCTTAAAGATTGAGTTTCAGGTGTGATACTATTTTTAAAAGCCTAATATTTCTTTTTAGTACATCAATTGAACAAACTCTTTTCACTCGTATCCCCAATTTATGATTCCGTTTGCAATTTAGACTTACAATATATTCTTAAAATCTCTTTAAAAACTGCTTCCGGAGTCTCTGAATAGGACCCTGGAGAAATGTTACAAAATGTGCATCACAGATTCTATACGATATAGATTTTCTTTTTAATTTCATATTACATCATTGGTTTTTGAAGCAACTGCTTTGAAAGAAATACTTTTTCTCTCTCCCATCTCAAATAAATAATGCTTATAAACTAAGATGTTCAGAGATCTGGGGAAATAGGAATCATGGGAGACTTAAGCTTCTCAACACTGTAGACCTTCATAACAGCAGAATAGGTAATTCAATTTTTAGAGAAATTCAGACCAGGCACCCCTCCCCCATACACACATACATATATACATAAAATAGAATATCTAGCTTAGAGTATCACAGTGAGGAAGAAATCTATAAAATGAGCTTAATATGTGGGCATAGTAATTGGAGACTATAAAGTATATATTGTCTACCTGTGTCATATTAGAAGATTAATAAGCTAAGAAAATATTTGCCAGAACTCTCACTCCTTACAGCATTATGACTTGAAATGTGCAATCCTTATGCTAAGAAAATTCATTATCAAATCCAGTATTCCAACTTCTATTAATGATGAGCTAGCTTGATCAGACTTACTCTTCACAAGCTAACAATTTTAAAATCTGAACAGGTAGGTAGCAACTATTTGAAGTGAACAAAAGCAAGTAGAAACTGAACAACTGTTTGAAGTGAACAAAAGCAAGTAGAAACTGAAAGGGAATCTACCCTTGAAAGATCACTTGCAGTTGGTAGGATTTGAAAGTTTGTGATTTTTTTGCTTGAGTACACCTCTCAACCTCTGTGTATTTAGGCAACAGAAAACTGCAACCTTACTGGCTTAAGGTGTCAAAGGACAGAAGCTGCAAGTTATGAGGAAAATGCTGGAACAAAAGGAGTCTCAGAAAGTGAGCACAAAAATTCATGTTCAAAACTCTGATTAAATTCTTGGTAGCCTTCTAAATGAAACCTGTATGTGGGAATGGGCAGGGGATCGCCAGGTTGGGCGGAGGGCGGCACAAACCAAAAGAAAGAGCTGGAAATTGAAAGAACTAAACAGAGATTTCAGCTACTGCCCACAATGTAGGAGGCAGTTGTGAGTTCGAATCCAGCGAAGTTGGCTGCCAACTGAAAAAAAAAGCCACTCTTCAAAAGAAAGCCATAGAATTCAGAGTCTCTACAACATGTCATTCATAATGCCCATTATCCAATAAAAAGTCACCAGAACAACAAATAAACAAGAAAATGTGATACACATTTTAAAAGTCAACAGAAATAGTAAGTTGACCCAGATATTGCAATTAACAGACAAGGATTTTAGAGTAGTGAATATAAATAAGTTCAGAGTCTTAAAAGAAGATATGTGAATAATGAACAAATAGATGTGGAGTCTTAGCAACAAAATAGAAAGGATAAAAAAAAAGAAATAGAACTTTTAGAGATTAAATGAATAAATATAATGAAAAATTTACTGGATGAACATACCAGCAATAGAAGAAAGAGTTAATGAACTCAAAGAAATTATTCATTGTAAATAATGAGGGAAAATATTAAAGAAAAATAACAGAATCTCAGGGATCGGTGGGATAGCGTCAAGTGTCACAGAAGAAGAAGGCAGACTGATTGAGAGTGAAAAAAATGTGAGGATCTAATGGTCAAAATATCCCAAACATTATAAACATATCAAATGACAGATCTAATGTCAACAAACCCCAAACAAGAGAGTTACAAAGAAAACTAAACTTGACACATCATAGTTAAACTGCTGATATCCAAAAATTAAGATAAAATCTTGAACGAAGCCAGAATAAAAACAATAATGGGAGAACGGTGATAAGAATGATGATGACTTTTTATCAGAAATAATGGAGGTCAGAAAATTGTGGAGTGACATGTTTGAAGTATTGGGAAAAAAATGTCAACCCATAATTCTATATCCACCAAAAATATCCTTCAAAAAAGACCATGTAATAGTTATTTTCATATAAAAACTTAGAATTCATCACAAGCAGACTTTGCATTACAAAACACACTGAAGAAATTTCTTCAGGCTAAAGAAAAATGACACCAGATAGTGACTCAGATTTAAAGAAGGGATAAAGATCATTGTAAATTATAAATATGTGGGTAAATATAACATAGAACATCTCTATATATCTATATGTATACACATTCTTTTTTCTTTTAGTTTTTTTTTTAAAGATATGTAAATGTTTACCGCAAGATGCACAACATGATTTTTCATTCTCTGAATTGGGTAGATCCAAAGACTCTTTCCATGAAGCTTTATAGCACGTTGAATGGAAGCCATAAAGTTTTTATCTCTAGGTGAGCATTTTAACTTTGAAATTTGCATTCATTTAATGTTCATACACATAGTAAAGTCCCTGAGAACTATTTCAATTTTTTTGGTGAAAAAGAAATAAAAATCAATATTGCAATCTGTTTTACTTGTGAATTGGTAAAATTATCAGAGAAATTCCATGTATTTTTGGTCTTAATATAGAATCAGATATTACATATAAGTAAGTTTTCAGTAATCAAAACATTGCTACTTTAATTGAAAAACAGGAATGTTTCTAAAATAGTTTTGTTACCATCCATATAAGAATATAATGAACATAACTTAGTCTTTTTTTTATGATTTACATTCATCTTTAAGGACACCATACCACTGAAGCTTCAGGTTTGAATGTTTTTTTATCCCTTCAAGTAATGACCTCAAACTACTGTGCTTCTTGAGTTTATATATTTCATTTTTTAATTTATCCTTTCATCTATTAATTCATTCACTGAACAAAAATGCATTCACTCTGATAGATGTTAAAGATACAATTGTGAATAAGACTTCCCTGCCTCCAAAACTCTCACAGTAGAATGAAGAATATAAACAAGTAAAAAGAAAATTTTATTAAACTATGTCAGATCTTCAGAAGTAAATAGCTGTGTTGCTTTTTGATATGGTTTGTCATTTCTTAGCTGTGTGATCCTGTGTAAGTTATTTACCCTTTTTGAACCAAAGTTTTCTCAGCTTTAAAAATGGGAAACTGATAGCTCCTTGTAGAGTTCTTAGGAGGCAAAGTCCTGTGGCAGCAACATATTAGGCATTTAAAAATATAGATATTATTTTCAAGTACAATAGCACAGAATACTATAAAAGTACTAAAAAGAGATAGAAAATTTCCTAGAAATTATGATAGTTTGTGTTTCTTTGTAATTTGTCTGTCCACCTGTTGGTCACTGGGTAGTTCTTGTTGCTGTCAATATGCTCACCTCTAAATGTTCATTCTGGTCCTTAGGATTTCAGTGAGATGAGATGCATGAAAACTATCAGCATTGAGACAGAAGGAAGCAAGCTAAAATCTATTCTCTGCAGCAACACAGGGTGCCTAGGCTGGTAGCTGTAGGAGCTTTCTTCACCTGATTTAGTTTCAAGGAACAGAAGCAGCAGAACTAAGAAAGAATCACATTGATGGACCATATTTGCAAATATCAGTCTCTTGATGAGACTGGGGAGAAGACAAAGATAGTCTCTGTGTTGTTTCTGCAGCTGCCTACCTCCATGGCTTGGGGAGAAGTAAAGGCTGAATAAATACCTCATACACACAACTATACTCGCAAAAACACAACCATGGCCTGGACTCCACCCCTACATGAACTTGAGCATACATGTTATGCCAAGATCCAAGCGAAGAGCATGCCAATGCTTAAATGAAAAGATTGTATTTCATCCTGCAGTTAAGTTACAGCTACTAAAAATGTAAGAGCAGAAGAATAATATGATCAAAAAGATGTTTGAGGAATATAGATCTCATGGTGAATGATGGAGAAATTCATGAAATTGTAAATTGCTACTATGATTTTCTAAAAATCAATAGCAAAACGATGAGGAAGCAATGTGGTATCACCACGTTTCAAGTTTTCTTGGGCACCATTAAGAGATTTCAACCCTCGCATAAGACTGATATTAACAATAGATAGTTAAAACTTATTGAGAACTAAATGAACTATCACATATATGGTCAAATGATTTTCAACCAAGATGACAGGACCATTCAATGGGGGAAAGGACAGTCTTTTCAACAAATAATGTCGAGAAAACTAGATATCAATAAGTGAAAGGATGAAGTTAGACCCTTACTTTATACTATACATAAAAATTAACTTAAAATCAATCTAAGACTTAAATGTAAGAGCCGAAACTACTATAAGTAAACTAGGGGGAAAGGTTCATAACACTGGATATGGCAATGATTTGATTTCTTAAATATGACACCCAAAGCATGGGTAACAAAAGGAAAAATAGATAAATGGGACTACAAAAAAGTTTAAGACTTCTGTACATCAAAAAACACTATTAACAGAGTAAAAAGGCAGCCCAGTGAATGGGAGAAAATATTTGCAAATGATATATCTGATAAGGGGTTAATAACCAGAATATGTAAAAACTCCTATAATTCAACAACAACAAAAACTCAGTTTAAAATGGGCAAAGGACTTGGGTTGACAATTTTCCAAAGATGATATACAAATAGCCAACGAGTATATGAAAAGATGCTTGATATTGCTAATCATTAGGGAAATACAAATCAAAACCACAATGAGATATCACCTTACACACATTAAGATCGCTACTGCAAAAACAAACAAACAAAACAAACAAACAAAAACAAAATAGCAAGATTTGGCAAGGATGTGAAGAAATTGGAACCCTTGTGCACTGTTGGTAAGAATGTAAAAATAATTCAGCTGCTACAGAAAACAATACAGAAGTTCCTTAAAAATTTAAAATAGAATTACTATATGATTTAGCAATTCCACTTCTGGATACATATCCAAAAACAAACAAACAAACTGAGAAAGGTATTTGTATACCCATGTTCATAGCAGCATGATTCACAGTAACCAAAAGGTGGAAGCAACCCAAATGTCAATCGATAGATGAATAGATAAACAAAATGTAGTTATACATATAAAGTGGAATATTATTCAGCTTTAAAAAGAAAAGAAATTCTGACATATGCCACAACTTGAACCTTGGAGACATTATGCTAAGTGAAATAAGCCACACACACACACACACACACACACAAATACTGTAGGATTCCACTTACATGAGTTATCTAGAAGGTAGGCATACTCAGAGACAGAAAGAAAACTAGTAGTTGCCAGGGACTGGGGTGGGTGGGAGTGGGAGGAATGTGGAGTTGTTGTTTAACGGATACAGAGTTTCAGTTGGGGAAAATGCAAAAGTTCTGCAGATTGGTTGTACAACAAGATGAATATACTTAACACTATTGAACTGTACACTTAAAAATGATTAAGATAGTACATTTCATATTATGTATATTTTATCACAATTTTAAAAATTTTAAAGATTTATCTTTTAGCGTAAGCTTTGATTTGTAAACAAAATCTCCATATCAGAACACATTTTGTGTTTGACCCAAGTATATGAGTTAGAGCCACTGCTAAGTGAACCACTGTAATTAAACTTCATTACACAGAAAATATCCAATGGCCCACATTGGATATAGGAAAAGAAGGGCTGGTATTGCTTGACTTTCTTTCCACATGGTCAGAGAAAAACTCTAAGATGAATTTCTGATGGGAGAACAGTTCTAAGCTTTGTTGTAACTCTCTGATGTGGAAGAAAATAAAGTTTACATTTATTTCTTTTTTTCTGTTTTTCCACATGTAAGAAATGGCAGCAAAGCTAAGACCGAGGAAATAAAAACAATATATAATTTTTCCATCCCCATGGCACACCACCAACAACAACTTTTCTTCAACTGATGAGATGAGGCAGTTAACTGCAGAGCTAAGAATCTAAACCTATAACTTGGGAAGAAACACTTGGGGCTTTAATTTGTAGAATGATGGTTCTCAAAGAATGATCCAGACTAGCAACATTGGCATCTCCTAGGATCTTACCAGCAACTCTGGGTGGGACCCAACCATCTGTGTTTTAATGAGTCCTGCTGAAGTTTAAGAACCTGGTAAGTATGATGGAATATGAGTCCTTGGAGGGTGGGATTTTCAAATGAGAAAGCATGAGTGAAAATTTAAATGTTTACTTTATAGGCATGAAATGGGAAGTACAAATAAATCAAAGACACAGAAAACTATATCATTACAAAATTGTTATCTATATATTTTTCTTCAAAGTTTGTTTTCAAAGAGCATCTAATCCAATTAATATTTATATTTTGTTGCTGGTTTTAATTAAAATAAATTTCCTTGTTTAGTTTTTTATATGTCCCTACTTTACCTTAAAAGTATGTTGTATGTTCTTCAGGGAAACAAATTCTGTTTCCAGTGACTAAAATGAGATATCATATAGTAGGTGTCCAATTCATTACTGATACAAATTCATTGATGCCCACTGCAATCAGCTGATATGTTATGCTTTCAAGACTGCTTGTTATTGTTGGATCATAGGTCATTGGATAAAACAATATGGTAGTGATGTGGTAGTGCTTTAGGTTTGTCTAACTTCAAAAGAAAGTCAGAGGTTAAAGTGTCCAGTGTCACTTGGCCATTTCCTGTGAAACTGGGGAATTCCAAAAGAATAGTCTGACTTGAAAGAACAAAATATTTCACCATGTCTTGGTGAGTTAAGAATGGTGTACTTTTTTTTCTCATCTTTTTTGCCTCTCTCTCTCTCTCTTTCTTTATTTTTTTTCTCCAAGTTTTATTGAAATATTATTGACATAACATTGTATAAGTTTAAGGTGTATAACATGTTGATTTGATACACTTATAGATTGCAAAATGATTACCATCGCAGCATTAATTAACACCTTCATCTCATCACATAATTACCATTTCTTTTTTAGTGGTAAGAACATTTAGGATCTACTCTCTTAGCATCATTCAAGTACACAATATAGTATTATTAGCTATAATCATCATGCTGTACATTAGCTCCCCAGGACCTATTAATCTTGTAACTGGAAGTCTGTCTGTACCCTTTGACCAATATCTCCCGATTTCTCCTATTGGGCAGCCCCTGGTGACAACCAATCTACTCTTTGTTTCTCTGACATTGGCTTTTTAAAATCCCATATATAAGTGATTTCATGCAGTATTTGTCTTTCTTTGTTTGACTTATTTCACTTAGCATAATGCCCTCAAGTTACATCTAACTTGTCACAAAAAGCAGGATTTCTTTCTTTCTCATGGCTGAATAACATTCCACTGTTGTGTATGTATGTATGTGTGTGTGTGTGTATGTATTTATTTATATTTATATATATATATATATTTTATATATAACATTTATATATACAACACTATCCATTCATCCACCAATGGACACTTAGGTTGTTTCCAGATCTTGGCTATTGTGAGTAATCCTAAAATGAGTGCAGCTATCTCTGTGAAATCCTGAATTCAATTTCTTTGGATACATACCAAGAAGTAAGATTGCTGGATCATATGGTAGTCCTACTTTTAATTTTTTGAGGACCCTCCATGCTGTTTTCCATAGTGGCTGCACCAGTTTACATTCTGCACAAGAGTTCCCCTTTCTCCACATCCTTGCCAATACTTACTGTTTCCCTACCTCTCTTTGAACCCTATATAGATGTCCCTGGATGTCAGATGGCACTCCCTGAAGCTTCTAACAGAATGAAAGGCAACATCACGCACTCTGACCAACATCTAATGGACAATATAATGTTTTAAAATCATTCCTTCTTCTAATAAAAGTTTTAGTCAATCATTGCTCAGAATAACAACCTTGGGTGGAGATAGTGGAGAATCCTGTTACTGAACTGTGAGTTTTTTCTTTATCTTAAATGTTGTTTTCACATCTTTAAATGTAGTCTTATGTTATTAAAAACTCCTGAAACATGTCTCATTTCTTTCTGTTCTCTCCTTCATGTTTTACACCTTTGTTAATTATCTGAGAGATGGATAAAGTAGCACATAAGTGAAGTTTGCCAGTGCTGACAAATTAGATAGTTGCAAAGAGTTCAAAGAGAGGGAGGGAAGATGGGTAAGAAATAAAAAGTCACACCATTCTTAATAAATAATGAGAAAATGTCTAGCCATTGCCATGGGTGACTCATCTGAAGCATTAACACCCTAACTTAGATTTGCAATAATACTGGCAGGGAAGACAAAACTCATTAGCAAGACCTGTTTTCCATATTCTTTAGCGTAAAATGCCAGGATCACCATGTTCCACTTTCAGTAGAAGGCAATAGATGCTTTTATTGACCTTTGCTGACAGAACTTTTCCAACCAATATTGTGATTTGCATATGATTTTGGAAAAGAGAGTCTGGCCAGGAAGGAGCTCTTTCCTGGCCACTGCAGAGCTGGTCTTGGAATGATTCCAACAGTGTGAGCCCTCCCTGTAAATCCTTCAGTCTGATGTCACACTAAGAAGCATGGAGCTCAGCTCACCTGCTGAATGAAGATGATGATCTCAGGTGGTCAAGGCCAATTTTCAGACTAAGATGGCAGAAGTGGCTGGTGTTCCCCTATCCCTCAGACTTCTGATGGTCTGTAGGGCACAGAACGAACAATCATTCTTGTCATCATTATCACGATGTGACTTTTTATTTCCTAACCATCTTCCCTGCTATTACTTTTTAAGCAACTACATGTGCAGAAACTATTATCTCACCTCCTCACAATCACATGGCAAAGCAGGTATCAGAATACTAGTCCCCAGTTGAGAAAATACATTCAGAGGGATTAAGTCATTTGTCCAGTCACATAATTAGTTGGTAGAGTCAAGACAGCCTGACTTCTAAATGCAGCCTTTCCCACCTCAGTAGGTCACTTTTTGCTGCATCATTGAGCAGCTACTAATTGTTATAAGCTCATTGCATATAAACGTAGATCTATACACACTATCCCTTGACATGCTGGCCAGTCCCTTTAATTCCTAAACCCACGACCTTTCCTTTGAGCTTTGTTGTTGTTGCTGTTACAGTTCAGTCTCTTCTGGTTCCTTGTGGCTTCTCCCTGAAATCTCTGGCAACAAGCATCTCTGAAGGTATTTTCCTAAAAATCCATCAACGTCCTCCCCACTGCCCCCTCCCACACCATCCTTTGAAGAATGAATGTCCAAGCGGGAAACTTTTTGTCCATAGTTTGATAACATTTCAAACACAGGGCTGAAATATCTACAAAGTCCATTAATTGAACTTCAACACAGTGGTAGAAACAAGAAGTTCAGTTTTATATGCATTTTTATCTATTTCTATACTAGAGTTCTTTAACGGTAACTGAAGATTCTAGTCTTGACAGAGGACTAACTGTGGGAGGTGGGAAAAAATAGACTTAATCTAACTATGAGAAAAGTATCTTAAGGGTTTTAAAAAATCTTCCTTTCCAAGCACCTTTCCCACCTACATTCCAAGTTAAAAAGAATATTACCAAATATCTTTTCCTAAAATATGTCCTTTAGATTCTGTGAAATAGCAATGTTTTAAAGGAGCTGAGAGAGAGAGGGGTGGGGGAGAGAGGGACAGAGGGTGGGAGGGAGAGAAAGAGGATTTATTCTAGAAGAGTGGTTTTCAAAGTGTGGTCCTAGGAACCCTGAGCAGTACCTGAGACCCTTTCAGGGGGATTGTAAAGTTAAAGCTAATTTCACAACAAAATTAAGATATGATTGCCTTTTTTACTCTTATTCTTTCATGAGCGTACAGTAGAGTTTTCTAGGGACTATATGGCATATAATAATGTAATTGTTCTGACAACTTGTATTCTGATTTTTTTAAATGTCTCAGTTTTATTTTTTAATATGATAAATCTTGATATAACTCTCATAAGCAAAAGCTCTTTGGAGTCCTCAATAGTTTTTAAGAATGTAAAAAGTTCATGAAACTAAAAAGTCTGAGCTCTGCTTTGCTTCTCTGAAATAAGTATCTTAAATGAAAGAAGGCACCATGTCTCTAGAGTGATGATGGTGTTGATGGGAACAAGGGAGAAAGTAGTATGAGTTCCAATATTCTCAAAGACTGCTCCAGGAACAGCAGGCTGGGACACACATCTGGCAAGTTCTCGGTACAAACAGTAGCATACTGAAGAGGTGGGAGCAAAAGAACAATGATTCGAATATTCAGTCAGAACTAACACTCAGCAAAAATGAATGGATCTAGGTAAGGAATTCGAATGAAAAATTCAAATGAAAATTGGTGTTCGCACACATTGGTTTTCCCGTCCAGGTTCATCTGGCCATGCCCTAGGACTTGGACAGCTATCTGAGCCCCGCTGGTCTAATCTGCAGTGTCTGTCTGTATTCTTTGGAGTACAGAAAGGAAATCAGAGGCAGTGCCATGTCTGCCTAACACGGCCTCTTCTTTGCATCTAAATGACACATGTAGAGGAATGCTGGCTTTACAGAGAAACCACTTGTTCCGTCTTGTTAAGGATGACACTCCTGGAACAAGTGATTGGGTTCAGTCTCAAAGCTGCATCATTGAGTGTTTTGCAAAAGCAGTCTGATTAGTTATTCTTTGTGTAATCAAACAACAATACTATGTTTGGTGGTTTTGTTTGCAATTATCTGATAAAATAAGGAGATTTTTAAAGCACTAATGTCTGCTGCTAATTTCTTCTGAACTTTGGGAAGTTGAGAGAAATAAAGTATCCATGTTCTAAGAAAGCTATCTTCTGGTATTGATTGATGTACTTAATACTAGCAGCTTTCTACAAAGTTCTGTACTTCTAAGTAATAGCTGAAAAACTCCAAGTCATTCTAAACAGTCATTTGAGACAATACCGGGGAAAACTTTATATAGAATGACATTTCAAGTATCCAGAAATTCCAGGTATTTCTGGTTAGCTGTAGTGCACTCATTAGTGTCTGCTGGACAAAAGCCCCTGCCTCACCCCCACCCCTGTCCTAAAGAAACCCTTAGTAGTCTGTCCTGCTGCTTCACACAAAAGGGCTCAAGTGATGGTTGCACAACAGTGCAAATGTACTTAATGCCACTGAACTGTATATTAAAAAATGGTTAAGATAGTAATGTTTATGTTATGTATATTATATCACAATAAAAAAGGGGGAGGGGCTCATGCTGTAGCAAAGGAAAACCACTCCAATCTTGCCCAGAGTTATCTAAATCAAGACAATTTCCAGTGTTAGGCAAGTTGAATGTGCCAAACTACATTTGATATGACTTGATCGCAGCAAGCAGGAATCCATACTTGGGCAGTTACATGGATATACATCTGTACTTCACACACGAAGATTATTTTAATCACTGTATGTGTAGATGTTGGAAAAATGATCAAATTATGAACAACAGACTTGCACCCTGGACTGTCCTTGGCTTACTGGGGAGCTATTTGCAAAACTTAACGCTTTGTAAGACTAACACTTTTGACTGCAACATTTGTGCAGCTGTGTGGACCATTTGGACTCATATTTGATATTGATTTGCAGAGTCAGAATTCTAGCACTTGAGCCCTTGAGAAATACGACCTAGAAAATGGTTTTAAAAAATTAGTAAATACTGAACTTACTGAAAGGCAAAATTTTTGCAATATTTATTAAGTAAAAAGAATCAGGTTATCAAGCAGTATATGCAATTAAATTTTCTTTTTATATTTAAAATATATACAAGCATAAGCCTGTCAGAAATTTAAAACAGCAAATGTGATAGTGGAATAATCTTGGGATTGGGGGATGGAAAGCTGTGGAAAGATATATAGGCTTATTTTAAATAAAAATGGAACTTATCGAATAGCAAATAAAATGGCCTTTACTATAGAATGGTTCTATGCATCTAAATTTAGTTTTCCAAGGATAAACCAGCAGACAGCTCAGGATATTAATTAAGTTCCAATCTTCTAACCAAAATAGGTATGGGTTTGATTCACTAAACGAAGGTGTAATTTTATGTACAAAAGCTTTTCAAAAGTCAGTAAAGCAGACAACTAATTCATGACCTGAGAGAATTTGGAAACTATTAACATTTATAAAGCAGAAGATATTTTTCTTCAATGTTAAAAATAGTCTACATACACATATGTATGTACTTTATTTACAAAAAAAAAAAAAATCTATCCAGGGTATAGTATATTTGTATTTAAAAAATACTCTATTATTTTGCCCAATTCTAAGGTAAATAATTGTATTCAAATCATGGTTGTCAGTGTATTATTAGAAAAGCTATTCCAACATAATAGGCTACATTAGCATAAGGGTCACATTGTTTTTTTTTCTAAACTTTGTAAATCACAAAACAATAAATTTTTGTAACAAATGATAGGCTATTTTTGTAAAATAACTACAAAGATGGATTGAGTTTAAAAAGAGGCATTAAAATGATAGAAAGGTAAGGTTTGAGTAGAAATAAATATTATTTGTCACTGTTCCTCTTGATTTATGTAATGGATTTATTCATGTAAAGAAAAAAGAGAGACTAAAATTATAGGTAGCTAATTTTACTTGAGGCAAGTTATCCTGACATAGATTAAGAAACTGGCAACTCCTTCATTGATTTTCTCTATGACAATGTCCCTAATAAATACATTATGATAACAAAAATTATCTGAAAAAAAAGAACAAAATATTTTTTTCTTTATTAATTCACAGAGATTTTCCAGATCTTTCTTCCATTTTTTCATCAAAACAGGTGTCAAATGTGGCTTTCTGATTTTGAACTTCATTGCAAAGCTGCACTAATCAGAACAATATGGTACTGGCATTAAGGCAGACTCATAGACCAATGGAACAAAATCAAGAGCCCAGAAATAAACCCATGCATAAACGGTCAACTAATATTTGACAAAGGATCCAAGATGACTCGATGAGGAAAGAGTAGTCTTGTCAATAAAAATGGGGTTGAGAAACTGAATATCTACACACAAAAGAATGAAATTGGACCCTTATCTTACAGCATTCACTTAAATTAACTCAACATAGATTAAGGACTTGAACATAAGACCTGAACGCATAAAACTCCTAGAAGAAAACAAAGAGAAAAACTCCTTGATATTAGTCTTGGCAGTGATTTTTTTGGATATAACACCAAAAGCGAAAGAAACAAAATTTAACACGTGGAACTACATTAAACTAAAAAGCTTCTGCATGGCAAAAGAAACAATCAACCAAATAAAAAATCAACCTAAGAAATGGAAGAAAATATTTGCAAAACACATATCTTATAGGGGATTAATATCTAAAATATATGCCATTTATGCAACTCAATAGCAAAAATCCTAACGCAATTAAAAAATGGGCAGATGACTCGAACGGATATTTCTCCAAAGAAGACATACAAAAGGCCAACAATTATTTGAAAAGATGCTCAACATCGCTAACCATCATGGTAATGCAAATCAAAACCATAATGATATATCACTTCAAACCTGGCAGAATGGCTATTATCAAAAAGACAAAATACAACAAATGCTGGCAGGGATGTGTTGAAAAGGGAACCCTCGTGCACTGGTGATAAAAATTTAAATTAGTGCAGTCATTATGGAAAACAGTATGAAGGATCCTCAAAACTCTTAAAATAGAATCTTAAATCCAGCAATGCTACCTCTAGGTATATATCCAAAGGAAATGGAATCATTATCTCAAAGAGATATCTGCATTCATTCATTCAGCATTATTGAAGCATTATTTACAATAGCCAAGACATAAAAACAACCCACATGCCCATCAATAAATGAATGAATAAAGAAAATATGAGATATAAGCATACACACACAAGAATATTATTCATCTATAAAAAGAAGAAAATCCTACTATTTGCAACAACATGGATAGACCTTTGGGGCATTATGCTGAGTGAAATAAGTCAGACAGAGAAAGACTAACACTGTACAATCTCACTTATATGTAGAATATAAAAAAATTGAACTCAGAGAAAAAGAGAATAGGATTGTGGTTAACAGGGGCTAAAAAGTGGAAGGGAAGAAATAAAGAGATGTTGGTTAGCAGGTACAAACTTTCACTTTTAAGATGAATAAGTTCCAAGGATCTAAGGTACAACATGGTGACTATTGTTACTTTAAAGTTGCTATGAGCTTAAGGCTTTAATGTTTTTTCATATTGTATACTTTAAAGTTGCTATATTGTATACTTTATTGTATACTTTATTGTATACTTTAAAGTTGTATTGTATACTTTAAAGTTGCTATGAGCTTAAGGCTTTAATGTTTTTTCATCATTACAACAACAAAATGGTAATTTTGTGAGATGAAAGATGTGTAATCTTATTGTGGTAAACATTTTGAATACATACATGTATCCGATCATCACATTGTAATTCTTAAATTTATATAAAGTTATATCTCAATAAAATTGGGGAAAAACAGAAGTGCCAAATTTGGGATCCTATGGGAGACATCATTTTTGGCATGGACTATGAAGGAAAGGCAAGTTGTCAAAAAATACAACTTTTGTTGTTTGTAATGTCTTTCTCAATGCAGGAAAGTTGTCATTCTTATGTTAGCCAGAAAAATGTTATTTTTTCTCTACTGCATTATATAATTTAAATCAAGAAAGAATCATCTAAAATGAGGTAGAAATCAGTGACCAAAGGAGTATGAATGAATTTATTCTCTTAAAAATATTTATTGATGGCCCGCTTAAATAGTAACTAACATTATTTTTCATTTGTCCAGAATTTTTCTAAGCACTTTATGCATATTGATTTAGTGAAGACTCACGATTTCACATGCTGGAAAGGACCTAGTAGCATCCCAATTTCACAGATAAGGAAATCCAGTGGGATAAGTATTTCAATGGCAACTTTTTGATGATAAGGAAGTAGACAAACAAAGGTGTTAGGTCACTTACCCAGGCCAGAAAGACTGAGCCACAGGTATTCTGGCTCCAGAGTTGGGTGCCACACAGGATAGCTTCTTTCTAGGTGTAGATGTTATAGATGAAGAGAAGAAAACTCTCTGGTCCTTTGTATTCTGAGAACTTACAGTCTTGTCAAGAAAGTACATCTATCAATCAAAAATCAATGAATGGTAAGTGCTGGGTGAGGGGAACTTAGAGAAGGTTATGTGGAATCTAATTCAAATTGAGAGGTTCGAGGAGAGGTAAGTTCTTGAAGAGAAAGCGTCTCTTAAGTTGATCCTCACAGCATGAATAAACCTTAGTAAGATGAAGAGAAGGGAAAAGAGAGATTTGAGCATGTAAAATAGTGTGTGGGGAGCCAAAAGTGGGAAAGAGCTCATTGCAATCTTGGGACTCAAAGTGAGACCACCCCCAATAGACATGTGAAAAGATGCTTAACATCACTAATCATCAAGAAAATGCAAATTAATCCATTCCCTGTTTAGGAAAAAAGTGCCTCTCGCTTCCAGCATTAATTTAAATAAACAAGCTCTTTGAGGCTGAAGCAAATCTATCTGACTGGTCTTCAATGTGAAAATAAAATATTAAAGCTCTTCTTGAAGTTATATCTAAACAGAACTTGTCTCTAATCTTAATGTAACAGAAATGTATATGTGATCAGTATTTAATAATTTTTTTCGTGTGGTAAATTTCAAAGCACAGGACAACACAAAACAGAAAATTACATTCCACACAAAAATATCACGTTTCTTTCCAGATCTCCTTACCATCCTGTCATTGTGTAAGCAGCAAACTTTGCAGTGACCAGTTGGATTCTTTTTCCCTGATGTTCGTGGTACACGCTTGTGGAAAGGTCTTCCAGACAGGCAAAGAGGTGTGACATCATCAGAGCACGGACGACCTCAAAGATGTTACTGTCCATTTTTTCAATCGACGTCAGTCTGAAGTTTACATAGCTGATCATGTGTTTGGTATTGTCCTTCCTGAACAGGATGTAGGAGTTCAGTACCGTAATGTTTAGAAGGCGGCGAAGGAATGTCTTATACCAAAACTTATGCCTTTTGCACTCGTTTAGATTAGAAATGAGAGTTGGATTATCCAAGTCCACTGCTCCCATATTCTTGTTATAATCCACAATGACACGTGGCTTCTTAGTTTTCTTTTCATTTCTGTTGTCTACTTCAATCACTGTTTCATTGTGGAATGTTGACAACATTGTCACTTCCTTCTTGTCACAACATTTCATTGCCATAGGTTCACCATAGAATCTGGCTACAGTCATAATCCTTTATTTATTTATTTATTTTCAGATCATTTGGCATCTGTTTTCTGTTCAAATGAGCTGTCTCAACTGCATCAGTCCTATTTTGATGTCATTCTCTGAAAAGCATGGGAAATGTATGGCCAAATTTGGGAGTGAGGTTAGGACTGTAATCATGAGTTACCTTGGGGTAAATGCTACAGTTTGCAAGTGCCGCTGGTGAATATTCTCAGGGCAAAACAATGAGATATTACCTCACAGCTGTCAGAATGGCTATCATCAGTAAATCAACAGGCAACAAGTGTTAGCAAGGACATGGAGAAAAGGGAACCCTGTTAGTGGCACTGTTAGTGGAATTGCAAATTGGAACAGCCACTATGGAAAAGTCAGGAGATTCCTCAAAAACTTAAAAATAGAACTAGCTTATGACCCAGGAATTCCACTTCTGGATATTTATATGAAGAAATTTAAAACACTAATTAAAAAATATATATGCACCCTTAGATTCACCACAGCACATTTCCAATAGCCGAGATATGGAAAAAACCTAAGTATCCATCGATAGACAAATGGATAAAAATGGTACATATATACAATGGAATATTACGTGGCCATCAAAAAATAAAATTTTAATATTTTTGACAACATGGATGTACTCAGAGAGTAGTATGCTAAGTGAAATAAGTCAGAGAAAGAGAAATACCATCTGATTTCACTTATTGTGGAATCTAAAATACGAAATAAACAAACAAAATGGAAGCAAACTAATAAATACAGAGAACAAATTGATGGCTGTGAGATGGGGACGGGGTTGAGGGACAGGGTTAAAAAGATGACGGGATTAAGAAGTACACATCGGCAGTTACAAAATCGTCATCGGCATGTAAACTATAGCATTGTGAATATAGTCAATAATATTGTAATAACTATGTATGGTGTCAGCTGGGTACTAGACTCATTGAGTTGATCACTTTGTAAGAAATGTAAATGTTAAATCACTATGCTGTACACCTGAAACAAATATAATATTGTATGTCAACTGTAACTGAAAAATTTTTTAAAAATTAAAAAAAAAAAAACAGAAAAACAAAGTGAGGCCACCCCTAGAGCAGAGCAAGGTGGGAGAAAATACAGTTGCTAGCAGGGCAGGTAGCAGTTACATATGGCATTTTAAAATTTTATCTGAGGTGAGTGAAAGGTTGTTAAAAAGCGCAGAACAAAGGAGGGATCCCTCTGGCTGGTATGAAGAGAATGTGCTGGAGGGCAGCGAGGATGCAGAGAAAAGCTGAACAGCAGTTAGGAGGCGTCTGACAGCCTGGGCAAGGGAAGATGGAGGTTTGGAAACTACGTTGATGAAAGAAGTGGACGCATTCAAGATGTAATCTGGAAATAAATATAGCCAAAACCGACAGGTATCCAGGTGACTCCAGACCCACAGGAATCCTGGCTATCTGTGCATAAACATGGGTTTAAAAGTCAAAACACTGGAAGAAATGTCCTTTTCTTGTAGATTTTAAATTGTGAATTACATTTTTAAAATAGCATGGTTCTTTATATGGATCGATGATGTGAAATCAATGAACCTTAACAAGTTTGTTCAAAAACTGATTGAGCAAATTTCTAGGAGCAAATCCTTCCCTTTAACGTGTGGCTTATGCAGTCTCTACTTAGGAAACTACTCATAACCTAGTTCCTTACAGTTCCAAAGAAACCCATCATGTTTCGAAGATACCTGAGCGATACTTCTATCAAATCCCTTCTTACAGTGTCTTCGATCTGGCAAAATTCTGTATTAGCCCCTGCCGCAGTGGATGACCCTAATACCTAAACACCTGACTAGATCATAAAAGCAAAAATTAGAGCAGAGACAGAGACTGACAAAGCTGAGGAGCCACAGGTTTGAGATTATAGAATTCTGTCACCATCGGTACTGGCCCTGAACTGAACTGACCCCAATTTCATAAATATTACAAAGATGCATTAGAAGTGTAATAATTCAACCCATAGAATATCCATTTTCAATCTACACAATGTCTATTCAACCACAAAGTCCTTTTCTGGCCCAGTCTCTTTTGATGAGCTTTTCTTCTTTCCTCCTTTCTTTAAACATAACTTCAGGTAAAGGAAGCTCAAGCCACTCTTCCCACAAATAAACTCAGTGTAACCAGCCAAGGCGGAGTGCATGAAGACAATCAAAATGGAGACCTGACAATGCAGAATCACTTCTTTTAAATTTCAGTGGGACCTGAACATACAGACACTTGTCTTCAAAGCCCCAAGCGGCACAGGAGTGAGTGCTGGGATCCAGACAGCTGTTTGCCCTTGTACAAGCTAGCTGTGTGCCTACTGGGGATGTGTTCTACTGAAGGGGTAGTCTGTCCTAATTTTCAGGCAAGGAGCCCTTTAGGTAAGCAGCAGCCCTGCATTTCAACCTGAGTACAATAGAAGATATGACCATTACCCATTGCCTTAAGAAAATGAAGGAGGTTTATGCCAATAGAATCCCAAGTTAATTGGAGAAGTGTGCCACCTTTAGAAACTGGGCTTCCGATCCTAGTTTCCAGCTGACAGAAAGCTATTTCATGATCTCTTATAGTATGAATAAAAATTACTAAATCTCAGTTAATGAAAATAGATATCACTAACCAGCTACAATATACAGCCTTTCATGGCAAAGAATGTGGCTCTGATTTTAAAAGAGAAAAAAAGTAGAAATCAGATTAATATTCCGTCTAGTTACCAGCACTGGCTTAAGGTGAACAGATGTCAACAGCTGCCAACTTTAAATCAGTCTAATATTGTATTTTGAAAACTTCTTGCTTTGTAAAATTTGGCAAAGAATTCAGTTTTCAGATAATTAACTTCTACTTATTGCTGAGTTCACATACTTTGTCCTAGATAAGAAAATAACCTAAACGGTTTCTGCATTTAGAGTCTTCTTTTCACAGGCTAGCACATACCAAGCAAAGAACAAGGAAACGTCAAGTCCTAAATCTTTACAATGACTTTATGATCTGCAGTTATGTGGAAGTTTTATTGATCAGTCACTGCTATTTGATATTTTGCTGCAAAGGGCAGGGATTACTCTGGAACTTTCTGCTCTCAGCAACTTGTTTAAATTTTTATTATAATTTAGAGGTACTTTAAAAAAAATAAAAGAAAAAAACGAAAAATCATTCTGGGAATAGTCGATGCCATGCTAAACCTAACAAGTTCTGGAGTACAGAGAAATCACTGAAGGTTCAACAATTTTAAGTATTAGAGTAGGACTTCATTTAGGGGAAAAGCTGATTAGAAGTAAAGAGCATCTGACTGTTAAACAAACAAAAAAAATTACAAGCTTCACATCAAGAGTGTTTTTAAAAATCCGCCACTATTCAATATAAGTAGTTTGAAGAGGAGGAGGATGGCAGCAGTGCCATTTTTACAGTTCTTTATAGCTTTCAAAGCCCTTTTATCAAATTATTTCATTTAATCCTACCTGTTTGATGAGGTACTCAATGCCATTCCCAATTTATGTAAGGAAATTGGGATTCAGAGAGATTAATCCTGAGATAACACAGTTAGTAAAGAAACAGCACTGGAGAAGAAATTGGAAGGCATTTTAAGAAATCATAACTTCATTGGACTTTTTTGCTTAACATTTTGAAGTTTTCAGCAGCAGAATAGCACCATCGGGAAGAAGAGCTTTACGCTGCAAAGGCGAGTCTCCAGGCTGTGCATCGGTAGGCATGGAAAGCCAGCAATGAGTTTTGTCAGCCATTATGTTAGCAATGATGGCTCCTTCGAGAAAACATGGAAAGGTCTTCCTTTCAAAAGAATCTTAAAGCATAAACCAGATATCTATTTTTTGTAGAGTCCAAAATTCATTTTGAAAGCTACACACTAATGAGATAAATTTAAGAGACATGACCCTCTCCCCAGCTCTCTCATTGCTTCATTAATGATGAGCTGAAAATTTTAAAAGTTAGAATATCTAAAATTTCTATCAGAGCTTTATCTTTTCATTCAATTCACTGAGTTTTATTTAAATATCTACCTGGATACTTAGGAGGAATTAAAGAATGTAAAAATAACTATTTTTGCAATTCCAAATATAAGTCACCTTATCTTACGTGTTGTCTGCAACCACAATCATTAAATAGCCGTCAGTCTGGCCTCAGTGAAACTTGCTCTCTAAACAGTTATCATTTGTGTACTCAGAGTCTTCTGAAATATGCAGAGTAAGATACATTAAAAATCTGATGACTTATCAATGTTGAAAATTTGACCAATGTGTGTGTTTCCATTTCTTTTTGTAGAAATGTTTTCTAAGGACATCTGGCTTCTGAAGGACCAAGTTGGACACAGGACTTCAATTATACAAGAAAGATTTATTTTCCTTGTGACACCTATTGGTTTCAATTTCTCAAGTCACATTGACAACCACTTAGCATGTGGGTGTATCTATTGTTAGTCATAAATGCATTTACGTATTTCCGTAATAGCCATTCATTTAACAAATATTTATTAAGGGTATATTGTATGCCAGGCTCTGATATAGGCACTGAAGATTAGCAGTAAACAAAATAGGCTTAACTCCCTCTTTTCATGGAGTTTACAGTCAAGGGAAGAGGACAGACTGTAAAGAAATAAAAACAATATATACTATGTTAGATTGTAATAAATACTATAGAGAAAAAAATGGTGATAGAGAGAAGGTGAGTTGGAAGGAGGGAGCAGAATTTTAAATATGGTGTCTAGAGAAGGCTTCACCGAGAAAGATATATTTAAGCAAAGACCTGGAAGTGGTGAGAATTACAGATAGAGGGAGGAGGATGCCCGGAATATTCCAAGAGCAGACGGCACCAGTGTGCCTGGAGTGGAGATCCAAGGTGGAGAGCAGTAGGAGATGAGGAAAAGGAGGCATTGCGGCCCAAGAGGCAAATCTGTTAGGATTTGGGTTATTTATTTTGACATAGTGGAAACCATTGAACAGGGAAGTGAAATGATATGACTTACATATTGAAAGTATTATTTAGGCCACTGGGTTGATGATAGTCTTTAGGAGAGCGAGGACCATCATAGGAGACCAGTTAGGATGCTGATTACAGTAGTCAAAGACATAGAAGTTCTCTATACCATTTTCCCGTATTTTTGTACATTTTAAATTATTTCAAAATAAATCATTAAAAAGTAACTTCACTGGTCATTGAGTCCAATCCTATCTTTTTACAGAAAGAAAAGATCAAATGGCAACACTAGGACTCCCAAAGTTCTGAACAAACAGTAACATGTGAAGAGTATTTATGCAACTCAACAGGTATCAAGAATTGATCTCCTATTCAAAACATGTACAAAAGTGCGGGCTGCACTAATAGCACGTGGGAATAAAAGGTATTTTGCTAGAAGGACTGGGCTGGAGATCTGCATTCTTATTTTAAGGATGTTAGAGGCAATTTGGAGGGTAAGGGATACAGAACGATCGTGAAACCAGACCATATGAGGAGAGGCTGAATAGGCAGGGCATTTTAACCTAGACTAAAGAAATCACTCAGGGGATCTGTTATTTGTTTTAAACAATTTAGAAGACTTCCTTGTGAAATAGGATTTAGACATTTGTATGACCACCGTGGGTAGAAAAAGTACCAACCAGTAAAAAAAAAAAAAAATGCAATATTACATATTTCATCTTCAAGTAAGAAAGACGGAATGGACTCAGGGTTAGTGAGATTCTCATCACAGGGCCTACACAGGCAGGATGAGCACTTGATAGAAATATTCTGCCAGAAACAAATATCAAAAGTAGTAAGTGACCTTTAGCTTCTTTTAAACACTGTTTACAATAATAGCTACTATTTATTGAATGCTTACTATATGCATACTATTGTGCCAAGCATTGCAGATGCATTATATCTATTAATCCCCACCACAGCTCTATCAGGTAGGCACCCTTATCCCCTCGTCTCAGATAAAGAAAATGAAGCTTAAATAATGTGTCCTACATGCAAATCAAACAAATCACATCCAGAAGTGTTAGAGCCAGGATTCAGTCCTATGTCTGCTGACACCATAAGCCACCCCAGAACTCTTAACTGCTACATTTATTGCCTCTAAGTCCCAGCAATTCTCCTTCGTCTCCTCAGCCTCAGAATCTTGAAACACACGGTGTCCACTGGTATGTCCAATGGACCAGTGTTCATTTATTTCTCTCACTGTCAACAGACTCTCCCGTTTTCTCTTTCAATTTTTTCTCATTCCTTGTTCTTTCCTACATAATGCTTTCTCATTGCTCACATCTTTAAACTCCATTCCTGCTATTAAGGAAACACGTCTTGTCCAGTTGTTCGTGCCTAACCTGGCTGTCAACACATTAGATGTATATCTGAGTTAATGATTACTACTATGCCACATCCCCAACCCACCCTCAATTTTTATCAGGTACTCCTCCAGTCATTGAGTTGACCTGCACTCAAACCTGAGCAATCCACATCTTCATTCTACTTGTGGTTTCAACCATTTCAGGTCAAAGCGCATTTCATTTAGTAAGTGATTGACCTAGCATATTGAAATATCTCCTTGTGAATGCTTTGCCTCTGAACTTTACTACGTGAATCTTCCTGGGTTGCAGGAAGATGGAAAAGAACTCGCTTGCCTTCTTTGATAAAGAAAGCACTTGGCTGGGCGGCGGGCGCGGGGGCGGGTTGGGGGTGGCGGAAGTTTCCTATTAATTCTCAAAGTGAACCCAAGACGTTAGGATCTCCTGAAAAAAAAAACTGCCTTAAAATGCAAGGAATTGAAGCTATAAAGCCTCTTTCCAAGTGACTTAGCAACAGTTGTCAGGGAGTGGCTCCTTGACTGGTGCCATTTATGCCCTGTAAAGAGCCACCTTCTGACTTCCTTTAGTAAAACCTCTTTCTTTCTGCTTCACCCTGCTGAGACTTCTACAAAGCATAGCTAAACATGAGTTTGCATGTGCATACTTTGTCATTTTGCCTCACTTGCACTCGAAAAACATAGACGTTTCCCTAATGGGCTATAAAATGTGCTATTTGAGAAGTTCATTTTGAAATATTATTAAACTAATGAGTATACTTGTCAGTGTACCTCTTTTGCATAGATACACCCAGGAATGAAGTGTTTCTAGTTGATCCAATGGCTTTCAAGACTGGTACTTTTCATACTTTTATGGTTTTTCTTCTCCAAAAAGCTTTACCAAATCAGTTTTACAGAAAGCATGGCTTCAGGAGGTATTAAGAGACAGTGAAGAGTGCATTTCAATGCCCTGAGAGAGGAGGCTGTGAACTCCCGTCCCAGTCTTTGGGGCGGGAGTAGGAGGAGAAAGAAAGATGTTTCTTTTGTTTACTTAAAAGGCCAAGAGTTGTGCAAAAGCCTCATAGAAGCACTAGCATGAGTTTTCATGGTCTGGACTTGCAACAGCAGAATCAAGCAAGCATGTGGCTGAAACTCTAGGCCTTCAGGCCTGGAGCTTGTGGGCACCAGTGGAAGTGGGTGGCTTTTTGGGTGCTGGAACCGGAGGCTTCTCCACGGCAGTGGTGTAGGTTGAGTGAAAAAAGACAGACTCCAGGACTTATCTTCACATTTAAGTGCTTCTTGTGTACTTTCGTGAGGACTACGTCCAAACCACTTTCCAGCTCACATCTCTGCACTGTTTGCCTCCGTGACGTTAACACTTTCCAGAGACTGCACAAATTTAATATCAGCAAAAGAAACCAAGCTGCCAGGTCCCCTTAAGGCACACGAAGGGCATTTCTCACATCGTATCTCTTTCTGTATCCCCAACCTACGTGTGTGTACGTGCGTGCGTGCGTGTGTGTATGTGTGTGTGTGTGTGTGTGTGTGTGTGTGTGTGTGTGTGTGTGTGTGTGTGTGTGTTTCTGTGCTGGATTCTCCCCTGCCTGCGAAAGCCGGGGCAGTTCCCAGAACTCCCAGGCTATAAAGCCCCGGGGGGCCTGTCAGGGGACCCACACTGGGAGCCGGCGGCTGGGAGGCGGGAGTAGGGCGGGGCAGAGCGCCGGGACCGCCCGCGCGCCGAGCGCAGCCAACGAGCGGGCGGGGAGGGTGAGGCGGGCGGGCCAGCGCCGACTGAGCGGCGCGGGCTGTCACAGGCGCCCGTCGCGCGCTGCAGGTGGCAACTTGGAGGTGCCGCGGCCACCGCTGCGGGAGGATCCCGGGTCTGGCGGCCCCTTCCACCCTCAAGGAGCCCTTTCCAGCCGCCAAGTCTGAGACTGGACCCGGGAGAATCCGAAGGGAAAAGCCACTGCGCAGGGACCTGTGAGCAGCCCTACCTCTCTGCTGCCCTTGCGCTACTTTTTTTCTTTGGGGAAGGTTGAGCCTGGGAGCTGCGAAGAGTCTTCGGAAGGGACAGGAGAGGGAGGCTTCCAGTGACTCAGGTGAGCGCCTTTCCTTTCCAGTGAGCCTTCCTTTTTCGCAGCCCGGCGCAGGCGAGGACGGCAGTTCACCGGGTGGGCAGGGGCTGGGACACCGGCGCCTGCCCTTGGCTCGAGGTCGGTGAGGGAGAAAGCGAGGAAGGGGCGAGGCTGGCCGGGTCGGGGGCTGCCTACCCGGACCTGCATGGAATCCGCTGGGACTCCTAGGCGGGCACCCTGAGGCGAAGGACCATCAGAGAGGTGCTTTGAGATGGCTGGAGGGCTTGTATCCTGGTTTAAGCTGGCGGGGATCGCCCCCGTGTGCGCCGTTCCGGAGTCGCGGAAGGAGTGGGGCGCGGCGCCTATGCGAACCCCCCGAGTGAGCGCGCAGGGCTGGGCGAGAGCACGAATCTTCAGTCCCTGCGATCCCTAGGCGCTGGAGGACGTCATTCCTCTGGGCTCCCGCAACTCCTCCTCCGCCCCTCTCGCCCCCACCCCCCGCGCCCGTGGCTCAGCCTATTCCGAGATTCCGTGCCTTCGCCAACGCGTGAAGTGGTTGCTGCTGTCACTCCCCTCCCTGCCTTCGCCAAAGCTGGAGCGCCCTGGGGTCCAGCTCCCGGCCCCCGCCGCCTAGTTGTGTGCTGGAGGCGAGTAGGGCTGGCCAATTCCCTGCTCTGAGGCCGAAGGTGAGCGCAGCCAGACTGTCCGTCCCTGCCCCGCTGCTGCGTGAACCCCTTGTCCAGCAAGTGCTATCCCAAAAGCCAGACCTTGCTCGATCTGGGAATGAGGGGGGCTTCCTAGGATGGTGCGAGCCTTGGAGAAGAGGCGAAAGCCTCGGCCTCTATCTGGGCGTTTCAGCGCCAGTCTTAAAGTGAACTGTCTCTGACCTCCGCGTCCGGCTTGGGGCGTGGGGATGCTGGTGGCAGAGAGAGAGAGAGTGTGTGTGTGTGTGTGTGTGTGTGTGTGTGTGTGTGTGTGTGTGTGTGTGTGTAATCGTGCGCGCGCGATCTTCTCGCCGGGCGACCCGCAGCTCCCCCCCCCCACTCCCCGCCCTCACCATGAGAGGCACGCAGCTGCATCCCAGCAACTCAGCTCTGAAGGTTCCTCTCCTCCTGCTCCAGCTACAGGCCTCCACCTAGCTCGTCCCAGGGTGAAAATGATCTAGTTGGTCGATGCGGGTAGGGGATAAAGGCGCTCCAGAGACGAAGGAGGCGGTTTTTCAAAATGC
Organism: Pteropus medius; assembly: GCF_902729225.1. Taxonomy (NCBI): domain Eukaryota; kingdom Metazoa; phylum Chordata; class Mammalia; order Chiroptera; family Pteropodidae; genus Pteropus; species Pteropus medius. The sequence continues at coordinate 44,400,352 of NW_024340849.1, read as the reverse complement.
AAGGGAGCGCCGCCCCTCGCGGGGTATTTCATCTTTCCACAGCTCAACTACAAGGAACTCTGGTGGAAGCTGGCGGCGGCGGGTCTGCGTTCCAGGAAAGGCGCGGTGTCACTCGGGAAGCCGAAGTTAGGGCCGCTGAGCATTCAAACTCCCTTTGGCGCGTCTTGCTCTCGCGGGGGAGCTATGGGCGCGCGGGTGAGCCAGCCTGCTGGGGGCGCACCGCGCGGGAGGTGGGGTGATTGGGGACCTGCTGCAGGAGGGCGCCCGGGAGCTGCGGGAGCCGAAGCGCTCAGGGCCAGCGTCGTAGGGCGCGTTGGGGCTTCCACAGGCTTGCAGACACCCGAACTGCGTTGCAAGTTGAAGTAGGGGTCGACACCGCGTTGTGACAGCCTGGTGGCCGCTGCTGATTCAGAAGCAGCAGCCACGCAGAGCGTTCGGCCGCCCCCCTGGCCAACCCAGCGCGGCTTTTGTTTTTCATTATGCAAAAGTGAAGCCTCTGGCATAGCAAAGCCTGAGTGCTGGCGGCGAAACACTCTGCGGTGCGAGGGGCGGCGTCCAACAGAAGAGGCAAAGAGGAAACTCCAGGATCCGGCGGCTAGCGCAGTCCCTGTAGGCCTACGGCGACAGCCAAAGATCCCAGATCAAGGCTAGGCTAACCCAGGCAAGGGGTTAAAGATCCTCTCTTGTAACATTAGTTTTCAAAGAGGATTTTAATGTAGGCTTCTTAGACTGTGTAGCTACTCGCCCTTGGCGCCGCCCTCCGAGGGAACGGGGCTTTAGGGCCCCCTCCACCCCACACTCATCCAAAACTCCTGTGTAATTCCCTCCGAAGTGCACTGGATTAAGACTGGACCGAAAGAGGGATGGAATCCACGAAATGAAAGAAAGTAGATTCGACTGTAAATCCCAAACCTAATTCAGGTTTAAATCTAAATTCCATTTGATTAGAAACAGACTCTAATCTGGTAGAGCAGGGTCTGGGTGGGGGCCACTATATTGCATCTCTCCTAATGACAGTTTCTGAAGGGCTCTGTAAGGTTTGCCCCTCCCAAGCTGTAACTGTGCTGTGTATGGGGGTGAAGGTGGGGGTGAGGGTGCACATAGCTCTACACATAATTTACAGCAGGGAAGGAGTCACGTTCAGATTGGTTTTGAAATGACAAGTCAGACCGCCTTCCCCTACTCTTATCTGTCATAGGCATTTCCCAGCTGGATCAATTCCCATTCAGATTGTGTCACCAAGAGGTTAAAGATCCTCTCTTGTAACATTACTTTCCAAAGAGGATTCTAAAGTAGGCTTCTTAGACTCTGTAGTGACCTCAGGAAAACATTCTCTATTCTGAGCAGCAGAAGTATAAAACCAAAATTTTCTAACAAAGTTATGACTTCTCAATCTCCCAGTGGAGATATCCTCCTTTCTAGAATGTAAGTTATTGAGGGCCCAGGGCCTGATATATAGTAGATGTTGAACAAACATTTATAGACTGGTACTTATAATTTAAAACATTGGCCTGAAAAGATTTTAATAATTTCTAGGATCAATCATTATTAAAATCAGAATATTAGGTCAATTATAATAGTCATTTTAGGGACTAATGTGCATTGTTTAGTTCTATATTTTTTAACCTATTTGGGATTGGTGAAATCACTTTGAATAAGAATGCACCTAAAATATTAGTAAATTTTGAAATAGCAGAATGATAATTGCATGGTTATAGTCCCTCTATAAGTCTCTGATTGAATACCTCTAGGAACAGAGATCTCATTATTTCACAACTATTCTATCCATTTTAGATAAATTCATTATTTAAATATTAAGAGCCCAAGGATGAACATGACATGGCTTCTGTCTCATACATTCTAGTTGGTGGGCCAAAAAGGAAACATGATTTTGGTGCTAATGTAAAGACATGTGCGAAACTTAAGGGATCTCAGTGAAGTGATCCCACCCTTTGAGTGGCAGCAGCAAGGAGGACTTCACTGAAGATGAGTCCTCCGTTTTGGATTTGAAGGAAGGGTGATTAAGCAAAATCTTAAGTCTGGGAAGCTGGCTGTGAATAGTTCATTAAACAGATCCAGGGAGCCAGATGAGTCACAGCCCACTCTGGGCAGCCACTTCCTCATCTGGAAGGGGAATAATAATTTTCACCTGCCACACTGAGAGGATTCATTTGTGACTTGAGAGTTACCAGAGGTACTAGGAAGAAAAGTGTGAGACCTAGCACATGGAGCATAGAATTTTCTGATTCAGAACTAGCTAACCAAGAATAACAAGACACACAATTATTTAGAAAATATGACTTTCAATGGAGAGCTGATAAAGGGTAGAACTCTTCTTTGAACCATACTCTTCACGGTAAAGATGGAGAAATGTAAATAGCTGTTAGAAAGTTTTTGATTTGTCATTCTGCTAGGGAGTCAGTGAAACTGCAATATAGAAACCAAAGTAGCCACCAAATTTTGGAGAAGAAAATAATTTTGTTTTAATGCTAGTTGAATACATGTGTGGCTTTTATTTTTGTTTGGGAGTATTTAGTGTCATGATGACACGTCCTGTAAAAAAAGATCTGATAGATGTCCAGTGTGTGTTCTAAAGTGAGAGTCACAAAGCTCAAAGCTGAAGTGAAGGATCATATTAGCTTTGATAGGTGGGACTGGGGTCAGAATTTAAGGCATGGGAGCCAAAAGTACACTATCTGAGAATCCTCTATAATGAAAAAGTGAGCAACTAGGTAAAAAGCTGTGATGAGATAGGGAATGACACTGAATATAATTGGGACCGAATAGAAGAGATTTCAGATAAGTAGAATAAACGGAGATCAGAACTGGAGGGAAGATATTGATGGTCAAAGGAAGTCATGGTAGTATTTACATCGGGAACTCTGAAATAAAACGAGAGCGAGAGCTATTCTTTCTTAGTATGGTGGGAAAACAAGGACATGAATCAAAACTCAGCCACCTCACTGCTGATCCCAGCACATTATTTAATGTCTCTGAGGCACGTCATCCCTATCAGGAAAATGAGGATGAGAATGCTTCCTGATGAAGAGTCAATAACATGTGAAACACCTAGCTGCCCTGGCAACAATAAGCTTCTGGTTTTCTAGAATCACGAGCATGGGTTGGCTGAATGAATTATTAGCCCATCTTTATCTTCAGCCTCCATTAGAAATCTAGTCTCACATTTTCAACTGCCAAGTAGAAATTTTTACTCAACTGTTCCACAGTCACCTCAGATTGAAAATGTCTAAAATTGTCCTTCATCAATTCCCTACTTTCCTCTTTTACCCCAGTACAAGGCATCCTGAGTCAGCAGGCAGAAACCTTGGTCTTCATTTTTCACACCGTCTTCTTCTCACATTGCTCCTCCACAGAAATGTCAGTGATCATGTTGCGGTGACTCCCATCATCACCTCCTTTCTATCACATTGTCACCAATCCTACCCCAGGTTCTTGTTACCTCCTCCTCAGACCATGTGGTAACAATCATAGCCCACTCTAATCCTACCTCCCCTCGCTTCTGCTTCTAGATCAGTCCTTTTACAGTATAGCTTTGATTACATCATTCCCTGGCTGCAAACCTCAAGTCTCTCTCATTTCCTAAAGGATAAGGTCTAAATCCCTTGGATTTGTATTCAAAACCCTATGTTTGCTCTCCTATATCTACGTGTTCAGTATTGTCTCTTACTGGCCCCAACAGGGCCAGTACACTTGTCACCATTTCCAAGCCATAACAAAATTTTATTTCTATGTCCTTTGCACATCATTTCCTTCACCTGAAATGCACCTCCTCATCCTATCTTCATCTTGAAATTCTACTGGTTTTTCAAGGCCCACCTTATGAAGTTTTTCTTGATCATTGCAGAAGTGTCTCTCCCTCATCTTTCCTTCTGCAGTTCTTTGCTTTTTCCTCTCACATGGCATGTACCATGCCTTTATTCTTCACTGTGTTCCTATTGATTAAGAACTTATTCCTCTCCGTAGTCACCAATAACTGGTTCTCAGAGTGGGAGCTCAATAAGAATGATTGCATAAAGATGCCTGACAAGAGTGATGACAGAAGGAGAAGGATGTTCCAAACCCAAGTCATGTCAATATGAGAAAGTAGCCAGCCCTTGATTGTGTCTTTATAGGCAAAGTGGAAAAGAGGCAATTATCTGGAAACTTCACAAACCATCCTCTGCCTCACTTTGGTCTAATTACATGAATAATTTAAGCTTTGGTAGCTGGAAGAATATGTATAATTATTAACAATCTTCATTGTAGAAATGAGCTTACAGTCATTTGAGTTGGACAGAGCTTTCAAAAGCAGACTAGCTGTGGAGAGCCAAGCTGATAGTGATTGGGCTGAAAGAAAAATGAGATATGCTGGGCAAGATGCCCATTAAGTGCTGAATGCATTCAGAAATATGTGAGAGAATTAGCAGTTTGGGCTTATAAGTTTGTCTGATCAGAATTTCTTTTAGGAAACTTTTCATCTCATTCCTATCATGGCTCCTTGATTTACAAAATATAATCGTGCATGTGTTAATTAGCGTGGATAGTTGTTCAAATGTTTCTGATTTAGAGGAATGAAAAGATGATGCTATCCCTCATGTGTATGTGATTTGTTTGAGAACAGGTGGAGAAACAAATTATTATAAAAAGCTTGCCAGCTTCCATATTCCAAGAACAGAAATGCTTCCAAACAGTCTTAAATATACAAGCCTTCAAACTTGAGAGGACAAACCCATCCTCATCAAATAGTCATAATAGCCCATTGCACACAAAGAATGAATAAGTAGGAAAAACAAACAAACAAACAAACAAACAAAAACAATAGGGCCTGATCAGGTACTGAGGTTTTAAATAGTTAGGAATTAGACACTTTATTATAATGCCAGAATTACATACTCAAACCTCTTCTGAGAAATTGGATGGATGTAAGTGATCAAGAGCTGACATACCTATGTTTTATAGATTTTGACACGTGGTGTTTATACAGTTTACATAAATATGTTTCAGACTGGAAAAGATGTTGGTCATCTACTGTGTGAAAACATTTGGCCACACATATGTAATTTCTATCAGGACACTGTTCCAAACTCAGTTCATCTGGCAACTTACTTAGCCACTCTCAGCCACAGCTTCTTCATGGACAAGTGGAAATAATAGTATTTTCTACATCACATAGAGGGTGAAAAAAACTAAATGATATTATAAAGGGAGACACACAATATTTTAATTACTGGTCTGATAGTTTTAAAAAATCAACATTATACCATAAAAATCTCTCCTTCTCTGTAACCCCTTTAATATAAAAGTACAGCATGGAAGATTTTCCAGAACTAATTCAAATACAATCAAACATTTCATCAGAGACTCAGAATCACCTTTAAGTAATTAATTTTTTTCCTTCAACAGCCACAAAATTTTGTAGAGCTAAAATATCATCAAACCAGGAGTCCATGTGGGGCAAAGATTATTTGGATAAGCTAGAGGTCTGATCTAAAACAGATTAAAATACATTTGTATTCCACCTAAAATAGTTGTTTCTTTGAATGTTGGATGCCCTTTTTAGTTTGCATTGTGAATAATAAAGTATCTATACGAAATGAGAATATTTAAACATATATACGTTGCAAGCCCTAAGAGCAGAATAAACATGGAGATATGATATAAAATGAGCAAGAAAGCCTAGCTGTTATGTTCTATACACACATCCCACTGTTTAGGGAGACTAAGGGTGGTATCTTTTGGGGCAGAACAGGAAACATACATGGGTGGATGCTGGGGTGGGAACACATAAAGGGTACCACCCTTTGCCTATTTTTCCTCTGCTTCTCAGTGTTGTACTTTTATGCCATTTCCTCAAACATCCTGTCATCACAGTTTTAACAACGACTTTCAACATGGATCCTTGAAAATTGTTTAAATGATGTCATTTTTGCAGAATGTTCTCTCTACCTTCACCCACCTTCCATGCTCCTAGGAGCTAAGCTGCTGTCCCCTACCCACATACACACATATCACCCATATTCATAATCAATATTATTTTGGATTTCTTCAGAAACAGACCTTGAAATAAGAATTTGTCAAATAGGAGACAAGCTCATACTCACCTAGCTGCACCCCAGTACCGGTAGGTTCTAGCTGAATATCTGGAGACAAATCGCTTATGTTTTTTGAGTCTTAGTTTCCACTTTTGCAAAACTAGTTTAGTAATATCTACCTAGCAGAGTTGTAAGAATTGGAAATAATACTTATAAAGTATCTGGCACATAATAAATCCTCAAACAAGTGTACCCATTTTTTTTGTCATATGATGTATGTTTTATTGAAGTTTAATTCAGTATGAAAATTTATAGTTAACAAATGAACTTTTACTTTCAATCTTTATGTTTCAAGCTTTTTGGCCTGAGGACGTTTATTTATTTTTTAATCATTAAAAAAATAAGTAATGAGTATATTTAAATGTAATTTTCCCTTTGCTACTTTTCAAGTTTTTTGTTTAATAGTAACCAAAGCAAAATGCAATTAGGAAGATAGACCTCATAATCCTACTGCAAATGTTTCTGCTTTTCAAAATGGAATAGAAATTATTATTTTGTTGGACTACTTCCTCTATATCCGTATCATTCATGTTGGAAAAATAATGAGTATCACAGACATTTATCTCTGTCTGCATTAAAATATCTTCAACAAATTCATTTAGATTTCTTGATCTTGCAGGGATCTACATTGATCACTTAATTACCAAGATAATTAAGTAAAACTGCACTTCATTTTTTTTTTTTCAAATGGACAGATCTGATCTACTTTTCAAAAAGAGCACTTTAATTTATAGTGGATACAAGAATAACCCGTGTTTCCCAGGCCAGACAGCTTAAGCACTGTAATACAACTGTATTTCTTTGACTCTCTCACCACCTACAGCAATGGTGGTTCTTCGCCATACTCAGATTTCTCCTAACTGGCCTTGCGAATCCCTGGGGATCTCTCTCCTGCTTGCAAATCCAAACCTTTTCTGTGCTGCCTGCACCCCACCATTTTTACTTGCTCTTATTCTGGCTACCATAGTGACATTTAACATCAAAGATTCCAAAGGCATCAATTGATGCCAATAAACCCATTACGGCCTGAACCTAACAGAGAGTCATCCAGACTGCCAACAGTGATGTGTTCCTCAGCTTTTCGAAGGTCTAGATTGGGAGCAGGTCTGGATCACTGCTCAGTCTGCTGTGTTATCCCTGTGACCCTATGTTGTCCAACATTTATCTCCTTGCCTTGGTGGCACCACCATACAACAATGTCACTGGGTGGACATTGTGATTCACTGTGATTGCAGTGAAGTGACTCTTTCACTCTGGACTAAGACACAAGGGTCTGGGTGCTAGGATGGAGGGCAGAGCAAGATGTACACACTCCATGTCTGTTACAGCTTCTGTGTTTTCATATAAAATGCCTGGTATGTAGAAAATGCTTGAACAAGTGTACCAACTTGAAAGCTTACAAAATTTTGGAATTTGTCAAAAAAGCAAAGGGGAACCTTTTGGAAGGATTTTATGCAAAAGAGTAATACAAGGAGGTTAGATATAGAAACATTACTCTGGCTATAGAAAGTTAAGATGGGCAGCCAGGAAGCTTCTACACCTTGCACAGCATCCCACACTGACCTGGGACCAACATTTGTACATCGATTCTTTTCTCTCTTGACCTCGGTTCTTTTTTCACCTTTTCTCATTTTGGTTAGATATTGGAATAACAGAAGCTAAAAATGTATAGATCTTATTTTTAAGAGGTTGGATGGCTTAAGTATTTTTCTCTCACAAAATTTATTAAGCCTGGAAAATATGTTACAATATCATCTACATTTTTTTCTAAAGGATGAGCAACTTGCGTTGTTCTTAGCTATTTGCTTTCTTTGAAAAATATATTAAAGATTAAAATGAATTAAGTAATGCAACAATGAGTAATGGTGCTTAAATGTACATGTGACCCAGTTGTTAATTTTTTTTATTAAGCATGTTGTTTTATGTCTCATACTTTTAATATATGAATATACCCTAATTTTTCAGATTATTTCACATAGTGTTTTATCGTCAGTGTAGCTTTGCTCTCCCTACAATACAGTTAGGAGATAACTAAGTGTGTTTCAGGAAAAAGAAGCAGACATGTAATTTTCCAGATTGTGGGTTCATCGCCATTTAATTTCCCTGGATGACAGTTTATTCATCTTTATGATATAGTTACAGCTGCTTCAACTTTCAAATCTACAATCCTAAAGCATCATCATAGATTAAAATTTTTTTGTTTTTTAAACTCGATAACAGCATAAATTTCATGATAGTTTTCACAGATCAGTGCTATCAAAACAATTTTGATACAAGGAAATGAAAATATTACTTTGCACAGGCTCTGTTATATAAAAAATACTAAAGTATTTTTAATAACAAAAATAATAGTAATATTATTATTATTGTAAGCACAAGTAATATAGCTTTTGCTCTCTTGATCACATTAACCTGATGACAGTTAACCTATTATTTTTCTGAATTGGTTTAGCACTTTCTTTGTTTAACCATGTTATCTGGAATTTCATTTTATTTTTCTCCTCTTTCCCTTTTCCTCACACATTCAGATGATTTCAAAGATATTCTGGGTAATCTTTACTAAGCCTAGTAAGAAGAGTTATTTGTGGGGTTTCTATTAAAAGCTATTGAAAAGATAAATACAGGTTAAAAGTATAGCACTTTCTTCTGGCCTCTGGTATAAGGAAAGGAAGTATTGGTTACATTTAACTAGCTGTTAATCTAATTGAAAGTAAAAGTTCACTACAGGACTGGCATGTAGCAACTGGCTTTAAATGTAAGCTGCTTATATGATGTTTCAAAGAACAGCCGGGCCGAACCACCAGTGGCTTTCTATGGGAGTGCAGTTAATATACTGTCTGTAATGAGTTGATGTGGTATAAATTCTCTGACCCATAAAATTATTGCTCTCACCAAAAGTATAATTTTAGCAAGATTGAGGAAAAGAGTTGAGAATAGAAAAAAAAAAGAGGGGGAAAGAATATTTTCTTCATCGCGCTGGATATAGCTGTAAACTCCATATATCATGGACTCAATAGAACAAATTGCATTGTGTTCATAGAAAATTTATCAGAGTTAAATAAATGTGCTCTTCCGCTTTTTCTGCCCCTTGTCCCTGAACATCACTCTAACTGCCCCGCTAGCTACCCTCCTTCCCCCAAAATAATCTCTTGTAATAGCCAAGAGCCTAATATTTGTAGGACTGTCCTTTTACTTGAAACACATAGTAGGTGTTCATTAAATACAAATTATTATAGTGCCTTGATTTAGCATTGTGAACAAGGATAGAAATTAGAGTGTATTTGTTCAAGTATTTTCAAAAAAGTTAAAGTGGCTGAATTAATCAGTAAAATTTTAAAGATCTTTGTCTCTTAAAACTCTCCCTGTAACTTCAGATTGATTATCCCTTTAAAGCGAAATATCAGAGCACGTGCATCCTACCAGGGCTGAAAACACAGTTCTGTTCCACGTGCGTTATTAATTAATTTATTTTTTTGATGGTTGGATGGTTTTGTTGTAGAGACAAGCCGAATGTGTCCATATGAGGTTGCCTGCTGGAGATTTATGGTGCAGTTCTTACTCACTTTTTGTTGATTCTTCTCTGTTCACAAAGAAACACACTGAATTCAGGAATTTGCTTTTCAGCATTGGTCTACTAAAGTAACAATTTGCACATGATGTGAAATCCAGCATCAAAGATATGGGCAAGACAAGGTCAATGACCTCCGAATGTTTTGAAGCATTTTGTTTTTCAACTGTGTTCACGTGGGGGAGAAACTTGGTTTCAGTAGTGTCCTGTGCCCTTTAGACACAGGTTGAGCAATGTTGCTGACGTAGTCTTCCTCATTTTTTTTTGAGCCACTGGTCTTCTTTTGAACTTTTTACCATTTTCCCTGTAGGAAATACCTACATATCTCATACTCTGGGAAGTCTTGGCATTCCCTTTCCGAGTTATTTTTCAAAACAGAAGACAAGCAATCATCAAAGAGTAGTTTAATGGTTGTTGCGCATTTTGTTTTTAAGAGCATGGAAATGCTTCTTTTCCGCCTCTGGCTCTTCTAGCCCTCAGGATGAAAAGATTAGAGTGATAAAAGGCACAGACCTACTTTCTGAATATAGGCATCCCGGTGTTACAGATGAGTCATTTTTCCAAAAGTACGTTTGTCAGTAGTTGTTTGGAATTTTGAGTTCTTTGCTATGAGAGAAGTTGTTAAAAATTATGGTCAGGTTTCCAGGCTAGCCCAGACAACTATATTCAATCTATGTTATAAACAATATTTAGAACTATTAGTAACTATAGTTGTGAAACTTTGGAACAGGAAGCCGCATGGATGGCCTGAGGTGCACATCTTTGGATGAGTGTACAGTGCTTTGTACTCCTCTCCTGAATCCCTCCTATATCTTCTGGGGCACATTTCTTTGGGCTCTAGTGTCCACATGCTATGCTGAGTCATACTTTTATGCTTATAATTAAGCTTTCTTACTTTCCAAAATATATTCCTTGCTCCAAATTTATTGCCTTTTCTCTTTCTTAAATAAAACCACCATTTTCTTATTTTGTTGATCTAACTTGGTAATAGTAGAAAAGCAATCTGACTGAATTAATCATGTTTTTGTGCAAAGGATTAATAACCCCATAATCCTTCCATGCTATTTGCATTAAAAAGTAGAATACCTCGTAACTAAAATCAAATGTAGGTGATTGTACTTCAATTTTATTTTCACTTATGATTTTTTTACAAGTGAGGTCCTGATGAAGGCCATGAGAATAAAAGTGTGAATAAAATATGGTGCTTATCATCTTATAGGGAGACAGGTATATAAACACCAATAAAATGATATAAAGTGTGATGATTATGAATTTCAAAAGAGAATTTTATGAAAATATCAAATCTTACACATCACTGAAGAGAAGCAGGTAAATCAATAACAATATTGAAAAACAATTATGCCTTATCTTCTAAAGACATGCACATTGTTTAACATAATAATTCTTAATATAGTTACATACCATTGAGAAACTGTTAAACATACGCACCAAGAAATGCTTCCAAAATATCCAAAATAACAAATTGGAAATAACACAAATATCTATGGACAGAAGAATGGATAAATAAATTATGGCATATCACAAAGTGAGACATTATATAGCCACAAAATGAATGAACTATAGCTATAAACCAACCAAATGGATGAATCTTAATGAAAAAAAGTTGCAGAAGATTGATTGACATAATACAATTTTTATAAGGCTAAACATGTAAAACGTAATAGTATTCCTTAGGAAAACCTGTGGACTGAACGGCTGATGCAATGATATTGGCAATATTCTCATTATATTTAGGTGATGGGTTCACAGGTGTTTAATTTATTGTTATGCTCTATATCTTACACAAGTATATTTATATGTATGAAATTATTGCATAATAAAAAATGTATACATATTTTTAAGTGATCGCCTCAGTTTTGGGGAAATACAAAAGAAGGAACAGTTAATTCTGATTGGGAAGACTTCACAGGGAAGGCTGTGTTCACTTGAACTTGAAGGGCAAGTAGGGCTTTAGGGGTCAGACAAATGTTGAGCGGTGAAAAGTGGGAAGAGTAACCTGGGTTGTCTGTGTGGGAACTGGAGATGTACAGGCTGAAGTGGGAGAGGTGAGGGAGGTAATGTGTCATAGTAGTCCTCTGCAAGGCAACCAGGTGGCCATGATGCCAAAAACCCTTCTTAAAAACCCATGAGATTACCAAGGGAAACTGCCTGGAATGGAAAGAAAAGAAGTCACAGATAGAATGGGGGCGGGGTGGTAGGGAGGAAACTCAGGTAAAGCAAACCAGGAAAACTACTTGAAGGAGAGGTTAAGGTGCTGGAGGAGAACCAGGGGGCACAGAACTAGGACTTCCCAGGCAGAAGGGGGTTTCAGACCATTTTGTTTTGTTTGGGAGGAGGCAGCAAATTAGTACTCAGAGGCTGATTCTGTCTTTGCAAGCAATTTATTTAGCGAAGGTTTGCAGTGGGAATTACAATTTTTTTAGTAGCATGTAGAATAATATCTCTTAATAAGCCAATGAAGAAATAGCATACTACAAATAAATGAAAGATTGATCACACTATTGTCCCAGGCAAGGGGAGATAGAAACAATAAAGTCCAAATTTAGCAGAGATGTACATTTTCATGTTAGTATGGCTTTTCGGGAGAAGTGGATTAACCAACAGTGAGCTGAATTCTAGCTGTCAGTACCAAAAAAGAAAGCCCTTTGTCGCTAGAGTATAATGCTAGGGAAATGAAGGTGCCAGTTTTGGTGAACAGGCTAGGCTGTTCTGAGGGCTATCACTCCAGGGACTGTTGCAGGATTTAGTACCACTGCCAACCAAAAGTCTCCTTGGCCATGGTGGGAGCAAGTGTCTCAAGGTCTTTGGAGAGCTGTTTAGGTCAGCAAAGTGTGCCTTGCCCAGACTGAAACTCTTGAATAGTCATCACAAACTCTCAGTATTTATAATGTAAATGTCTTCTTGCCATAGTTGCTTCTCCACATGTTCCTATCAATAAGCCCCCAGTGGGGCCCGTAGCAGCTAAGCTAGTAAGTGCTTATCAATGACAATAGATGAGATGATAATATCCTGACACAATTTACCTTATTTTGATATCAAAACAATTTACTTCTAGAAACAACTTTTTCTGTCTTTGTAATGAACAACTGGATTAAAACAACTTCATTTAAGCTTAAACAAATGGATTTGAAATCATACTAAGCCAATACACTACACAGACCCATGGATGGAAGGGTTACATAGCACAGAAAAGGAGTTAACCTTGAAGAAAAGGCAGTAAGGAGAAGCCACCTGAAAAAGAGGGTAAATTAAGTCACAGATAGATTCTAGACAACCTTTAAAGTTTATAAAAGTCACATCTATTGAGTTACTATATCTAATGTCAGGGAGGAGAGTTTCAATCAAATCATCAACGAATAGAAGATTTTATTTTTAATATATTCGTTAGTTACAGACATCTATCTTCACAATATATACATTTCTTTTTCTTTCTGTTTCTCCTCTGTGTTGAAAATTTCTTTTTGTACGCATTTCTGTTTCTCCTCTGTGTTGAAAATTTCTTTTTGTACGCATAGTTATCTAAAAGTTGAGTAACTCTTGGATGGTCTATTGTGATAGGAAGAAAAGAGGAAGAAAGAAGAAAAAGAACCACCACCCACTGGGGAGCTCTGTTCATGAAGCAGTCTCATCTGAGGGCTGGAAATAGCTATATTTTCTGGCCTTTACCACATCTCTGTAGTATGTAATGTTAAAAAATAACAAAATCAAAGCTTATACAGGGCAAATGGCTCATCCAAGCCAAAGTTGGTTCAAAAAAGACAGATTGTCTCTGTGAAATCATAGTTTTCCTCCTTGCTCTATACCACACACACACACACACACACACACACACACACATGACCTTCTTGAAATGTTTCAATTAGATGCACTGAGAAGTTTAATTTCATGACTTTTTTTTTTGTTCGCCTGTCTCTAGCCTTTTTAAAGGTCTGCTCCCCTCTCTTGATGTTTTACCGTCTCAGTCTTATCAGTTGCTTCCTTTAAGATACAGTCTGTCCCCTCAGTGGTACTGTTCTAATAGGCGTCCCTGGAGAATGTGCTTTGATAAGAGTTTTGCCGTGAGTAGCCTTGTCCCTTGGCTGTATTCCATAGTCCCTCCTCATACACACTCCTTCACCTTGACAGGGCTTAGAGCTGTCTTATCTCACTGACTTTACAAACATATAATTATTTTCTTGTTATTAAAACCATAATCATGCTTTTAGTTGCTATTTATTCCTGGAAACTGCATATTAAAATAATTATTTTGATCTCACTGACACTAAAGTTAGAACTCATAAATTTTATTGTCATAGTACATGAATATTAAGTCCATAGCTTCCCGCCTTTGGCTTCTCAGTGAAGAGAGAAGTGAGGTTTTTCCTATAAGGGAGGAGAGTACAGAGGGGACTTGAGAATGGATAGTTTGCAACAACTTCTGAGGGGAGAGGTGCAAAAGAGCCAAGGAGGAGAGCAGGGAGAGTTTTCAAGCACCACAGGAGGGCCTCACTGCGCTTAGAAAAGACCATCTTTCTATGAGTCCATTTCCTCCTGTCCCATGCAGCACCCCCAGAGTACAGGCCCTGACCCTAATTCTGGCTCCACTGGAATGTGGGCTCCTGGCTTGGGAGATAAAGGAAGTTCAACTATGAACATTTCCCACTTCCAAATTAACCATCAAGTTGGCTTTTAAAGGTAAGCACCGTGCAGACACTGCCTCTGACCAGATAGGGGAAATTATTGTTTTTGAAAACAACCTTGAAATTCATTATAATGTGATGATGGAGCTTTATGAATTCATTTTTTTATAATGAATCATTATAAGGTGGAAAAGGAAGTTGAACAATGAATAATTCTGTATAACCTTACAGAGAAAGGGACTGTAACTACATCCTTCCACACAAATGGAACAGCCTGACTTTGCTCTTAAGGACCAGAATCCTTCACGTGGCCTCTGGGTTCTGCTCCTGCTTCATGGTCATCTACATCCACTGCAGCCTCGTCTTGTATCATTTGCCCTCTTGCTGTCTGTTCTAGACTCAGTAGTTCTCAAACATTTCAGTCTCAGAACCTCTATACATTCTTAAAAATGATCGAAGACCACAAAGAACTTTTGTTTATGCATGTTATATTTACCAGATTAGAAATTACAACTGAGTAATTTTTAAAGCATTCTTTTTCATTTACTTAAAAATAACAATAAAAAGTTCATTCCACGTTACATAAATATTTTTATGAAAGTTAACTATGTTTTCCAAAGCAAAAATAATTTGGAGTAGTGTGGGTGGCATTGTGAATCTATTTAACATCTGGCTTAAGAGAAGAGAGTGGATTTTTGTGTCTGCTTCTGCATTAGAAACGGGGGGTGAGATATCATACATCATAAAGCTTCTGGAAACTTCAATGTACACTCATGAGAGAATGAGAGTGAGAAGACAAATATTGTCTAGTTTTAACCTCATGGGCCTCCTAGAAGAGTCTTGGGGATCTCCCAGCGTCCTGGGTTACACTTCAGAACCACTGCATCAGACTCATGGGACTTTAATGGAAATAAGTCAGTAGGGTGACTGACAGGGATAATGGAAAATAAAGTTAGAAAGTGAAATCGAGTCTTCAGCATGTCCTGTCTTATTTAGACATTCCTCGTCTTCTTAAAAGGGCTTGAACATTACTGCCAACAGGCAGACAACAATTAGGGACATTTCCAAGCCCACCGTGAATTTACATTGTTTTGTGTTTCTCAAGGGTCTTTTTTCAAGCATCATTTTATTTGATCTTTACCATAACTCTGTGAGAAAAAAGTATATTTATTATATTTTTCATTCAGGGAGCAGAGGTGGCTTACTCAGTGTCATCCAGTTCCTTAAAGGACCATTGAACCAATACCTCAGATTTCCTAAGTCCTTCACCCATGTAAGTTGTCTCCCCTCATTGCGAGGTCAACCCTTGTACATAGGAGCCCAGTGATAGAAATTGTGAGCAGAAGGTGATTGAAAAAAGATATTTAAACTTACTTCCATTGTAATGACTCATATACTCACCAGTGTACTTTT
Source organism: Pteropus medius (assembly GCF_902729225.1). Lineage (NCBI taxonomy): Eukaryota > Metazoa > Chordata > Mammalia > Chiroptera > Pteropodidae > Pteropus > Pteropus medius. The sequence continues at coordinate 44,384,639 of NW_024340849.1, read as the reverse complement.
TCTGATTCTTTAGCAAATAAAAATAGTTAATGTACGAGAAAGGATCAGTTGTATTCTTTTAGCAGTACAGTTAAAGTCTGCATGTCTACAATGGGAAGAAAAGTCACCATTCATTATCAGGACTTGATATAGTAGATTAAAGAAAATGCTCTCCACAACTCAAATTATTAAACTTTTAAAATATTCAAGGGATGTTAAGAAGACTTTGGATGCGCTCTTTTCAAGGCGTCCCTGGACTTGGGCAGAACAGGAGAGGGCAGTGTCCCTGTGCTCTTTGAGGCGTGAACTGAGTGCCTGGCTCATCTCTGGTCTTCGTAGGCATATCTGTCATGATTTCTTTCAATGCCCTTTCAGCAACGACTCTCCTACCATCTGCTGAGAGGAAGAACAAATTTCTTGAATTTGTGCTAAACTGCTCTCTGTTCTATTGCAAATTGCAGGCTTTTTGATACTTTATATTGAATGTTGACTTACACTCTCATTCATTCTTTCCTTTGAAGATTGGGTCTATAGAGGGTGGCCAGATAGTTCCAAGAACCATTCTGATAGTAGCTTTTTCTGTTTTGTTTTTAATTGTAGCCAAATACCCATAACATAAAATTTATCCTCTTGACCATTTGTAAGTGTACAGTTCAATAGTGTTATGATGCAATCAACCTCCAGAACTTTTCTCCTGAGAACAACAACTCTCAATTCCCTTCTCCCATCAACCCCTGTAATCCACCATTCTACTTTCTGTCTCTATGAATTTGACTATTCTAAGTACCTCATGGAAGTGGAACCATTTGTCATCCTTTTGTGACTTGCCTATTTTGCTAAGAATAATGTCTTCAAGGTTCATTCATATTGTGGCACATGTCAGAATTTCATTCATTTTTAAGGCTGAATGATATTCCATTGGGTATATAGACCATATTTGTTCATCCATTCATCTGTCGATGGACATTTGGGTTCTTCTACTTTTTGGCTATTGTGTACAATGCCACTATGAACATACATATGCAAATATCTCTTCAAGACCATGCTTTCAATTCTTTTGAGTTGACAGTAGCTTTTGACGGAGCAAATTAGTACTACACATCTGTAAGGCAGCAGCCAAGGAGGCCCCAGTGGATCTGAGGAGCACAGAATTCATCAAGCATGACCTTGGCACAGCCTGGTTTTCTGAGGTAACTGCTCATGTGGAAAGCCTGTAACAGATGAACTATTTTAAATGGAGGCTCAGTTTGGAGAGTCCCAGCTACTTGAAAATATGTTTTATGTGATTTTATGTTGTGAAATTTTTTCCCTAATAGAGCAACTGGCATGGCTTATAGTTTTATGCTGTGTAAATTGGGGTTGGGGGGGTAGGCTCTATAAAATAAGATAATAACATTTTTTTGGTCCTTTGAAGAATTAAAAATTTATGCTATGACTCTGATCTGTAGCACATCTAAAATGAGTTGTAATTTATATTCTTTGAGAGGGTATAATTATAATTATTTTAGTCAAATGCTTATTGGAATGTGTAAATAACTTTACTGAGTTTTCTGATTATCATTTTGAGTCAGCCTAAGTCTTTACCTTACTGCAGATTTTTCCTCCCTATTCTAGCCCAGACTTACTTTAACTATTTTTATGTTCCTATATATTCATACAACTCTTTCATAGTATCTTTCTGAAAACATCTATTACATATTCGAATGTGGCTTGCATGTGTTTTCTCTTATTTGCAATTGCTAAATGAAAATGTTAATGAGAGATCTCTTTGGATCTATCATGAATTACCTACTTCATTTTTCTATAGCAACATCCTCCTTAATCCAGGATGTCTCAGCCATGGGGTAGTTTCTAGAAAGGAGGCAACTCTTATTATGTTTAGTATGGGGGTAAGTTACCACCAGTTGTTGAATTATTCCTAAACTATTTTTTCTTCTTTCTTTTTGCTCACCCTTGCTGTCTCACTGCCTCTGGGAACATGGAACATGGACCTGCCTATCATTTGGAAAATTGTGGACATTGGGCATTGGGACGTGGATAATGTGGGTGAGTCCTGAAATTAATGTTTAAGCTATTGATTTTGTTCTTTATTTGTAGAATAAGAAAACTGCCAAATGAAATAGTTTGATGTGAAAGTATCTTCGGCACCCCCGTGCCTGTGTGCATGTACCTCAAGTGCCTTCGGTTATAGTTAATCCTCCTGCATTAGAGAGGGAGATATCCTGAGGCATACTATTAGCAGCATCCAAACTCAAATGAAACAAAGATGAATCATATTGATTGACAGAAGTTGATATTTAAACCTTTGCTGTTGGTTTTCTTTTTCTCTTTTGGGTTTATGTGATCTTTAATAATAGTTCTTTATAACAAAACAATTAGAAAATATCCACAAAGCTTGAAACTGAATTTTCTAAGGCTCCTGTTAAGTTGTTTCTATAAATCACACACCCCAACTGTTCATAGCTACATTTATGGCAGATACAAATATATTTATTTTTGTGACGTTGGCATTGTTTTTAATATAAACCCATTGGAAATGGTACTTTGTTGATATGTTTATATTAAATTAGTCGTGAATCTTGACATGAAAGCTTCCCACTTCAATTGGTCCTTTGTTGATGGTTTCAAAACTTTAGGTAGCAAAACTATTAAATATCAAGCTCAAAACTTGTTTTTCCAAAACTGAGCAATAATGATGTATAGTTCACTCAGCTGTTCTTCATGCAGGACCAGGGCTGGGAGAGAGGGTTCATGTCTGCTGGTAGATTTCTTGCTATGGAATGGAGACTAGAAAACAGGCAGGTTTTGAATACAAAAAAAAAAAAAAAAATTAAATACATTTTTTTTTCTAGTTCTTGAGCATGTAGGAAGCAGGATTCCAAGAAAAGCCTTTGATTGGCATCATGTTATAGAAGAGGCTGAGGCAATATCATCTCTGCTTTTCTTAAAGTATTTTGCATGGCTGATTACTGGAAAAAAGCAATCTGTTGAGGTATACTTCTGAAGGAAAGTCAATTCCACTTCTATCCTGAGTCACTTCCCTCTAAATCAGTTTCAAACTGCCATGTTGCTATATTAGCCAGTTGAGGTGGCAGGATTTCACTTGCTGGACGCAAACACATTTGTTATTGCAATCTGTTATTTCTGAAATTTCTAAAATTATGTTGAATATTAGCATGAAATTTGACATCAGTGTTTATAAAATTTTCTATTCTGGTGTAAGTGATTTGGGAATCTTTATCTTAGATGATTTACCTACCCATAAATATCCTAAGGAATATGTGTCATTTGAGTTTAATTTGTTGAGCTGTGAGTTGCTGATTTGACATAATTACCACCTAATCAGCTGTTTTGCTTATTGGGTTATGTTATGATTCTTCAGTTCCACATCTAAAATCTCCTTTCGGGATTCACATTGTATGTTTTCCTCTATGTATCTCTTTGGGTCTTTTCATCTCCCTTTTTCTCATAAATGGTAACCATCTGAACAATCCTTAAAATCTCACTTTCTCGACCAGTAATAATCAGTAGCCACAATCTACTTTTAAATTGATCATGAGCCAAATCTTGTGAATTCTCCTTTATCTGGGACTTTAAAAGCCTTCTAAAGGTAACACTTTATGAAATGATCAGGAAATCTTCAGAAATCTCTGATCCTAAAAGTAGCAAAGATTGAGCAAGGGTGTTTTATTATTATTTTTTAAGCAACTCTTGTAGTGCATGCGCGTCCTCCTCAGTTTCTCCCTCTCCTCTTTCTAAGGGCTCCTTCTAGAGAGGAATCTCTTGACGTGGGGGGTTGTTTGGTTTTATTATTTGTTTTTGTTCCACTTATAGGAAGGAAGATAGGTGTCTCTGCAACATAAGGAGCCACTGTGGGTCAATAAGGGATCATTTTCTTAAAAAAAAAAGCTAGTGGATTTGTCGCATGACTGACACAATTCACTTTCCGTCATATGTAGGATCACATATCATCATCACCATCACACTCAGCATCATCCTCAGATGATTCTTCTCTCCCAGGCCCTGGGTTATAGATTTTACATGAGTCTCATTTAATTTTCATGACAACCTCATGATATAGGAACATTTTATCATCTAATTTTATAAATGAGCAAACTGAGAAACAACTTAACCTGCTGAAAGCTGCTAGTGTCATTTTCATAAAATGTTTCTACTAGACAAATTTCCCTTTAACCGGTTTAATATACTTTTTGACTCTTCCGTATCTCCAAAGACAGAATTTTTATGCATCTCAGACAGTACTTTGTCATGTACAACTAAATTTGTCTTTATCGGGCAGTTATGTAAAGCTCTTTCATGAATCAAAAGTGACAATCCTATGGTGGCAGGGAATGAAGAGGCAAGACTGATTATACTAAAAGACATAATAGGGTGATTTGCCATATGAAAGTGATTTCTCTTTCTAGAGAAGTTGATATTTTTGTTTCTGGCAGTATGATCATATTTGAATAGAACTAATAGTTTTGGAGGAAAAAGTCAAGCAGAAGCTAACTTTTTTCCCCCCAAATTTAGATAAACACTCTGTTTTTGAGTGTTATTGAGCTCCTAAAATTAATCATGACTATTTCCCTAATAGCTAATTTTCTGCTTTATTAGTCAGAGTAATAAGGCCCTTCTCAAAATTAGAAAGACATGAAAAGCAGAAAGTTATCTTGGTTAGCTAGCTTGCCTTGCTTGACTTTTCAAGGTACTGCATTGACGATGTAGTATCACTGGAGCCAAGTATGGGAGTGTTTGGCCAGAATGCTGACATTTCCAGTCACCTAAGGTATGCAGACCCTCATCATATCTTCACTTGAGTTCTCTACAGATTGTCAAACCCTTCTTTTCATCTTTATTCCATCTTCCATCTGGCTCTAGAGAGACATATCCAAACTATAAATCTGACCATGCCTCTCTCTGGCTTTAAACATCCCAGTGATTCTGTATTTATTCTAGTAGTGCTTCTCCACCACAGTACTGTAACAGGCTGACGAGTATTGGTCATTTGTGTAGTTGTCTCAAGTAAGGTGTTACTAATAATAAATCGAGTATTAAAGTTTAAAAATTATTTATGTGTTTAAAGTAAAATAGGCTAGATTCAAGTTTACCTCTGTGGCAACATAATTTACACTCACTTTTATTCTGTATTATCTCTTGTGCATGTGTGAGAAAGAGAGGGAGGTGATGCCATGGCTAGCAAGGGACTGGGGATTGTATAAAATTGTCAGCCTTGCTTATCTGTCTCATAGCCTAATGGTTGTTGGGCACAGCTAATAATTCTGCTTATCAAGATTTTCCTTAGTGCTTGTGAGTTGTGATTTTATAGTGATGAACTTTGCTATGTAATTTGACTCGCAGAAAATTTCTGGGTAAGAAGGAAGATAAAGACATAGGAATAAAGTTCTAGCATTATATTGTATGTAATGAGGCTGTGAACATTCTTACCCATAATGATAGATATTTATGATTACCAAACGAACAGCTAAATGATAATAAAAGCAAAACTTGCAAGAAGATAAGTCGTATGAATAAAGGTTAAATGTGTACATTTCACTTATTTTAATAACAACAACATATTTACTCTTCAACAAACCATGAGTACTTACCTTTAAATATAACCTGTGTAATGGAGGTCTGGGGAAAAAAGCAAGATTCTTTTTCAAAATAAAATAACATATTTTGAAAAAAATTTTGCACTGAGGAATTTTCTTATAAAATGACCGAATTTATGTATAGTAGTTGATTACATGTTTATATAAAGGTGTTGTTCATACCATGCTCAGCCTCCCAAAATATCTGTGATGCTTTTTGCTTTATTTTCCCAAATAATTTTGGTAGAGATGAGGAGTGGAAAAATCTGGAAGTATAGGTTGCATAGAAAAGTCATCTGTCTTGTGTATCAGGCTAAAATAAAAGTCAAAGAGGGAGCTCATTAGGATGACTTGCAAGTTTTACCCTATTCTGCCTATTTCACGCTTGGCTCCACCCTTTTCTCACATGTCACTGCTAATATACCCAGTTGTAGCCTGCCTTTAGCATCCCAGGAAGCCTCATGTATCTCTCATGAGATTTTTCTCATCTTCTTCCTTCTGCCTCTGACTTCTTACCTTGTTTTTATCTAATAACTCCTGCTTGTCTTTTACACACAGATCCCACAAGAAGTCTGTGCTGATAACCTTCTTCTCCCCACCCTGCTGGGTGTAAGAATCCGGACTCTTACAACACCCTGCATGTGCGTCTTTCTCATACAACTTTGCATATTATAAGGGAGTGATATCCCCCCTATTGTTTTATAAAATTGGAAAGAACTGGGACTTCATCCTTTAGTAATTTCTTTGTGCCTAACACCTAATCTTTGGTAGGCTGTCATAGGTTGCGTTTCTTGACTGTGAAGTAAACATTGGCGGCCACGGTGTATTTATTAGCAAGGGCTCCTTAGACCACTGCCACGGAAGACAGCAGGACAAGCCAGAAGGGGAAGCTGGGCTGTGTTGTGGTCCCTACAGAGCCCTCAGCCCACCCTATGGGGAGCTCTAGAGCTGGGATGATTTCCAGGTTGTTTCCAATTAGAGCAGGAGGGGCCCAGAATTTTTACCCCTCATAGACAATCATTTGGAATGCAGGCTACCCTGGAGGAGGTGTGACCTGGGTGCGGCAGCTTTTTCAGTGGAGGCAATCCCCAGAGAGGGCTGACAGCTGAGCTGAGAGCTGCCTTCTGGCAGCACTTCTAGTAGGTGGAGGACAATAAATTCTGTATTCCTGTTTGGGGATGTAGGTACTATGTATATCTCATAGCATCCACCATATAATCACATAAATTGTTTTGTGAATTTAACTGAAGAAGAGCAAAATGTCTGTGAATTTGGAAAATTGGGGATAACAGGAGGGAATAAAACACCTGGGCATTTTCTCCTGGCTCTATTAATAGAAATGGTTTTATTAAAATGGATTTCTCTCTGAAAAAGGAAATATGATTTTTAAGGACCCCTTAAGCTTTAAGCCTTTCAACCCTAAAAGCAGTAAATGCACTGTTTGTAACTATTCCAAATACTTAAACTTCTGCTACTCTTTCTGTAAATGTTAATTGACTATCCAAAAGGTACACAGGACAGCACTATAGTAGCTGGTAAGGGACCAAAAAAAAAAACAAAAACAAAAAAAAACGAAGTCAAATATCAAGGCGATTTCAAATCATTGAAAGATGAAGATGTAGACAATTGATCATAATACAAAGCAGAAGGAAACCTTGGAATGAGATGTCATATAAGCTGAGCTTTGAACCTCCAGAGACTTGGGTTTGCCTCTTCCAGGAAATGTTAGCTTTTACTTTTCTGCCTGAAATAACATCTCATTCAACTTTTATAGCTTCTTCAATCACTGACCTCTGTATTGGAGGGAGGGGCACTCTTATCAAATCCTACAGTTGCCACTGAAATCAGAATCATAACTCTTCCTTCCCTATTCCACTCCCAGACTCTAAAAATGAAATGACACTTGTGCCTCTCAGGTTTGGTTTGTGTAGGAGAACAAAGTCTCCAAACATGGGACTATACTTCAATTCCACACTGGGCTGACAGTCTCCTACAGATCGTACCTTCTGATGTCATCTCATTATCACCGTCCCAGTCTCACTATGGGCTCTTGCCCCCTCTTCATGCATCTGAGCCCTGTACAGGTTGGAGGTAGACCCTCATTTGCACTGTGTCTGAAAGAAAGTGCCTTTGTTCACTTTCCTTTCCCTGAAAGAGCCCCTCCCCCTTCCTTTCAATGACTTCTATGTGTATGTAGTTCTTTTGTTTTCTCTACCTTATCTTTAATTGCTAAGGTAATGACAGTGCTAATGACTAAGGCATTACGTTTCTCTCTCCCAAGGTTTATTTTAGTAAAAAGGGAAAAAAATGAAACATACTGAATTACAATAGCAAAGTTCTAAATTATGCTCACGAGGCAGTGTTGATGATAAGAAACTGGTTAAACATTACTTGGCTTAGAAAGAGATTGTTCTTGGGACCAATACTGACTGAGTGTCAGCGAAATGAAAAACAATTGATTCATCAAGTTCTTTCTTCCCTGGCATACAGAGAATGAGCTTATTAGCTAGAGAAAGTTATCCTAAAATCTGTTTCAGTCTGTTGCTTTCTTTATCAACCATTTTCCTTAGTCTTAAAGTCCTATATTTAAAAACTTTAAAACATCGATTGCTCATTCTCTTCTGAATATTCTGAAGTTGGTACCCTAGAGAGGAGAGGAAGGCAGGACTATAAATCCGTTGAGTCTGTATTGATCTGTCTGATTAGATGTAACATCCCTTTCTTTGTATCCTGCTCTAAGTAGTTATGAGATGCCTGGCTTACCTTTACCTTCTAGGGCACAATTTGAATCTAAGCTTTACTTTGTAAGAATCTATTACCTTATTGTCAATGCTAACTACAACACTGGCAGGAAGGATGGAGAAAGTGCAGTGTTTAGGGGGAAAAGGTGTTAATGTGCATTTCCTATACTACAGGACATGTCACTAGCCTTCTCCTACCCATCTGAAAAACTAATTGAAAAACTTCATGAAATTGTAGCAGAATGACAAACAACTTTACCAGCAGGATGAGAACTTGGTACGAAAATACACAAAGTTTAATTACTAATTTTTAGGTGAAAACATCTGTCAGTTTTAAAGGTATTGGAACAGGCTATCATTTTAATGTAGTTTGTTCAATTCATCCAGTCTTTATTTTAAACAATAAATTGCTTGAGAACCTAAAACTCAGTTTATGTTGTTTAAAAAAAATCACCTCTGTCATTAAAGATCATCTACTCCTAAATGCTATTCTTCTTCTTTATTCCTATTAGTTTGCATCTATAAATCATTTATGGTAGGAGAGTAATAATTTGAATTTAGGAAATGGTTTAGAAAAAAGAGATCAGCTTACATATGGAGAATATGAAGTAAACATGAAAGAACATTTATTTTTCATAATTGTTTTCATTTGACAGGTATAAATCTCCAGTTATGTTTGGAACTGAATTCTTGGGATAGTGCTGCCTTCATGTCAGACTTTGATTCAACCAGTTTCTTGGACTTTCTTGGGAAGAATTTATGTGAGGTCAATGATTTGTACTTGTTCAAAGGTTACTCTGCCACATAATTCAGCCATCAGCAGAACTAGGTCTTGCCTGGTCCAAGATTTCATATAAATCTGAGAAAAAGAAAGAAAGGAAGGAAGGAAAGGAAGGAAGGAAGGAAGGAAGGAAGGAAGGAAGGAAGGAAGGAAGGAAGGAAGGAAGGAAGGAAGGAAGGAAGGAAGGAAGGAAGGAAGGAAGGAAGGAAGGAAGGAAGGAAGGAAGGAAAAGAAAGAAAAGAAAGAAAGACAGACACCAGCACATTTTATTGCCTGGTAAACTGATAGATTAGTGTCAGCTATGCCAGCACAAGTGTTTGGGCATGGGCAAGCGTTCTCCTTGCTGCTTGTTAGTCTTAACTCCTCATTTTGAGTAGGTAGCGTAGGAAAACAGCCCTGAGCTAGCACTGGGGGATCCTCTGACCTAACAACTGTGAAGGAGATAGTTGTTAGGTCCTTCACTAAATTTGGCGGTTTATCTCAGAAGTCTTATCTCCTCCAGCTAGAGTCCACTGTGAAGCTCAAGAGTGCAGTCAGAGCCTATTTTTAACTGCAAGTCCTGTGGACCCATAATTGAACCTGTGGTTTGTTCATTTCAGAAACCCCTCCCTCCTTAGACGTCCCAGAATGCATAATTAGGTCTTCTTATATTTCTACATTGTGGAACACCACGAGATTTGCATGTATATTGGATGTTTTGCCTTTTGCCAGAGCACCGGTGTTTTTAAGAGTCTTTGCTTCTCAACGTCATGAAGTATCTGAGAACCACTCCCACTTTAGACACATCAGAACATTAATACTGTTAAAAATATCTTTGCAAGTATTCAAAAAAGTTTTTATCCCCCATGCGTACCTCCTCTCTTAATGAAATTTAATGTTTGCATTGACTTTAGAACCTTACAGCTTTGACTGTAGCAACATTTTTGCAACTAGTGCTTCTCTGTAGTAAATGTTAATGGTCCCATCCATTGTCATGGTTTCTTATAATTAGAAAAAAATTCTTTCCTAGTGGTACTGTAATTTTTGGGATACAAATTTTTTTTTAAATGAAAGAATGTAAGTGTCTTTGTGGTTTTGCTCTCAATTATTAATGATTTTCCTTTCTTTTTCTTAATCACTCCAAATCTTGGACAAGGGGCTCCACCTAGTGTAAGTTTTAGGTTAAAGAATACTATGGCTGTAAGGACAGGCAAAAATTAACCAAATGTGCTCCTTTATGATAAGAATGCCAAACAAAAGACAGTGAATTTTTATAAAATTCTTTTATGGCTCAGGTGATTCATGTAAAACAGGGACATAGAAACATTCTCATTCCTTCATTTTCTGCAAATTTCTACTTTTATATCTTTTTTTTAAAGACACAATCACATTACTTATGTGTATAAATACAGTTTTAGGTTGTAAACCTTTTCTTTGCTTGTGGTAAATGACTTAGATGCAATTTTTCCAGTGGTGTAATAAGAAAAGAATCTTAAATGAAACAGTTTGAGATATCATAACAGTAAACTTAGAATTACTGTCTGAAATTTCAGGGGCTTATATTTTAGATTGACATTTATATTTAATAATTTTCAAAATGTCAACAGTTACACTTTGAAAATATTTATTTTTTATTCAGCTTTAAGATTCAGATTTTGTACTCAGCAACCACTAATTGTAGTTGTACTACTGATGTTAAGTTTTTTACAATATTGAAAATATCATTGTAGTGTGGTACTCAATTTCTTTATATTTTTTCTCATAGAAGGGGATTTCCCATGCTTATAGCCATTGCCAGTGAGTTCTAAGAACAGAAGGTGTATATGTCTCTAAAAGACTAAATACTAGACTGAAGTAACACTCTTCAAGAAAATGACCTAACGATGATGACATCAACAGCCAAGAGATACAGAGTTGAGAAATTCACTTGAAAAAAGTGTCCCCTCACACAGCTGGATTATCTGACATGCAGTCATATTTTCTAAGATTACATATTCCCTTACACATTTAGTTAAGTTCAAGTGTATAGTATAGATAATCTGTGCTGTAGGAGTTTGGATTGCTAAAAGCACAGTCCTCTTTTCCACTTCCCCTCCTCCAACAATGAGAACTTTCCTTCTGGAATGGAGATGATACAATGAATCAAAGCACTATTATCTGAGAGCAGTGGTTCTTAAACTTTTGGGGGTTGGTAAGTCTTTGCACTTAAAAATTATTGAAGACCCACAAAGAGCTTTCGTTTAGGTAAGCTATATTTATTGACATTTACCATTTTAGAAATCAAAATGAATAATATGTTTAAATATGTATTCCATTTAAAAATAAAATTAGCAAAGCCATTATGTGTTAACATAAATGGCATATTTATGAAAAATAACCATATTTTTCAAAACAACAATTTAGTGAGAAGAGTAGCGCTATTTTACATTTTTTTCAAATCTTAATATCTGACAATAGAAGACAACTAGATTCTCATCTGCTTCTGCATTCAATCTGTTATAATACATTGTTTTAGTTGAAGTATATTAAGAAAATCCAGCTTCACACAGAAATATCATTGGAAAAAGGAGGCATATTTTAATAGCCTTTTCGGATATTATTCTTTGGCCTTGCTGACCATGATAGAGTTTTGAAGAACTCCCAGGGATTCCTGGGCCTCAGTTTGAAAACTGCTGGTCTAAGTGAGATGAGACCTCATTTCAAATCTTAATTTTTTCATTTCTCAGTTGTGAAGCTATAAGAAGTTACTTAACGTTTGGCACAAGGGTTACAAATATGAAAAACAATGTGCACACAGGATCTGGTACTCGAATAAATGGCCGTGATGCCAGTGCGATGTCAGTGATGAAATGCCGCTGGTCTCGGGGGGTATGAAGCCCAGATTCAGAAAATGAAGTCACATTCAGCTTGGATGTTGCTCGGAGTAAAACTTTGTGGAAGACAATAATACTGTTGACAAAGCAGGATTCATTGCATTCCCGGGTTATGTGGCTTAGTCCATTCAGTCTTCTGTCCTCCCATCTACAATGAGGCTGATTTGCAGGGTTTGCACAACCTTCCTAAATTTTGAATACACTGCACTACAGAACTAGTTATGATGGTTATTATTGGAAGACACACGACACTACAGAGTCGTAGTTAGGATGAAGCAGATCAATGGAGGCCATTCCTAAGGGAGGGTCCTGAAGCCAAGTCATGTTACAGGGAAATGAGTTTGCATGTACCAAGTCAGAAAGGAGGTTATAAGATAAGTCCAGAATATGGATCAGAGATCTAAAAAGCAGAAAGACCAAGGCGTGAAAGCCAAAGGGGGCTTGAGGAAGGCCTGGTGGTGTCAGCAACAAGGTTAGGAACAAACAATAGGATGAAGCAAGACCCCTAAGCAGTCTAGGATGGGGCAAGGTAAGAGTGTGAAGGATTTTGGTTGAAGCCAAATCTTATAGACTTTTATCTCCATGATCTTACTTAGTTGCAGGGAAAGCGAGGAGGGGATATTTCAAAATGCTGGAAAAAATATTCCTTAAAAATAGTTTTTAAAAATTTATTCAAAAGGTTTTGGAAAAATACTTCATTAGAAGACTATGAATGTGACCCCATGAAAAGAATCTTCAATTGCATTGTCAGAAAGATGACATAATGTTTTTGTTTCAAAAGAACATTTTAGTTGCAGCAATAAAACTGCCACAAAAGATTTATCATTTATAGGAAGGGGAAAAAAGAAACATCAAAACTCTTACTCTCTGCTTCAGATAATGAGAATAAGGATTTCCTTTCCTTTCATATTCTCAGTGGTGTTGGGTAAAACTAGTTTTGCCAACTAGTTTTAGTGCCTCTGGCTGAGACACATTTTTGTGTCTGTGGTGGTCATCTATAAGTTTCAGTGACTCGTATGTGACCTGCCTAAGAAGACCCTGCTAATAGATACCAGGTTTCTGATTTAGCTGTGTTATTTTGGGTAGGTCACACCCAATTTCTGAAGGTCTCAATCTATTCATTTATAATGCTAGGAAATAGGATTAGAACAGTGGTTCTCAAAGTGTGGTCCATGGACCAGCAGCATCAACATCACTTGGGAACAATTAGAAATACATGCCTGGGCCTCATCCCAGAACTACTGAATCATAAACTGTAGGAATGAGACCCAGCGATCAATCTTCTGACATGCCCTTCACATGATTCTGTGCATGCAGTTTGACAGCCACTGGACTAGATGATCTCTAAGGCCCCTTCTAGTTTCAGTGCTGTAAGATTCTAAGAGACATTTCATTGTTTAACTATTCTAGAAACTCTTCTGCCTTATTGTTTACATACAAAAATATATGTAGAGCAGTGATTTAATTAATTTTTGGTTCACATTTTCCTCAAAGATTCAAAAAGGGCAGTAATGATTCTCTGAGGTTGGAGGGCAAGAAGAGATCCACAGACTAGAATAACATTGACTTTATATATAATTTCAAGAGGTTTGCAGAACCCCTAACACCCATCCATGATCCTTATGAATTTGGTTAAGAAGAAGTGACTTAAGAAAACAGTAAAGAAGAACTGACTTAGAAAATTTTCAGTAAATTGTTAATTAAGTACATTTCTAGATGTTCTGAAATAGACTCATCAGATACATTTCCTCTAGTTTCCATTCGTTAAATATGTATCAAATACTTACTGTTAGGAAAAGTGTTAATTTAGGTCCTGGGGAGGTATATATCCTACTCTCTGTGAGCTTTCACACAATTATGTGCAACAGTGGACAGAACAAGTACCAAGTGAGCCACATATTCCTTCTCACAGAAAATATTTGGGGGACATTCTCAAAAGAGATGGCACAAGAGTTGGTATTTGGAGATGAGCTGGAGGGGTATTTACATGCTGAGAGGATGGTGTGAGGAAAGGCTGGAGGCGAAGGCGTCTGGGAGGCCCAGACAATGGAGGAGATTTCTGTGAGGAACCCATGGCTCCTTCTAAGTTTCTTCAAGGGCTAAATAGAAAGCTCTAAAAAGAGATGAAGTAGAATCCTTTTCTTCCCACATTTATGGTAATGTGCACAGTTACCAATTCTCTGCTTTTGCTCCAAGGATTCTCTCGAAAACAAAGAATTTCTTCCAACTGGATCTTAAACAACAAGGCTGCTTTCTTACAAAGTGAGTTGTAACCATTTGCCCACAAGACATTTCCTAGAATTTTCAGCTATATTTATATTTTTTTAATTAAATTTTATTGTTAGTCTCAAGTTTCAGCTATATTTTTACTCCCACTTTGAAGAAGCCAAAGATGGGCCATTTTAGAGCAATAGCAACTAAGTTGCTTACTCTCAAATGTGCCTAGTGTGAAGTGGTTAATTCTGTATACTTCGTCGTTGCTCGTAAGACATGGCCTTTTAGTCTGTTAACAAGATTTTAATTAATTCTTGTAAGAAAGATAATTTTATACTCAATTCCTAGACCTTTCCAATTATAATTACAGTAGTTGTGTCTTGATGACCTCATGTAGCCCAACATCATTTCTTGGCTGTTTAATTTCAGAAAAAAATAAGGGAATGTGAAAGTGCTTTCTGATTTGATTGACTCTTCATTGTTAGTATTCACTGCTACACTATATTAGGACTTCGTTACTGACAGAGGCTGCTTGCAGTCACTACGAGGGGAAAAAACATTTTAAGAGCTGGTTTTGAGGCTACCTTCTAAAAAGTTGATTGAAGGAAAATGATGCTATTGCTTTGTGTAAAGTTGGAGGATATACTATCCATGATCAGAATTCAAGACAACAGAATTGAAAGTTAAATAGTCTGTGTTAAAAATCACCAATGAAATGAACTTTTATGGAAAATACAAATTATATCTTTTTGTACATTTTAGTACAACCTAAGGAGAAAAGGTGTTTTTCTCTCTACCTGTTAATACTACGTCAAACAGAATAGGAAGTCCAATAACCTTACCTTGTATGCATTAAAAGTAATCAAAAGGTCTTACCTAATAAAGAATTAGCAGCAACATAGGAAAAGTGGGTAACAGATGTTTAGAATTTTGTCAGCTAAATTATGCATTGGAACCATGCCTGGACAATGCTAAAGAATCTGTCACGTAGTCCGAGGGTTATGATGTGGTGTTGTCAGTGGTTCTCATCATTACAATCAAAATGGAGAGTTAGAAATATTGCTGCCAGGCCCCATCAATTAAGTCCATATCTCTGGAGATTGCTGTTTAAAGTTCCCAGGTGATTCTTGTGTGCAATTACAGTTGAGATGCACTGGCCTTCATGACACCTGCATAGGCTTCACATTTGAGTGATGCTGTGATTAATAGAAAGATGCCAACAGATACAGCCAGAAGATATGTCCATTGTTTTTTAATGGCAATTGATTTGAAAACATTCAGAAAGTATTTCATAACATAGCATGTTCCCATAGGTATGCTCTTCCACGCCCCCAAAGTTCCCCACGGTGATGTATAGCTGTGGTTGATAACACCTATGTGGTGTGAAGGTCTCCCGGGGGCAGGAAGCAACACTGGCCATGCTACCTTAAATTCTGTCTGCTCCTGCCTCCCCACCCCTCTGCCCCTTTCCCTGTCTCTGTTCTGAGTGGGGCGGGGCTGGCTACTGTGTTTCCTGCTCACAGATAAAGTAGCTGGTGCTACCTCCCCTCTTCTCACACATTCCTGAGTGTGTGCTGTGAGGTTGGAGGGAGGAACCCCTGAAGGCATCCCTCAGCCAACCCAGCCAGGATCCCTAAGCCTCTAAGGGCCTTTCCTACAATGGCCAATTAACAGTTTATTTAACTTCTCTGTTAAAGGAATCATTTTTGTAATTAGAGGTGTTTTTTTTTTTGGTGGCATAACTTTTTAGGTAAATGATTTATCACAATAGTTGATTAGCTTGTTGTTGTTCTGTTTTTGAAATGTGAGAGACACTAAGGAAATTCATCACTGTCTAAAGCATTTTTGTTTAAGTGCAGACCATGCTTAGCTTAGTATTCTGTCATAGGAAAGAAATCCAGAGTGCCCCTCAGACAGCGGTTGGCCTGGTGGTTATTTGGCAATTATTTCATTTTTCTGGGAAGGGGAGTGGCTGGACAAGATTACATCACACATCTATTTTGTGGTGTTCTGCCTTTCCTGAAAATGATGTATTGAAATCTTTTGAAAGTTTTTGTTTGATTTCACTTTCCTTTCACTCTTGGCATTTCTTTTATACATTATATTTATGGGTCAGAATAAAGGTGAGATTCTCACACAAGTTTGACAAAAGAAAATGCATATTCAAAATTTTAGCAATTATTATAATACCATTTGAGATTTATCTACCTAATATTTCTTCTACTTTCCCCCCCCCAAGCAAATTATATTATTTATCCTAAGCCTGAAAAGTGAGTCATTAGAGTGCATAGATTCCATTAACATTTATGAAATGGAAAAGAGAAAATGATGGATAGATGGTGATTTTATTGGGGTTTTTTTATTGATTCAGGGTTGGATTTTCTTCTTTCCCTAACTAAAACTCTTCTGAATTTTATTTTATTTTTAAAATTATCATACAATAAATTTTACCTTTTTGTGTGTACTTTTTCATACGTATAGATTCATATAACCACCACCACCACAGTCAGGATACGGAATAGTTCCATCAGCACAAAAAAGCTCCGTCATGCTGGCCCTTTGCGGTCACACCTGTTCCACATCCCTAGCCCCTGGCAACCACTGATCTCTTCTCCCTCACTATGGTTTTGTGTTTTCTAGAATGTCATATAAATGGAACCATGTAACCTTATGAGACTGGCTTCTTTCACTCAGCATTATGCCTTTGAGATTCATCCAAGTGGTTGTATGTATCAATTATTTGTTCCTTTTTATCACTCAGTAGTATTTCAATGTCTGGATAGACCTCATTGAAGGATGTTTAGATTATTTCCAGCTTTTAGCGATTATGAATAGAGCTGCTATAAACATTTATGTACAGTCTTTTTCTGTGAACAGAAGTTTTCACTTCTCTAGGGTAAATGCCCAGGAGTGTAGAATTACTGGGTCACATGGTGGGTACTTGATAAGAAACTGCCAGACTTCTGGAGTGTCTCTACCACTCTTCATTGCCACCAGCAATGGAGACTTCTAGTAGCTCTGCATCCTCTTCAGCGCTTGGTATGGTCAGTACTTTTTATCTAGTCATTCTTATAGACGTTTACTGGCCCCATTGTGGATTTTATGGGGGTAGGGGAAGGAGTGGACCTTGGTATTCTATGAGCTCATCATTTACTCTGCAGAGTCAGAGGTGCCTTGGGACCTGAAATGATGTCCTTGAGAACAGCTCTTCCCTAACACTACATCTAGGCAGCTCAGAGTACCTGTCCTAGTCTCTTCCTGGCCAAGCTTTGTTATCTAAAGAAGAATGAGAAGGAAGAGGATAGGGACAGAAAGAGAGGAAGCCTCAAAGGAATCAAGCAGTTGGCATCATCACTCTACTTTCTCTCTACTCCTGCCATTTTCCTCCCGTTTCTCCCTTCTTCCTTTCCCCTCAGTGGAAAATAAAGAGAGGTTGAGAGCTGCTCTTTTTAATTCAAGTCGTTGCTAGAACAAAATTCTAGCAAAAAGAAATAGAAATAATCAAAGGACCTTTGTGTTTTCATCCAGATCACTCTGCCACCAACTGTGAATCTGATTAATGTCCTTGAAGCCTCAGAGAGTCACTCTGCTGGCAGGAGTCCTCATTTAAAACAGCAGCAGCCCCCAAAACTCCGCCAAACAAACAAAAAAAGTGTGTAAAATTATGAGAAGCGATGTACATTTTCCTTTTTCGAAACACGAGAAGAAAAAATTGACAAAATTTAGAATTCGGGAAATTGATAATTAAAACATTTATGAGAAAGCTGGGGGATATAGAAACTATAGAAAGGTTTTTGTTGTTGTTTTCATACTTTAAAAAAAATAACAACTTTGGATGAAACTATACAGAACTAAAGACTCATCTAAACATAATTAAATGTGCCTAATGGTGCTCTATATCTTCATATGTTTTATAGCCATGTGATCAAAAAATGATTTTTAAATTACTTGCTTGATGGCTGTATTTTTGTATTTCAAGTCATGATCACCTCGAGTAGGAGAAAAATAACAATATATATTATCGTAAGTAAAACATTATCCTTACTAATATTTCACAAGAGATTCAAGTAAGTTTACAGAAAATTTTTGAGGGGGGTAGTGGCTGGGAGAGTTTGTCAGGAAAAGAAGTCTAATATGTATTGCCAGATATTTTAATGGTTTTCTATAATCATTAGCATTTATAAGGGTATACTGTGTAATGAGTCACACCATAACATTAGCTTCGAATTTTCCTCAGTGGAAATTATGTTCAGCTTCTTTATGTCTTTAGCGGTAATAAACCCCTAGTATCATCTGCCTACTCGTTTCATTATTTATGGGAACATAGTGTGCCTACATCCCGCTAAGTGCAATATAGCACAAGTATTTAAATATCCATCTCAAATTAAATGCACTTTCTCATCTGTAGAGTAATAAATTTTTACTGAACTAAGAAGTTATAAATAGGGTGCCTGGAAGTACATCTTGTAATAATTTACTCTATCCTTTATTCTCTTCAGAAATTAAAGTATTTATTAATGAATTCCACTTTGCAAGTCACAAGATTTTATTTAGATATATTGTTTTTTCCCAACTTGTCACAAAGCCTGTAGAAATAGGAATCTGTTGCTTTAATTCTGGTAGAGAGATATTCTTTAGTTTTTAGAGGCTTAGTGTCAGTAACAGATTCCTGATGTTTTCTCACCACTAAAGCCTTTGTGACCTTGGCCATGATAAAGGAACATGGGTCAAGTACTTCAGTCTTAGGGATATGAGAAAGTAGTAAATATTTAACAAATACTTATTGAATAAATGAATGGATATGCTATTTTATTTCTACTTCTTCATTCAAGATTGCTTCATAGACACTTTTCCCTGATAGCTTGTATATTTCAAATTTCAAACTTTTATTTTATTATAGTAACATATCATACTCACTTATGGTTGGAAAAAGACCATTTTCACATCACTGAAGGCATATTAAAAAACATCTTTGTACACACAACTTTTTTTCCTTTTTGAATTGCACCATGAGGGTACCGATTTGAAAGTTGGAATTACTGGATGCCAGGCTGTGATCAACGTTCTGACTCTGATTGACTGTTGCATGGTTGCTCTCTAAGTTTAATGTGCTCACTTACGGGAATTATAGGACCCCTTGCAAGTCCTACCAACGGATTATTATAATTTGTGTTTCCTAGTTTAGTAAGTGTGAGATGGCACTTTATATCTATTTAAGTGTGTGTTGCCTTCATTGTCTGTGAGATTGAACATTGTTTTAAAATGTGCTATTTTAGTGTTCCTTTATGTGAACTGCATTTTACTCTTGTCAAGTTGTGGTTAGGTACTATTTTAAGGGATTGAAGTGTGTACGTCTAAGAGGCTTATATTTATAATACAGGGGAAATTATTGTGATAATTATAGCTGTTTTAATTTTCAGCTTAGTTCTCATTTTCACATCATAAAGAATTATTTTATTTCATGAAATTAAAGCATTAAAAGATTATGAGTCAAACAAATAAACTCTAGCTACCCTCTAAAATTAAAGCTCCCGCTCCCCCTTTCTCCCTCATTCCCTCTCCTACTTTTCCTCTCTCTGTCATCCTTTTAAGCTTTTGTTGGTTACTTTCACAACACGTGGGAATTTCTGTGGATGTCATGTGAGGAAACAGAAGCTGGAAGGGAAAGAAGGAATACCATGGCTGTCCATGGTCTGCACTGTTAGTGTACTTTCTCCAGGATGGTCTTTCTCAAACATTAAGACTCACTGTCATTTATTTCTATCTACCCTGTCCTGCTTCTTCCTGATTATTTCTGTTTCTTCAAAGTTGCATATCATTCTCCTTACTAATTGATTTATGCTCGGGATAATGACATATAGGTTAAATTTCATTTCAAGGATATATGTTGAAATCTATTTTAATGAATTCTAAAATATTATAAGCCAAAATAGGTAATGTATTCATATTTAATCTGACAATTTTAGCGAGTTAATGTCCTGCTCCTGCTTTTTGTGCAAGTAAAGGACTAAAGAATTGTGAGGGTTCTGAATAGATTTAAAAATGAAGACTGCAGTAACCTGGCATACCAAGGTTTGGAGCACCAGCTCTGTTCTTCCAACTCCTCTCTGTAAATGCGTCATGTTGTCTGGCTTCACGGAGCACACTGAATAACCAAGCTCCCAAATAATTATCTTTGGAAACAGCTTAAATTTCCATTCATAAGATCCTATGTATCTTAAAGAGTACTACACACACACACAAAAAAAACATGATGCAATACAATTCATCGATATTTTAAAAATATTTAGACTACTTATTCCTCACATATGATCCTCAAATCTTTCAGTTTCTCGATTATATTGCACTATATTGCACTCGATCACAATTTCGCTTGATTCAAATAAATGACTTTTTAAAAAATGACACATGTCAAAATATATCATTTTGCTCTTGATTTGTGGGTGTATCCATTAGGACCATTGCAGGAAACAAGAGGCATATTCAGCTCTGAGTTCAGAAGAATTTTAACGCAGAGAATTTTACAGAAGCCAATAAGGGGTATTGAGGACCAGAATGGTGGAAAGCCATCACTACCCATAGAAATGGTGAGGGGAGCAAACAGTGTTAACAGAGTCCACTGCCAGCTGACGTTAGATGGAGGGAGACCATGTAACAAGAACTATCCTTGGAGACAGATGCAGCCACTGGCATACACGTGGCACCTAAGCAAGAAGGAAGCTTAGGGAAAATACCCTAGCCTCCCTCTCCTCTACCTCTTCTGTCCTAATGGCCAAAGCCAGCCCAAGTCAGAGGGTCAAGCAGCCTAAATTATGTGGTTCATAGGGGTAGACCCTCCTTCCAACTCCCTTATCCTGAGCAGAAAAAGAATCTGGGTCCTTAACAGAGAATAATTAGCATGATAGAATTTTGAGATTCTATGTTAGTAAACACATTTAGAAGAGCAATATATAATATAATCATTTATCTTTTATTTTTATCTTATTTGTTGAATCATTTATCTTTAAATAGATTCATACTTGCATTACTTGTTTTAAAGATACATATTTAAGATGTTTCTATATTATTTGAGTAGCAGGAACACAGAGAGAGGATCACACATTGGTGATAGTTTCACCCCAACTAACACATAGCATTCACTTCTTGTAACTTACAATGGCGGACTCCAATCAGGCAATATTATAAGAACTCAAAAAGAACAAAAACTAAAACAAATCCACTGCACCTAGAATGTTTATTTATTTTCCCCTTTCTTTTAAATTTCAGTTCTTGAAAAATATCACACGATTCCTGAAGGGATAAAAAGAGCATTCTATTATTTTGGGGGAAACTGTACCCTACTCTACACAAGGCAGCCATTGACTAGTACAGTGAGAGTCACAGTCCTACAGTCCAATTTTCTGACTCATCGTCTCATGCTAGACTTAGCATTATATTCATTTTTTAATTTGAGTCAGCTCTGTCTTTGAAGCTGTGTGCCTTTGGTTTTAATTTGCTACAGATTTTCACTTTGAAGCAGATGAAATACTTTGATATTTTGAGAAGTCTCACTGTGATTGATGGTTACAAGTTATTTTCATATATTTATGGATTAGAGTGGTGAAATTCTCACCTTTATGATAGGAAGAAGTATAAAATATTACTCGGAGAAGGTAACTAAGACTTACTGAACACTTATTATGTGCCATAATATTTTTATCTTCTCCTTTATTCTTTATACTTCATTTTATAAGAAGTTTGGAATAATTTCTGTTAATAGGTAACAGTTCTTACAAGAGCCATATGCTGTAGGTGCTATTAATTTCACTTTACAAGTGAAGAAAAGGCCCAGAGAGCTTAAGTCACTTTGTAAAACTATAAATGAACCAAATATTTAACCTTGATGTCTTCACTAAGCTCACCAAAAATTAGACGATCTTCTAATGTTAAACTCAATACCATGACAGCTACAAAATATACAGAATACCACATATTGAATGCTTTCAGATTACACCTGTCAAATGGGATGACATTCTGAATTTTAATCTGCCACGGATAAGCTGTAGATCAGCAGTCCCCAACATTTTTGGCACCAGGGACCGGTGTTCCTATGAGAATCTAATGTCTGATAATCTGAAGTGGAGTTGAGAAGGTGATGCCAGCGCTGGGGAGAGGCTGCAAATACAGATGAAGCTTCTCTCGCTTGTCCTCCACCCACCTCCTGCTGGGTTGGAGACCCCTGTCCTAGATGATCCTTAGAGACTAAATCTAGGAAATAAAGTGCCAGCTATTCGCCAGTTTTTGCCATACCCTTATCTCCAGTGGCATTATGGATAGATAGCCTATATAAAAAAGGCAACGGTCCAGGTCTGAAACATGTTGGAAAAACATTTAAGAATTATTTTCTAGAACCATGTCCTTTAAAAGAATTAATCTGAAATTTCTAAAGATATTTATCAGCTGAAAAAAAATACCACAGTTCTTCAGTTCTCAGATACTATATGATCACTCCATCAATTTAATAACAGCTTTTCAGGAAGAAAACACTATCACATTAAATCTATGAATCAGTTTCACATCTTGTTCAGAAATGTTGAAATGTTAGTTGAAAATTACATTGGAAATGAGGAAATAAAGAGTTGCTCGTGACATAATTTTCTTGGAGTAAACTTTTTTGTAGTCAGCTATGTCCAGATAGTGTCATAAAATGAAAAGGAAGGTAAGTGCCTGTTAATTTTTTAAAATTAATTAATTATTTATTTTTTTAATGGTAACATTGGTTAAGAAAATCTAGTAAGTTACATTTTAACAGTAAGATATATATATATATTTACATATATATATATATTTAATTGTGTGTTCACCTCCCATAGTTAGATTTCTTTCTGTCATCACATATTCGACCCTTTTACCCCATCTACTTCCCACCTCCCCCCTCCCTCCTACCCTCTGGTAACCACTAGTCTATTGCCTGTTGATTTTTTATTGTGCTGCTCTTATGACCTGTTGAGACTGAGATTCAGGTAAATGGGTCATGACCAG
Organism: Pteropus medius; assembly: GCF_902729225.1. Taxonomy (NCBI): domain Eukaryota; kingdom Metazoa; phylum Chordata; class Mammalia; order Chiroptera; family Pteropodidae; genus Pteropus; species Pteropus medius. Next base: position 44,361,457 of record NW_024340849.1, on the reverse strand, counting down.
GGGCAGTGGACTCTCCCAGGGTGGTTTAGCAGACCTGGATTAAAATTATGACTCTGCCATGACATCTTCTGAGTTTATCCAACCTTCATTAATACAGTGGATAGACGAAGGCCTATCTTGTGAGGCTGGAATAAGTCTAGACGAGCTAACGTGTGTGGCGTACCTTGCCTGGCACGTGGTTGGGACTGTGGCTGTGTGTTCTCTGCAATGGATATATTACCTGCCACCCTGCCTGAGAGTTAAACAGTATACTAAAAAGAGTCAGAAAATGTTATTTCCCTGCCATATCTCCCTGCCTAAATCTCAAGAATTCCAGAATTCCTTTCGAGGTTTTCCCTTCTCTATTCACCAGCTTTTTTCTGGAGTAGGTAAGGGGTGTCTCTGGCATGGTGCTCTCAGTTACCCAATTATATCTGCCCTCTTCCTTCCTGCTGCTCTGCTCCTCTGGGAGAGGCCAGTGACTTCTCAGGGACCCTTTACTGGCCCTGCTGAAACTCTAGTGTCAGTGCTGCCAGTCTCCTGCTCCTCAGGACCCCCGGGAAATGCTTTTCGTTTGTATTTACACTTTCATGACAGCTCCTATAATTCCATGGGACATTTATGGCTTTATGAAGTTAAAATATTTAAAGTTAAAATATTTAAACTACCACATAGGTCCTATTTCCAGCTCAGTCCCAAATTGTTTGTGTAGAATCAATAATCCACTTAGCTAAGTCTGGACTCAGTTTCTTCTTTCCTAAAATGAGAGCTGGAAGAGCTCATTCCTTTGGTCCTTCTAGCACTAATATTCTGTGTGTTAAAACCATTTGGCCATTGTAAAAAACACCAAGTTGCAGTTGTCGTATTTAGAAAACATTAGCTTTAGAATATACTTAAACATATACTGTTTAGCATTTTAAAAGTAAGCATCTGTTTAATGTTGGGAGAAATTACATTGTAGGTTCCAGATGTGATTTTGTTTCTGTGGAAATGCGTATTTAAATTACAGATATCTGATCAGCCTTGAGGCAGCTGCCAAAATTTCTGTCTTCTCCCATCCTTGTTTTCTTGTACCTGTTTTCAACTCTGTGGGATGAAGATTTTGTGAAGTTGTTCCAGCAATGTCGGGCTTCTCTGTCTCTTCTGTGTTTGGCAATTTTTCTAGCCGATTTCACATTGCAGCCTCCAGTGCATTTCCTCTCTGATGTGTAAACAACGTTTAGGGGCCAAGGAGCCCCACTGCCTTAGGAATTTGATCTGATGCCAACCCTGACAGTCTTTGGACTTGAAATCACTGTGGGGCTTTCAACAGAGATATCATAAAGTGAAATTTTCCAGTTTGATGTAAAACTCAGCATTCCAAATCTTTATTCTCTTTTTCTTTTCCTTTTCTGCTTTTCATATGAAAGCCATAGGTAAAACTACAACTTAGTCTTGTAAAAAGTTAAATTTTTGTGATTCGAAAACTTGAGTGACTTTTGGTGGAATGTTACAGAGCTAAATCATGGAGTGCATGTGTGAGTGGGGGAAAGTGGGTGCCATTCACTTTCTCTGCTAGCATTAAGTATATCTGGCTCTCACATATTTTAAAGAGTCAGTGTTTGCAAAGGTTTTGGTTTTTTTTGTTTGTTTGTTTGCATTTCTATATCTTATACTCGTCTCACTTATTTACATCAATAGAAGTCCCTAGCCTCTTTAAATCCAATCAGAGAGAATGTTCTTGTAACTGAATTCATGAGAGAATCTCATATTTAGACATTGTAGGGGTAAACTCCCCAAACTAAAAAGTTTTCAAAATAAGATATTGAAAACCAAATGCAAGAAAACTAGATTCTCTGTAAGTAATGATAATAGTGAGTCTTAATTTTTTATAGTTAATGAATTAAGCAATGCTAGAAAAGTTATGCGACATTTTATGTGTTTGTGTTTCTCTGTACATATATGTACGTGGGTGTATATCTATGCATATGTGGCTATGGATGTATCTATACACATGTATCTAGTATGTCTGTACATAAGTGTTCATGAATATGTATCTATTGTTATGAGTGTATCTATACATATGTGTCTATACTTGTGTATGTGCATATGTATGTCTGTATACAGATTGTATATGTGTGTATTTATATTTATGTGTGTATGTGCATCTATACATATATGTGACCATACATGCATGTATGAGCATATCTACATGCATGTATGTATCTATACATATGAATATATATCTATGTATATCTATGCATATATATTCATGTATAGGTGTTTGTATCTATGCATATGTGTATATCTGTATATTTATGTAAATATGTAGCTTAGCTGTTAAAAACAGACAGTGGAACAAGGGAAAGCTGAGTTTTAAACTCTTCCATTGTGATCATGTGACCTTAGGGAAATTTCTTAACCTCTTTTTCTTTCAATCATTTCATCTTTAAATTGGAAATAACTCATACTTCAGAGATTGTAGTGAGGGCCATATAAAAAGAAGCTGGCAACGCTCTGGCTTCTAAGCACTAAAAGTGTTAGTCATTCTGATCCTCACCTTTGCCATCATCGCCAATCCTGGCATCCAGAGGAGACTGAAACTGTAAACGTGAGACAGCCCCCTTCAGTGACATAGGCTGTATGTGGTATTGCCAGGATTCTAGCCTAGGTGAGTCTGTGTATTGCCCAGAATTATCTGTTAGACTGTAATATCTTTTCTCCCTTTCTACACTATTTAGAAAAAATAAGTCGGTCAATTCCGGTTTTGACCCATAGACAAGGTCACTCCCTCGACTTGGGTGAATGAGAGTAAGTTGCACTGTTTTCGTATGTCTCTAGTTGAGAACAGAGGCCCCTGCCCTGGTGGCAGTATGGGGTTCAGTGTGATGGATCTGATTTTGAGCCTTAATTCATCACTGTATGATCTGGGCCCAGTTTTTGTTTTTTTTCTTGCTTCTTTGTGTGGTTTCAGGATCTCAGATATATAAAATTTGACTACTAATAACCCTTGTTTAATGATACACTCTCATCAGTGTTACTGTTTATTTACTTATCTGATTATTAGTTAGGCATTTTAAATAATACAATAAGCACTTATGAGAATACCTCCCGAACTAAAGCTAGTATATGGACAGTAACCTTCATCTAAGCATTGGGCTGTCCTCGCATTTTATCCTGTCTCCGCCTTCAGTGACCTCATCTTGAGTCTCCTGTTTGTTATTTCTTTACATCCCTTTATATGCAATCTTATTAGAAGTACTCTGAAAAGCACATTTTTCATTATAATTGTTTTTAACTTTCTAAAAAGGACATAATGTTACATGTAATCCTTCAAGATTGATTTTTTTTATTGGGAAAATTCATCTATATTGTGATATGCTGTACTACATTTGTCTTGTTCTATTCTTTAATATTCTAATATGTAAAACAAACTGTAATTTATTTATACATCCTCTTGTTAATAGGCATTCATGTGTTTTCAGGATTTTACTGTTATAGAGAGAGCTGTTTTGACCTGGTTGAACATAACCCATTATGCACGTGTACGAGAATTCTCTTGGGCAAGAATAGAATTGCTGAATTGTAGGATGTATGGATGTTCAACTTTAGGAGGTAATACCAAATTGTTTTGAAAAGTTTGTTGCCTCAATTTTTACTCTCCTTGGAATATGGATCCACAGTTTTTTAACACTTAGAATTGTTAGATGTTTTTCATTTTTGCTAATTAAGTGGGTGTAAAATGATTATCTAATTGGGGTTTTAATTTACATTTCTCTGACTACTAATGATACACCTCTCTTCTCGTGTATATTGGCATTATGTGTTTGTTATGCCATGAAATGTATATTCATGTCTTTTGATCACTTTTCTGTTGGGTTGTTTATTATTTTCTTATTGGTTGCCGGCAGATGTTGGACATATTACTTGATCACGTTGAGATCATTTCTGCGTCTGTAAAAATAGGAATGGTAACATGATGTTGAAGAGTTGACATTAGGATAAATAAATGCTTACATATAATACTGTAAATACTGGCATATAGCATAATAGGCAATCAAAAAATGTTGGTTCTTACTCCCTACTGACAGTCTAGACCCCACTCCCTCTGGAGCTTCCGTTCGGTAGACTGGCTTTGTCAGAATTTGCCCCATTTGCTTAATGGAGAATCTCTGCTTATTGGTACAGCCAGTGCGGCCCTACTAATATTGTTGCAACTTAGAGATTAAAGCAAGTTAAGTGAACTCAGACTCCCTTGGAGAAAATACGAGAAAAGAAAATGGAAGGGAAGAGCTTCAATGGAATCCTGGCAAAATGAGGGGGGGGGAAATCAATATAATTATGACATTGATCTCAATAGCCCTGTCTGTAGACATTTGAAGTGTGTATTAATATAGCAATTGGGAAAACTAAGGATTTAAAAAATATCCATGTACATAATTAAACTGAAAATTCAATATCAATTTCTAATACCTATGACACTTTAGGCTTTCTGTTTGCCTGTGCTGGAAGCTACTTCCACAGTGCTTTTGAGTGCTGCATAGTCATGCAGAGAAGATACCCTGGGAACTAGGAGAAATATCAGGAGACGATTCTGAAGGACACCATAAAATGCTGTGTAGTTATTGCTTCCTGTACCTGGCTTGTTTTTGAGTACACAAGAAGAGTATCTGGATATGATAGTAAAATAATTGCTTTTACCATCCTGGATCTTTTTGTGTTTCATTGAGACTATTCCTGGAGGAATGGAAGCCAGAATGTCAGTGCTACAGTAACTTTGAAATTGCTGCACTGCAGCATGCCGTCTTTCATCTGTCTCTATCTGTGTTCAAAGTCCCTCTTAGGATTTGGAGGTAAACGCTTTGTATTCTTAACATTAATGTATACTTATGAGACGAGACCATTTTGTGATTATAACTCTGAATTTAATAAATATTAAAAGCAAGTCCATATGTAAATCGAACCAGGGAAATGTAGGAATTATTCTTTAGTGCATGATGCCTCTGAAAATGTTCATTTATGCAATACTAATTGTTCTCTAGTTTTTCTCTGGTTTGAAAACTCTGCTTTTCAGTTTTGAGTAGGAAAATCTAGAATTGTGAGTAGATGGAGTTTAACTACAATATCATCTCACCTTTTCCTTTGTCCTTAGTACATGCCAATTCATCAGAAATTTTTTGCTTTAAGGACACATGCTTTAAAAGTTTGGAAACAGCTTTTAGTTATGATGGCAGCTTCAAATTCAAGAAATAAACAGAAAAGTTTGAATGCTCTCCAAAGACAGAAATGCCATGTACTTACTACGCTTAGGCTTTGCAATTCGCAACTTGTAATTTGTTTTCCTATGTGCCAAGAATTACACAGAAGAATAACGAAATATAATTTAAATTTATTTTGTAAGTAATTGTACAAACAACTTCATTAAAGCATAGATACCAAATCTCAAAGGGATGGAGCTACTCGTAAACCAGGCCTACGAATGTATTTTAGGCTGGAGAGTCTTACATAGGGCTCCTCAGTGGCTTTTGTAGACCTTGTATTGATCGTTGGGAAAATGAATTTCAATAGTAATTGATATTAGCAACATATATAGATACCTGTAGCAGTGAACTCAGAGGACTTTCAGTGGTCTCTTCTCTTCTTGGAACCTTCTGATCTTGAAAAACTGTTTTTAACAAAGAGGGTTCTTAATGTTTCAGAAGAAGCTGTTTCCTATTTATGTCACCTCTTTTATCCTCAGGGACATGGGGCTCTGACTGAACAAAAATCCAACTCCTTTCCTGCCAACTACTAAGTTGCTCATTTCTCTTAATTCTTTTCTTTTCTGAGAGTAACTTTCAAAAATAATACTATTATCTGGGAGATTATGATGTGATATTTTGAGTATTCTTCCTATCTTTATAGCTTATTATATTTTCTTAAAATAATTCTGAAACATTTCTTACATTTTTTTTCAGTGAATCCAGAAATTTTTGCAGAACTATACAAAAATGACTTTCTATAATGTATGTTACAGAGAAAATAGGCAGAGCATTTTGCTTTACAATGAACTTTGATAGAATGTAACTTTTAGTTGCAAATCAGTAAGAAATTATTTGTACAGAAAACCAAAATCTTGCACCTGGATATTATTTGTACCTGTAGTTTTATTCACATTTTATATGTGAGGATATAAAGACTTAGAGAGATTGTGAATTACTCAGAATTAAACAGGAAATAGCAGAACAGAAGGAATGAAGAACAGAAACCAAGTCTCTTCATTCCAGGCTGAGAACTTGCCGCTATAAATCCCCACTGCCCCCATGGTGGTCTAACAGAAGTAGTGGGCATGCACTGGAATTCAGTGAAAACCTCTGGAGAATGGTAAGGGCAGATTATGAAGGGCTTTACAGGTTGGACAGGAGGGGCTAGAAATGAAAGAGCCATGAGTTGTGTCAGGGGCCCCCGATTCCGTGGTTTGCTAGGAGGACTCACGGGATTCAGCATATAGTAGTATTCACAGCTACGATTAATTACAGTGACATGATACCAAGCAAAATCAGCAAAGGGAAAAGACATGTGGGGCGAGGTCTTGGGGAAACTAGCCACAGGCTTCCGTGGATCCATTCCCAGTGTAGTCACACAGGATTGCTTAATTCTACCAGCAACAAACTGTGGCAACACATGTAACATGTCGTCTACCTGAGAAGCTTATTAGACTCAGTGCCCAGGAGTATGGGGCTGGTCACATAGACATCCTCTGCCTCGTATCAAAATTCTAGACTCCCAAAAGGAAAGCAGGTGTTCGGCATGAATGACATTGTTGGTACAAGTTTGGGCACTGTGAGCCACCATTATTGGTTGGTGGGAACTCTCCTGAAACCCAGGTTTCCAGATGGGAACCAAGGGCCAGCCTGGCAAGAAAGACTTTTTAAGAGTAGGGTCTCAAGCCTGCTAAGATAAATAACTCTTTTCTGCACAGGAGCTGCTGTAGGTTATTGAACAGCTACAGTGACATTGAAAACAGTGGTTTAAAATATTTCAGCAGAATGCAGTGGAGTACAGAGTGGAATAGTTGTTGAGAGAAATGATCCAGGAGAAATGATCCAGCCCAAATCTCAGATATCAGAATGAGAAAAAAAAAGGAAATGACATATAAGGGGCAGTTCATAGGAAGAATAAAGAGGTTGGAGGTAAGGAATAACGAAAGATGAAATACATGGCAGTTTTTTTGATGGTGATGGGTTTTGGTTGTTATTTTTGGCAGAGTGGATTACTTAGGAAGAGCAGCTGCCTGCGAAGGACAGACATTCTAAATTGTATATATATTGACTCTGAGATGACAGAGGACTCACATTAGATTCATATTAGATTTTTTTTTTTTTTACTATAAGTGAAATATATTCAAGATATTGGTGGATTACATTTTTAAAAACTGATTCTAATATGAAGTTCATGTCCATGGTACTTGTGCCATGCTTAAAGAATTAGATTAAATCGCATAAGAAAGAATTAGTGTGGAGAGGGCATTTTGACTTTGTATTAGCTGTGAAGCACACACACTGTTAACAGACATAATTTGAACATGAAAATATTATTATTGTCATTTGAAATATTGAGTGCCTGCTAGTCTTTGCACCAAACCAATGAAACAATATGTGTATGTAGGCTTCTAAACATTTTCATATAAACTCTCTTTCTCATTGATTATGTATCCAATACGGGCACATTTTAGCTACTTCGGAGTATCTATGCTTTATCTCTAGCCACATCAGCTTCTGAGGATCCAGTTATATTTCCTCACTATAGTTATTAAATTAAATATTCAAATCTTATTTATTGGTGATATATAACTGCTTTTGATAAGAAATATCACCATTGTACTTAGCTAAAACAATGCAACTTTTCTATATTCCTCATATTTTTTTTATTGAAGCTTATCTCTTACTTGTAGTCATAGAAAATATAGTAACAGGTTTGGGATAATTTTTAGAATTGCATATGTGTGTGTAGGACAAATGGTGATGTTGTGCTCGTGCAGGAATATAAACAAACTCCTTCATAAATACGTATGGTGAAATTGACATTCTTATGTTATACAAATTGGATGTGTCAGGATTTTAAATGTCGCCTTTGATTTAATGCAAGAAATTCCTGACTGGCATTTTCTTGACTTCCCTTAGAAGTGACCCCGTAGCCAGAGAAATTTACTTTCAATTCTTTGCTGCCAAAGAGTGAGATTTCGATCCTTCACTCTTCTATGCCCTCCCAGCTCCTGTTATTCTGAACTCTTTCCATCTCTGGATGTCAGGACACATGGTAGCAGTAAGTGGAGGGATGGCATGGAGTAGCCTTAATTTCACTTGGATCACAAAATAGAGAACTAAGAACAAGAATAAGAGGATTATCTTCTTTATCCTCCATGCAACTATTATGTGCATTGTTAATTTTTTAAACTCATATCCTGCATTGCTCTAAAGCACATTTGAGGTAGGCACTCCAATTATTCAAATAGAATATATTATTGAGGAAGTCAGGGTTAAAAGAATACACAGAAAGAAAAAAAGTAAAGCCAAGGCAAGTAGACACATGCCTTAATGCCTGTGCAATTGGTAGAGGTAGGTTGCAGACTTGACTGTTATGTTCCTAGCAGTGAAAGTGAGGAGGAAAACGTGATCAGTGACAAATTTGAAATTTCCGTGACATAAAAATTTAAGTTTTTCTAATTCTAAAACCTTAAAAGGTTTCTTCCATGGATGCTCTTAAAGGATAATGTAAAGGACAAGGACTTCACCAACACCCTGTAACAGACATAGCGAGACTCATGCGGATATCGATTATGACCTCATCAATATGTGCTTATTTACATGCTGCACAAGCCTGAGTAGAAGTAGTTCTAAAAGGTCCAATGAGTCTAAGTATACAGTTCTGTCTGAAAATAAAATTTGGGAAATTTAGGGGAACAAGTAGTCACCATATCCTTCAGGCAGTTATATTCATGAATATATTTCTCCCAACTGGGATTTTGATAAGACTTATTCAACATAGAATCTTGGTTTATAATTTCTGCCTAAACTGGGAGTTTGAGATTGCCAAAGTATTTGGGAGTCAATAGAGGAATGATAAAGTTAATTTTCTCTAATGAAATTTAAGGACAGACTGCCTAACTGATGGCTTCATTCAGAGATGAAATGAGGAAAGATCCACAAGCAGAGATTAAAATTCTAGAACCATTTCGAACCAACATAGAATATGATTCTAACTCAGGTTGCCTTACATTTAAACCTTTACTTTGGAAAAGTTAAAAATTTGTAGGAGTCATGGGACAAACCACGTTGCATAGAAATGAGATGTCATTAAAACATATTGTATTATGCCCACTAGAAAAGAAGTCTTAAAATGCATCATGCTGAAATGCAACTAACTATCCATGAGCTGCAATTCCTTAGGGGCCTAGCATTTGGTACAGAACAGGCTGAAAAGAAATAAACCCCAGAGACGATGCTGAAATTTTGATTATATTCCTTCTCATTTCAGAGACAAGCAAACCTATAGAACATTTTGCATTCCTGTCTCTGAAGAATAATATTTAATAAGCAAGCAAGTGTATTTGAAAATGGAATTTTATTCAACATTTAACTAATGGTTCAAAGTGAGGAAATTTAGAACCGATGTGTATTTCTGCTACTTCTTGGAATGCTTTCAAATATGTTCACAGCTACTTTTCATATATGACTTCGGAATGCCAGAAGTTTTTCACTTTACCCTTTAAAGTGTGCTAGTGTAATAGAGAAGTCCATTTTGGAGCAATGTACATAATTAAAATTCTCCAAGTGTGCTGGACCTATATTCAGAAAGAAAAAAATGTTTCTAAAAACTTGGCATTTGAAAAGAAAAAAAATACAGACCATTCAATACAATGAAATCTATTTTATTTCAAGGATTACAAAGTTAGATGGAAAATGCTGATAAGGCTTGCTTTCCATAATGACTTTAGTCTGCTCCTTAACCTCTGACATCTCTTGCTACATCTCAGTTGCCAGGCAACAGCAGAGAAATAAAACCTGTGTGAGTAAAGAAATTTCCCTACATAAGAACGGCTTGTATTCTAGAAGCCGATGAGCCACTTATTTAGAATTTTAAATACATTTTTTTCATGTTAAAATGTGATAAATAGTAGTTCAGTGTCCAAGCCAGCCATTGTAAGCCTATTTAGCTCACAATCCTCTTGAAGTATTGAAAAGCAGCACCTTTGCTATCCAGATTGAATAATTTGATGATTCTCTTCTCCAAAATGCCAAATTGCAGGAAATGAGAAAAATGCCACTGCAAAAAATAGATGTTACAAAGCCCTTGTATTAGAGCATGGTCTTCTTAGTCATAGAAACAGTTAGCTGGAGCTATGGCGCATGTCTTCTTGTTCTAAATATAATTTTAACACCTCGCTATTTGATTTGAAGGGTGAGGAAGGATGATATAAGGACGCGCACAGACAAAATTAAGAAGTGATCGCTGAAAACATGAAGGCAGAGGAGGATATGCCAAATTTTAGACAATTTAAAGCACATCTGTCTCGCCATTTACAGTAGGGTAGTTAGCCGTATTCACCACTCAACATCCCGCACTATGTTACACTTCCTCATAAAAAGTATAATAACCATCCCATAACCAACAAAATGATGCTCCTTTTAAAGACACATTAGTGTGCATTTTAGAAACTTGAATCATAGTGAACACATAAAAGAAAGTAGCATTGACTATAGATGTTCAAGGGGTATGCCTTGAGCTCTAAGTAAAGTTTGTCCAGCTAAAGTAACAAAAACCTGAGAGTTCTGAATAGCTAAACTTTACTACAAAAATACCACAATTTGTTTATTCCTATGATTTGTAGGATGTTGCTATGAGGAAATATATTATGAATTCTAACTAGGGATACCAGATAAACATCCCCCACTCAGAGGCATTGAAAGACAGCTGTAGAGCTGTCTGTTCTTGGGAACAGACAGAGAAAAGGAAGAAATTTTTTCACCTCTACATAAGGGAAATACATGTCTCTAGGTTAGTCATCAGGGGGCTGTTATGAACTGTGTAGGAAAATGCATTTGCCTCTACAGAGGTCAAGAATGGGCTTCTCCCTCTCATCCCTACCTCTCATCCTTCAGGTAGGCTGTTCATGCACGACGAGGATATCCCTAATGTGAGGACTGCTTTAGATATTACACCTCAAAAACATTTTCGTATAATTGTGCATGAACCCTGCCGACTCCTAATTGCTGTTTTGGTCATGCACACAGCAATGACGGTAATTCCAAATTAACAGGTATTGATATTAAGCTCTGGATTAACTTCATACAGTAGGTACCAATACTTGCTAAAAATATTTAGAGGCAACTGACCACCATCTAACTAAAAACAGCCTGTTTACCAAAGCAGAGACTGCTGTTGTTTTGTTTCCTTATTTCTTACTTTAGATTGCCTCTATATCCGAAGGACTAATTTTGAGCATTCGTATTCCAGAAAACTGAAAATTGTTCTAAAATATTATGTAGTCCTATTGAAAGGAAATGTTGCCCAATCAAATCTACAGATTATAATTAATACATTCTGTAAAATTGTTCATGGAAATGTTCCTTAGGAGATTCTATAACCAGCACTAAACTTAATCTTTACACAGTTCCTCAAGTTTTAATGACTGAAGGTCTTGGTTTTCCTTTATTAATTTTTCGGCTTGAGGTTCTTACAGAATTCCTTAAGTTTAAAGCATGTTAGGGCCATGCCTTGGCTCTTCGAAGTGTCTGATAAGAAGTGGTTATCACACAAGGACATATTCAATAACCACGTCTTATTTGGGAAATTCAGAGATCTGAAAGTATGGATTTTAAAAGTAAAATATTTAACATACTTCCTCCATTAGAGAATCTGGGAATGTTTTGAAAATAAAATGCTAGGAAGGTGCCTTGGGGAAAGTTACTGCAACTTCTTTAGTCTCTTCTCCTGTTGACAAATAATCAGTAACACCCACAGATGTTTTGCATTTAATCAGGGCTTGAGTATACCCTGGGGGCCCCCTAGCAAATGCAGCAAATGCGGTTATACCTCTGGGAAATCTAGATCCATATATCACACTTAGTGTTTCAAAAACATTCTTTGATATATCAACAAAACCTTTGGTTTCTCTCATACCTGACTTTTTTGTTTTGTTTTGTTTTAACCATCCAGAGGAATTTGTAGAAACCATATGGTGGAGAGAGAAGGGAAGCTCTTGAGTATGGAGCGGACAGTATTCCTTTGAAGACTAGTGAAGACTTTAGCTTATGTACCACCTAAAAAAAAATGTTTGAAAAACTATGTACCCATGAATATTTTTAAGTTCACATCTAAAATCCTTATCTTAAATTTAAATGATTATACAGCATGTAACTTGAGATATTGGACATATATCATACTTTTTATAATCAAACAAGGGCATCACTCTTTTATACGTATTTTTGAAATACCATAGCAATGTGCTATCAGTCATAACTATTCACAAATACAGGAACAAAGTTTTCTTTTACAGATATTTTGCATCATTTCTTTTTCTCCTTAAACTTGTATTTCCATTCCACTGCCTCCACAGAATATTAACCTAATGTAATATTTTTATGCTTGAAAGTATTTTATTGATTACCTATCATAATTCTCTGCAACAAAATGGGTATAGAAATTGAAATTTGAACTTCATTTTTCAATTTATGTAACCATAACATCCAAGTTTGAAAAATATTTTCCACATTAACTGATCATTATAATTATTATCAGTAGACACTTTAACCTAACACAAAAATATATTGCAATGATAAGTAGCAAACATAAAAAGTAAAATGTTATTGGAAATCAATCTTTTAATAAGATAGAGCATTTTTTTCATTTGTTCATTTATCTGTGGGTAACTATTATGCATTGCTAAAATGACACATGGTTCTGCTCTTCCTTCCTTCCTTCCTTCCTTCTTTCCTTTCTTCCTTCCTTCCTTCCTTCCTTTTTCTTTCTTGATTTCTTAGATAAGCAGAAAAATTGTTGAAGTACAAACGTAGATGTAAATGGAAGGATTACCACATTACATCAAATACCCTCCAATTCTTTGAACTCTCTTAGCTACTTCATTTATTCTTCAATTTGGTTGAAAGGAAAAAATTAGAACTTACCCGAGATGTAAAAGGTTTGTCAATTAGTCACCGAAGTAATTCCAATCACTGAAGAAATTTATTTGTCAATTTTTAGATAGTCCCTTTTTTGACCACTAGAGATTTACTATCCTAGGACAACGCACTATATAGATTGGGCATGGGGCTAGTTTGCCTTTTTATTGTCCAGTAGATGGAAGGGAGTTGTGAAATAGGAGATAAGAAAGAAGCAGCTCAGATGGCAGTCACTTTCCTAGGCAGATCAGTTTTAGGATCTTGAGTTTGAGAATCTGGAGACTGAGTCCCTTAAAACTAGACAACTGCCAACATATTCCTTTGGAAAAAAGTGTGCTCCCAGAGGTATCCATACTCCATTTGGAATACCCTTACTGTAGATAGTAAATTTTTACTATGTGGTTGTTTGAGGGAAAATTTCTGATTACGAATTTAATTGCCCTACAGATGTTACCATTATTTGGGGGGAAAAAACCTATTAGTAGAATTCTTCCACTAGTCAAGTAACATGTCTAAACTTTACCCTGGAACACCAGAGGTTAGGAGAACCAACCTCCGCATAGTCGAAAACCCTGTATAACTTTCAACTCCACAAAAGCTTAACTACTTAATAGGCTACTATTGACTGGAAGCCTTAAAAATGGCACAGTTGATTAACACATATTTTGTATGTTATTTGTATTATATTCTGTATTCTTACAATAAAGTAAGCTAAAGAAAAGAAAATATTAAGAAAGATCATAAGGTTCTTCTGTAAGTTTTTTCAAATTCTTGCAAATCTCTAAAAGATTTTCCAAAATATTTATTGAAAAAAAAAAAATCCACATATAAGTGGGCCTTTGCAGTTCAAACCTGTGTTGTTCAAGGGTCAACTGTATTTTTCCCTCCAAAGCAAAGATCCTTTCTTTTATCTTTGTTCTTGCTACCCTAATGTAATTAGTACTATGTCACACAGTAAGTGCTCAATAAACATCTCAACAAAACTGACGTGAAGGGGCAGAGAAGGTATCAGAGGGCTTTGACAGAACCTGAAGCAGTGATGTGCAGACCAGAGCTGTTGTCTTCTGTGGCTAAGGTGTGAGGATGGGATATCCTTAAGGGCTTCATGGAGAAAGAACATTTGTGCTAGTGGCCAGACATAGACAGGCTGTTCACTATCACCATTGTCAATCTTGTCTCCATCATCACCATTGCCATGGTTAACACTGAGTGAGTTCTTATAATATACCAGGCATGTTACTCCCTTTACATGGCTTATTTCATTTAATCATCATTTCTAGCTCTATGATGTAGGTACCCTGCCTCATCCGTTACTGATGAAGAAACTGAGTCTTAGAGAGATTACATAATTTTCCCAAGGTCACATAGCTTGGTTGAGTGAGGAATGGAACCGGGACATATAACTAATTTTTTTTTTTAATATAAGCAAGTTATAAACTCTATTTTTATTGTTTAACCTCTGTTCATTCTTTGATATATAACTCAGCCTGGATACAGAGAAGCTAAGCATATTTTACCTATTTTATTAAAATATTTTACATATTTTATCTATGTATCTGTGTATCATCAATCAATCAATCTATCTATCATCTATCTACCTATCTACCTGCTGACTTATTTACTTACTCACTTTTTATTTTGAAATAATTTTAGACTTAACAGAGGAGTTGTAAAAGTAATAGAGAGTTCCCAGATATTGCAGACCCAGCTACCCTTAATGTTAACAATTTTTGTAAAGACAGTAGCATGATAAAAGCTAAGAAATTTACATGGTACATTACTATTAACTAAACTACAGACTTCTTTCAGATTTCACAATTTTTTCACAAATGTATTTTTTCTAATCCAAGATCCAGTCTGGGATGCCACATGGCCTATCAGTTGACTTATTGTGGTCTCTTTAGTCTCCTCTAATTTTGTCTTTCATGACCTTGACACTTTTAAAGAGTAACTCATCGAGGTATTTTGCAAAATGTCCCTCATCTTGGTTTGTGTCATGTTTCCTTTTGATTAAATTGAGGTTATGCATTTTGGGAAAGAATTCACATCGGTGATATGCCCTCTTAGTGCATCATGTCAGGGGGCCCATGACATTTACGTGACTTATTACTGATGAAGTTAACTTCCATCAGTTGGTTAAGGTGGTTCTGTTGTGTTTCTCTCCTGTAGGATTAACATTTACCCTTTTATCATCAAGAAATATTTGGGGGGTAGATACTTTGAAACTTAAACTTTGACCCACTAATGTTAGCATCACCAGTGGATCATGCCTGCAACAATTATTCCTGTGGTTTTTCTAATGGTGATTTTTTAAATGTACTTCATTTATCCTGCAATTATTAGTTGGAATTTTGTTTTGTAAGGAAGAGTTGTTCCTTCTCCTTTTATTTATTTATTCAGTCATTTATTTATAGCACTATGGATTCATGGATATTTATTCTTTGGGTTTCAATTCAATGCTATCCTTATTCATTTTTTGCTCAAATTGTTCTAGCCTTGGCCATTAGGAGCTCTTTCAGATTGTTTCCTATGTTTTTTTCTATATGCCCCTTCTTTTTTTTAAAGTACTTCCTTACTTTATGACACTACACAATGCTTAGCAAATAAAGCATGTTTTAAAAGTTAATTACAACTATGTATTACCCTTAAAAATTAAAGTTTCTCATTGGATCTCTCATTCAGTCTATCACTTGCCTTTTAGAAACTTGACACTTATGAGGAAGAATTTACCTTGTATGGCCAATAAAAAAACCATAGGCGATAATAAGTTCTTTGTTCTCTCCCCCTACCCCCACCTCGGCCCATATAAAGTCTTGGAAATTACTATGTAAAGTATAGAATGTAACATTCAAGTCACATACCAATGCCTGCCATTGCCATTTAATTTCCTTTCAATAAATGTGCAAATGTTCCCCTTCCTGATCAATGTACCTGAACAAATGTAGATTTTTGGAATGATGCAGCGTGCATCCTGCAGTGTTCTCTAGATCTTTTAGGAGCTACAGGTTTAATTCCCCTGTTTAGATGAACTTGTACTTTACCTGAAGCTTTGACTTCTGCAGTAACCTGTTGTCTCTTCCTACAGAGTGCATTAAGTTTGAAAAAGTTAAAATTAAAAAGTTACTCTTATCAGGTAGACTGTGCTGCTGAAATTCTTTAGTCTTTCTGCATGTTTCTTTGAGGGAGCATTTTATTAAAAATTAATTCTAAGGTAGAGATAAGAGTCTTCACTCTGAAAGTTACTGAATCTAGATTAGTGTGGATTGTGGATGTTCTCCACCCATCACTCATCAGACTGTTGCTATGCCATTAATCAAGAGAACCCATCTAATTTTAGATTTAGCTTTAATCAGCTCTTGTTCTATTTCCATTTTTATAACACCCTTTTCTACAAACACCTTAGATTATATTCAGCATTCCTGTAAGTCAGAGTTGTAAAAAAAATCAAACCCAGAACACAGATCTGAGAGGATTTGTAGAAAAAAGAATTTATTGGAGAAGGCCACTGGACGTACGTATACTTTCACATCTAGATGGTATCATAATGTTTGAGCCAAAGATCAAAATAAGATGAAAAGAAAAATCAACAGGCAATACAAAGGTATACTACATAACAAGTTCATGTTTTAGAGTGCATAGAGGTTAAATTTTAAATATGATAACTGAGGTCATAATTGGTGCCATATGAAAAATTTCCTTGGGTCTTACTAGAAAAACTATCAACTATGTGGTAGATAAAAAATATTTTATTTAGATCACATACAAAGAATCTGAGATAGTAATTAAACTGTAAATAATTTTGTTTAGTCTTAATAGGTTTTTCTAGGGAGGTTAACCAAGTAAATGTGGCATGATTGATAAGAACTGAAAAGGGTTTCAAATTAAACCAAATAATTGTGAATTTATAAACACGTCTATAAGTTCATTTGTAGATTGATATTTTTCGAACTGAGAAGACATTTTCCCATAAAAAGACTGTTTTAGTGGTTAGCTTCCAAAGTAATTGAGCAAAGGCCTATTTCACCATGATTCACTTAAAGCATGAATAAACTGTAGTATTTCAGTGACACCAAATTTTCATTCCTCGCATTGCTGCTCTGAAGCTTTTTTTTTGCCTTCAGGGTTCTATCTCTGTGGCTACTGAGTTAGCTTAGAGTGCAGGTAGCCTCAATATAACATTCTCTGATAAGACTGGGGGAAGAAACAGGAGTCTGATGGCAGAAACAGGGACTTCCTACAGTTGAGGTATATACTCCAGGGTACACATAATGTCGTCTCTCTCTCTTTGCCTAAAATGGGTGTTAAAAACTAGGGAATTAAGGAAAATTTTCTGCCCCATTAATTTGTAAACAGGGCTGTTAATAAGTCCAAATTTAATGATTGGAGAATATTCCATTGAAGAAAACATTATCTATTTTATTGATTTACAACTTTAGAATAACTGTGCCTGCCTCAACTTCATAAAAATAAAACCGTAGCCAAATTTTGAAGATCACAAAGTCCTCTACAGGAAAAAAAAAATGTTTATTCATCTTCGTAAGGAGTACATGCCAAATTATTTTTTTGAAGGATTATATAGAAATGGTCCTGGAAACTTTTCACTTTAGCAACTATCATTTAATTAATCGCAGACATTGTGTAATATTGGCAAAAAAAAAACCCTCCTAAAGTTCAAAAGACTCATACATAATGTAGTCTAATGGAATTAAAGCACCACAGTCAAAGACTAAGTACACTTGTAGACTATGAATGTTTGTCCTGTTGTGCCCTCTCTCAGATAAGGACCCTGGAGGAAAAGTAATGTATTTTTACATAAATATTAATAATAATAGCTAACGTTTACAATGTGCTTGCTATGTGTTAAGCACAATTAGGAAAGCTTAACATTTTGTATTCTCAAGAAACCCCATGAAATGTGTTTCTTGGTCATCCCTGCTTTGCAACTAAGACACTGAGGTCTTGAAGGATAACTTACTACATACACAGTCAGCAGATTCCAGAGCCAGGTTAAAACTCAGCTCTTAACACCTAGGCTGTGTGGCTTTCATATAATTAAATATGATACACGATTACTTTATATACTACCTGCTTAAACTCTCCACATAAGCATAATGGTATCTGGATATGAAGGCGTTATCTGTTACCCATTTCCAGTTTGTAATAGGCTTATTTCTGCTTCCCATTTGGAAAGGTCTCATCATGGTTCCCTTAGTCATTGGAGATTTCTGTACATTTGTAAAGCTCTGTTCCAGTGGTTTAGGCCCAAGTTTCCATTAATTCTGCATATTTGTTGGAATGCTCTGTTTTTGCATTGATTAAAAGAAGCTTGCCCATTTTATGATACAAAATTTTAAAAAATTATCAGAGTGCATTCTTTCAGAAGAATGCTGTCTTCTTGTAGAGGAGATATTTAAGTAAATTTCTCTTTGTAAGTAAGTGCAGTTCTATTTACTTGGTTGTGACCTTGGGCTGTTACCTAATCTCGCATCTGTAAGATGGGTATAATAAACTTTACGGGTTTTCTGAATCTTAAGTGATAGAATATGTATAAAGTACTTACAGAGTGCCTGGCAGATAGTAAGCACTCAATAAATGATAGTGAGTAGAGATGGTTTTGTTGCTCAAAATCTTTTTGTAACTACTTTTTGAACTTCCTTCTAGACTAGTACTTTAAACTATTTTAAGAATTCAGTTAAATGTGTTTATAGTTATAACTCAGGGTTCTGACCCCCAGTTGACCCCTTTATTCATTAGCCTGGTGCTAAATTATTTTGTCTCCTTAAAAAACAAACAAACAAAAAATAAAAACAAAAAAAACCTATCTATCTCCAACATGAGTATTTGCAATTTTTGAAGTGATTCCCAAATAAGGAGCATGCGCTCTTGAGAGAATGTCTCAAATAAGTGCCTTAAAAATGCTTTTGGCAATGGCTGCAAGGCTGGGGGGAAAAATATTAGGACTAGCACACATGCTAATATAGTATAAATTCTTATGTACTTATTTTAAAATATGAGGCCTGTTTACTTCCTAGCAGATGTGATTTCCTGCACTTAACCCCCTTTCCATCAGGCAATGTAACCAAGTCAGCAGTCCCAACAGATTAGCAAGTAAGAGCTCCCAGCTGCTTTTTCCCAGCTCCTCTGTGAAGTGGATTTATAAGTACAACACACCTCCCAAGGGTTGAGAGCCATCCTCCTCCACTTCGTCAAGTAGTCTGTTTCTCCAAGAGCACCCCTGCTCATCTTCTGCATGGTGGAGTCCACTGAGGTGAGACAGAGAAGGGAGGCCTCCATGACCTCCGGGCTGCACCGGCTGAGGGAGAGAGGCCAAGTGGTATTATTGTGAGCTGCTGTCATAACTGCAACACACCATTATATGACACTTAGAACTCACTAAGTGCTTTTTACATCAATTATTTCATTTAATCCTCTCAGTGGTCCTTGAAGCAAGTTTAGTCACTCAGTTTAGAAATGAGAAAGCAGATAAAATGAGATGAAGCAACATGGGCCAATCCAAGGCTAAGGGTGCTGGGCATGGAGCTGGAGGGCCAGGGACAGACAGAGACTCATTGTCTGCCAGGCTTTCCCTCCATCTATCCCTGAACACCATACAAATGTCTCTTATTTTTCTGCCCTTTAATTTCTCTACCAGAAACAATCACTGACATCCAGAGAGCAAATGTGAATCAGTAGTGAAGTTCAGAGGCTGATGCTTTGGACTGAGGAATGGTTGCATCACTCTCCCTCCTTTGGTGGCAGCATTTCAGGTGCCAAATGTTCTTACTCTAGTCACAGTGCTAGGAAAAATGGCAAGTTTTTGTTTCTCCTCAGTCCTGTTTGCAAATGATATGGACAAATATTTGAGTGCCCACTGTGAGCCTTACTTAAGTGTCCAAGATCCAAAATGCCTTGATGATTTTGGTTCTATGCATTTGCTTTTTCTTTTGTATCTAGCAAAAGTAGCAAGCCCCTCACTACCAACTGTGCAGGCAAACACATAACCATTATAGATTGTACCATTTGCAATAATGACAGTCCACTGATGTTTATTTATCATAAATGTTCACTGAGTGTCTCCTACATGTCAGGTGGTATGCTAGTTGGGGAGACAGTGAGCAGAAACAACCCTAGTCTTCCACTGGGACTTGTATCTAGTGAAAGGAGATAGTGCTTCATGAAATAATCACACACACAATGTATAGTTGCAATGATGACAATGCTGGAAAGCGGAAGGACTGATGCTGCCATCGCCCTTAATGAAAGTATCTGACCTAAGTTAGCGAACCTGAAATAAAGGAACAGAAAGGTGGCCAGTCTGACCAAAGTGGAGGAAGGTAGCAGGTTTCAAAAGCCCAATGAGAACTCAGGGCATTGAGACTGCCTTAGAAGGTGTGGTCTACACCGTGGGAATATTCCAAGCAGAAGGCCACAGCATTACCCTTATGTTTCTGAGAGCTTACTTATGTCAGGGGAACTAGATTAGAGACTTGAGAAGAGACTATTATGGGATAAAGAGTGGGAGAGGGAGATGGGGACAGAACCAGGAGATTAAGGTAAAATGCAAAGGACTAGGTAATAGATCTGATAAAGGGGTTGAAGGAGAGCATGGTGGCAGGAAGACACCAGGGTTTCTAACTTTCATGATTAGAAATTGGTGGTGTTGTTCACTAAGCTCTCTAGAACCTAGTGCCAGGAGTTTTTTCAGGCCCTCCCCCCGCCGAGGTTAATGTACCCTGCTACTCAGAATGGAAAAATCAAACATGAGTAAGAGATACCTGCTGCCCTCGCAGAGCTTGCAATCTAATGGGAGTGAAGGGAGTGGTTAAGATACTCTAGCTCCTACAATTTGTTTAAAGTATGGCTGTTGCATAAAGTCAGCAATGGGAATCCACATAGACATTCCTTTCAGAGGATAACTAGGGTGTGGGAAGTCTTTGAGCTTGAGTGGTAGAGTGGAGGAAGAGGCTGGGGATTAGAAGGCATTTTTGGCAGATGAAGGAATGACCCTGTGACCTTTGAAAAGGCACTGTGAATCACTGAATAAAACCTCAATGCAAACCAAATGGAAAAACACAGTATAGGCTTCAAGCTTGAAATAATAGAATCTAAAACTCATCTTTCATGGGCATGCCAAGTGAAATCAAAAGAAGTGAGCTATTTAATGGGAGCAAGTGAGATGGGAGTGATTTGTGAAAACAGAGGGTAGATTGCGACTTCTTTTCTCGAACAGCCTCTTAAAAGTATTCATTGTCTGGTCATTGCTAAATCTTTATGTGTCACCATGGCAACCATTGATATGAAAAATAATATTAGTCTGGACACTTCTGCATCATCTGACCTGAAATTTTCCACTGCAGTGGGCATTTACATTGTTTGTGCAGATGACTAAAGTGGGTCCTGCTTGGATCCTGTCATATTTTCTTTTGTCCTGAGAAGATAAGTGCTCATTAAATCCACCCTTATGTTAAGAAATGACCCAGTGGCTTTTGAAATGGGGTGGCTTTATGGTTCTTTCCTTTCATCTCTGAGGGTGTGCTGGGAGATGCACCCCACTGGTGTCATCTGTGTTGGTTCACAGGTGAGGGTGGGGAGCTTTGAGGGTAGTTGGTTGGGAGATTTTGTTCAAATCAGTTCTACCAGTGGATCTGGAGGAGGTAGATTGCACATAACTATGCACACTTTTTATCACATATCCACTGTTCTTTTTTATAGTTTCTTCCTTCAGAATCTCTTTCTTCGGGTGTCTAATCTCAACTCTGAGCAAAGTAACTCTTCAAATCTGTACTTTATATCCCTCTAGTCGCTCTTCTTCCCAGTCTCATATATCACAATCCTTACCGTTTTCTTCATTCTCTCATTTGACACTTATTGAATGTCTTCCCTATGCCAGGCACTGTTCCAGGTGGCTGGGACACCCAGCCAATAGGAGCCCAGAACCCCTGCCTTTGTGTAACTTAAATCAAGAATGGTGGAAGAGAGAGCATAAACATAATAAATAAGGAAATGGTGGGTATATTGGGTGATTAAAAACAAAGTAGTGTAGGATAAGGGGCCAGGGGTGCTGGGTAGCTTGGTCACAGTTTTTAATAAGGTTATCAAGGTAGGCCTCTGTGAGAAGGGGATATGTGGGCAGACTTGAAGGAGGTGAGGGTGTTAGCATATCAGAGAGAGAGGCCGAAGGTAGTGTGTGCCTGGCTTGTTTGAAGATCTGCAAGGAAGCTAGAGTGATTGAGGCAGGGAGTGTGGCTGTAGCCAGGGGCAGAATGGTGAATAGGGTTGGATGGGGACAAAGGCCTGATGCAGATCTGAAGGCTTTTGAAAGCTTCAAACATGAGAAACATGATCTGGATCATAATCTCTTTTGTTTGGGGAAGGACTGTAAAATTCTGAGGATGGCAAAAGGGAGAAAAGTGATGAGGCTGTTGCAGGAACCCAGGTGAGGGATGGTGATGGCTTGCACCAGAGTACTAGCAGTGGGTGTGGTGAAGAGTTGTCAGATTCTGAATATATTTTGAAGACAGAGAGAACCAATAGGATTTGCCAATAGATTAGTACAGGGGTTCCCTACCCCCAGACCATGGACCAGTAGCAGTTCATGGAAATGGGCCGCACAGCAGGAAGTGAGCGGCAGGCGAGCAAGGGAAGCTTCATCTGTATCTGCAGCCACTTCCCAACCCTAGCATCACCGCCTCAGCTCTACCTCAGATCATCAGGCATTAGATCCTCATAGGAGGCATTAGATCCTCACAGGAGCACCCTCCTCATGGGGACCGCTGGATTAGAGCTTTCTCCTTTGAACTTTTTCTCAAATACTAGTAGTAGAATGCTTTTCTTAGTAAAATAGATACATATTTACACATGGATTCTATTTGTAGTATAGCTTTTTAAATTTAATATTCTCTTCTGTAGAGGAAGTTCCAACTGAACATATGGAATTCTGTAAGAACAACTTAGCATTGTGGTTAAGAGTACAGTTTCCAAAATAAAATTGCCTGGTTCACCACTTCACAAATGTGACCAGGGACAAGTTATTTAGCTGCCCAGTGGCCTCAGTTTTATTATCTGTAAAATGTGAACCATGAGAATTCCTGCTTCATAGAGCTATGAGGAATAAAGAAGCTCTTAAAACAGTGTGTGGCACATAGTAGGTGTTGAATAAAAGTTAATAATTATTATAATTTTATTAGCATTGCCTTAAGATCTTTTAGTAGCTTCTTAGACTACAAACGACTTGAGTATTATTTCTATATTAGTCTCGAATCTTAGACTTTTTAGAGGACCTTTTCTGTTCTCTAACATGTCCATGGTAGTAGAAATAGTCATTCCTTAACTCAGTGCTTCTCTGAATTCATAGTTAATAACATGTTTTGTCATTGCAGTACATTATTGTGCTAAAAAAATTACCATTTTTGAAAGTTGAAAACCACTTCAGTGTTGGCGATTTCATGAGAATTAACCAAATATATGCATGTGAGTGTATGAATATATATATATCTGAGCGTATAGTCAGAGGCCTTATGGATGTAGCTTGGGAGTCAGACCACTCAGGTCTGTATACTGCTCTACTGGTCATACTCATGTAACCTTGAACACATTATTGAATCTATTTCTGCCTCTTTTACCCCTTCTGTAAAAGGGGTATCACAGAGTTTATCTCACAAGGTTCTTATAATGGTAAAACAAAGTATTCTCAAGGAGTAGCTCGTAAAACAGTTCCTTGCACAATGTAAATGCTCAATAAATTTGAGCTCTTCGTAAACATAGTGATCCCTAGGCTAGGCACCATGATGTAGAATCCCAATGTCTGAATACCCTTGGGGGAAAATCATTAGCTCCAGTTCATAAAATATTAAGATTATATTTATTTAGGCATGACTCCTTATTAGAACCCTCTAACTATATGCAAGAACCTTCTATTATTCATCACCTAAGATAACCATGAGTGCTCAAGTGTATTTTCTCTACATCACCCAGGAACTTGGAATAAAATCGCAAATATTTCTTTCTCTAGGGTGTTTGAAGAGTTGTTGAAATTCTAGTCATGATATTTGGTGTGTTGTGAGTTCTTTATGCCTGTTATTAAATATGCCAGCATTTATTGACACATTACAATGAAATGGGCAGCCAAATACAGTAATAGGTTTCCCCTAAAGAGTGTGAATATCAACAAATCTGATGGCAGGCACTGCCAAGGAAACTAAACATGTGTTCAAAAAACAACTCGCTTCATAAAGCATAATGGGTACATGTATATTTAATCTAGTGGCTTCTATCATGTACTCCAGGTAATTGTTTAAAGGTATAAGTAGGTGGTTGCTATTAATATTTTTTATGGCATCTTTCTTTTGAGGAATTTTTAACATTCAATTTAATTTTGTGCTGTAGTCTTTTTTTACTCCTGTTTCTCAACTCTGCCTACACATAAAAATCACTTGGGGAATATTAAAAAATACCGATGCTTATACTTAAAAGTATAATGGTTCTGATGTAATTGGTTTGGTATAGATCTCAAGCATCAGCATTTAAAAGTTATTTTTTAATTTAAAAATTTTAATGAAATATTTCAAATGTACACAAAGCAGAGAGATCATAATAAGCCCACATGTATCTATCATCCAACCATGATAATTAACTTAAGTTGCTATTTTTAAAAAGTGCTCTCAAGTGATTCTTCTAATATGCAGCCATGGTGAGAACCGCTACTCTATTCTTATCAAACAAAAAATGGAAGGAGTATTTCAGTGGATATTGATATCAAGAGAAGCTAAAATTTTCTCAAGAACACACATGATTTTAAAACACCTCTATTACTCTGTTCATCAAACCATAATGGCATTCACAAACATGTATGTAATGTGGTAAGTATATGTCTGCTTGACTCTGGTGAACAGTGGAATGATTTGGGAATGGGCATTGGAACACTTAAGGAAAATTTAGAAAAAGGCTTAGAAGTATAACGGTTTCCCATTTAGAACCTTTATACCTTGACTCAAACAACATCATGTCCATCCACCTAAGGCAAGCCAGTCAAACCTGGCCCAGAGATAAAAGAAAGGTTTGATGAGCAAGGGTAGGACAAGTTGGTTAGAGTTGATGAATCAGAGAAGACATGTGGGAGGGGTTAAGATAATGGAAACTGTCTTCAGACTTATGGAGAAAAAGTACTGCACCAAAGACAGAATAATCTCAACTTGTGTAGGCTATTCAATAACATAGATGATAGATTAGATAGATAGATAGATAGATAGATAGATAGATAGATAGATAGGTAGGTAGACAGACGGATGGATGGATGGATGGATATCTTAATGAAGTCAACAGTTGAAGTGTGAAGAATTGTGAGCAAACTCTGGTTCCTGGGTGGAAAACACGTGGAAAACTATTTGATCTCAGAATTGTACAGGATATTAGATATGACCTTGTCCAAGTGCCCACCTGATAGAGGAATCTCTTCTGGTGCATTGACAGATGTCACTTGCTATCCACCTCCTTGAACTCTGTAGCAGGAGAGCCCACTGCTCATAAGATAGCCTGGTTCCATATTAGAATGGCAGTCTTCTTTTTTTGAGCTGAAATTTCATTCTTGAACACCCCTCTAATGAAATAAAATATTCCTGACGCCCTCCATGCTTTTATTTTTTTTACTAATCTATCTATCTATCTATCTATCTATCTATCTATCTATCTATCTATCTATCAGATTTAAGTTTATCATGCTATAGGTCTCATCAACTATAAAACCAAAATAACCTTACAAATTGTTATGAAAAATATAAGGCTTATATAGTTTACAACATATTAATAGGATTAAAGATATTATTTTTCTGAAGCAAAATTCCTCATATTGTGCTTAAGGGTAGAATTTAATTTGGTTCACTAGTTTTCACTAATCAGCACAGAGGATGCTTGTTAGCATATGTATATTATACCAAATGGTATTAATAATTTAAAATCTCTATTGCTGGCTTTAAGATAGTCAAATATCAAGCTTACCCCAAACTGCCAGCTATTAGTTCTCCATTTCCCATTTTAATGAGACATCTTTGGCAATTTTGTAAAGCTGTTTTGTGCACTTGGAAATTAAGGTCAGAGTTAGTGTTTTTGCAGTCTTCAGGAAATGGGAATCTAATCCAATTGTTGTTGAAATTGGGTACAGAACAACCTTTCATTGTTATTTATTACTATACTTACTGCTAATGAACTGCTCTTGCAAATTGATGTATACAACAACAGAATCCAAGCAATAAATCTTGCAGAACGTGTGCTTAGTGTTGGCTCCCTTTAGTTCATCTCACTCATATGGCTGAATGAGGCTGTCCTCCCTCTTTTCTCTATTCCAATTTCCATTAAACATTTGTCTGAATAATACACCAACTTTGTCACCTATGTGATTATTGTTGTACACTGGTCACCTAGATCAATGGTTCTCAAATTGAGTGTGATGTCGAATCACTTGAGGAGCTTGTTAAAAGTGCCTGCCCTGTGAACCCTACCCCATAGCTTCTGATTTATTCTGGGGCTAGACCCAAGAATCTACATTATTAACAAACTCTCCAAGTGATTCTAATATAAATGGTATGAAAACGTTTATTGCTTGCCAAGATTATTGTTGACAGTGAAAGATAACACGTAAACCCTTCACAAACAACCTGGATTGAGAAACTCTGGTATCCTTCTCAGATTGGAATCATTTGCACATAAACCCACCTTGGATGTTCTGAAAAATTCCTGATAAACATCTTGAACAGAAGAGAGTCAGTAGCAGAAGCTTTCTTTAAAATGGCTTTGACCTATTAGACACTGGATTTATTTCGAGGGACACATATATTCTAAATGTCATCTTCATTGATTCCCAGTACGATCTGGAAGCTGTGAAGATTGGAATCCCATTTTCAAACTGTACCCACACTGGGGAAGTATGCATGTACAGTTTGCAATTGAAAATGAAAAAGTGCTGGAAAACAGGAATCAAATTAAGCAGCAAAAAAGATGACATTTCTTGGCGTAGTTATAGCTGTACATTTCTTAGTTCATAAAGTTAACTATGGCAAGTTTGCCTAAGGAGGGGAATATAAACCTGGAGATAGAGTCAATGAGTTAATAAACCAGACATCCAAATGTGTCTTATTACTCATTTTTTTCTTCCTCAGTTAACTCTTGTTGATTGCTGTTAGAATGAAATATAATAGCTGGTTAGGAATATTTACAATTTCACAGGAAGCTGAGAGGCTTGCTGGCATTAATTTTATGTCTTTTTGTGTGACAGTGATTAAAATGTAAAATGTCTTGACATAGCCCACTACTGATCATCTGTTTGCGTTATTGATGTGGTCTCAGGTAGTTAATAGCTTGGGAGTTGAATTTAATAGTATTATAGATTACCAACTTCCATTGTTTATATTTTGCCATTATATATAAAATGAGCAAATATAAAATATTCCTAATGGATTTCAATTTTTACTTAATGGGAAAATAGAATTATTGAGCATTTAAACTTTACAAAGAACCGAGGATCAGAATAAATGTTAAAATTTTATTAGAAATTAATCCATTTAAAAGTGCTGAGATTTATTTCTAAAATTTTCTGGAAATGGAGAAAACAAAAAAAATTTATTAAGGGAATATTTTAATAAAATGAAACTTAATGTATATTGGCCCTGCCTTAATGATTAACATTTTTATGAGTACAGAGAGAAAGAAGGCAAATAACGGAATTTTGATGAAAAGGAGTGATTTAAAATGTGTTAGCATGTCTAAACTTGCTCTTCTCATATGTACATATTTTTGTACATTTTGTGCTGCATTTGTACTTATTGTTTTTTTAATTTTATTTTGCATCTGTGCTCTGTATGTATACGGATGCCTGAAATGATGTATAGGAACCAGAATAAAGAGAGCATCTGGAAGCCTTAATGAGCTGTAAATTTGACACTATTCTTAGAACCTAGAAACTTAGACAAATTTTTATTTCAGAAGAATTAGCTTGTTGTTTTTGAATTATGCATTCATCCCTGTATTTCTCTTATTTATGGTGCCTGATAACGCTGTACTGATTTCAGAGATTTGATATACAATTCAGGTACCTGACATTATACTCAGCATATAATAGGCTTCAACAAGTTACTGTGTGTTAACATTTTACTAAGGCAGCTTACTTTGAAAAATAGATAAAGAGTTGAAGAATACGGGAATGTTTTAAAATATCACAATGCTTTAGGTAAGGGTAACCTGAGATTGTCAAAGAGGCCAAATGAGTGTCATATGCTTTAGCAGAGTAGTGTTTGTATGGTTTGGTCAAGTTTCAATATTCTTAAAATCCTTGTGGTTTGAGGGCAAAGTTCTTATGGGCTCACTGGACAGATTTATTTCTGGAATCTTGTCAATGAGGGTGACAGTATGGCTGTAATACAACCTGCAAATTCTGCCCTTGCCTTGGCTATCAGGTTGGAGTTATTGCTCTTCAGGTAGCAGAGTACTAGTGAGTACTGATGATTCAGTGTGCTGTTGACAGTTGTAGTTCCATGGAGGTTCATCTGGAATCCTGTCCCTACAGCTTAGGATGAAGTTACACACATATCTTACCTTAAGTTAGCTGTGCTCCTTTTTTCTGTACCATGGCTAGAATTCTGGATGTCTTCTTGGTCATTAGTGATGTATATTATACACAGTAGAGCAATTCAAGAAATTCAGAAAACCCATATATTTAAGATGAGCATTGTAGGGTAAACCTTAGTATGGTGGTAGAGACCAGTACAGGCATCCTGAGACTAGGCTGGAGTCATGGAATCTTTCCCCATGTTTTATGGATTATATTAGTATTTTCCATGTGGACATATTAAACTAGAAATCTGACTGAGTGCTCATGCCAAATCTGCACTAACTCTGGTACTGTATGAAAAGTGTTCCCTGGACTCAAGAACTACTTTTCTGTAATTACCGGAAAAGTATCATAAGAGGTTATACAATGAGAAGAATAAAGAATTCACTGCGGCATAGTGGCTTCATTTTTGGGAGGGAGAGGGTTGCAGGGAGAAGTTAGTCTTTTATGAAAGACAGCAAATCCAACTATAATGGCATCATCACCTTACCTTCTACTTTATTTTGTTATTCTTTTTTCCCTGTGGAAAAGCTCATTGTATTTCTCAATGACAGTCAAAAATGTTTTTCATTGTCGCTTTCACTCAGCAGGTATTAAGAATGTGATAACGTCTTTTTACTTTATTTTTAAAGCATAAAGAATTTTGGAAATAATCCCTTATTTTATGAAAAAAAAATGGAATCCTTAAAGTGACAACTTAGTGGGTGCATTATTCAATGTCCATTCATTCATATAGCAAAAATGTTCAGTGCTTAGCTTGCAGTGTATCCAGTGAGGCACTGTGGGGAGACAGAGATGACTAAGAGAGCTCCCACATGATATTAACAAGGTAGAAGGAAGAGAGTGTATGAAGAGATGCAAGGAAGTTACTGACAGCTATGTACTGCTCATGAGTTGTTTGGCATTTCTTTTCCTCCACAGCTGTGCTCAGAAAAACAAAAAGAATAGCAGAGAGCCTTGGTCAAAGCCAAAGGGTTTCACAGTAATTGCTTTCTAGATTTACTATTAAACTATGAAGCAGTATGGTTTTTACTTCAAAGTTTGAATTCATGGAACACTAGGATAATTAGCTAGGTACTTCTAACTTTTAAAAACTATATTTAGTATTCACACATTTTCTCCCAAGAAAACAGACATTCAGACACAATTCCTGATTTTCTCCATCACAAGGAAGATTGATTCATGAATCAAGGAGAAAACAGTTTGCTTTCAATTAAGAAAAAAAACAGGAAAAATACAGCAATGAATGAAAATATGAAACCATCTGTGTCTCCAATGATAATGCCAACTTAGGGTTTGTTGTAAACAATACAGTTTACCGAGGCCACCTTTAAAGGAGTGTGCTTTAGTATGTGCACAAAAAAAGGGAAATAAATTTATTCTTTATTCATAGATTTTATATGCAACACATACAGCCATATAAATACAAATGTAGTATGTGTATATATGGCTCTTACACTCATGTGGCCCTGATAGGAAATTAAGACAGGTGACCCCCAAATATATCATCTAGTATCTGAACTATCCCCTTTATCTGTCACTTCAAAGACAGTTCAGGCCCTTGTTACCTCTGGTACTTGGAACAATGCCACAGTCACTTCCTATCGGCTTCTGGTATTTGTCTGTCCATTCTAGTCTTTGCTCTATCAACAGATTATTTTTCCTATAACATGACGTAAGTCACATTTTCTTGCTCATAATTTCCCAAAGATGCACTTCTTCTACAGACTACAGGTCCATAAACTCCATAGCAACAGAGTAACCGTAATTTTCCAACCTGCTCTCCCATGCAATAAGAAAAACGTCCCCTCCCTTTTCTGTTGTTTTCCTTGTCCTAGGTACCGAGGCCAAGTGTCAGGGACAGACCAGGCTCACTAATCTCTGCCACAGGCATTTATTCTGCATCACATCTTTGGCACCCAACAGTAAATGCAAATATTTTTGTGAGTCCATTTTCCCTCCCTAAATGAGTCGGTGAACTCCTGGAAGGGTGACCAGAAGTACATGGAGAGGACCTTAAACATTTTAATAAATATACAACTCATGAGCAGTATTTTAATAAATACTCCATTAGAACTTAGATATTGTGAGATGACCAGGAATAATTTGTCACTTACAAATCAGATGTAAGCACCCTCCTCTCCATTTCAGTGTTGAGCTTTATCGATAATGACTTCCTGTTAGCTTGGGAAGCTTAGGAGACCTCCTGTAACTGTGAACATTTACAGTGCGGAGGGGGAGAGTGGGAAGTAGAGAAGTGGGAAGTAGAGAACTGCCAAAAACTGCTTCCTTCACCTTTAATTCAGATCTTTATTAACATAGTATTTCTTGAGCGCCTACCCTGTGCGAGATACCACCAATTTGAATTTTTCTTCCTAGAAGAAGAAAAAAATTACTGTATTCCCTAAGCCAATAAATAACCCACCTGAAGGTCCGGAACACTCCCCCCATCTCCCACAGAGGGGTGTCTGGGAGCGGCAAGGAAGAGATAGAGGGCCGGGGCAGTAATCTAAGTGGACATCCAAAGGCTAACGCTATTGGCAACTGTCTCCAGGCGTTGTCCCCAGCTTGACCTACGCCAGGATGGAGAAGGCTGTTACCACGTAACTGTCCTAAACTACGGAGGTGGCCGCCTCCCCCGCAGCCGGGAAGCGGAGTCAGGACGAGGTTGGCGTTCTCTGCGCCGTCTCTGGGAGTGTGCCCCCGCCGCAGCTCCGCGGAGCCTCCGAGTCTCCTGCAGGGGGGCGGGGAGCCGCAGCAAGCAGCCCGCGTCTGCAGCTTCCTCCCCACGCCCGCGCCTCCTGCGCACAGCGCCGAGGACGCGCGCCGAGCCCGTCCACACGCCCCCGCGCGCCCGGGCTCTCTGCCCAGCGGAGGTAACTTTTCTGCCTGCGGGAGCGGGGGGACCCGAAGGGGGTCCTCCTTTTGCGAGATGCGGAGGACGACCCAGAGGCCGGGGGCAAGGCGCGCGGGGCTGCGCCGTTGACGCGTGGCTCCCGCGCCGCCCAAGTCGCCAGAGCCCAGCTCCCGCCGGGCCCGATCGGGACCCCGGCCGCGCGCCGGGACGCCAGCCGGGACGAGCCGGTGCGCCGAGCCCCTCACCCGGGGACCTGCCCTCTCCGGTCGCCGCCGCGCTGCAGCATCGGCTGGGCCGGCGCGCGGAGCCTGAGAACCGGCCTCCGGCCTGGGGGACGGGGTGGGGTTTCCTCGGAGCCCTCGCCGAAAAGGGCGACTCGGTCCCCGTGTCTTTTCTCGGTCAATTTGCCTAAATCCCCCGTTCGGGTCGCCATGTTTTAAGTTACCCCTTGGGGTGGGGGCGAGGGCCAGCGGGCTGCGCAGGGAGGGCGGAGGACGGGGTGGGGGAGCGACACTGCGGCGCCTCGCGGAGCGGGTGGCGGGCCCGTGACAGGGGCCCTACGCGCGTGGCTGCGGGCTCGTCGCGGGTGCACCGCGCGGGGTAAGGTGCGCTCGGCACAAAGCATCCCCGCTCGGGAGCGGGTAAGCAGCTTTTATGTAACTTGTCTCCTTCCCCGAACTGGGGCAGCGTCCCCCAGACGGCGGCGGGGGCTGCAGCCGGGCCGCCGGGGGAAGAGGGAGCGTCCTAAAGAGGCTGCTCCTGGCCCTGGCACCTGCGGGCCCCTCTTGCCCCTGCCTTCTCTCTCCTTGCACCCCTGAGTCGGGAGGCCGAGGCTGGCCTGCCGTGGCCGAGGGGCCGGGAGCGGCGCGGCTCACCTGGCGCCCGCGGGGCTGCGAGCGGCTTGGGGAGATGTCTGCGAGAGTGGCTCTGCGGCGGGTGGGGGCGGGGAGGCCGGGGCTTCGGGCCACTGGAGTCGAGGTCTCAGCCAATTCCTTGTGGGGGTTTCCCGGCTCTTGCAGCGGGGGCTCGCCTTCTCGGATTTCCCCTCTAATCTTCGCCCTACTTTCTTCCCCTCCCCTTTCCCCCTCTCCCTTCCACTCCCCGCCAAGTTCATGGCTTCTGCAATGCGGTGGGTGTGGTTACCTAGTAAATTGTAACTGTGGTCCTTTGCAGTGGGAACGTTCTTTCCTTTTCGGTTTTTATATTTACGGATCTAAAGTTTTCTAGGATTTTCTCCTCCAGTTGCAGCCCCGAGTTTAAAGTTGGGAAAAGATTGTTGCAGAACAAATAGAATGATAAAGAAAACATGTGGTATTAATTACTCCTGGAGGCTGGGCTGAGAAATCCTGAGAGGGCCAGGCAGTAATGCTAATGCAGCGCTTCCATTACGTGTTTAAGTTAGTGTTTCAGCTTTTTCACATTAGTTTTGCGGAATTGCTTTTGCAGATATCCTGCCTGTCCTTTTTTTAGGCTTTTCGAGGCAACCAGGTGTGTTGGAGTTTCCTTTGCTGGCATTAACTTCTCTAATAGGGTCATCACACCAAGTGCTAAAAACATTTTTTCTTTTTTGAATTTTCACTGATTTTTAAAGTCTCAAGGAAACTAAAAAGACAAAACTCCACTTATATTTGGGAGCCCTGGACGTAGCATGAATTACAGCAAATTAAGCAGAAAAGTCCTATTAAGAAAAGGGAGCATGTCAAGCTTGAGTGAACTCTGGAGAATGGAAGGTGATTTATATCGTGGCTCAGACAAGGTTTTTTAAAAATGCATGTTAATTTTGATATCAAACTTTAAAAACTTTAGTTGGACTAACAGTTATTGTGAGAGGAAATAAATTCTAAATTGAGAAACGGGACTTTCATGTCTTAATCTCAGAAGGCATTGATAAAAATAAAATAGCAGAATACTAAATACTGCCTCATTTGCATTATGACTTTCTGATGGTTTAGTAAAGCGAAATATCGGATGCACAAGTTACTGCATAAAGTATATCTAGCTAATGCACTTTAGGCAAATAATTCTTTGCAAACAGAACATGTTCTGTGAATGATTTATCAGTAACAGAAAGAGTAGCCACTTTGTAAATCTTTTTTAGCCGAAGGTTTGAGAAGATACAGGTCAAATGTCAGTGTCTCAGTGAAATATTTACATTTAATTTTTAAGTCATTTCTTCTGTATAAAGACAATTTAGTTTAAAATCAGTTTTTGTCAATTCTTATACAGTGCTTGGACTTAGGCCAGTTTTAAATTGTGTTGAAATAAGAGATCAGAGATGTTTTTACTTTATCAGATGCTATTTTACATGTACATTGGTTTTTAAAAGTTGGTTGGTCAAATGCATTAAGGAACCACCCAGGTAGAAAGAGGCAGTCCTTCATGTACTGAGGGATGTGACATTGTCATTATTTTGAGAATCCTTCAGCATTTACTATAGGTTGGATTAACTTTGGCGGGAACATGCTGTCCAAGGGATTCTCTTACATGTTGTAAAATACATATTTATCTTTTAGGTTAGTGTTTTAAAAATAGTCTTAAAATTCACAAATTATAATTTATATTCTCTAGTAAAATAGAACTCCAAGAGTGGGCTGAAAATGAATGTTTTTTTGTGAGCATTTGACTTTAATGCAGAGCCGTTTCTTGAGTACTCTACTACCCCAGTCATCTTTTTAGTTCCCATAGTCTCTTCCAAGTACCTAACCATAGTTTTCCTCTGAATGCCAGCTTTATTATGTAGAATTACTATTTATTATGTAGAATTACTATTACTTTATTATGTAGAATTACTATTGAAAACTACGAGTCAATTTACTTTTAGCACCACTTCATTTAGAGAGATCTTTAATGGCGCAGTTGCTGCATCTATTCTTTCAAAAGGCTAGCTTGCTGCTAATTTGTTAGGAATTCATCAGATACCCCTGGAGGGTTCTGCTGTCATTTGATTTGCCATGGCTGCAAAGAATTATGTGCTCAGAAGAAAGGCCTGGAGCAGTGAAGTCATTGCCCTGCCCAGTGTTGTGACATCACTATGGCTCAAAGGAAACAAGGGTGGGGCAGGCAAAACCAGATGGTCTGAAGCATCTTACTGGCTTTAACTTTGCCTGA
Organism: Pteropus medius; assembly: GCF_902729225.1. Classification (NCBI taxonomy): domain Eukaryota; kingdom Metazoa; phylum Chordata; class Mammalia; order Chiroptera; family Pteropodidae; genus Pteropus; species Pteropus medius. The sequence continues at coordinate 44,326,776 of NW_024340849.1, read as the reverse complement.
TAAATGAATGAGACTCTCCTTTCTCAAGTTGAACTGCACCATAAGGTATTGTTTGGAGACTTGGAAGATAGACCTGAATGCAAGACTGCATGGGAAAGTGTGTTTCATAGATCAAGGACGAAGAGGGGTTTTTTTGTTCAAGAGTAGAAATCATTGAATATTCCTTTATTGAGGAAAATACTGTAATTCTTTAAAGAGCCATTTAAAATTTTCTAAAAAACGAGAATAATGAGTCTATATTTTTATTTATATATAGAGTCAATATATTTCTTACTAGTCTTTGTACCAAAACAGCATTCTTGCTAAATACTTGGTTTAGATTATTAGTGTTGTCTTTTTAAAGTATATGGTGTCTATAATGATACACTTTATTTTCTGGGTAGGCAGTGTTCATTCTGATTTATTTTTAAATGATATGATTGCATTTGGCAATTGAGAAAAATGGAAAAGTAGAGATTTCACAAGTTTACAAGATATCGGTAGTGATTTGGGGTAATTGATTTCTATTTAAGTTTTTGTTTGTAAATTATTTTATGATTTAGCACTTTAATCCTTACTTAGAATTCTAGTGCAGAGATGAATGCAGACACTTTTCACCCAAATTAGTGATGAATAACTTATAAGAGGAAGTCTGAAATTCTGAAACTGTTAAGAACATTTCATGTTTGGATTTCTGAAATCAGCGTGATATGAGCATACAGAAACGAAGAACCACAGACTAGCTGCAGATGTTCATTGACTTTTCTATACCTCCTTGGTAAGATGACTGTCATTTTTTCATGTGAGTGTATTATGTATATAGGAGCTCTGGGCAGTTCTTACTTAATTACGTAGCTATTCCAGAACACAGTTCCAAAGCAAAGGGAAGGAAAAAAATGGGAAGAGTGGCACTAGTAGAGAAGTTGAAATTAGGTACCAGTACTGCAGAACACTTGGTTGAAGTGTCTACAGTGCTGCATTTTTAGACCTTGCGATGATTGGTTAAATTGCACACTTGAGAGTTGTAAGCTTCTATTAGCACCAAACCCCTAATTCTTTTGTAATTTGCAGTACAGAAAAAAGCTGACAACTTAATTTTTAGATTGCTGACATTTTGATACATTGTTCTTATAGCCCTTTCTTACCAACATAAAAAAAGAAGAAAAAGAAGCAGAAAGGTCTGCCTTAGATCTAGAAAATATGTGCTTTTTAATCTGCCTTGGGTTTATTTTTCTCTCCAGTTATACTGAGCGATTTCTTGATGTGAATAGGCACTTATTTCTCTTGGAGTTTCATCCCTAAACCAAGTACAAGTCTAAGCACTTTTAGCATTAAGTATTTAAAGAATTGAATAAAAAAAAAATAAAGCCATTTGTGACTGATGCTTCATTACAAATAATATTTGAACAGGGCTTTAAAAGCACTACTGCTTTATTTAAAAATGTGAATCTCTGTATGTAGTCATTATTTTTAATGGCACTGTCTTCTTCATAACAAGCTTGCTACTCAGTCTGTAACTCAAATTAGATAGGTTATAGAGGTTTTGCCATATCAGAGAAGAGAATGCTGCAGGTACTAAGAGAAAAGAAGAATGGCTTCTTCCAGGGGGGATCTGCAGGTGGCCCGCTGCCTTTCCTGCCAGCTCTAATTGGTGTCATGGAGGACATCAGTATAGAGGGACTACTCAGAAGAGGAGGGGATCAGAATGGAGTGTGACAAAAGCTGAAAATGGATTAGGGCCAGGCGATGATACTGATCCTGATGTTGAACTAAAAAGAGAAAAAGTATTTTGTTGTAGATTTCTCATTGGTGTTTTTGTTTGTTTGTTTTTACATATAGTGTTTACAGTCTTAGTTTCTTTGTTTTATTCAAGTCCCAACTTTCTAAAACATTTTTTTCTTTTCATTTTAACATCTCTGAAATTGGGATATGTCTTACAGTTGCTTTCAGCCATGTGGCAGAGAGAAAGCTGGCAACTTAATTTATTGGTTGGGAGCATGCATCAAAAATTGGAGATTGGGTGTCAGCTGATGGAAGAAAATGTTGGAGACAGTAATGGAGCAATCATAAGAAAGTGCATTGTTAGTGAAGAAACATAGAAGATGCTATTGTGTAAAAGCGAAGAACAATAACTGAGTTGGCATGCAATTCAAAAGAGTTGGGTTCTGATGTTGTGAAGAATTTTTAGTAATACCTTGGCCAATTTATTTATTTATTTATCTATCTATTTATTTAATTTTATTTTTTACATATGTTTAGAGTGTGTAAAAAATCTATGAGAGTTCTTTAAAGAATTAGAAAATAAAAATTCCAAAATATGAGTCATAGCTTAATTGGCAGAGTGCTATATAACATGTTATCACTTACAATTAATGATTTCATGAGTTTTATGAAATATGGTTTGTTACTTGGCTATGCAAGTTTTTAAAAAATGCTTTATAATGTTCAGTGCTTATTTACATGGCCCATTCTATGAATTATATATTGTTTCTTATGTGCATCCCTTTATAGGAAAAATCTATTGAGTGGTCTTCATTTTTCATTTTGCTTTTCCATTTTGGTCCTTGGAAAATAGTTGGACTTTGATAGAGATTAGTTATTGAGAAGACATTCCAGATGTTAGCAGGCCTCAATTTAGGTAGAATGTAGCTTTTACCATGGGGGAAGAGCAAGAGATGAATCTAAGGAAGGAGTGTGGGGCCTGATTATGGAAGGTTATTATATATAAGACTAAGTGATATTTTGGTCTTGGACTTGGCCTAGGTAGTAGGGAGCCATTGAAAATGGTTCAGTAGGTACTTCAGATCGAAAGACACACAGACTGAAAGTAAAGGGAGGGAAAAGGATGTTTCATGAAAATGGAAATGAACAAATAAAAGCTGGGGAAGCAATACTTCTACCAGACATATTAGACTTTAAAAGCAAGGCTATAACCAGAGAAGAAAGGACCCAACAATTCTACTTCTGGGTATTTATCTGGAGAAACCCAAAACACCAACTCAAAAAGACATATGCATCTACATCTTCATTGTAGCATTATGTACAATAGCCAAGATATGGAAGCATCCTAAGTGTTCATCAATAGACGAGTGGATAAAGAAATGGTACGGATAAAGAAATGGTACACATATACAATGGAATATTACGTAGCCGTAAGTGATGAAATCTTGTCATCTGCAACAACATAGATGGACCTTGAGGGTATTATGCTAAGTGAAAAAAGTGAAACAGAGAAAGATAAATACCATATGATGTCACTTATATATGGAATCTAAAAAACAAAATATACGAACAAATAAAACAGAAACAAACTCATAAATACAGAGAACATTTTAGTGGTTGCCATATGGGAGAGGATTTAGGGGGATAGGTGAAAGGGGAAGAGATTAAAAGTACAAATTGGTAGTTACAAAATAGTCATGAGGAATAAAGTTAATGTAATAATTATGGTGTCAGATGGGTACTAGATTTATTGGGGTGATCATTTTGTAAAATATATAAATTTCTAATCATGTCATATGCCCGAAACTAATATAATATTGTATGTCGACTATAATTGAAAAATAAATTATTAAATACGAAAAAAGAGGAAAAAAAGTAGTTGAGTAGGGAAGAAGAATATCTGATGATAAGGTAGGATATATTGGAAGAATAGGAGTCTGGAAACAGATGGTTTTTGTTAATAGACTAATCCAAAAATTTTCAGAAATTGAATGTAATGACTTTTTCTCTCAGTGATTGATATTTGGCAAATCACAACATATATTTTTTGTGGTCATATTTTGGCGAACGTTAAATACTGCTTTTGGATTGTTTGGGGTGGGACATGAGATATACAGAAGATGGAAAGATTTTCATTCTTAACCTTTTACTTGAAACATCTTTGTCATTTCAGACATTGAAAATAATGGATGCTCACTCTAAAATACATTCTAACAATACTGAAAAGCAAAAGAAGAAATCTCATCATTTAGAGATAGCTACTGTTAATCTTTTTGGCATGTATACCGTACTACCTCTTTGAATGTATACTATACTGTAGTAGGTCTTGGAATCAAACCTGCGTTGAGCTCCGAGGCTTTCTGTTTAATAGCTGTGACACGGGTCAAGACTCTTAACTTCCTTGAGTCTGTTTGCATATTTATAAAATGGCTTAAAGCTTAAATTGCAAGGCTATGAGGACTAAATGATACAATACATGAAAAGTACTGAACAGGGTACCTGGTATATCCTAAGTGTGTAGTAGAGAGCAGTAGCTTTATTTTGTATATGTATAGTTTCATAGATAGGTACATAATATTTTATATGAATAGACTGCTAGCTTAAATATTAATATGTAACCATTTTCTTTTTATGTAACAGTATGCCCCGGGAAGCCTTTCATATATGCAAATTCATATCTACATCATTATTTTTAATGGGAAATAAACATTTTCATTGGGCCCTGTACAGTACTGGTAAAGGATCATTACCTTAACAATGGTGATAATTTGAAGCCTTGTCATCTAGCCTCTCCTCCTCCTCATGCCTACTGCCTACACTTTTCATCATTGTCTTGAAGCACACACATCAGAGGCCTGTGGTGAAACAGGACATTAAGCAAAATTAAAATTTCTAATGATAATTATGTACATGTCATTGGTATGTATGAATATTTAGTTTTAACGAACTAAAACAACCAGCCTATAGCCATATATTTCCTGATTTCTTAAAATTTAATGTGGAGTCTTTTAGCAGAGAGCTGACCTTCCCCAGCACAGTCTGACCTTGAGGTCCCAGGAGCCCAGTCTCCACATGTGTGTCCTAGCACGCCCCAAGGGACAGCAGACACCACAGCCTGTAACGGAACTAGACTCCGAATTCAGAGTCAAGGCACTTCAGAGTCTGGGATACTTTAGGAGGTGTGGGGGCATTAGGCTCTCAGATATAGAAAAATTTAAACTTCCCTTGGTCTTGTTCTGAATTCTGAACCCTTCCTTTGTCCTCAGTAGTAGAAAGTTAACAAATGTCAGACTCAGTTTGTAGATTTCACTCAGGTTCCCTAGGGATATGGGCTACTCAGTTATGTTATTGACAAGCTCATGCTTTTGACTGATCCTAGGTTTGCTTGAAGTCTAATCTTGTTTTCCCTACGTTCACGCAGTTGTGGAAGATAACTTTATGATCCTAAGATGGTGCTAACTGGAAAAGTGCACCTAGACTTCTGTTAGGTCCAGCCATTATGGAATCTGTGGGCTTAAGGATGGGCCTGAGGGAGGATTGCTTTTATGTAATTTGTATTTAGAGTTGCTTACATCACAGATACAGTTTTTGGTAATTTCATTACAGAGAATTCTTGCTTTTTGTCTGATACCATAATTTTGTGCTGTTAAGTGATGACTTTTATTAACTTTAAGAGGGATATGCTTAGTGGGCTAAGTATAGGGTTGGAAAAATAGAAGTGGACTAATTTGTCTGCTCAAGACACTTAGAAAGTTTTCTCCCTTGATTTTTGAAATCTAGATAGAAGTAATTCATGGGGAGGAGTTGTGTTGTAGGATAAAGGAAATACGAGTTAGAGAAGATGTAGATTGAAACATCTGCCTACCTTCAGCTTCTGGAAGATTATTCCATTTCTCTGGAAAAGGTCCCTCATTTGTGAAGTGGTGGTAATGGCTAAATGAAGTTGAGATGAGACCTATATAGTCAAAGATGTTTAGTGCTGTGTGTAATGAGAGTAGGTCCATAGTAAATGTTTTCTCATTTCAGCCAGTAATGTTGTTTGCCTACTTTGCTTGTACTTAGGGACCAATGGTAGGAATTGTTACTTCAAAGATAAATCCTCATTTATGAGATTCTACCACAAACTCCATAATCCAAAAGATGTCCCTCAATGAGAATGTAGAATTTTGTCAAATGTGAAACTCCAAATAATAGTAGTGGTTTGCAGAAAATTAGCCCGTGTTTTTCAATTTTTCATGTGCAACAGAATCACGGAGAATTATTAAAAAATAATTTCTAGGGACCAATCCACAGGTCTGGAGTTGGGTTCAGATATTTATTGTATGTCCAAGTACTTCAGTGGATTTCGATACAAGTGGTCCTTGGACCAAATTTTGAGATGTACTGTCTTAAGGGATCTTGTCTTAATGACTTCAGTTTACTGGCTATTGTCTGGTAAACGTTTAATCTCCAAAGATAATACACTGTAAATAAAGAGTACTAATGTTTGAGAGAATGCTTAGCATAGAGGAAAGGGCACTGACCTTGGACTCAGAAAACCTGGTTTCACTGGCTGGTTCATTGCTTATTACTTTAGTGGCTGTAGGAGAAATTATGTAACATTCAAAAGGTAACGGAAGTAAGATAAAGAGTCAGTTTTATTATCTACTACATAAGAATGGTAGTAATTATGTAGCATAATGGTCAGGAGTATTAAATGAGAATCTAAGTGAAAGTACATGGCTCTTAATACATCTTTAGGTAGAGTTAGTTTTCTTTTGTTATGATCGATAATAGAAAAATGGAGTAAAATCAGATAGTGAGGAAGAGGTGCTTCTATGAATAAATGTGATTCTGCTGATCAAAGTTATACTGAGCTAATTGGGTCTTACAGATATTCTCAAGGTATTATGAGGTTTTTAACTTATATATGTGAGACAAAGTGATTAAAAGCTTAATTTTCTTTATAAATATTACTATTTTTAGTGATATTACATGAATGATAGATTATATTATGATATCTGTTAATTAGCATCTTTTTCTATGCTCACATCCAAAGAGGACACACATCTCACATAAGCCACATATAGGGGCAACAAAACAAAAAGTCACTTGCAATTCATACTTAAACTGCATCAATTTCTTAAGATCCAAATATGAGTTCCAGAGAGAGCTTCTAGTCCTTGGAGCTACAGCTATAATACAGGGCCAGAAGACGCTTTTCTGATAGTGTGGCCCTGTCTTTGGACAGAGACCCAGCAAACCACATGAGTTATTTAACCACCTCGGACATTGACTTTTCTCCCTCTCATTGCAGCTTCTCCAGGTATTGTCAAACTTGAATCTTGGAGTCACCTTTAAGAGTGCTTTAACATTAAGACAATGAAAGATGAAGCATGGAATATACAAATATTAGTAAATTAAATTTCAGCATCTTCTGCTTAATTTCCAGTGAAATGTTCTTCTGAAAGATTTATTGGTTTTATTGGTTTACTGTCATTCTTGTTAATTTCTACATGATCTTCGTTAAGAGTTTGATTTCAGCTTGGTGATTTCCTTGCCTGTGCCTTATCCTGGCTAGAACTGTAAACTGTCTTATTTGGTCATATTAGTGTACTGAAGAGCCTGTGTTGCTGGTCAGAGCAAGAGCAGGTTCGTAGGCAAGCATCAACTCCAGGCCCCCGACTGACCTCCACCCTTACTATCTCAGTATTTTACTCTCCCCCCAAATGAATCCATGTCTTTTCCACTCAGGCCAGCTTATGTCTGATTATCTCTCCTCCCTGTGCCTCTAGTTAAAGTGTCTCCCAGCCTAAAGAAACAAATAAAAGAAAACAAACCAACTCCATCTTTTGACTCAGCTTCCTCATCAAGCTTATTGCCAGTGTTTCTTCTCTGCTGCTTGGCAATGAGTCAGATGTCTTTGAAATTATGATTTATCCAGGCAAGATAACTCATTTGGCAACAGCGAGTTAATTTTAAAAGACTCACTAACATATACTAAAATGTAAATTTAAGTTTCTCATTTAATTTCTTGTACAACTGAGAAGACTGATTACAGTGTGCCAAACATGATACTTTGAACTTTTGTAAAGTTTTTTTTCTTTGTTCATTCCTTTATCGATGTATTTGTTTATTCCACAAATACTTGTGGAATGCTTATTAACGTAGTAACTTCCTTGGTGCCAGGATTATAGCAATGAACACGACAACCCAGGCCTCTCTCTGCTCTCTTGGACTCTGTATTTTAAGCAAGGGGACAGGTAGTAAACATATAAACATACAATTTCAGGTAATGTTGAATCCTCTGAAGCAGGACCAGGTCACAGTGACTATGAGTGTGGAGGGCTATTTTAGATACTGTCATTTGGGGACGTTTCATATTTTATTAAATCCTTCCTCCTTCTTTGTACCCCTTCTCTGCAAGTATGATATCAGTTCTAGATTGTAAGTGGTAATGGGCAGGAACCGCATCTTTAATCATCTTTATGTCTTAAGCCCAGTACAGTGCCCAACAGCGAACTCATTTAACTGCCGAATATGTAGATTTTACCTCCCCACCCCTTTCTTATACCTTATCTTTCTTGTGATGTTATCTTTACTTAGAATATACATCCTCGTCTTTGTTTTTTAATTTCTTTTACTATTACACTCAGATATGGACTTAGCATGAAACTAATGAAGTTTTTACTTAAGTTTGAATTATAACTTTGTAATCTTTTTCTTAGAGAACGTTCCCAAACTGAAAAGCTTCAGTGCTTATGCAACCTGCATCTGCCCCTGATCCTAAACCACATTCAGCTGCAGCTCTAGTTAACCAGAATCCAGAACTTTGTCTCCCAATTTATCTTCTTTTGAAGTATCTCATGGGTGCACATGAGAGACATGTTCAAAGGCGTGAATTTACTTGTGACTTAAAGTAGTCACTGAATATCTCGGAGTTATAAATTGATATGGAAATGTGCAGAACAACCCCTTTCTATTTCCTGCAGAATTACTGTGAAGATCAAATGATATAATTGATATGAAAGCACTTTTCAAGCTGGAAAGATGCATATGATAATAATTGACTATTTCTAAGGAATTAAGATGGCAAACATTTAGAGGAAGGAACATCTTTGTTTTATTTCATGCTCTGCTCCTACTGTTCTGTGCCTTCATTAATTTTCTTAACAATGGAATATATCTTGAGTACTTATTAAGTGCCAGCACTGTGCAGGTATCAGTGTTAGAGAAATGAACAAAATAAACAGCAGCGTCTGCTGTCATGGGGCTCCCTGTCACCCAGGGCACAGAGATAAGTAATTGCCTGCTTGACAGTTGCAGTCCACTGTGACATATGCTGTGATGGGAAGTTGGGGCACTAAATGAGCACAAAGGAAGCTCACCTACTCAGACACTTGGATGTGTGGTCACGAGAGGAGAGGTCTAACCTAAGAACTGAACGATGACCTAGAATCAGCTTACGATAATGGGGAAGGGGGAGGGGTGGCCCAATAGGGTCTAGAGTAGGCAAGAGGGGAGGTGTTTGAGATGACGCAGCAGCACTATACAAAGTCCAAAGGGGAAGAAGGAGCTTGGTCACTTCAAAGAGCTGAAAGAAATTACATCTGGCCAAGGGATGAGATGGTATCCAGGCGCAGTGGAGGAGATGATGAGATGAGCCTTGGAGGCAGCTGGGGTCAGAGTTCGGAGCCCCAGAAACTGTGTTATCCTGAGGGTGATGTAGAGCCAGTGAAGAGTTTTGTCTTATTGGATGACACAGTCCAATATAATTTTTAGAAAACTTATTATGACTCTTGTAGTAATCTAGGGAATTTACTTTTTATGATAGTATATCAATTTAGTTAAAATTAATCTTTTTGAGTCATTTTTTGAGTGAATGAGTGAATTAGTAAGCTTTGACTCCACAGCAGTCTAGGTTTAGAAACCACTTAACCTTAAAAACATTTACTTTTTTCTATAAAATGAAAATAATCACTTCACGTAATAGTAATCCTTTTAGCAAACTTGTGTATAAATCCTTTTTCACATAGTAAGTACTCACTAGCCAGCAGCAGTATTACTGTCCAGGGAAGAATTAAAGATGGTCTGAACTAAGGAAGTGGTATAGAGATGGAGGGAAATGAATCACTTGAAAAACGTTTTGAGTCTAGCTGAGGTGTTGGGTTTGGGAGACGAGGGAAAGTAGAATGGCTCCATTAACTGTCCCCTGAGCTTGCGTCCATCTGGGGAGTCCCAAGGTGATGGTGGGTTAGTGGTGGTGGCCTGAGTTGGGCCTGAGGATCCTGTGGGACATCCAAAAAGAGATGTGTAGGAGCCTTCATGCAGGAATCTGCAAGCCAGAGGGGTCCAGCTTCAAGATCAAGACTCCGAATCTTTAAAATAGGATGATCATTAAAGCCATGGAAGACGAAGTACTAGAGGGTGGGAGAGGGAGAGGAATCTACATAGAGGAAAGTAGAAGGGGAAAAGAGGATGGAAATACAGGGCTCCCTAGCAGCCAGGGCATACTGACACGTGACTGCATTTAGCTGTGATGATGATGGTGACCTCACAGTGAGGAGCTCAGAGAGTGGTACGATTTCCCTTGTCATGCACATGTTCTTTTGCTTCCGAGCTTTCCTTTCAGTCCTTGACCCAGTGCATCCTGAGGGTGGAGCAGACCGTGGTGGGTTGAGGAGTAAGCGGAAAGTAAGGAAGTGGAAGAACTTGTGCACAGCTACACAGCTGGGATACGTGGATGCGCATAGAAAACTCGGAAGCACGAGTAACATAAAATGAATAAATGTGTGTGTGTGTGTATGAAATCCAAGGTGTTCTGTTTTTCTAAAGAAGTACTTTGAGAAGTGAAAGCGACATTGCTAAAAATAGCCTACCTCTCATGTAGATAAGGTGTTGTATTTAAAATTGTGACAGGCAACTTAGTTTAAAACGCTAAACATAGATTTGCCATATTTTCTTTTATGCAGACCATAAAAGGCTCTAATGTGTAGTTTTAGAGTTCCAGAAAAGGGATGACAGCTTTTTTATTCCCTTAATTTGCTCCCTTTTTCTTTATGATAACAGAAACGATTCTACCAGTGGTAAAATATTCGTGATCATAGCGGAACATAAATACTGATGCTGTCTTGTCCATTACTCAGAGATAAGCATTAAAATGACCCATCGATGGTTAACTAAGAAATCAGAGAATGCCGACATAGGGTTGAGGATTCTTTTTAAACAGTAGTGCGAAATATTTCTGATACACAAAAAAGTTGAATAACAGTATGATGACCACCTGTATACCCAACATGCAACTTAAGAAATAAAACATTACCCTAAATTGCTTAATACCCCACAAGTTCTCCTCCATAACTGTACCTTCCTCCCTCCTAGAAGCAGCCACTCTTCTGAATTTGTGTTTATCGTAAACCATAGCATTTCTTTATTCCTTTCCATATCCAGTGTATAATATCGTTAAATTTTTGTGGCATTGTTTTAATGTTTAAAAAACTAAATGGTGTACTGTGTATATCCTTCTGCAGCTTGCTTTTTCATTCAGCATCATGTTTGTCTGTATCCGTCTTATCCATATCTGTTGTATTCCATAGTATATTTCTTATTAGTGAAGACTGGATGCTATAACCAAAGTTCATGGCTTCCTTACCTCCTTGAATAGGGTCATGCTTCCACCTCAGAGACGTGGTACTTGCTGTCCCCTCAGCCTGGAAAATTCCCTCTCAGCACATTTACACAGCTGGCTCCTTGCTCATACTGCCCCACCAGCACTCACATTTCCGACACTACCTATTCCCCTTCCTTGCTTACATTGCCTCATATTACTACATATTTTACTTATTTATGTTTATTGTGTGTCTCCCCCAACCAGAATAAACCTTGAGGACAGGGCTTATTTCTGTTTTGTTTACTGCCGTAGACTCCAGCCCTTAGAACAGTGCTAGGCACGTAATAGGTGCTCAGTAAATGTTCAGATGGAGTTATTTAAAATACAATGTCAAACAATCCCACAAACTTATGAAGGAGAATTCTAGTTGAATCTTTAACATTTCATTTAGTGGATATGGTTTTGTTGAAAGAGATTTAACTTTGAATTATAAATACAACCTTAAAAAGTGAGAATTTTGATGAGAAGAAAAGAGCTTGCCTGTATGGCCTGCTGGATCTGCTTGGGACATAAAAGAACTGTTGTGAGTGGCAGGACCAAGACCTTGCTTCACAGAGCGTTAGGTTCAGCCATGCTTCCCGGGGTGACAGTTGGGTTCTGGTCATTTTCAATTAACTTGGACTTGTGATGCATCATGCTCATTATAATAATTGCCCCCTCCCCAAGAATTCACACCTTTGCATTGTTAATACTTTCCAGACATACCATCTGGCCTGCCCCCTTCTTTCCATTCTAATTTTAGCAGTCTAAAGTAAACAGGTTTTTTTTTTTTCTTACCAATGAATATTCCATTGTCTCATAATTTGGAAAATAATTTGCACACCTCTCATTTTCACTCTTTGTATTCAGTGCTGGGAAAATCAAAGAGCAGCTAAGATTTCATTCTGAGCTCTTTAGTTAAACACCAAGTAGGTAAGTGTGGTTTTGGTTAGGCATGTATGCCAGTTAAAGAAAAATGAATGATAATTTTTCATTTGGACTACTGTAGGAAATTATAGCTATAAAAGTAGGTATTTGTGTTTTTTCTAATGGAAACATCATTTATAACAGTTTTGAAGAAATTTTATCCAAAAGAAAGTTTTCATTACTGAAAACTATTTCTTTATAGGAAAGTAAATTTTTCTCTAAATCTGAGTATTTTGTCTAGATTTCAGGAGGGTACAGATCCAGAATTTCTCTTTGTGTACCTCCAGGTACCCAGAAGGCCTTTGTGAAATTAAATGGTCTTATTTCATGTTAAATTTGTTTTCAGTTCCTGTATATTCTTTTTATCTTGATACTAACAGTGACTTGTTCTTGAAATGAGGCTCTGAAATCAGTGTGATGAGTTGAATATGTCTGGTTGATAAAGGGGAGTTGATTGAGTGGTAAAGAAGATATCGACTTAACCTAGAAGTTACTTCTCTAGTAACTAAAGATGGGAGGCCTGCCCCCTCCATAATCATTCCTTGTGAACTACTTCAATTGATAACCCACACTATTAGGTTTGACTGAGACATACAGGTGTCTGCCTCTTTGGATCCATCTGCATTTAGTGTCATCGAGTTAAGGATGTCTGATAACAACTATTACTCAATTTGAAGCTATTATTCTTCAACTTAAAAAGTCAGGATTCTGTCTCAGGCCCGGGTCAGCAAATTTGATGTTTTGAAACTCTTTCTATAGAGTCTGTAATAACAGATAATTGTTTTTATGGCTTTCTAGTGAAATGCAATTGCCTGATAGAGCTGTCTTGTTTCTTGGCATTCTTTTATCTGATACTGAAAAGGGGATAAGGTTGAAAAACATTTCAATAGAAATACCAGCATCGTTACAATCCTCATAAGCATTAAATAAGCATTGACTGTTTTTCTTCTAGAAAGTATCTTCTTGGAAGAAATTGCTACGGACACTGGAATGATTTTAATGTATCTTCCTGATAAAGGGAAGTTGGTTGATTGGTAGAGAAGATACCAATTAAGATATTCTCTTATAACAAAAGATTTAGAAAGCCCATGCCCTCTAAAATCATTCTCAGATCTTAAATTTTTAAGAAGATATAGATAAATATTCATTTCATGTTTTGTATTATGACATAATTTCTATATAATAATCAGACACATAATTGTGATTATAATATGTATGTAATATATATTACAATTATCGTGGAAGTTTTAGATAAGATTTGTGATAGGCAGTAAATTATCTTTATATATTATATAATCTCTACGTTTAATCCCAGCTCAGTCACTTTTTACTAGCAGTGCAGTCACAGGCAAATTCTTAAGTGTCTCTTAACCTCCACCTCTTTACCTGTAAATTGTGACTAGTAATACTAGCCTCACTGGGTTTATGAGAAGTTTATGTGCATGTATATCCAAAATGAGAATTGCAGTAAAGTTGATCTCATTGTGTTATTGTAAAGATTATTATTAATATTACCAATACTTTGTAGAGTTGGTTTCAAAATGCTAGTCTATGGAGCAGTGCTGGTCCATGTGAGTTTTCCTAGGCCATGGTATCTCTTGGATAAACTCCTCACTGCTTTGATTGTCTGGGTCCTATGCAGACCATCGGAACAGGCTGCCCCCTGGGCTGTCAGGCCCTTCTCTTAGGCCCCGCCAGAAGTAAATGTAAGAAAGGGCAAGGAACAGGGGGACTTTTGTTACCTGGCTGTCCTTGCTTTTGTATATCATTTTCGATTGAATGAAACGAAATATGGCATATCTGTGTTAAAACTGGGTTTTCTACAATGAATGCTTAAAAGTGAAGTACTGAAATAAGCTAGACAATGATCTTACAGTGTGAACTTTTAGCATCTTTCAGTCTGACTAGCGTACCTTCCATGTTACTTTGAAAAACTACTCCTCGTTCTTGTGGTTTTTGGGGGTGTCAATGTAGGTTGCCTGCTCTCTGGATAAAATGATAGGCAAGTGGACCAACCCTTGTCAGTCATGCTTCTCTGTTCCTGGGCATGTGATCCAGGCCAGCTCAACAGATCCTCCCCCAGACTCTTCCACATGGATAATGGAAAGATGGCCTTAACTTTCTGAGTGGTTGAGATGGAAGAACGTGGTCTTCTTGCTTGGCCCAGAGGGCATGATGCCAACAAGAGGGATGAGGTTATTTTAGCAAAGTAGAATCCCTGAGGTCTCTGGAGCTGCCCTGTTTCCTGCGAATGACCAATGGAAATGGCCAAATATCTTTTGTTTATATTTGCTGATTAAGGATAGGAGGAAAGCAGCTGTTAGCAGTATAATATAGTAGTTAAGAGCCTAGCCAATCACTATCTCTATGAGAGAAAAGTTAAATAACCCTGCATGCTTCAGTTGAGAAGAATAATAGTACCCACTTCATCGTTTGTTGTGAGAACTTAATGGTTTTAATATTTTAGGGCAATATATGTGTGTGTGTGTGTACACACACATATTTTTAAACCCCAAAAAAGTAGTAAGGACATGATCTTGGACAATCCTCAAAAGAGTCAATTAACAAGCTTATACCAACAGGCAGTAAAATTTTTTTTAAGTTGAAATATTTTAAAAATTCAAATGGAGAAAAATTATATTTTATTTTGCTGCAGAATTATACATAATTAATTTATATCAGTTTTATAGTATAATTTCTTTTCCTATTTGGACTGTCTCAACTGACAAAAACTCAATTTAAATTTAGTTCGAAGAAGAAGAGAAGAATTCAGGAGAAGGAGGCTGTGGTGGTCTGGCATCAAAGGAATAAATGAAGGAAACAGGAGAACTTAAAGGGTTTTGTTCGGAAACCATTATGGATAATTTTTGCTTCAGTAGCCACATGTAACACCATTTCACATTCAATAATATCAGCTTCTCAGTTTGTGAAATCTAAAAGTGGAAACCACTGCTTTCAGGGCATTTGTGGCCCTTGTATAATGTGTATAATACATACATCTGTCCTTACGAAAGATTTTAATGGGTATTACTCATTTCGTATATTCCCGTTTGCTAAAATTAATGATTTTTTGATACTAGATCCTTGATAATATTTCTCTTTCAATATTAAGACATTGCCTCTATAATGTGACTTATGGTACGTTGTAGTAAAATGAGAAATGTATCTCTTATTTTGTATCTGTTGCTTTGCTTTGTTATGAATTCATCGTTTAAGATTTGGCCTCAATTAGGATGACTTTTAAGAGCAATTTTAGTTATTCATTTTTTCAGCTTATTGAAATTAGACATGGGTCAAAAACCAAGGGAATAGGTATGTGCTCTGAGGGCTTTGAACTCTAATGAAATTTTATGGTGGCAGGCTGATGACCGCATTTGTGTGTTTTTGAAGCTGGGTACAAAAAGATGAAATGTATACAGTCTTAATTTGTCATGTTGAGTATATCTTACATGACATATACCTTCTTTCATCTGGATCACCATTTATATCTTCAGATATATATTGGTTAGATTATTATTATACTGTAACTATAAACATCTATTTAACATTAAAGGAATAAATTTCACAAAGATAACCTATTTACTTGCAAACCACCTGCTAAGATGCATTGTTTGATAATGTTTAACTGCATTCTTACTCTATAAGTTAAACTTTTTAACTGTTTGTGTATTATGACTAAGGTATTTTTTTGTTATGGCTAATGTTCAGACTAGTTGTCAATATTTCAATATTTTATGACTAAGTCAATAATAATAATATTTTGAGTGCCAGCTGAGTTAGTCATTTACATTCATGTACTTGTTCACTGACTATTTATTGAGTATTATATGCCACTTTTCTACATAGCAGTGAACAAAATGCAAAAAAAACCTCTGCCATGTGGAGATTCTAGTCTGATCTTCAGGTAGTTGTAAGCCTACAACATCTTTGTCAGGTAGATATTATCCCTAGTCTGTAAATCCTGAGTAGAAGTTCGAGCTTCGTATTTTTTTACCTTGTGGAGTAAGGGAGGGGTGCATGGGTGATGTTACCTGTAAGAGAAGTAAAACCAAAGTTAGTGCAGCGTTTTCTAACTTTATTACCCCAAATAATAGTTGTCAGTAAGTGTGTTATTCTGTGTAACATAGTTGGGGAAAAGCTAATGTACATTGCTACTACCTGTCTTATTATTAATCGTGTACCAGTTTTTAGATATTCTTTTTTAAATAGCATTTTGATCATGGAAACATTGGATTTAAATTCTTGGAAGATAAGTGGACAAAGTTTATTATCTTTCACTTTTTATTTGATTGGCAGTAACCTTAGTAACAAAATACTTATATGGAAAATACAGTAGTATACTCTGACACTTTCTAACCAGGACATTTTAATTCATGGGTGATTAACCATCCTGACCTGGCTCTCTTCCTCTACTATGAGACAGGCTACTTGATTGCCTCTTCCAGATTAATACTCTGTGATTCAGAAATATGTCCAACTGATACAACTCAGAAATAAAGCTACTGACCTAGATTATTTGACCTTATATTCTCATTGATTTGAATCATATTTCTTTGGGGGACATCTCTCATTTGACACCTTTGAAACATTATCGATTACTAGGAATGGTCAGGGTATCAAGAAATTCAGCAATGAAACAGGAAACCCAACAGGACCGTGGACAAATCCTGGACTTGCCTCAGAAGACAGGACAGTCCATTCCTGAGTGGAATTTGCTTTGATCCACACAGACCTTTTAGATTTGGGTTGGTTGGTACTCTCCAGCATTTGCATAGTACTCTACATTACAGATCATGATAGTCATCATTTGAGTATTTCCTTGAAAATTGAACCGTGTAAAGCTGTGCGTAACTAACTGTTGGAGGAAAAATTACCAGTGAATACTGAGCTGAATTTACTTCAAATGCAGGAAAAGGAAGGTATGTTAGTCTTGTAGCCAGGTGGACACTAGACTAATCAGAGGGATCACTTCGTAAATTAAAAAATTGTCTAACACAATGCTGTACACCCGAAACTAATATAAAATAATACTGAATGTCAACCGTAATTGAAAATAAAAATTAAATTTTTTTTTTTGAAAAAGGGAAAACGAAGACTGTCCAGTGCGTTAGATGGACCTCACAGTTGAAAAGTAAGATGATACCAACATCAGCACTGGCAGAGGTCCTCAGTAACTCAGGAGGAGATACTGGCAACGATGTCCTCTAATTTACAATGTCCAGCATTGCTATGCAGAGCCCTCTGAGGGACCCGAAGGTGGGGGACACAGAGCAGGTGACTTCAGCACCTTCTTTTGGGAAAGAGTTCAACAGGTTCAGAAGAACCAACCTCTGCTCTTAAAATGTATTTGGCATTTGATTTGTTGGATTATATAAATTCTTGGTTACAGGTGATAACTAAGTGACTATTTTTCCTCAAAATTTTGAAATGGAGAAAAATGGGAAATGGTATGGACAGGGGTAACTGAGATATAGGGCTGATAAAGGAACAGGACTAAGAGGAAAGTCTTGTCATAGTCAGTTTCCCTTTACTAGAAATTCTGAGATGTTTTACAATCTTCTCAAAGACACCCACGTGTGTTTGTGCCTCTGTACCTATTAATGGGGTCAGACACAGCATTGTGGCACATGGGCAGTTTTCGCTAGGAATGCGATGTGTGCTTTTACTGAAGAACAACTTTTGAGGGTTTATTGTTGTTTTAGTCATGTTTTCTTCTCTTCAAAGCTTAGCATGAGTTGTTTTCTTTGCAATTTTTCTCTCTTATCAACCCTATAATTTTATTGTAATCACTGTTGGGATGTCACTTGACACACATCCAAACTGACGTCTTTGCTGCTGAGCAGATTGCCCGCTAATTTGCCGAACCAGTGGGTTCAGACACTTTTTAGTGAGGTTCTGCTTATTCTTTTTAGCTTTTGAGATGTTGTATCAAAAGATAAAGCCCAAATCTTTCCATTTGAATCCTCCTCTTTATCTGCAAATATCTGTCCATGTAGAAGCATGTTTTTTGTAGTATTGTTTCTGAGTAATAAATGTCTACTGGCAGGGGACCAATTGCATAGATGTTTACATCCCAATAGTGCACAGCTAGTTTAGTGCAAGGAGATCGTTTCTATCCATCTAATAAGGAAATTGTTAAGAAATAGTATTCAAAATATGTTGCTCATTCATTATGTCATTCAGCAAATATTTACTGAGTGCCTGTCATTGAGTGCCAGACATTATTCTGGGAACTGAAGATAGAGCAGGGAACAAGCAGATAAAAATCCTTGCCATCCTGAAGGTTCTACTCTAGAGGTGAGAAACAAAATAAACAATAACAATATAGAATGTGGGAGTGTAACAAATGTTATGGAGCAAAATAAAGCAAGGAAGAAGAATAAGAAGGGTGGGGTTGGAATTTCAAAGAGCAGTTAGGGAAGGCTTTAGGAAAAGAGATGCATTGAGCAGAGCTCTGAAGCGGGGGGCAAGGGAAACCCTGGGGGTGTCTGTGGGAAGAGCATTCCAGTGCACTGTGGAGAGTGTGTTGTGGGGATGGGTCAAGCAGCTTTAGGAGCAGCAAGGAGATCAGTGTGGCTGGAGTGAGGGGAGGAAGTGTAATAGGAAGTGAGGCCAGAGAAGAAATGGGGCCGCAGGCGGTACTGCCTTGGCTTCTTTAAGTGCATTGAGGAGTGATTGACAGCTTCTGAGCGGAGGAATCCATGGCCTGACTTTAGATTTTAAGAGATGAGCTCTAGAAGATATGTAAAGAATAGACTCTGTGGGGAGAGGGAAGGAGGGCCAGGGAGACCAATTAGGAGCTTGGTATAGTGATCTAGGTAAGGGACAATGTTGACAATATCTAGAGCCACATGATTGGTTAGGCTCTTCAAAGACTGGGTGTGTAGGTAGAGTTGAACTAGCTTTAAATATTGAGCCCAGAGGCATCCAGTGTCTACAGACCAAATGAGAACAGTCAGGTAGGTAGGGAGAAGGAATATCTGGAGTCTGACGTCAGGGATCTTAAAGGAGAAAGTGGTGGTGGTGTTGGGGTGGCGGGGGGCGGCGGGTGTGGATAGTGACCTTACCCTGTGCTGCCGATGGAAAAAGCATAGTGCAGAACTGTGTGTATGAGATGCTTTCCTTTTGTTTAAAGGGGAAAAGTTTATATACATATTTGTGCTTAACTATGCCTAAAACATTTCTGGGAGAATACTAAAAAACAAAGCATTGTGTCCTCTGTGGAGGCATATTGGGACTCCAAAAAGGTGAGAGGGAGACTTTTTCCACTTAAAAATAAGTTAATTTTTAGGTGCATATAAGTCATTTCCACTATATGAACATTAGAATTGAAAGCTACCTCTACCTGTTCTTTCTTCCTCTTTTCTTTCCTTGACACTACTTTTCCTGTGGGATCGTGCCAAACCCTCACCCTGTCAGACTCTCAGATTGCAGTCAGTGTATCCTTTCATTCTTTCATTTATCTATTCATTCACTCATAAATATTGGGCGCCTAATTGTGACAAGAATTGCTTTTAATGTTTGGAGATGGAGCCATGAACCAAACAAACTGATATGCTTATTTTTTAGAGCAATACCCAGTCCTCCTCCCCGACAGCTAATCCCTGCTGGATTTAAGGAGTCACATGGGTTTTAAGGATTCTACTAAAATATTGCTCACATGCATTCTGGCTTAAGATTTTTATAGGCAGTTCTTGAAGCCTAACTATAATTTACGACACTATTTCTGTAGAACATAGGATTGCTGGCTCTTGACAGCCATTTTATAAGTAGCATTTTGGAATATAGTTAATTGGCACTTGGGAACTTCCCATACTCTAGTTTTAACTATTCTGATCACCAAATTTTATGTAGTAATCAAGTCTTGGTTATCTCTGCTAATTAAATTTGTAGTAGTGTAAATATATAAATGTTGACAGCTGAGTTTTTAAAAAAACAAGTTTGCCTCAATTGTTTTGCTTAGGCCAATCTTAAAAGGAGTTTACATTCCTCAAATTTATACCAGCTGATATGCAGGACAATAATCTAGCCGCATGCTGTGAAAAAGAGAATGTTAGAAGTGTACATTTTTGGTTTAAGGAGTTGTGGGGGTATAAGGAACCTTGACAATTATTTTCATCAAAATAGTTTTTTTTTTTTCTTCTTGGTAATGGGAAGAATAAACCTTAGTTTATTGAAAAATTCTCATGGGAAATAACTGATAATGTTAGAAACTAGCATGGACACACCAGTCTCTCCTTGGCCTATGATTTCTGTCTTGAGAAATTTTCTCACTGACTAATAGAAGAGTAAGAGGAACAAGAGTTCCTCAATGCTCATTTCAGATAAAAGAGATGATTTGTGTGGGGAGTGGGGTGGGGGAAGAGTCTTCATATTTATTCTTTATATATTTCCTTAAAGTATTCTCTTAAATTTGTGTTAAGTCTGGCATTTCAAAAAACCACAAAATAGATGAACCCTTGGTCTTAGTTGCTATCTCGTTCTTTCAGTTTGAAGAACACGGTATTTTCCAGTCATGGTGTGTGTCGTTGCCCAGGAGAAGCACACCCACAGTTCGTGTGACTATCCGTCCCTGGACTGGGCTTCATTTCAAGTGTGGTCCACAGACCAGAGGCATCTACAGTGCCTGGAATGTTTGTAAAAAAGCCCCATGAGGATCCTGTATCAGTTCTTAGCTTTTGGGGTATCTGACTTTCTATGGGCACTTGAGTTTCAATTGTCTTTCTAGTCAGGGAAGCGACTTCTCCCTGCGGTTGAGGATGCACAGGCTTCCCTTTGCAATTGCAGCAGGTCCTAATATGTTGAGAAAGTCTGCTCCTGTGCATTTGTTTCCATGAACAGTTGGACCAAAATTAGAGGGGTGGTGGATGGTGCTCTGTGTTTTGAAAATGTTTTCATTTTTTCAAAACTCAGACTTATCTTTGTTTTAAATACTTATTCCAATTTAGTGCTGCTTCTTTTACTTTTTGACTTACTGCTGTCTTTGACTTGCACGCTGTCTTTTCTGGCACTGTTGGCCTTGAGGATTTTGAAACGGGGTGAGCTTTTTGTCTGCTCTCTCTTACTTCCTTTGTGCTGTGCCATTTCACGTAAGCCTGAGGATGGTGCCTGGGAAGGAGAATCATGTGAAAGGCTGAGAGAGCTGTTGTAACTGATTCAATACTCATGTCCTCTGCAACTTTGAATTAGGAAGTTTCTACTATTGTTTTGTACTTCCCCATTTATTATGCTTAGTCTCAGTTCCCTACTCATGTGGTTAGCTCAGAGTTCATTTTAGAGCAAAGCTCCCCCCTTGTAAAACAGACCTGATGATGGCAAATGGTTGAAGAATTCATATTTGCTCTCCAAGCTGAATTTCAAATAGTGTTATTCCAGCAGTACCATCTTGAAGAGGACTTTATAAGGAATGCTATAAAGCAAAAAATTCTCAGTTCCCCCAAGCAGTGTATACTGTGGCAGCTGGAAAGTCTAATTATAGGCTGGGAAGCCCCTTAGGAATTACAGAAAGTGTTAGCAGAAGGCCTGAATGGAAATGACAGCTGTCTGCCTTGGGCACCAGGGAACAGAGTGCATATAGAATAAAAGTAAAGTGGCCTGTCCAGCATATGTTGGCTTTAGACACTTGTGAAAATCACCCTACTTAGTGCTGGCAATAATATATTAATGGTCAATCACTGGAATAGTATTGGCTCAAAAAGCACTATGAGGAAAAGAACACATACATTCCTTTTGTAGTTCCAGAATCATGTTTGAAACATTTCATGCTTCGTTCAATGCATGCTCATTTAAAGATGGCATAGGAAATAAATGTTATATAAATGTAATTTAGAATATCAGAATATTATAGGTTCAGCTGTGCCCTGTCTTCACTATGGATTCTAGGAGCGAGGAAATCCCACCTTCTCATCAGAAACATATGGTGTGAGAAATATTCCTTCTGTTTTAAAAATAACAACCCTCGAGCACCAAAATAATATCCAGAAAATGTTAATGATTCCTCTCAATAAAAACATTTCTCACACTTAGCATTTCTCCTAAGAGGTTCACTTGAAAATATATTGTTTCCTTGTAACTTTCAATATTCTGATATTTCTTGATAAAAATAAGATGATACATACATTCATAATATCTGATGCAAAGGAGGCTCGGTTCGTGTACTTGTTTTTTGCAAAGGAGATGACTTTGGAAATAAAAATAATTATTTGCAGGTGGACTATAATGCTTATGGGAGGAAGAAAATGTATTTCAAGAGCAATCTTATCACATAACCTATATTTTTACCATGTGCATAATGTGACATCTTATTTGTGTATTCAAGTTACTCTATAAAAAGTGCAAAACTGTGTGTGTTACTTGTGATTGCCATTAGGTATAAAAATTTATATCAGCTTAACTTTTCTCGTTTTATCCTGTAAAGGGAAAATGAACTTCGCACCATAATCAATGCTGAGAATGGTACTATATTAACAGATGTTCTGGCATTTTGTTTCAGTTAGGTTGGGGCAGGAAGGAGGAAGTGCTTCACACTGAAATAATCATTGCATAAGGGTTAATGCCAGCTATGTTGCTGTTAAGAGTTGCAATTTAATACACAAGACATACTGAGGAAAGTGCTCATTTTCTTCCACTTTTGTAACCTTATAATTATGCTTTTGCCTCTGTATTAATCAAACCAAAGTCATCACTACTTTTTTTATTGAAGTGAATTTCACATTTAAAATGTAACTTTGGCTTTGCTATACCATTCTTTATCATCGGGTTTCTGTTAGGACATGCATTAAAATTGTCTTAATTTTCTTCTTTAGATGAGCCATTATTACTCTAAGATGCTATATTCTGTACATATTGGGTTTAGGAATTTGAAGTATAAATGATAAATAATGTCTAATGTTTGAGTACTTAATATATACTTGTATGTGTCAGATTACATACATTATGTGAATTATTTAATCCTCATAAACTGGTGATATGGGAAGATTATGATTAGTATCTCTATTTACTACACTAAGACTCAGAAAGATTAGGTAACTTTCCCAAAGTTACAAAACTGGGTCTTTACTCTTGTCCTCTTTGTTGTAATGTGTCTTTATAACAGAGGGAGACCAATGAATGGTGTGAGCAGTTTCCTGACATGGTCACAGACGAAGTCCCCCTTAAATATTTAAATGAGAGAAAAGTCTACATTTTCTAAACTTCCACCTTCAACTTAATCTGGTCATCCTACCTTTTCTTTTTTCCCTGTCCTTCTAATGCAGCACAAACATACCTGGCTTTCTCTTCTCTTATTATACCAGACATGTAGCCTTCTCCAGTTCAGTGAGTTAGGATGGATGAGGTTATGCTGTTAGAACAACCCCAGGTCTCTGTGGCTTAAAAGAGCCAAGATTCACGTCTTGTTTGAGCTTCATGTACATTGTGTTTTGGCAATGAGTCTTTACTCATGGTAATAACTGAGGGATCCAGACCGATGAGAATGTGTGATCCTACTATGTGCCTAAAAAGAAGAGAACCAGAAATTCTTGGGAGAGAGCGCTGGTAACTATTATAGTCATGTTCCCCAAACTGGACTGCACACACCATCCACTGATGCGCAGGTGCCCTGCTCGACGCCCTTTCCTCGTCACACCATATTCTGTGGACCCTCTTCTCTGTAGAACACATTATTGTCCCCTTTTTGGTTGCTTGAGCACTTTTATATAGGTGAGGCATAGCCAAGTAAGCTATTTGGAACTGGAGAATTATCTTGTACCTGTATTTGCATAGCTAGCTGTTTTTTATTTATTTATTTATTTATTTATTCATTCATTCATTCATTCATTCATTCATTCATTTTAGGCGAAGCAACCCTTGGTTGACCTCACATTGCAAGGACTTTGTCAGTTTACAATCCCTTATTTTTTAATTTTTTTATTTTTTACGCCTGTAGCACCTCGTCTTCCTAGATGGTCTCCCATCCAAGTACTAACCAGGTCTGACTCTATTTAGCTTCTGAGATCAGACAGGATTGGGCTTGTTCAGGGTAGCATGGCTGTAGACCCAGCTCTTTTTAACTTAGATTAATATTTGGGGTGTGGGGAAGGATATGGCTTATGGTGGAAGTTGTAAATGATGGAGATAATGGGAAGAGCTAAAGCTCCCTATTTTCCCTTTGCCCCCCAAACTCTTCTGTATTTATTTCCATGACATTACAATTATTCAGGCCCTGATCTTTTGCCTGGATTGTCATAACTCATTCCTCACTGGTCTTCCTTTCTTACTTTCAACCCCAGGTTTTCTCTCTAATTATTCTCTACTCTCTAGCCAACATGATGTGTCTGACATATCATTTGGACATTGCTACTCCAAGGTTTAAAACCTCTAACTTGTCTTCTGTTGCTCCTAATATGTGTTGACGAGTTCCCTTTGTGATCTGATTCCTGATTGCCCCTGTAGCCTCCTCTGTCTTACCATCCCCGTCCCCCTACCCAAATCTGGACACTCTCCATTGTGCTCTCTTCTCTGCATCTCAGATTTCACTTTCTGATGAAAGGGATCCCTGATCCTCCCCAGGCTAGCTTGAGTCCCCTTCTCCACATCTTGTAGCATCCAGGACTCCTCCATCTTATGGCATTCCTCAGCTCTGTTTTAGAACTATTTGCTTGCCTATATTCCCTCTAGACTGAGATCTTTGAGGGTGGAAATTTATATTGATGTGACATCTTCGTTGTTCATCATTATGTTGCTAGCATTAACACATTGTGCTGTTAGTTGAAGGAACAACTGACTGGGCAATATAATCCAGTCTAAATGCCCTCTACTTCTTGTAAACACTATTTTTGTGGTTGTGTTGATGAATATGACCAGAACATTCTAACTCCACCTGATCTCCCTGTCTTATGGAAAGCTATTCTCAAATATGTCTTTATTCAGGAAGCCTTTTGAAATGATTTGGGTACAGATTAATTTTCCTACATTCCTAATCCCTAGCAAGATGGTCCTCTATGATTTTTCAGCTTTATTTCTGGCATGCATTTCTACCCAGGAGGTGTTCTGTGTTTGTCTGTAAGGTTGGGGTGTGGAGGGTCCTGGAAAAGTAAGCATTGGGAGTTAGCACTTTGAAAATTACTCTTAATGCTTTTATGTGGTAAATATAGAAAAGAAATCCCCAAAACTTCAGTTTACTATTGTGAGCTATAGATACATATTTGACCAGAAATTATTTTGATTTTGTTAGGATTATAAAACAAAACACACAAAAAACATAAATCTGGGCAAACGCCAAGTTGCCCCTTTGTAAAGAAGGGAGAACCCAAAATTGGAGTCTTCGATTACCTTTACAAATAAGGGAATGTTGGGTACACATATTTAAAAAATAGCTATTAAAAGAAAGGTTGGGGCTCTGTTCCTTTAACTGTCTCTTACTGCCTCTTCGACTCAGTTTTTCTAAAGAGATATTGGAGAGAAGTCAAATTAATTCACTTGAATTTCACACTTTGCTTTTTCCTCCTTCCCTTAGAGTAGAAGTCCTAATGCAAATCAAATTTACCAAAATATCCACTGCAGGCATAGAGAAGTGAGAGGCTGATAGTCCTCCACAGTCTGCCTCTGGGTTTATTGGGAATGAAGGTCTTTGGTCAAAGTAGATTACTTGATTCTTTGTACTTTTACTATGTTAACAGGTACCCCAGAGCTTCTGAAATGCAGGCTGGTTATGGAGCTGAATTATAAATTATTGCTCACTTGAATAAAAGAACAACCCACAAATATTGTTATTTCAAATACTCTCCTTTTATTAGGAGATTGATACCTACAGTGTATTTTTTATTCCTCATTTATTCCTCTCTAAATAAGAGAATAGGTTAATGAAGCTAGCATTTAAGTAAAAAATATTGATATAAATTTCATTTTTATCTTATAAGATTTGAAGGTGATGGGGTTACACTTTAAATAAAACAAGTATTGAATTTATTCGGCATATAATTATTGAACAAATGTGGGCTCTATGTGCTGAGCAATAGAATGAAAAGTTAAAAACTCTCCACTGAAGAAGAGCCTGTGATCAGGTTGGGCTTTGGATAACGGCAGGGCAGTGTGGCCAGTGTTCCAAGAACTTGTGCACTGCTCCTGAGCACTGATGAGGGGCTTCCAGCTGCCTGGGAATTTGGTTTGGTTTTGTGTAAGGGATGATGCTTCACCTGGGTCCTTAAGAAAGAGAGTTGGGACCACTGGTCCCTCTTAATCCTCATCACTAAGCATAATGTGTCAAATCATGACCCTCCCTGGATGACATGACATGGGGCCTGTTGGTAGACCAGATAGCCTACAGATGCAGGTGTTCCCTAGAGTCCCAGTACTAATTTTGTAACAAAAATAGACAGTATGTGTGTAGTTATAGCACATTAATAACTTTCGTGATGTGAAAGAGTTCTTTTTCAGAAGTACAAGCCCTTAAGTATTATTTTAAAACCGGTATGGCAATACTAACTCTCCCTGATTTCATATTGAAATACTACATCTGTAGTATGGGGTGAGTATGTGTCCTAGGACTACAAGTACCTCCTGACCCAAGCCTGGGTTCATGGTTAGCTGTGACTCATTTGTATGTATTTACTGTCTTAATGGTTACAGTGAATTAAATGTTGTTCAGTGGTAAAAATAAAAAACAGGCCAAATCGAAAACAAGATATCAGACCCTGGGGACCCAGCATATAACATGTAAATGTGATCAAATGGCAGATTACATGAGTGAATGGTTATGAATCAAGGATGATTATAAAGAGAAAGATTATAATAATTATCTTACATACTGAAACAAAGCATAAAAATAGCAAAACAACAAAAATCCCATTAGTACAAATTTACTCAAAGTGCTTTGGAAAAGAAGGCAAGCAAAGCCATTTGAGGCGGATTCCACAGATTCTTCGTGAGTTTAAACCGTACCTCTGGTTTAAGTGTATCCTGTTAGGGGCCTGTACACTTCACTTTTTGATGTCTTCTGATTCCTTTTAGATGACTGTGCTTCTAAAGTAGCAAACCATGAAATAGGAAGACCAGTGTCTTCCTTTGGTTTAAATCTACAATCGTTTTTTCTTATAACATTTAACTCTCCACCTGCAGATCCCTGCTGTCCGAGGCAGCTGCCATGATTCATCATGTCCCTAGGAATGGATGACTTGGAGTGATCTTTATATATTCAGTCCTCCACTCAAGGAAATGAATGTTCACTGTGGGAGGCAGGGAGGGCGGTGAAGACCCTCTGAACCCTCCTTCCTCTGCTGCTGGGGCTGGTCTTACGTGTCCTTTGGTTTATTTTCTCAGAGTTAGAGTATCCTCTCAGGCAAATGCAAACTGGTTTGCATTTTTATAAAGAACTGCTTAGCATTGCTGGTCTCTGACTATGAAAATTTTCTCTTTTATTACCTCCAAGCATGTTATCTGATCGGACTCTGAAATCTGGCCTGTTCTAAGATTGATCGTTGTGACCCTTACATGAGAGACTGTTCAGCAGTCAAGGCTGATTACAGGAAACCTCTAATATTATCTTTGTTCTCACTGTTAAGCACAATGTGCTTTTTTTAATGTTCATATGTAATCTCTGCTTAACTGGTCCATGTGTTGCTTATCAGACTTATCAAAAATGGATACGTCAAATAATTGTGGTTCTTACTAGATGCTGTTACACATAAGAAGCAACTACATGGGGATGGGGAATGAGGGAATGTGTAGAGAAAATAGATGGAAACAAATACTTCGCACAAATTTTAGAAAAATAAGATATTTCAGTGGGAGGTATATCTTCTGCTGTATTGGACAATGTTCATGTAAAAATTACACTGTCGTTAATTGTTCTCTTTTCCCCATCACAGGGGAAGAATAGAACTTGGAAAGTGAAGTACTTTTTTGAAATCATGGCTTCTGGAAGCTAAATGAAAAAGATAAAATATTTATAGGATCAGATAAGAAGTAAGCTCTAGTAATTATGATTTTATAGTCATGATTTCTTGATATCCATTTCATTGTCTTCCTGACTTCCTGACAAGGGCATCATTGTTCCATGTAACCTTTGTCCGAACCCTTTTTCCTTATCTCCCTCCTGAGAGAGCCCTGAGCTAAGGCAATTGTTTCCCAAGCTCAGATTTTTTCAGTGGAGTTCATGTAAACACATTACTGGAAATGACAAGTGCACAGAAGTGATAGATGCCACTGTGATTTTTCTGACAGAGTGGCAAGGAAAGAGTTTAACCTATCCCTTAATTTGGTTTATTAATTATGATTGTCTTAGCACTAGCAATCCTTGAATCCTATAAAGCACTAAAGGAGAAGATAAATATTTCGTAAGATTTAAGGAACTATGCCCAAACCTTCATTAGATTTTAACAAAATGTTCATGTTTTTTCCCTCACTAATATTGGAATAAATCGTAGCCAGGAAATAGTATGAGAGGTATTGCTCCACTGGTCTAAAAATAATGATGGCCCATTCACTGAATGCCTCCATGTCTGTTGTATTATATTAAATGTTACTCTATGTACATTATTTTACTTAATTCTCAACAATTGTGAGAAATATTTCATCTGCATTTTATAATTGATAAAAATTTGTCTTCAGAGAGTTTAACTTAATTCAATCAACAAAGTTGGTAAGTGACAGAGCTAAAATTTTAACATAATCTGTTAAAATTTGAATACTTCGTAGGAGATCATTGACTGATACCAATTGGCAAAAATGGTTAAAAGTTCTGATCAATGTCTTTCATATTTTAAATGATGCCTTTTTGGCCTTTATTGTTAACCCCCTTTTGGAAGAGACAACGCTCACACCAAATCATTAATGCTGAATGGAAGCTAGGTGAGTTATATGATGCCTCTTGGATCTCGCACTGATGTCTTCCATGTCCTTTGGATTCTGATTTTTTGCGAGTTTGGACAAGCAGTAGTTTGCCTGTGGTGGAGCTCCATCATAAAGGAGACACTATAAGTGACATCAGGGTCATGACATGGGATGGATAGATCATTTTTTAAGTGCTTTTCTATATAATAGATACTTTTGCCTTTTTGATTTTACACAGAATGGAGTGTTCTTCTTTTAGGTAAATGTGGAACAAGTGCATTCTGCATGAGTGTACAGGGGGCAATGTATGAGTGTACAAATAATTTTAAGTCCAGCCACGCCTAGAGTATGCTGTGGCTGGGCCTTACTCAGCCTCAGTATCCAAACTGCCCTGCAGGTGCCACGCATATGGAGGTGGATGTGAGGACAGTGAGTCCCAGCAGTTTTTAAGAATGCGAATCTGGAGACCCTCGTGCTATCTCTCAGCCTTCTTTTAGAGAGGCCCTAAAGGAATCCATCCCTGTTGTGGAAACGTGTGACTCTGCGATATGTCTGGTGGATCAGGCTTCCGTCCTCTAATTTCCAGAGTATCAGCACTAGAGACAGCAATGACCGTGCTGGATATGCCTTTCTTCCATGGTGGACCAGGACTTATAAATCTTGACTTTTGTCCCATCTCCTACTTTATTAAAGAATAGTCCACATCGGGCAATTTCTTAAGAGCATTTTGAGAAATTAAGAAGTAATAATAATAATAGCTACAATTTATTGGGGATCTCCTACATGTTTTATAGACATCGTCTCTAGTCTTCACAGTAACCTTCTAAAATAGATGGTGGCCTATTTAAAGATGAAGAATCTGAGATTTGTGAGGTCACAGTGTCCAAGCATGCACAGTTAGTAAGCAGTAGAGCTAGAATTCCAGCCCATGTCTGTCTGGCATCAATGCCTAAGCCCTTTTCACTAGGTTGGGCTGTCTTCTATGAAAAATGATTCTACGAACTTCAGTAAGCATATTGATTATAGTGCCATTTTGCCTAGAAATTAACTGTGGGGAGACCACAGTTTTAAAAAGCATTTCAGGAATTTAGCAGATGAGTGTCCTCATTCAGGAAACATAATCTAATGAGCGCCTGTTGAGTGCCTGACACTCACTGTCCCACTCCCTGAAGACCCAAAGCTGAGTCCATGCATTCAGCAAACATTCATGGAGCACCTGCTCTGTGCCAGACACGTTTTTAGACAATGGGGATACAACAGTGACCATAACAGATAAAAATCCCAACCCTCATGGGGCTTGGCGCCTCCAGTGGAAGGAAGCAGATAAAAAGTAAAGTAAGTAAGTGAAATATTTCATGTATTGCATTAGCATTAAGTGTTATGGAGAAAAACATAGCAGGAAAGAAGGATAGGGAGTGGAGGGGGTTGTCAAGGGAGACCTCACTGAGAAGGTGAATTTGAGCAAAGACATGAATGAGGTAGGGGAATGAGGTGGCGGGGTTGGGAGAACATTCCAGGCAGGAATAGCAGGCCCCAGATGGGAGTGTCCTGCTGTTTCAGAGGAATGGGAGAGAAAGTGGGAGGCTGGCCAGCGTGGGTAAGTGGGAGAGAAGGAGATGATGTGAGAACATTTGTGCAGCATTCTTTCAGGCAGGATATAGTGATTGGAATTTACTCTTTGTGAAATGGGAAGTCTTTGGAGGATTTTGAGTGGAGTAGTGATACAACTTGATTTATGTTCCAAAGGGATCAGCCTGGCTGAAAACATGACAGAGACTGCAAGGGCAGAGGGAGGGAGACCAATTGGAAGGATACCGGAGTAATTGGGCAAGTGAAGATGATGGGCCAGATGGGGCAGCAGTTGTGGAGGTGAAGTGCTGGAGGGATAGAGTGGTCATGGATGGTAGAGGCACAGTATTTACTGAAGGGACTTAATGTGGAGTGCATGGAAGTCTTTGTTAGTTTATTTTGTATTTTCTTTGGCCTAAGACACTGGAAAGATGGGTTGACCATTGGGGGAAGACTTGGGGATGCCCTGGTTTGGAGGAGAAATCTCTGGAGTTCACTTTTAGACATCTTAGGTTTGAGTAGACTTCTAGTAGAGTTAAAACTTGTTCTTGCCTTTACGAATCTTGTGTTTGGTAGCAGAGACTCTCAGAAGCAAATGTTAGTATAAATACAGTGAGATATACATAAAGGTAGGAATATGCACAAGTGTAGTGGTTGCTTGACAGACTGTTTCTGGGGGTCGGGGTGGGAACTCTTGGAAGATTTGAGTGGAGATGGTTTCAGAGCTGTTTTGAAGCATAATGTTTAATACTGCATGGGTAAAGTGGATGGATTAGAAGCTTCTAGACCCAGGGGAAGCAAATTCGAGGGCATAGAGATTTGAAGACCTATACACCATTCAGTATCATGACTGCTGAAGCTTGTCTTGTGAATAAAAGTGAGGCTTGAGAGTTGCGAAGGCTCAAGATGTGGTTGCCCTTGGTGTTGTATCAGGGAGGAGGATGGGATGGGGAACCACTGAAAATATTTTATTGCTTAGAAAGAAATAGCCTCTCAGTTCCAAACTTGCCAAGAATCCAACTGGAGACAAATACCAGTAGAAAACAATAGAGAGTCGATTGTAATCTGTGCCCTTATTTTACTGTTTTATGTTCTTTTCTTAACCAGTGTTTCCCAAGCTATAAGAATACTGCGTTCCTAGTTCTTAGCTGGAATATTGTACATCACAAACTGATTTTGGTGAAGGCGCTTGAAATCCACTTGAACCCAATGCCAGCTCCACTCCCTGAACAGAACAAGCTCAGCTGGGCTGCCAGAGTGAAAAGAATATAGTAAAGATGTCATTAGAAAGGATTTGACAGGTTTTCTTGTTGCTTGGGGTTGGGTGAATAAGAAGTTTGGTCATGAGGGCTTTTCTTTTTAAGTAAGATTTTTCTGTATTTGCAACCTCTTTAATAGGTGACCAAGACCCTGACTCAGAGGTGAATGCTCAGCAATTTTTATGTAATTGAATTGGAAGCACTGGATAAGGGCTAGTTGGGTGTGCAGATTGGAGTTGTCTCTAAGGTAGAAAGCAAAGGTAGCCTGTGAATTGTAATTAGCAGGGTTTTATTTTTCCCCCTTTCCTATTCACTCCTCTTCCTCTTTCTCTCCAAGTGTCCTCTCAACGGAAGCCCATTTCAATTTAAGGGAGGTGCTTCTTTTAGGAAGAAGAGGAAATGAAATGTTCTCATCCTTGTTTCAGTAATAATCATCACCAATATAGGTGGATAGTACTCTTTTCACTATCTATTACTTAATATTCTGTTGTGAAGAAGATTGAGCATGACTGAGATGGGAAATATAGCTTGTAATGAGTGTTACATATTATTACAATAAAGGTGTAAAATTCAAAAACATATGGTCTGCATATACCTTTTGCATATACCATCAAAGACAAAATGGCATATGCATTTATGAAACGCAAAAAGCAGTAAGATTGCTAGGCTGATTTTCTCGCAGTAATGAAAATAAACACAAATTGGTGGCCTTGACCAGGGCCAATGATCTATTATGTACTTGTCATCTCTGTCTCCAAATGTAGTCACTCAATAGCTTTAGGGCTGTTAATTTCCACATAGGCCAGTGGTTAGCAAGCTTTAGTGAAAGAATCACCTGGGTGCTTATTAAAAGGACAGGAATACTGTCCTACTGTTCTCAGTTCAGCCTGAATTTCAGAATCCCAGCGTAGCTTTTAAAACTTGCCTATACCTAGGACCTGCCACCAGAGATTCTGATTAAATTGATAGGAGTGGAACCCAGGCGTCTGTACTCCAAAGATTCTACACCTGCAGGAGGGTCTGGGGAATAGGCAGTTAAGAGTCCCAGGTGATTCGGATCCAAGTGGTCTGAGTACCATCCTCCTCAACCCTTAAACCTTCACTGGTTTGCTCTACCCACTCGAGGATGGCACCAAGTTATATTAGTGGAGGATAAATAGGTGTATTTCAGAAGTGTTAAAGCAAATTATATTAGAATAAATCCTTTTTAAATAAAAAATTAAGTTAAAAAATTAGGAAAGTCACCTAGCTAAAAAAATATTTTAAAGAAGTGATAAATGTGTCTTTAAGAAGAAATATTTTGTTGATTTGTTTTGGTTTATCACTTAAATATGTCTTTTTGTGATGAGTTTGGATGTTGAAAACCCCAGACTCAATCCACAGCCTGTCCAGGGGTAGTAGTTAGTGCTGCCCTCTCCAACTTATGGCCTCCGTTGAAAGCCCATCTCTTCCATCAGGAAGCATCAACTCTCTTCAATCGGAATAGTTTAATCTGTTTTCCTCTGTCCCTTTGTTTTTCCTACTCTACATCAGAAACAAGAGTGGAAGTCCAGGAAGTTCTCATTCTGCCCTAAATCTGTGTGACTCTTTTCAGTAAAGAGAGTTCCCTGGTAAATGTACCAGGACCAACATCATCTTCTCTTATCGGTAGTAATTTCTCTTTAGTAAACTTGCATTGCAGTGTTTCTCATCTTCCCAACCTGACTCCACCCAAGTCTACTTTAGGGGAGCAAACACCCCTTTCCCTGCTTATTCGAGGACCCCTCTGGATAGAAGAGTTTGAAAGTAAGTTAGTGTGCCTTCTTTAATTACATATAAAGCTTCCAGCTAGACAGATTTATTTTGCTTTCATTTTAAATAAGTTAAAAGATTTTAAACTAATTTCATTGTGAAAAGTGTAGTAATTTAAAAAAATTACCAACATAGGAAGTGAAGCAGATATTGCTGTGACTAAACCTTTTTTTAAAAAAAAAACTTAGACCATAAAGAATCTA
The DNA here is from genome assembly GCF_902729225.1 of Pteropus medius. NCBI lineage: Eukaryota > Metazoa > Chordata > Mammalia > Chiroptera > Pteropodidae > Pteropus > Pteropus medius. Next base: position 44,292,889 of record NW_024340849.1, on the reverse strand, counting down.
TCAAAACATCTTAAGATGAACTCCTTTTCAGCCTTTTAGTTTTTCTTCAAATTTATTTTTGTTTGTAGGGTTTTTAGTTAATCCCCAGTGAACTGGAAATATGCGCATTTAAAAATTAAAAGAGCTGTTTATTGGCTTAGTTGCCAATTAGAGAAAAAGGATGTAAATGGAACATCACACCTGTAGCTGTTCAGTCATTTTTAGTACATTGTGTGTGAAATTCAACTCCTCAAGGCAGCTCCAGCCTTGGGCTGCGTTTTTATCTACTGAGTCACATGGGAGGCAGGAGGGAAGATGGTGGCGGAGCCAGTCTCCTAGGCGTTAATTATAAAGGATTTGAGGCTCAGTTGGGGAACACTTTCAGTGCTTCAGGCACCCAGTGAACAGCCCTGGAGTAAAGACTCTCTTATCAGTCCTTTCAGAGAACTGGATGAGGCACTATTCTCAAGCGGCTCATTTGTGTGCCAGTGAGATCTTTTAAGAACAGTCTTTGTATTCTCCATCCATTACTAGCAGCAAGATGAAAGCTGATGCATTACAGTGAAAACAGAATAATTACTTGGCCTCACGTTTGTATTGAAGGATGAAAAAATTCAACAGTCTGTCAAAACCCCGAAGCATAGAAGGATCCAGAGTGCCAGAGCAGCTCCCATTACCTCTCTCTGTAAGAGTTGTGATAAGAGGTATGAACGCTTAGTAATTAATTGTGGAGTGACGAAGAATCCATGATATGGAAATGTGAAAACCAAATTCTATTAATTTGGCTTTGGAATACAGAAATGTCCCAGAAAGTGTCAAGATTAAAAAGGAAAACTCATCAAAGTTAGCATATTCTATGTGGGGAGGAGTTGAGAGCAATTAACTGGTTTTTATTTCTGTTCAGTGCAGTGTACCACAAAAAAGCCAAGGGCTTTAGGGGTCAGACTGACTTAGATCTAGTTTCCCAAGATATCATTTGTAGACATGGGACTTAGGGCATGTTTATGTTAAATGAGGCTGACATATTCATTCATTCATTTTTGTATTTAAGGAACACTAGCCCACCAATAATGGTTACTTTGTACAATTTTATAAGTATTGAATGGAAACAATAATAGAATACCTGGAATTTTCCTGTGTATTTGATTTCTTTTTCTTGTAGCAGAAGTGCTTTTCATATTTATTGACTTAATCAAATATGATTTCTGTTGTGCGAGTATTCAGGCCTCACCACCAAGAACTCCTTTCTAAGGCAAGATACAAATATTTACAGGCAGCTTACCTACCTGGGGCCTTGAAAGGTCTATTTCCCTTTGCTTTCTTCTTATTCTCACCACATGTGCTTCTGGTGACCAGTTTTGGGTGCCTGCATGAAGCTTGCTATTAGGAGCAAACCACAGAGATAAAAGCCTTGATACGTGCATGCAGTTACAGAAAATGGACAGGTCAGATCCGTGTTTTGTTCATCTGAATTTACAGGGCTCCTGGGTATAAGTGAGACCTGCTATACTGTCTTGTATTCCTGAGACTCGGAAACACAGACTGTTCCTTCATTCATTGTTTATCGGCTATTTGTATGCAACAATTTCCTAGACACAGAATTAGAGCACAGGTATTTGTCGTTTGGTTGTTTTGAGATAGCCATTCTTGTTTCAGTTGTCCTCAACCATGTTTTTGACACCTGTGACAGGAAACTCGAATCATGGATTCTCCCCCAGATATCCCATATCAGAGGGTATATTGCCCCACCCTGAGGTGCAAAGATTGGGAGTTGAAGCCATAATCTCTCCCCTGTTTTTAAAATGAATGGTTCTGTGAGGGAGACCCATTTTAGATTGTATAGAAGAGTGCTTACTTGGTGGTAGATGACTGTACAGAGAATGACTCTGGTTTAATTTATTCACTGTCTCTGGTTCACACCTCACTTCTCACAGATGCAGAGTCAGATGTTGGGTAATAGAAAAAATATGCTCCTGCATTAGTGTGCCAAAGATATCTTTTTGCTAATATGTTCTTCTCAAAGATAGAATTGGCCAACAATACAGAGGAAATACACTATCTCCTTTTCTCTCCTGTTTTGATTTTAGCCATGGCATTCTTGAACATTTTAAACAATGGAGTTGGACATTTATGAATTGAAATATATACGTTACTGGCTTCTTGTCAATTCAAGCCCTTGACTACCAGAACCTTTAAAGTTGGAACTAATTAAAATTTAGGCTTCTTTATTTGAGGCTTAAAGCCACTATCAATCACTTCAAAGTTATAAACTGTCGAGAAGCTGGAAGCAAGTCAGTACCATTCATGTTTTCTCTAGAAGCAACAACAATCGTTTATTTTCTTGTTTTCCTGGAATAAAATGACAACCTGAAACAGAATTTCAAAGGCTCACACTAGATTAGAAAACTCTTTTTAAAGGAACAAACTAGTACTATGATGTTTTATGTGTGTATTTATAGTGATAGGTAGGTGGGAAAATAGTCTTTAAAATAATATATAATTTTATAGAAGTTTGAATTTACTAATTTTTGACTTAAGTAGAAGAGTAAGGTAGCATGCTAGCAATATGGAATTTTAGATGATCATGTAAAACAATAACTTTGAAAAGTCCAGGTCTGAAATAGGAATCGGAGGTTGAGAGTAGATTTTATTGGTACACTGAAGTGTATAACTTGTGAGCTCTGTTATAGGGGGCAGAAATTCAGTTTTCATTCTTGGCTCTTTGCTTGTTATATGACCTTGGGCAAGTTATATACAGACCTTACTGTCCCCATTTGTCCTGTGGGGTAACATGCACTTCTGGGTAGTCGGGAGTGAGCTTGTATGAGGAAACCTCAAGGGTTTCTTAGCACTGCACATTTGTGTGTTCCCTGTGAACAACTTCCTTGGCTTTCTCTAGCACCATACCCTCTTAATTAAAAAATAATAAAAGCTCAGAAGATTTAAGAGAAATTATTTCAACTGTCAAACTCATGACAATCCTATACATTTTAGAAATCGAACTTTCCTTTTGAAAAACTATAAAGCAGTATTTTATAATATTTGCAGAGAGTTAAGAAGCAAATATGCTGTGTTTGATCTATACACTGAGGCCATAATGACAGGTTTTTCCTTAGAAAGAGTAATTTACGGTTAACAGAAAATGGTCGTTATATTTAGCTTATTCTCTTACACTTTCTAGGGTTCAGATGACATAGGCGCTGAACACTCTGCTCTTATGTATTTCATTGGCATGCTGAAATTTCCATTTTGATTTAATTTTTTGCTTAAAACCTCAAGAACACTATGTGAGGGCCTTTGGCTAAGAGAAATGAGGTCATAGTCAATTCTGAACCTTCCTTCAATGATAGGAACATTAATGAACTGTGATAAACATAGCCATCAGGAAACTGAATTCATGTATTCATGTTAACCCCTGAAAATAAATAAACATATATTTGGCAGTTTCCAGGACCAGGTCTTTAAAGTATTTCTGCTGTATATTAAATAATACATTAAAATGCTTGTCACTGTGGAAAAATGCAAATATGTTTTTGCAAAACACTGCCTTGTGCTTTGTGAGGTGGTTTTTTTTAAGTCCAAGCCAGGGCAAGACAGGATTTACGTGTGGACAACTTAGACATGTAAATTTAGCCCTTTATGAGCACCAGCAGGAGTCTCACCTATTCAAGTCCCTGATAATGACAGCATCTCAGTGATAACCATGTCAGAATCTCAGGGAGACTAAAATTTTTTGCTGGATTATGTGTTAGAGGAGCATATAGATACAGAGGCCATTTGGCCATTATTAGCTTCTCAGATGAACCCTAGAAACACATTCTGTATCAAAAGGCCAAAGCTTTTCTTGTTAATCTGTTGGTTTTTTGGAAGTCTGAAGCTGTCACTTAGACCACAAGAATACATTCTTTATCAATGAAGCCAGGCACTGCTTCTCATCTGAATTAGAAGTTTTTAAAAATGACTGCTGATGACATAGAGCTCACTGATGGTTTCCCGTGTTAAAGGTGATGGAACACCACCTAGGAGAATAACTGTTTAAACTTGATGTTTGTTTGTTGGTGAGCTCCTCGCCTCTTGGAGATTGCACTATTTGCAGTCTTCTCACCACTGGGGATCCCTGTATTTATTAGAGACCTAACATTTATAAGAGATTTTACCAACCAGCTCAGTCCATTTCCCGTGTCTTCACCAAGCTCCAGTCAGAGGTTCCAGTGGCACTTGAAGGACATTACTTATTTCATTTCTTCTCCTACTACCCTGTTCCAGCATTTTCTCTCACCTGGGCTTTTGCCATAGCCTGCTAACTAACTGCTCTCCCTGCTCCCACCCAGCTCTTTTACTCAGAAGCCAGAGCGATCTTTTAAAAGCATCAATATGACCCTATCATTCCTCACTTTAATATGCACCGTTGCATTTTACGTTAAACCCAACTTCATAAACTGGCTTATCAAGGCCGAAAGGATGTGATCCCAATTCACATCTTCTACTTCATCTTGTACCTCCTGGGCCCCAGCTTCCTTGACCTTCTTTTTGTTCCTTGACCACACCAAGCTCATTTCTTCCTTAGGGCCTAGGCACTTCTTCCTGGAAGGCATTATCCCAACCCTTGTATCTTCACATGGTAGATTCTTCTCTCATTCAAAAAGCTGCTTAAACATCCTCTCTTTGGAGAAACCTTCCCTACCCACCCAATGTAAGTGGCCACCCATCTGCTTTAGATTGGATTATCTAATAACATCTATCTGTAGCTGACACTTTTTATTTCCTTTTCTCCTTCAATTAGAATGGAGGCTCCACTAGAGCAGAGACCTATTTATCTTTATCTGATGTATCCCCAAGCTTCAGAATAAATATTCCAGAAATGTTTCTTGAAGGAGTGAATTAATGAATGAAGAAGTGATGTTACCAATATTTCTAGCCTTAACTGATAAATATCCAACCAGAAGCAAAAAACTCGGTTAGTTTGTGCAGCCATGTCATTGACAAATGTATACTTTCCTTTAAAATATCAAAAGAACCTCAGATCTGTAGGCTCCTTCTCCAACCTCTGGAGTTCAGGAATCCCAGTTTGGGAACTTCCTTGCTTTTAACAGAATCATAACACAAACATCCAGAACAGAACCTTAATCACTTCTTCTGTCACTCTTTCTGTAGATTTAATTTGAAAATAGTTTTGTCCCCTTAGAAACCCTGCCTATCTTACTATTACTGATGTCATTGAATTTTATTAACATCCTTCACTAAAGCAAGTCCCCCTTCCTCTAGAGGGCGAGCCAGCTGCTTCCTTGGTTTATTGAAATGTATTTAGGGGATTTGTGAGAACAAATATTTCAAAAGTATAAGGAATTTTATACCCTGGTACTTGGCACCAGGTGAATTCTGAAATATGAATACATATTTGATAAGGTGGACACTTGCATAGTCATCATATTTATCTTTATCTCTCTTCCAAACTGCATTTATTAATTCCATATACACACAGATCTAAACATTTTGAACTTACAAAGAAAATCTAACAGCTTACTGAAAATAAACCAGGTTTTCCCAATGTATTAAGTAAACTAAGATTCTTTCCTTCAGCTTTTTTGGATTATCTGGGTAAAGTATTGTTTCAGTGAATTAAGACCTTAATAGACTCAAATAGTTAATGAAACCTTTAGCTACCCATGCAGTGGGAGGTGGTCTTTCTCAGTAGAATGCTGCTGATTGCCTGCCCTACTTGCTTTATGTCCTTAGGTCAGTAAGGTCAGTTAGTATATATCTTCACTTTTCTTGGAGGACAGAATTTCTTTAGATTTCATGCTGTTAATACAACGTCTCTGATTCTCAGGAATCCTAAAATGTCAGAATCTTAGAATGCAAAGGGAAGCCAAATTCCATTGAGATCACAGAGCATGTGGCAGAGTTGAGGCCAGAACTCAGTCTCTCCCGGCTGATTCTCACCCTCCTGCCCCATCAAGGCTCTGCCCCATCATGGTGCCTCTCCTGTGCTTTTAGTTATTCCAGATTGCTCTTATGTCTTCCTGAAGTAGTCTGTGATTTTTAATTGCATCTAAAGCTTACAACTAGTCATTTAACTTGGGACTAATGGTATGTGATTATTTTCTCATCAAACAAAGATTATTTTCATGGAAGCCCTCCTTGCCCACCGCAGACTTGTTGAAAGTTCCTGGCCTTCTGTGAGCTTAGTTCTTCTACCCTGGGCACTGTGATTGGTTGCTCCTCAGGGTAACCTGTTAAAATGCTTATTCTTTGAAGCAGGAGACTGTGGCCTTGTTATTTTTTGTCTTGTTTAGTGTTTAAAATTCTCACACAGAATTGTAGATGTACCATGCTGTTATGAAATCTTTGTCTCCATACTAATAGGTCTTGGAAATACTCTGCAAGTTTTACAGTGATCATTTTGTAAGTAATTTTTGAATTATGTCATCTTCATAAATACTCCAGCTTTCTTCTTCTTCTGTAATCTTAAAAAGTCAGTCAGCTGGATAGGGTTTGGTGTATTGGCTTACAGGATTTGAACTTAGTATGGCCAATAAGCTTAATTTTTAAAAATCAGAATTGTCTCTGCTGTTGGTCACAAACACTTAGGGTCTCGACTCTTTATTGTCGAGTTTTCAAAGATGTTTTATAATGCCTAGACCTGAATCCCACTATTTTGTGCTTTGAGGAGTAACTGGTCCACTGCTGCCTCATCAAAGCCAGCTTGGTGTATTAGTTTGGTCTAATTTTGAGCTGAAACAGTAGAAGAGTCCAGCTGACCCTTTCCGATGATAGTCATCCTTGTGGCTGCCAGAGTGGTCTCTGTATAATGAGACGAAGTCTCCTTAATGAATATGAGGCCACCTTGCAAGACCTGACTTCTGCTTGGCTAGTCTCATCATCTCTCATCACTCCCTTATGTTCTGGCCACAGCAGACCACATGTCCTCGCACAAGAAAGTGCATTGTGATTTTTCATGCTGTTCTGCTCTTAACTGATTGGTAACCTCTGTTTAGAACATTCATTTGTCTTCTTTCTTTAAACACAATTCCAGAGATGAAATTGACAGATGTGAAGCAGATTGAGTGGGAATAAAAAGAGAGGTGGCATCCCAATCCTATTATGAGCAGCTGGACAGATGGAAGTCCATCTACTGAAATGGAAAGACTGAAGTAGACCGGGGGGCTTGGAGGATGGGGGTGGGGGATCAAGGGTGTGGATGGACATGTTCAGTTTTAGGTGTGTCTGAGATCTCCAGGTAAGAGAGGTGAGAAGTAGAGTTGTATATGTGTATATGGATCTAAAGCTCAGAGAGGTCACAAATTGAGGCATCCGTGTTTTAGAACTGTCATTATATTTGAAATGAAATGGCGGAGCTCTCCAATAAAGAGGATTTGAAGCATGTGACTGATTCCTAAAGAACTGCAAAGTTTAGAGATCGAATAGGAGAAATGGGCTATAAAGAAGCAAATGGAAATGAGAAGAGTAGCCAGAAAAGGTAGAAGGAAAACCTAGAGAGCATCAGAAACATAGAGAACATGAAGATGAGAAGGGACGTCATATAGGGTTTATCGGCTTGTTGGGAGGTCACTGGTAACCTTAATAATGTTTACTAGAATAATGGAGGATGCACTTGACCTTTGGACAACCCAGGGTTTGGGAGTCCTGGCGCTCTGGGCAGAGGAAGCCCTCCTACAGCTAGCTGCACTGGGATCTCTGCATACACAGATTCCCAACTGCAGAGTTGGTTGACCCTTGAACAACTCAGGTTTGAACTGTGTGGGTCAATTAAAAAATATGGGCATAGGTGGACTCACGCAGTTCAAACCTATGCTGTTCAAGGGTCAACTGTACTCTGAAGAGTGAGTGAGAGGAAGGATGTGGTGACAGCATGGGAAGAAAATTCTTTCCATAACGATGGCTCTAAAGAATAGTGAAGAGGTGGGGCTGTACTGGAGAGGCAGAGATGGGGGTTGTAGAAGGTAGAACAGGAGACCAAGTGTAGATTGATTTGATTTCTTGTGTGTGTGTTTTTAAAGATGGATTATACTAGGGCTCCTCCGACCCCGCTTTTTTTAATGCAAATAGAGTCCAGTAGAGAGGCCAGAGGATTTTACTGTCTTTTAGTTTGCTTGCAGTTGATGATTTTTAGTGAACTAATGGATAGGATTTAGTTGTTTCAAATTCTTAAGCTGAGTATGTATGTATACTAGCTTCTCATTCTATAAGTTTATATTTGAGCTATAAGAATGAAAAAAGCTTGTTTTTTATACATTTTTCCATTGTAGTCCTACATTTCTATATGTAGGTAAATGGTAAGAAGAGTTTTTCTCTTACAAAATGCTTTGTTATTCCATAGGAATCCTGTATTACATATAAACAACAGATTCATATTAAGCATTTTCCTGCACTGCCGTAAGTTTATGTCTTTTAATAAAATACCACTGAATTTTCATATCGGCAAAAGAGGTAGGTAAATTTGAATAGAGAAGCTAATTTAGCAGTTATTTAGTTAGGAGATAGGGATTTTAGAGATGCTACTTCTAAAAGTGGAAAAGATGGGGATAAACCGACTTTTTTTTTGCCTCTGTGGAACAAAACATTTGAGCTGGAAAGTAAAAAAGCCTGGGATGCATGACAATGCCCATTTTTTGTAGGTGAAATGAATTGTGAATTGTGAATATGATTTCATTTACACCTGCATGCTGCTGCCTTTGAAGCTCATTACCATTTCCTTTGGCAGCATTTAATAAATATATCCCTAAGAGAGTCATAATGAAACGCAATTTATGTTTCTGGAAAAGATAAAGGACTCCTCTTGCCATCATCCCAGCATACTTAATGAGTGTTCTTACTTTAGCTTTTTGGATTTGGAGTTTCTAGGCATCTAACCTTTTTAGCTTAAGCAAAACACAGTAAGATAAATTTAGTATAAATTAAGGGCACGGTTTGAGCCAAAACTAAACAAGCATTTTGTATCACTTTCTGTTTGGGATTGTGGGTAATGGTGTTTACTTTCAGTGACTGAATTAATCAACGGCTACGTTTAGTCCAAAGTGAAGATAACAGGAGAAGAGAAAGGAACATTGGAAAATAGTAATCTTTAATGAGTTGGAAAGAAAAATGTGTGATTTGAAGTGTCAAGGGTCGTCCAAGAAAGCACGGAATGAGTATAAGAAAAAGAAAAACCAAAGTAATGCAAAAATTATGAAAATCCAGTTTTAAAAATGTTTTGGCATTGGGTACAAGATTGGAGGGGCACACTAAGATTATTAAAATGATGAGTTAAAGTTAGAAATACTGTAGTTAGATGCTTATGATTTTGATTGCCGTTTAAAAAAAAAAGTTTATTGCTTGCTTATATTGGCATATTGGCATATGGGGAGGAAAAAAGACTATTTTTAAAAGTTTTGAAATTAAATTTACTGATCTAGGCTGTCAATACCTTTCACTCGTAGGTACAATATGAACTGATGCCCTTTCAGATATGTGGAATTAAATATTGATTTTAGTGAGATTCCAGAATTCCAAAGCCTTACATTTTTAAGTTTTATTACTTTACTTTCTTTCAACAGAAATGAAAGTTTTATTATATTAAAATTAGTAAAAAAACAGCAATGATTTTCATTCATTATATTATACATATAGCCAGAAAAAAATAATATACTTAGGAAATATTTGACAAGGACGTAGGAGTTTATTTGAGGTTTGAGGTTCTGTGATTTTTGTGATATGTGACAGGTAAGGTATTATACGGTGTATTTATTATTTAAATAGCTGATTTGTGGCTGGGCTGTATCCACTTTGCATTTTCAGCTTTTGTATAGCTGGCTCTCTCCCTTAGGGACAAGTCATGGAATTAAAGACAAAAGCAGGTGCAAAATGGTTTCATGACTAGAATAATAACACTGAAACTCAAAATTGGGGTATTTCTTTACTAAATTTGTCCTTCCATGACAAGTATAGTGAGTCCAGGGACTAATGTTATGTGTTACAAAGATTCCTATTTTAACACATATTCGACAACTTTTTAAAGTTTAGAGTGCATCGATACGAGATGTATAGACTACAACTACATTTATATAAAAATTCCCTAGGTTTAAAAAGTGGTGAGGAAGTTGGAAGAGGATGGTGAAGGAGGTGACAGACTTGCTGTCTTAAACTGAAAGAAGAGGTGCAGGTTCTTTCACTGCTCCCTCCACCACCATCAGCCCCTTTCTCCACACCCATTTCACTTAGTCATCACTAACTTCTAGTCTGAACCCCGCGTTTTATGGAAGAGGAAGTAGGAGACTAAAAAATGTAAGTTGATCACACAGATCGCACGTGACAATGTATTTGCTGCTGATTATTTTATTATATCCATAAAAATTATACATAGATTTTAAAGTGAAATGAAATGAAATGTTTATAGTTTGAAAAATGATTCTGGTTTTCTGCATCTGTAACAGTTTAGACATCTAATTAAGTTAGAGCCATTATTTGCTATAATAATAACAGAGGATCCTAAATATGATAGTCATAGGAGATACTGAAGGTATCCAAATTTTTTAAAATGATCTGATTTATATGCAAGAACTGTGCAGTCCAGGAAAAATTAAGCATCTTTTAAAATAGGCTTTTTCTAGTACTTATTGATGTTTTTTTAAGTTCATGATCTGGTGACTTTTTGTTTGTCTCTAAACCATCTAAATATTTTCTCTTTTTGTGTTTTTGATAAAAGCCTTACTGTGAACAGACCAATGATGTCTATTACCTTGTGCGGAGATTTCAATTCTGAAAGTCGTAACTGAGTTCTGTTTTCCGTAAAACATAGAAATACCTGCTCTTTATCCATTTAAGAGAGATTCTAAAATGATTATTGACTATAAGGAAGAGTTATTACACTTTTCACGTCTAAATGCATAGATGTGATCGTGGGTTTGATTTTATCGTTTAGTCATTCATCAAATAATTATTGAAATATCCACTGTGTCGTAGGTAAGATGTTGATATAGTAGTCACCCCCTACCTGCGGTTTCGCTTTCTCTGGTTTCAATTACCTGCAGTCAACCACAATCTGAAAGTGTTAAACGGAAAATTCCATAAGTAAACGGTTTATAAGTTTTAAATTGCCACTGTTCGGAGTAGTGTGATGACATCTTGCTCCATCCTGCTCAGGACATGAATCATCCCTTTGCCCAGCGTCTCCATGCTGTATACAACCCCTGCCCATTAGTCACTTAGTAGCTGTCTTGGCTATTAGATTGGTTATCAGACATTTTGAGAGAGACCACATTCACGTAACTTTTATTACAGTATATGGTTGTAATTATTCTATATTATTATTATTGTTGTTAATCTCTGACTGTGCCTAATTTATGAATTCAACTTTATAATAGATATGCATGCGTAGGAAAAAAAAATAGTATATATAGGGTTTGGTACTATGCGCAGTTTCAGCCATCCACTGGGTATTCCTCGCAGATAAGGGTGGACTACTATACTGGGTATGTTGGGATATAAACACACACGATTCCCACCCTTGAGTATAAGGGAAGGAGGTTACAGGAGGGTTGAATAATTAAAAATTTGGTAAGTTCTAGGAAGGAAACAATGAGGCACAATTAGAATAACTGTGTAAAAAAGGGCAAGTGTCTCTTGGCCAACACTTGAGGAATGGGGAGTTGGCCACATGAAAAGCAGAGGAAAAAATGTTCTCAGCAAAAGGAATAGCATAAATAAATATTTATTTCAATAAATATTGGAGAGTTTTTTGGTGATTTTCTTACTACCGTGAAGCAATCATATCGACTATGCTAGGCTACCATAAAGCAATCATATTGTTGCCGTTTCATTATCAGTGCATTAATCATGACATCTGTAAGTAAATATGAATTTCTTTTTCACAATAACTTCATTTTTGATGTCTGGCGTTAGCAATAAGTGTAATATCTACAGCGCTTTGTATCATAAGACAATATCGATGTAGCTACTGATATGATTCATCTTGTAAATATATGATGTAAACTTATGGTATTGATAAATACATACAGTATTATAAATGTATTTTTCTTATGATTTTCATAATAACTTTCTGTCTCACTTTATTGTAAGACTATAGTACATAATACATATAGCATACAAAATGTGCATTAATCCATTGTTTCTGTTATTGGTAAGGCTTCTGGTCAACGATAGGCTATTAGTAGTTAAGTTTTGGGGAAGTCAAAAGTTCTGTGCAGATTTTTGACCATGGCAGGGGCTCGGTGCCTCTGACCCTGCTTTATTCAAGAGTCAGTTGTATTTTGGAAGAATATATGTATACGTTGAGAAAGTTTATAGCTTGAAAAACTTTCCTATATTAGATAAGGAAGATATGGGAAAGGAAAATGTCAGGGGTGACTTCTGGAATTCTGGTTTGAAGGAATAGCATTGCCATTTTTTGAGGTAAGGAAGATGAGGAGAGGAACAGATTTGGGAGAGAAAAATCAATAGATAGCTGTGAGGAATGTCAAGTGGGCAGTTGGATACTAGTTTTAAAAGATCGGAACAGAGGTTTGGACTAGAGATATGAATATGTGAACTGATGGCTTATAGAAAGTATTTAAAGCCCTGGAAAGGATATCATAAGCTGGAGAGGAAATGAGAGAAGAGAAGAGGGCCTAAAATGGAGTTTTCCAGCACATTCCCACATTTAGAGGTTGGATAAGGAATAAGCCTATAAAAGAGAATGAAAAAAAGTAGCCAGAGAGAGAGGAGAAAAGCAGGAGAGCGTGGTGAATTCTGAATCCCAAGAGACAGAAACATGTTGACAAGGAAAGTCTCATCATCATGTTGGGGCTGCTAAAAGGTCAGATGAGTCAAGAACAGACAAGAGCTGATGGTCAATTGCATTGACCACAAAAGCCACCCCAGTGGAGTCAGACAGGAGTGGCTGCAGAGAAAGAGGAACTGAGGAAGAAGACAGTAAGGGTCAACAGAAATGTTTTTGAGAAGTTATGAGCGGAAAGCAGAGAACTGTGGTAGTGAGATCAAGGATAGGCTGTTTTGTTTTGCTAAGATGGAAACCACTAGCGAATGGCTGTATTTTGTAGGATTTTAGTCTGTAGAATGTCTATTAATGTGGGCTAGTATACTGAGGTTCAAACCAGAAAGAAGTTTATTTCTGCCTCATGTAACAATCCACAGTAGGTGGGCTCTGCTTGTGCTCCATGAGGTCATCCAGGGATCCAGGGTGAAAGGGGTGGCCCTGGCATCCTCCTGAAATTGGGGCCTCCGTGTCTGGGTCTATGGCGACCACTTTGGTCGTTATTTTTCAGCTAATGGGAAAGAGAAATCTAGGGTAAGTGGTTTTGCCTTTATGAAGATGACCTAAACATTGAGTACATTTTCTCTGTTGTCTTGGTCCAGACTTAATCACATGGCCACAGCTTACTGTGGTCCCAAGCTGGGTGGAGGAGTACCGGCAAAAACTGAAAGTTTAGTTACTAAAAAGAAGATGGAGAAAATGGATTCTGGAGAGAGTCTATTTTTGCCACAGACTCTGACCACCTTGTGGTGGGGATGGGCGTTACAACATATTTATCTCTTTCTAAACCATAAGCAGTGCTTGACATATATTTGGTACTCAATAAGAGTTTGGTGAATTGAACTGATTATTGAAACTAATCTTCCCCTTCTGAAAGGTAGAATTCAATTGTAGGTTCCAGTGTTTTTTCTTTAGGCTCCTACCACTTTCCAGCAGAACCATACAAAAAAGAATATAATATTTACTTTTAAGATTTGCTTGAAAATCTAAAATGTAATGTAAGAGGAAAAAAGAAAATGTGTTAGTTTTATTTGGACTTGATATTTACATAGCCTTTGGGCAATCGAGCACATGTCAAGTTTATATGTCTTTTATTCAACAGAAAGAATAACTAGTGATTGTTAAAAAATAACCCTAAATAGAAGCATAGACATAACATTTAGTTTATAACATGTATTGGTATGTATTTGTAATAAGTGTTCCCTTCTTCAAATCGTTAAACATATTCCATTGTGTATTGTGAAGAAAGGAACTAAATGGTTTTACAATGGAGTTTTATTTTGAGTAATTTTACATTATGCTAATGGGTGTATGATATGCTTAAAACATTACAGTAGCCATTTGCTCATATTTTTACCACAGAATTAGAATTAGGAATGGAAATTATATGACACTCAGTTTTGTGTTTTTTTTTTTTTTTTGAGACAGTTCTCACATACATACCTAAGATAAGAAATTACTTTAAATGAGATAGTAACCATTGACATAACAGCCCTGTTGCTGCTTAGAGCAAAAAACTGCCTTAAAATTACATGTCTATTAATGGGGGGTGGAGGGGGAGTAATAGCAGAAAATAAGTTCTTTAAATATGACCATGTTCAACTCCCTCAGTTAGCAAATGTGGAAACGGAGGCAAAAAATACTTAAGTGTCTTGACTAGCAAGCAATTAGAAGATGGTGGTTATGTTTTATAAGGTCTTTTGTAGGCTGTAAGATTATTATAAATTAAAACCTCTTGTTTCTTATGAGATATCTCCCTTTTAACGTTCAAGGAACATAGAAGGAAGACAGGAAGAAGCCTATGAGAATTAACCTGTGAGGTAGGGAGGGTGACTCTGCCTAGCTTTCCTCCAGTCATGGCCAGTGTTTGTCCAGTAGGGGACAGATTCCATGTCACTGGAGAAGCCCCTGTTGTAGTTATGGTTGCTAATTCAAAAAGGGATAACAGAATGATGAGAAATCAAAGAAGAAAGGCATTCGTTCATGTAAGAATGGAGAGATTCAGGGGTTGAGAGCCGCCAAGCAGGGCCCCTGTGTAGAGATAGGAAAGGGAAAAAGGAATGAGAAAGAATATGCGCTTCCATTATTAGATCACCCTTCCCAGAGATTAAGATATATATTCAGCTGAAGTAGCAAATTCATTTTCCTGAAATTAAATATATCTATTATACAATTATTATGGAGTTACTTTAATGTCATTTTACAGTCATCTGTGGCAAAATTCTAATGAGTAATACTTGTAATCATTACAGATCAACTTTTATTTCTAGTTAAATGTTAATTTTGAACCATTTACGGGCACTCATCTTCACAGTAAATTTGACAAGTCACCTATTAGTTGTGCGCAATAGGATTGTGCTTTGATTGTTAGCATTTCTCCATCTTTCCTACTGTGATGCTCTGCAGCCTTTCACATGTAGCATCCTAGTTTTCTTGCCTAGGGAAGGTAATTGCACTGAGTAATGGGACTTTCCCTTTTTCTGCTTGCAGAACAATCAACCATGACAACCGAATCCGGCTCAGACTCAGAATCCAAGCCCGAGCAGGAGGCTGAGCCCCAGGAGGCCGCCGGTCCGCAGGGGCGCGCGGGGGCGCAGCCTGGGCCGGAGGAGCAGCGCCAGGCCTTGGAGCAGTTCGCGACTGCAGCGGCGCACAGCACCCCAGTAAGGAAGGAGGTGAGGTCCCCAGGGCCCATGCCACCCATTTCCCCTGCAGCTGCTGGCATCACCCAGAAAACCAATTAAAGAATGTTTACTGAGCTTTTGCAGTGTCTGGGCTGACCTTGGTCTCTTAGCACTAGAGGAAATTATGAGGGGTCATCTTTGCCCCTTCTCGTCTCAGGCAGATGAAAATTTACGTTATTTTGAAGCTTTCAATGAATGACATTCCACAACCTTGCTTGGTAACGCCTTTATTTGATGAAAGCACTTAACTAACACTGAAATCTGACTGCAAGATTATTGGTTTAATCTGGGTTTATAGGAAGGCTAGACACCACACTGAGGGCTTTAATTATGCTCCTGATTTTTATTCAAGCCAAGGGGTTAGAGCTATTTTTATTTTTCCCAGGTGTCACTCTGGCCCTAATGTTGCCAGCTACTCTAATGGGTCTCTTTCTCTCCCCTATGTACATGTATATTTTCAACTCTACATCCAGACATGTTTCAGTTGTCACATGTAATGTGAATATTTCTTTTCAAAGTTTCCATATAAAAAATAAAGCGTGGTTTACACCTGGGCCTTGAATGAATCCATGTTTAAATTTCTTTGGCTTAAAACTTCAGAACTGGAATCAGCATGTTTTAGAGTGCTCACATGTGGCAAGGACATCTGGAGTACCCTGCAAATGATTTACCTTTCATAAGTCAGATATATATGTGTATCAAGCTAGAAATTCTAGACCATATGAGAAAAGAGACATGAAATGTTAGTGAAATTCTTTGGAAGGCACAAAACATTATTATAACATTAAACTACAGTATATATTTACAACCTGATTACTTCTTTTCCCGTGGTGTTTAAGTTCTGCTTTTAAACAGTATTAAGAATAACATTTATTTTCACACTTTATATAGATCCTCTGTCTGATCTAAGATGTTTGCGATGGGGAGCTGGAGGTTATCCTTTCAACTTGTTAAACGAAATCTGAGGCGCTGTTGTCGCCGTCATAATGTTCCCGTACATTTTCTTTCCTTTTTATGGAGGAGAGTGGTGATAGTAGTGTTTGAAAAATGAAAAGTAGGGGATAGTTGTAGAGAAGGAAGAGTTCCTATACCCAGACATGCTTAACTATTAAATATACTTTATCTTCTGTAGTCAGATGTTTGAAACAAAGTCAGAGAAATATACTGAGCCTTTAGTGGGAAGATGACTGGTTGCAGAGTGAAGAGGCCTAAGTTAGTCCTGTCTTTTCCCCTAGTTATTTTAGAAGTAAGGAGAATTTATTCTAGTCCTTTGGGCCTCGGCGCCCTCATTTACAAATGAAGAGATCAGAAAAGGTAATTTCCTAAGATTCTTTGATTCATACTAGGAGCCCAGTTATGTCTGATGTAAAACAAAGTACATTTTGATATTTAGCGATAATTAAAACACTGGTTTTGGCTAGATTTGAATTTCAGCTTATTAGTTTGTGACTTTGAGAAAGTTTGTTAAGATTGCTCCTTGTGCCTCTTTCTCCTCATGTGCAAACAAAGGTAATAAAACCTACCTCCCAAAGCAGTTATGAGGATTAAATGAAACAGAAGATTTGCTAAAATGATTGTTACTGATATTTTTAAATTATAATACATTGTGTAACTTAAGACTGAATGACATTTTATTTAAGGTATTTGGTCTGCTCTTCTAGAGCTGTTAAAGTTGATTTTAAAATGTGCTTAAGGGCGAGGATGTGAAGTACAGCATAGAGAATATAGTCAATAATACTGTAATAACTATGTATGATGCCATCTGGGTACTAGACTTATCTGGGGGATCCCTTGTAAATTATATAAATGTCTAACCACTATGCTATACACTTGAAACTAATACAAAATAATATTGAATGTTAACTGTAATTGAAAAAAATTTTTTTAAATTTTTTAAAAGAAAAAGTAATAAAGAAAATGTGCTTAAGAGCCTCAGTGATGGGTTCATGTTTCAGTGTTAGGGAAAAGAGGCCTCCCTTTGAACAGTGGTGGTTTATGATGACTCTGGAAGTGACGTATGAGTAACCCAGAAAGCTTATTTTCATACAGATAATTTTATTTTAGTAGAGGAAAAATGAAATTTCATCTTCCTACTACATAGAAAAGTTGATTCCAGGTAAAATTTAAATGAAAATGTGGCTTCTGTTGACTTTATCTATAAGCTGAAATGTAAATTAAAAGTTAAAAAAATCTTCTGTAAATTATAAAGCACTTAACAAATATATGTTATGGTTATTGTTATAAAATTCCAAGGTTACCAAACTTTTAAAACACCTTATGGCTAAAATTGATGTTTTTTGACCTTTTGTACTGTTTTAATGTTTTGCTATGGAAAGACTAACAGTCAAAAAAAAAGTTGGACCCATTCAGACAGGTTTTATTTGTTTTAGCTGAGGCTTGCCTTCTCAACTACTTTGGCCTATGAAGTTGGTTATTCAATTTTTTTCTTGGTTTCTTTGCTCAGTAAATTGGTGTCTTTTTATTCTTAAGAACTTCTCAAGACTGCCTTGAATTCCTGGGCAATGTAGTAGAGGAAAGGACTGCATTTGTCACCTTCTAGATGGAAAACAAGATGGAAAACGCCATTCGAAACACAGAAATCTATACCTAAAATCTAAAATAAAAATACTGAAAAATAGCTCTGTGTGTTGTAAAATTATAGAGGCTAATAAAGAAAAAAAAAGTTGAAATGATAAGCTGTCAATGCTATGTTTATTCTCAAGCCCATGTACTTTTAACTACTAAGACGATAGTATATTCATGAGAGAGGAAATTTCATAATTATTCAAGGGACTAAACTGAATTTGGGAACCTATTTTTCTTGGGACTGTTATTGGAGGAATGCAATGATAGTCTGGCCTATGAGTTGAATTTGTACTGATACCTTTGATGGTCATTTAATAGATGGAAGAGGGGTGTAAAGATTCGACAGCAGTGCACAGGGACATTTCCAAGGAGATTGATTCAGGGAGAATTTTATTGTTGCATAGGACGTCTTCTATAGTTCTGAGTTTGGTATGGTCTAGACTGTTGTGATTTGAAAGCAGATTAAAGCATTTGGATAGATTTGATTTGTTCTTATACCAGCTCATTACAATGAGGGGAAGCAGACTTAGAGGATTACTTTTGATGAATTTCAGTGCTGCTGGCTTCATTGAATTGCTTTAGAGCTAAATCAAATATTTTAACAGTTATAAAATTATTGAGATTAATACTTGGAGTTCTCTAGGTCTTAAAATTTATAAGATACTTTTTATGTGTATGGGGTGGATATAGGTCATGGAATATAAAAGGATCCAGTGAATGAAGAAAATGGAGTACATTAGATAAAATCTAGATGATTTATTTTAAAGATCTGTACTAGCCAATGACTTTTAAAAAGTCGGGAGCCCATTTGTTTCCTTCTTTGCTCAGGACTCTTGATGGCATTTGCTAACTCGGTGCTTCAAAAGTAAATCTTGAGTCAAACTAAAATAAGGCCGTATTGGTGCATCTAAATAGCAGAAGTTATTTAGGCAAAACTGTTAGAATTATAAATACCCATATATGTGTATCCTTTTCTAATTTCCTAATTCAGATGTCTCTCACCCTTTAGGAAATAGAAATGCCTGTTGCTAAAGTGTTCTGGTATTGCCTGAGCAATGCACTGTTTATTTTCTGTCTTGCAATGAAAACTATTCATTGTTTGTTCTTCACAGGTCACTGACAAAGAACGAGAATTTGCTGCTGGAGCTGCAAAACAGCTCGAATATCAGCAATTTGAAGACGATAAACTTTCTCAGAAATCATCTAGCAGTAAACTCTCTCGATCTCCATTAAAGATTGTCAAAAAGCCTAAAAGCATGCAGTGCAAAGTGATACTTCTGGATGGATCAGAATATACCTGTGATGTAGAGGTAAGTGTATATTTTAAAACTTTTTTGTCCCTCATACTGAGCTCTGGGGAATGTTGGCATAAAACATATAAGATACCTATTTTTTCAAAATTCTGGAAAATCACTCAGACCCAGTTTCTAAATACAAAATTATTTCCAAAGTCTCTAACAGAGAATGCAATTGCTAAATATACATATATTATTCCCCCCCCCAATTTTACTATCAAAAGAAAAATATTATCTTTAAAAAAATCTCTAATACTTCCATGGTAGGAAAAAAACTGGTAGCCTTAAAAATTAAATTTTCTTTAATATCATGGCTATGAGCTAGTATTTAAATGAATTTGACCTTTTCTATTTGAATAAATTATGGCCAAGTCATTTGTTTATTGATAGAAGCTTGGAAATTTTTGTACATAGGAGCGGTGGGATAATTTGAACTGTGAATGTCCTTCTCATGCTTAGACAGTGAGTAATTTGTAAAATGCATATTGTGGTAAGCATTGCAACTGAATGTTCTTTTGGTTAAAAAAACTAAAATCTTCTCAGAGAAAGGACAGTTGAATGACTTTTGTCCAAGATGGTTAGCAAGCCCAAGCTAACCGGTGAGAACGAGACAACTATGCCTAGCCGTTGATATGGGTGACTGTTGAGTGTTCCGAGTATCATGGAGAGTACATGTGGGGAATGAACTCAAGCCATGGGAGCAGGTCTCCGTGTGCCCAACCCATGGCATCTTCTCTCCACAGCTTGGAAGAGCAGCTTGCTCTTATTAGCAAGATGATTGAATTTCAGATTTGACTTTCATTCAAAGACCTCAGTCCTCCAACCTCCAGCCCCTGTCTTTTGTCAGAGAGACATCACACATCCTTCTACACCAGCCCCTCCACCACATGCTTACACAATTCATCTCTCCCACTGTGTGTGTTGACAGTCGCTCCCAGGCACGGGCAGTGTATGCCTATGTTGTTCCACATTTCTGTTCTTCTTTTCTCATGACACAGCCAGCATGAAGCTCACCTGATTTCCCACGTCCCATATTCATTCATCTCCACTTTCTCTGTCTACAACCCCTATATCATTCCTATTATATTTTGCATAATGCACTCAGGCACTCACTCAATGCTTTTCTTGTAACAGAAGATTCAAATCCATTTCATGTTGATAATGTCAGTGAGGGTGGGAATAGGGTTAGGTTATTAAATTATTACAGATTGCAGGAACATAAGAAAATATTTTTTTGAAAATTATTAGATAAAAAGTTATTTAGTCTATCATATATATTCATAGAATTTTCATCATCATGTAACTTTGCAAATATTGATGTGTGAACTATATGCTGCAGGGGGTGAACTATATGTTCCAAGGACCCTACCTAACTGCACAGATCCATTTCTTGCATTTTCCTGGCTTCGATTTTGGCTAATTTCTTAGCCCAAAGTGTTCAGTTATTTATTTGGATATTTATTCTGGAAATGAGGATATACAATAACATACTTCTACCTATGTTTCATTATGAAGCTTAAAGGACTTTTATAACCTTAAGAGAGATTGTATATTTTTCCAGTGTGGATCCATTTTCATGAGAAATTGATCTAAGTCAAGAGAAGCTATTCCCCTTAACTTTAAAGAGTCTTTCTGTTGATTATATTATATGCTGGAATAAGTAGGGTTACCTGGCAGTCCTCTACTCATAGCTACCAGAGTTTTCTAAAGTAGAGGCTAGAAAAAAGTTTATAGTGTTTCACATGGGGAGAATAAATGCCACAGGACTGACCGAGGTTTGTGTAGTGCTGATCTTTTTGCTGAATTTAATGTATCTCATTCTTCAAATTCATTACAGATAATCTATAATTAACTTTGGATACAATTCAGTGTTACTGCTAATGTCACTGAATATGTTGAGTGGCAGTACAATGTTGGTCAGTTATTTTCCTTTATAATAAAGTATTTTTATAAATTTGACAGATTCTTAAAATTAACTTTAGTCTGGGACACAAAATCTTTGCCAACAGAATGTATTCAGTTTTACAACAGACACGATAGTAAAAAAAAAATGTGTTCAATACTGACATCACTGTAGAGAAGATGGAGAAATTTGGACATGGTGAAGTGAAATGGATTTATTTGTAGCTGACTAGTTGAATAAGAAAAATGGTCGTGAATCAGCATTGTGGTTCTCAAGGTGGGGATAAGATGCTAGTTGACAAAGCATATTCACAATGCCTCTTTAGATACAAACGGTGGAACATAAACCTTGGCTGGCAAGGTTATGGGGTGTAACAGATAAACAGAGGATGAAAAACTTTATACTACGGAAGAGATCCTTCAGTTTTTGCTCTTCTTTAAAATACGTTTTTATCAAAGTTTTGGATGAAGGCACCAAGAAAAATTATTTTTGAAGTGATCCAGAGCTTTCAAAGTGGCTAATGGCCTGTGCGTCAGAATCCAGGTTTCTTGCAAAGTGGACGGTGTGGAACATTGAAGCAAAGCAGCAAGATAATGTTCAGTAGGCATGGAGGTAAAACGTCCAATTTTAAAGATCAAGTGCAAAATAGAAATGTGTTTGGGGGAAGGGGTAGTCTGACTTAATGACAGTTTCGGTGAAACTCATCTTTGGATTTAAGTCAATTACAAACTCAACACAAACCACCTGAGCGGTGTAGCTGTCAGACACATTCACACAGTCACAGGCTGCTTCAATGGAAGCTGTAGCATTTGGTTTACCGAAGGCAGTGAGTTCCCTGTGCTGCAGAGGTCACCTCGCGGTGTCTTGTTTAGTTCACACGTGATAGGAATGCTCCAAAACCACCAGACTGGGGTGCAAAAATGAAATTGTCTCCTTGTAACCCATGATTCTAAGTTACCTCCTTAAACTTTCTGAACCTCAATTTCCTCATCAGAAAAACGGGAGTGAAAATACTTGCCTCAAAAAGGCATTATTGAGAACATTAAAGCTGATAATTTATTTGAACATTGTCTGGGATGTCGCATGTTCTTGATAAATGGTAGCTGTTGAATAACAACAGTGAATTCTACTTGAGCTTATTTGGGAGAGAGTTATAGGATGGTGAGTGATCTGAGAAACCTTCCCATGAGGACTGATGAGAGATAGAGCGTGTGTTGAATATAGAAAAAAACAAAATTTGGAGAGGACGGGATAGATAGCTAATTTCAGTTACTTGGAAAGGTGGTCATGGAATGTCTATCAACTTTTTTTTTTAACATATAGAAAGTAACACTAAAGCTACAGGAAGTCATATTTTAAATAAACAGAAGAGGAATGTTTTAAATGATTGCTGTCTACCTTGTAATATTATGTGCCCTGCCGTTAGGATTCCAACAGAAAGCGTAGGTACATTTATGGAAACCAACAGTTCCTCAGACCAGATAACTTCTAATGCCCTTTCCTACTCTAAGATTCATGGAGAAAAGAGGCAGATGCACACACAAATCTGAATTAAAGAAGCAGAATTGCTTCCCCAATCCCTGTCCCCAACACATGCGGTTGTAGTTGAATTAGGAACAGAATGCAGGAGATACACCAGGTGTAACTTTTGTTGCATTTAATAAGGCGTCAAAAAAGACATTTAACTTTAATGAAATCTTATGCCTGGGTGTTTCCCCATCGATTGTTTAATGCCTTCATTGCTTCACCATCAAAATCAACAAAGCTCAACTTTACTACGACTTTATCATTGGAATTTATAATCACCTATAAAGGAACCCCTGTGTACGTACACACACACACACACACACTCACTCACTCACTCACTCACTCACTCACTCACTCACTCACTGGAATAGCATAGCCCAGGTCTCTCTTCTTTTGAAACCACAAGGTAGCATTTACTCGCACCTAGCAGTGCTGCAGCGGGAGAAGCCAGAGACCTGGAGAAGCAGGATGCAAGGAGGATGGCTCTCTGAGAGCAATGGCTGAACTTGTATTAAGTCTTCAATTTCTGCCCCCCAATATTTTGATAAGAACCTCTTCCAGTTTTGCTGGCTTTTTCAAATTTTCTTCTAGCAGCAGGCTGAGATCTTTGTAGTATTCAGTATTTTAACATTTCAGAGACGTGTTCTTCAATAATTTTTTCAAATCCTTAGTCTCGATTATCTAAAATATAAAAAGATCTTATGAGTAAAATATAAGAAAAGATAACAAAAAAAAGTAAATTGATATATGCGTTTGGGAAATGTTTGCATACTACCAGATTTTATGTATGCTAACAAAATCACTAATACTGTCATTCTGTTAAAGAACCCAAGCAACTTCCTATAACCAGGAATGTTAATGTCTTGGCTGTTATTTCTTGACTATTTGTTTTAAAAGAGAAAATAAACAAAAATACTCTAGTCATGCACAATAGAGGAAATAGTGCTCCTCACATTTATTTTAGTACAGTTTCTTCTGTGTTTGGCAGACTCATTTGAGTCTGACTGATTAGCACACAAGATATTTCTTAATGACTATCCAATTAGAAATGTTTTCTCTTATTTGAGCAGCATTCTGATCTTAGTCTGATTTGATTTTAAGCAAATAAGTAAAACATGATCTGAAATTTGAGTTCATATTTCATAGTATGGGTTAGCTGCTGCATATAGACAATTTTTAAGCCATTTTATGGTGTAGTTTGGTTTCTTCTTTACAAGAAACCCAATTGGTGGATACTTTAGAGCATGACTGGAAAAGTGACAGAGGGTTTACCTTGCAGGTGTTCCTCACAAGGGCCCTGCCATAGGCCTCCATGGATGTGGGACCTCAGTTTACTCTCCTTAGCCCCTTCATACTACTGCTTATTCAATTGTGAGGGAAACTTA
Source organism: Pteropus medius (assembly GCF_902729225.1). NCBI lineage: Eukaryota > Metazoa > Chordata > Mammalia > Chiroptera > Pteropodidae > Pteropus > Pteropus medius. The sequence continues at coordinate 44,268,758 of NW_024340849.1, read as the reverse complement.
GTGCTTATGAAACCCAAGTAAATTCACACGGGGTAGCACTGCGAGGGAAGATGCCAATGAATCAGCCACACTAGAGAGAGATTTGTACCCAGATTAGGGCAAATCAGAGAGCTACTTAAGTGCAGCAGTAAAATCATAAAAGCCTGCCCTCTAGGTTCAGCCCTGTCCAGACGCTGGCTGGTTGAATGGGCTCCATCACTGAGTACCTTTTAGGATCCTCCAGGATGGCCTGGAACCCAGAGCATGCTCAGAAATGGTGTTTACTCCAACAAGCATGGACACCCTCCAGAAATGCGTCTGTGGAACCAAGGAGGGTAAAGAAATTTATGGCACTATATCCTAAATCTGCTTTTTTCATCTTGTAACTACTGGTCAAGAAGGGACTGTTAAAAATTTTTTAAAATGCTCTGTCTTGCCTGTGATTCAATTAAATATCCAAATCTGTTGTACTATTTTATGTACTCTACTTACTGGGATTTGGTTGGAGAAACAAATTCAATATCTGAATTTTCCAACTTCTATAGGCTATGTGATTAAAATGTATTACAATCTCTTTGGAAGGTCTTGACCAGACAGCAAAGAGAATTGCCACAGTCTGGAAAACTGATTGAAGCGCCCTCGCCTTTCACGAATTACAAGAAATATTAATTCGTTATAAAAAAACAAAAAGGATTTTTTTCCAAACTAGTGCAAGTATAGTTCATTCAAAAACTATAAGTATCAGAGTTTTTGATTCTATGTGATTGTGTAAATTTTGATTTAACCTCTCTGTGGGTCTCTGCTCTACTGAATGTCTCACCGTATCATACCATCTGTCATGTGCTATAACCGAGTGGCCCAGTCTGGCAGCAGCAGCTTTCCTGCTTGATGCTCCGGGGACTCCCAAGGGTGGAAGGGTTCTAATTAACTCGGTTTCCTTGCGTGCTGACTCTTTAGTGCAACCATAGGAACAGTTACGTACAAGGACTGTTAACACACCCCTTCTCATTTACCTGACATAGTTAGCATTAACTCTTCCCAAGATATTGTGATTTGCCCTCATTAAGGCAAATCCTTTTTACTAAAATTGTTAAATCTGTTTTCCTGGATTTCATTTTTTTAAGTAATAAACTCTAATTGTCCATCATGAATGTGAACATGGTCTATTAAACCCTCTAAATAGTATTAATGTAAAAAATATGAGCATATATATGTCAAAAAATGCAACCAGTAAAACCCTCTGGTGTGTCTGTCACCATACTGTGAATTATGCTTTGGAAGCTGAGTGGATTTTGGAACTCGAGCGCCCGTGCACATTGGGTGACTGACACTGTATCAAAGATAAAAACCACGGAAGAATTCTTTTTGCTTTTGTCCCCAATTGTTTCATGGAATTAAAGCCTGACAGGGGATTCATTTTCCAAATATTCATATTCTAACCGTGGTGCTGAAAAAACACTAGGTTTGCTTTTTCACTTACTATTCTCCCAACTCTTCATGTTCCCACGGATTTTTCTGACCACTTTGTGTTGCTGATTTGGTGCCGTGAACCTCCCTGCCCTGTGTTCAGGCAGAGAGGATTCACAAACAAAGTGCTTTCCAGTATATGCATTTCGTCTTACTGGTTCCGGAGCACAGTGTCTTATTTATCTTTACCTCATACAACACAGCCGTTGATTTTCCCATAGTAGATATTCATTACTTATTTGTTTAGGTAACGAAGGAAGTAATCATCCAATTTTAAAAACAGTCTTTCTAGTTCTTACCATCCTGTGATTAACATTTCAGGTTATATATCTAGTTTACTGGCTTGAAATTTGCCTCTTTCGGAAACTTCCCCAACGTTGTCTCCGAATGTTTTCACGTGTGTTCTGAAAGAAATATTTTCATTTCCTTTACCCTATGGGCCTTGTTGCCATAGACCCATATGAGATGGCGCATTGACCACTGATCCTCCCCCAGGTCTCACGGGGAGGGTCCTGCACTTTCTCTCTCGGCTCCTTCTCCAGAAGTAATTTTCCTCAGCACACCTGGGTTTAGGTTTAATGTGAGGTTTGGTGAAAGACCATGTTAACAAAGAATACCTCTTCCTTTAAATGCTGTTCTTAGGAGTGACAGGCCCAAACCCTGCTCTCGAGTCCTTAATCAGTGTCATCCTGCCTGGCGCCTATTCTGCTTCCACGTGCGAAGTGCCAGCTCACACCCACTTTAAATTCAGCCGTAGCCCCAGAAGCAGAGGAAGTTCTTTCCTACTTTCGCCCAAGGCATTCCTCATTCCTTCCTCAGGGAGTATTTGCCAGCCTGGTGTACCTCAGCCAGACCGTTGTGTAGAGACCACAGCTTCTCATTTACACAGGTTTAGCTGGCCCCATGATCCCAGTAGAAGAGTGTTTGCTACCAAAGACATTCTCCAGATCCTTTCCTTGAAGTGGAACTATACTTACAGCTTCAAAAAATTGCATAAGGTATAGTCTGTACCAGGCATCTTATTAAAATCTTAGTATTTCCTAGAATACATTGACCATTTGCACATAGTAGGCAGTAAAATATTTTTTGACTGGAGAGTGAATCATTCGAGTTTAATTTCTATTTCTCTTAATGCATATTCTTTATTCTTTTACAATAATTTTGATTCATAGACCTGTCATAACACTTTGTGTAAAAGATGGCAAGGAATATTACTAACTTTGCAGGGCATTTAATATAAAGTATTTCTTGATGGCCCGTTATGTTCCAGGCACTGAAAATCAAATGAGTCAAAGACTTCAAGCTTAGACATGGGCTCATCTTAGCCATAGAGTCACACAACTTTAGATCTGGACGGGACATTGGAAATAACTGTCACCTACCTCATTTTACTGATGAGGAAACAGGTCTAGAGCAGTGAATTGTGTGCCTGAGGACACACAGCCTGGAAAACGCAGAAGAGGGCCAGAACCCAGATATCCTTCCTTCTTCTCCAGAGGTCTCTTAATGATGGCATCAAAGCATCCAAAGTGTGTAGCAGCAGAAAGAACAAACTGAAATATAGTATTTACCTCCAGCATGGACTTGTGAAATAGTAGAAAGAAAAGAAAAAAAAGAGAAAGATCTACTTTTTAGATTATTTAATATTAGTTAAATTCTCAAATATTTACTTTATTTGTAATTCTCTAAGCTTTTGATATCAAAATTGATCAATTTTTCTAGATTTTATAGGTAGCGCTGTATGTCATTTTTGGGTAAGCATCGCTTATCAGCCTTTTGGCTAAGATCAAATGTAGCATTTTTGGGTAAGTAGAAGGAAGTGAGATCACCAGTGTCTGTCTTTTCTCACTTTCTCATCTCTTTTTCCCTCCCTCCTCGTGGCTGGAAGATTTTGAAATCTTGAAGCACATCTGCGGTAGACACTGTCAGGACTTCTTAAATGATCACTAAGTCTTTGGTTTGGGTTATACTATCAGGAAATAAGGTATTGTGTGAAGAGTAGAACTTGGAAACAATACTTTTTTATTGCAGGAAGAGGAAAATAGCTGGAGAGATAATACAAAAGCTCTTCCTAGTGGCGTGTGGAAAAGTGTTCAAGGCTTGACTCAGCTCTTTGTCTTAATACAGAATGATTTTAAGCAAGTTCTACTGTTATCACATAGCCCAGCTCGAAGCAGAGAGGCTAATATAAAATGGAGACCCTCGCCATCCCTTCCAGAGAGAAACAGTTTTCACTGTACAGTGATTTTTTTTCCAATTGTTGTGATCAATTGCCAGTTCATTTCATAATTACAGCATTTCCTCCACGAAAGACAGGTTATAATTTTCAAGATTACAGCTCATCTCCCTGTAGTTAGCATTTAAATTGATGCCTTTATTTTCCTGGAAGTACTCTTGGCCCTTTAGGAAGTTTAGGAAGCAGGCTACTGGCATCAGCCACAATATTAGAAAATCTTTTCATAGATGAGTAATAACCTGGGAAGATTTCTACATGGTGGATAGTCTCTTGAATTTTATATCACTTTTTCTTGTTACCTTCAGTTTCAGAGGGAGAATTTTTTTTGACCTTGTCTCCAAATTCTGAGACCAGTGTACAGCACCTGTGACCTCTTTTTGACTAGAGTTGAAGTCTGGTAGAATCATATGTTCTTAGAATTGGAGAACATGAACTCTAGTTCAATCCCCCAAAATGTGTATATGGTGCATGTGTGCATGCACACACATTGCCAACAAAATATAGCAATGGATTCAGGGAAGACTGCATGGAGTACACTATGACATTGAAAATCCAATTGTAGGTACATAGTAAAATATCTATAAAGAACAGCTTTCATAGGACTGCTGGCATGCACACACCAGCTGATCCAGTCTAAAAAGGAAGCGCAATAGACAGACAGTGATTAGTTTTAGGATTTGGTTGGAACGTCTGTCTGCCTTATGGCCCAGTGTCCAACTGGCATGTGAAGAGAGGTGACTATGGTGCTCTTGCTTCAAAAAAAAGTTTCAATGTAGAAGGAGATATAAAACTGCATTTATGAATACCTTTTGTGGTTTTACCATTTCTATGATCATGTTAATTATTACAGCGGAGGAAAAAGGGAAAATCTGCCATGGTGGTTTTTCAGTCTAGTCTTGTTTGCTATTTGGATAGAGCAATTAAAATAATTCACTAGGAGATGGAAAATTAATGATGAAATGCAGAGAGGGAAAAGCTCTGTTAAAATGTTGCATAGTGAAATTGAATAGTTTCCTTTCTTACTTTTTTTTTGTTAGTAACATGTATGCCTCGGCTAATACTAAATGGCAATAAATTAATAAATTACCACAGTCAGTTTTGGCACTTATTTCAAAATTAATAGCGTAGTTAGCTTTCAATGTAAGCTTCAGTTGAGGCTATCGATACATGAAAAAGGTATCGTCGATCATTTTTGCCAAGGTTTTATATTTTTCTTATACTTGTTCATTCTCTCAATCATTCCATATCAGACAGACATTTTCAGAGTGTCTAGTATACAAGTTGCTCCAATAAACTGAGGGCCATTTAAAAATTCTAAATTAATTAAAGAGTTAGATTTAGCTTTGACAAATATTAACTTTTTTAAATAGCCGGGGACTTCTGCTAAGAAGCTCGCCCTGTGCATTCTCATGCTGCACTACTCGCAATGTTAAGGTTCCTTAAGACACAATAATGGAAATGTAGAACTCTGAATTTACATTGAATCCATTCACCCCGTAGCGGAACTAGCATTTAGTGTTTCAGTTGACAGGATCACTCACACCCAGGCTTTTAAAAATGTATTTATGAAACTCATAATGTATAGATACCCTAACAATTGAATATCTGAATATCTATGGAAGTAGTATGAATCAAATCAGACTGAAGGTTGTACAGGAGAATAAAATTTCTCAGTTGTCTCAATAAAGAATTGAATTTTGAGCTTAAGTATGTTAAACATTTAGAGGCAGTACATCATAGTAACACTAGCTGGGTGGCATCTTGGCTTTGCCATTTGTTTATAAGTTATTCATCCCCTGACATCCTCAGTCTTCTTTACTGTAACCTGGAGCTCACTGGGTCGTTGAGAGTGATACAGAATGAGTGGTAAGTGTTTACATGTGCCAGGGACACTGTTGACTGACAGTGGCTAGCAAATCGGAAATATTCCCTAACTTTAGAGGAACATCCATTCCATAAAGAATATAAATATAAACTATTCTGTAGGAGTGATGGTTTTTTAACATAAAAAATCAGTTCATACTGCTTAGAGATTTGCTTTTATCCTTCAGTGGGTAAATGGATAAACTGTTAATCCAGACAATGGAATATTATTCAGCATTATAAAGAAACGACCTCTCAGGCCATGAAAAGACATGGAGGAACCTTAAATGTATGTCACTAGTGAAAAAAGCCACTCTGAAGGGCTACCGACTATATGATTCCAACTATATGACATTCTGGGAAAGGCAAAACTATAGATACAGTAAAAAGGTCAGTGGTTGCCAGGGGTTAGGGAGGAAGAGAGAGAGAGGGATGAATAGGTAGAGCACAAAGGATTTTTAGAGCAGTGAAACTATTCTGTGTGATATTATAATGGTGAATATATATTATACATTTGTCCAATCCCATAGAATGTACAACACCATAATCACTTTGGGTGATTATGATGTGTCCATGTAGAGTTATTCATTGTAACAAAGGTATCACACTGTAAAGTGTAGATGTTGTAAAATATGGGGGGAGGCTATGTGTGTGTGAGGGGGCATATGGGAAATTTCTGTACTTTTCCCTCAATTTTATTGTGAATCTAAAACTGCTCTAAAAGTATTAAGTCTTACATAACAACAAAACCACAGGATCACAGACCCTACACTATTTAGAGATTTGCTCTTATCACCGAGCATTATATTAGATACTGGAAAGAATTTCTTAAATCTGAGGTAGTGAATTTTCTCTTAATTCTTCATTTCTAGGGGTTCCCCCCCCACCTTTTTTTTTACACTGGAAAGAATAGTATCAGTGTTTTCACATGGATTTTTTTCATTAATTTGGCAGTTTGAGAAATACTGAATTATTTCTTTAAATATAGACAGGAAATAATTGTGCTTGTGTTTAATTTAAGGTGTAAACCCCATTTACCTAGACATTGTTAGGTTTGAGAAACTGACCTGGAAAATAGGAAATTTGCTTTTTTTCTCACACTGCTTAGTTAAGGTTCTGTTGCTTTTGTGTCAGAAATCAATAGCTATTTAACAAAATAGAATGTGTTCTGAAAATAATTATACACACTCTATTCTGCCTTTCAGTGGTAGTCTTATCCTGAACTGACTCACACTTTATGGCAAATAAGGAAGTGGTGTTCCTTGGCTTCAATATTGAACTCCTTCAAGTTATGTAGGGAAGTCTATCATAGAAGGGGTCTGATGAAGTCACACTGCTTTTCCTTCATCTTTAGTCCCTTTGGAAGTTGGCACAGAACATTCTTTCTAGTTCCACCTAACCTGGATTCACTATATTTTCTGATTTCTTACCTATTAACTTTGAAGAAGTTTTCTATTCACTTTTATTTTAAGTATCTTTAAAAATGCAGGTCATCCTATACTCAGAAATTTGTAAGTCATCAAAAAGAAATTGAAGAAGATACAAATAAATGGAAGATTATACCATGCTCATGGATAGGAAGAATTATATCATTAAAATGTCCACAAAACAATCTATAAAATACCAATGGCATTTTTCACAGAATGAGAACAAATAATCCAAAAATTATATAGAACCATAGAAGATCCTGAATAGCCACAGCAATTTTGAGAAATAAGAATGAAGTTGGAGGTCTCACACTGCTTGATATCAAACTTTACTGCAAGGCTATAGTAATCAAAACAGCATGGTACTGGGATAAAAACAGACACATAGGTCAATGGAACAGACTAGACAGCCTAGAAATAAATCCATGTCCATTTAATCTATGACAAAGGAGGAAAGAATATACAATGGGGTAAAGACAGTCTCTTCAATAAATAATGTTGGGAAAACTAGACAAATACATGTAAAAAAGATAAAACTGGACCACTTTCTTATACCATATACAAGAATAAACTCAAAATAGATTAAAGTCTTAAATGTAAGACCTGAAACCATAAAACTTCTAGAAAAACAAACATAGGCAGTAAACTCTCTGATATTTCTCTTAGTAGTATTTTTTTCTGATATATCTCCTCGGGCAAGGGAAACAAAAGAAAAAACAAACAAATGAAACTACATCAAACTACAAAGTTTTTGCACAGCAAAGGAAACCATCAACAAAATGAAAAGACAACCTATTGGAAGAGAGAAGATAATCGCCTATGATACATCTGATAAGGGGTTAATATCCAAAGTTTATAAAGAACTCATACAACTTAACACCAAAAAAACCCAAACAATCCAATTGAAAAATTGGCAGAAGACCTAAACAGATATTTCTCCAAAGAGGACATACAGATGGCCAATAGACATATGAAAAAATGTGCAGCATCACTAATTGTCAGAGAAATGCAAATTAAAACCACAATGAGATATTACCTCACACCTGTCAGAATGGCTATTATCAATAAATCAAAAAATAACAACAGTTGGTGAGGATGTGGAGTAAAGGGAACCCTCATGCGCTGCTGGTGGGACTGCAAATCGGTATAGCCACTATGGAAAACAGTTTGGAGGTTCTTCAAAAAATTAAAAATGGACATACCTTTTGACCCAGGAATTGCACTTCTGGGTGTTTATCCAAAGAAAACCAAAACACTAATTTGAAAAGATATATGCATCCCTATGTTCATGACAGCTCCATTTATAATAGGCAAGATATAGAAACAACCTAAATGCCCAACAGTAGACGATTGGATAAAGAAAAAGTGGTACATATATGCAATTGAATATTACTCAGCCATAAAAAATATGAAATCCTACCATTTGTGACAACATGGATGGACATGAAATAAGTCAAAGAAAGGAAGACAAATACTATATAATTTCACTTATATGTAAAATCTAAAGAACAAAATAAACAAAACAAAAACGGATTCATAGATACGGAGAACAAACTGCTGATTGCCAGATGGGAGAAGGTTTGGGGGACTGGGTGAAAAAGGTGAAAGGATTAAGAAGTACAAATTGGTAGTAACATGGGAATTTGAAGTACAGCATAGGAAATATAGTCAATAATATTGTAATGGCTTTTGTACAATGCCAGGTGGGTACTGGATTATTAGGGAGATCACTTTGTAAATTATATTAATGTCTAATCACGATGCTGTACACCTGAAACTAATATAAAAAAAATAAAATAAAAAGACAAAAATGCAGGTTATCCTATATGTGTCCTTCTGTAGCAGGTATAGGATATGGGAATCATTTTTTGCCTCTTAAATTAATTCTGTGGCATGCTTTTTTTTTTTAGGTTTTATTTTTTTTTTTCAGTTATAGTTGACATTCAGTATTTTATTGGTTTCAGGTGTACAGCATAGTGATTAGACATTTATATAACTTTTGAAGTGATCACCCCAATAAGTCTAGTACCCACCTGACACCATACATAGTTATTACATTATTGTTGACTATGTTACCTATGCTGTACTTTGGCATGCTGGGTTTTAACAAAATTACTAAGGATGCTAGGAAAAAGGAAGAGTTGGAAACCTATCCAACTCACTTCTTTTTCATGTTGGGACAGATCTACTACTCGCCTGAAGAAATTGGGAGTGTGGCTTTCTGAGGCGTGTTTCCTGCATTCTTTCTTTTTAAGGACCTAGCTTTGAAACAGAGCTGATATTTAAAAAGCACGGCTGCAGATCTTTAGCTGGCTGTAGAAGACTCCTTAGGAGAATAGATTTCCCAATAGTGATTCCTGTTGTTAAAAATGGCAAGCATGTATCCAATCACTGTTTGGCAGATAGATATTAATTATTGGAAAACGTTAGGTGACTATTCCTGCTGTGGTATTTAAGGGAACCTAAAGTCAAGTGGCATTCACATATTTTGTTTTTTTTAAGTTTCCAGAATAATTCTAATTATACGTGGGATACTTACATAATTGTGTTTAGAATTTGGGCAGATAAGGAAAGGTGAAAAGAGAGCACTGAATGTTAGAAACATCAGGGGCAGATGATTCAGATGAGACTGGAAAGGAAGGCCAAGGACTCATCAGGAAGGATGGGTTTGATGTGCTAACAAGGTTGGATGCTATTCGAATACATTGGTTTTCTACTTCTGTGTAATAAATTACCATAAACTTAGCAACGTAAAACATCACAAACTCATCATCTCATATTTTTTGACTGGTCCTCTGCTCTCGGTCTCATAAAGCAGAAATCAAGTCGTTTGCCAATTGTATCTTATCTGGAGGCCAGACTAAGGAACAATCTACCTTTATACTCCTTTGGGTTGTAGGCAGAATTCATTTCCTACTGCCTGTATGACTGAGGGCTTGGTGGCTGCCGATCAGGGACCACTGTTGGGTAGAGTCTTATGTCCTTGCTATGAGGTAACAAAGAACTTTTTTTATCTTGGATTCCACTACCTTTGATCTCTCTGACCTCCCTTTCTGTTACCAGCTGGAGAAAACTCTGCTTTTAAGGGCCCGTGTGACTAGGTCAGGCCCACCCTGATAATGTCCTATCTTAAGGTCAGCTGTGCCAACTAATATAACCTAATCACAGGAGTAGGAACTCCTGTATCCACAATCCCAGGGATTATGTGGGATATGTACACCAGGGAGGCAGGAAATCTTGGGGCCGTCTTAGAATTCTGCCTGTGGTAGGTGCTAGGGTGTTTCTGAGGGGCTTTATGTGGGGAAACTGTTGACCTTTTTCTTTTTTTCAATTTTTAAATTTACTTTTGTTTTTTAATAATTCAAAAAAATTTTGATTACTGTTGGCATACAATATTATATTAGTTGCAGGTGTACAACATAGTTATTAGACAATTGTATAACTTACGAAGAGATTACCTCGATAAATGTAGTACCCATCTGACACCGTACATAGTTATTACAATATTATTCCTTATGCTATACTTTACATCTCCCCATGACTATTTTGTAACTACCAATTTGTACTTCTTAATCCCTTCCCCTTTTAACTCACCCCCTCCCAACCCTCTCCCATCTGGCAAACATCAAAATGTTCTCCGCATGTATGAGTTTGTTTTTGTTTTGTTTATTTTGTTCTTTAGATCCCACATGTAAGTGAAATCAAATGGCATTTGTCTTTCTCTGTCTGACTTACTCCACTCAGTACAATATCCTCTAGATCCATCCATGTTGTTGCAGATGGCAAGATTTCATTCTTTTTTTTTTTATGGCTGAGTAATTCCAATGTGTGTGTGTGTGTGTGTGTGTGTGTGTGTGTGTGTGTGTACTTCTTCTTTATTCATACATCCATTGACGGACACCCAGGTTGCCTCCCTATCTTGACTATTGTAAATAATGCTGCAATGAATAAATAGATCCACATGTCCCTTTGAAGCAATGTTTTGGATTTCTTCAGATAAATAACCAGCAGTGGGATTACTGAGTCCTTCTCTGCCTCTTGTTATAGCCTTTGTTTTAAAATCTGTTTTGTCTGGTATAAGTATTGCCACCCCAGCTTTTTTGTTGTTCGTTTCTATTTTCATGAAATATCTTTTTTCATCACTTTACTTTCAGTCTGTGTGTGTCTTTTGATCTCAAGAGAATCTCTTGTAGGCAGCATGTGGTAGGGTCTTGTTTTCTTATCCATTCAGCTACCCTATCTTTTGATTGAAGTATTTAGTCCATTTATATTTAAAGGAATTACAGATAGATATTGCCATTTTAGTATTTATATTTTTGATCTTTTTTCTTTTTTCTTCTTTTTCCCTCTGATATTTCTTATAATACTAGTTTGGTGGTAGTGAACTCCTTTTGCTTTTTCTTATCTGGTAAGCTCTTTATATCTCCTTTAATTTTAAGTGATAACTTTGCTGAGTAGAGCACTCTTGGTTATAGGTCCTTGCTTTACATCAGTTTGAATATTTCATGCAAGTCCCTTCTGGCCTGCAAAGTTTCTGTTGAGAAATTACCTGATGGTCTTACGGGAGCTCCCTTATAGGTAACTAGATGCTTTTCTCTTACTGCTTTTAAGATTCTTTTTGTCTTTAACCTTCGACATTTGAATTATGATGTGTCTTGGTGTGGTCCTCTTTGGGTTCATCATCTTTGGAACTCTCTGCCCTTCTTCAGCTTGTATATCTATTTCCTTCACCAGGTTAGAGAAGTTTTTCATCATTATTTCCTCAGATAGGTTTTCAATTCCTTGCTCTCTCTTTTCTCCTTCCGGTATCACTATGATGTGAATCTTGGTACATTTGAAGTTGTCCCATAGGCCCCTTAAACTAGCCTCATTTTCTTGAATTTTGTTTTTCCTTGTTGTTGTTCTGTTTGGGTGTTTTCTACCTTATCTTCTAAATTGATTCTATCCTCTGCTTCATGTAATCTACTGTTGATTCCTTCTAATATATGCTTTATTTCAGTTATTGTATTCTTTATTTCCGACTGGTTCTTTTTATATATTCTATCTCCATTTTATGTTTTCTATTTCTCTACTCTTCCCCTGAGTTCATCGAGCATCCTTATAACCAGTGTTTTGAATTCTGCATCTGGTAGATTGTCTCTATTTTGTTTAGTTCTTTTTCTGGATCATTGTTCTGTTCTTACATCTGGGACATATTTCTTTGTCTCTTTATTTTGGCTGCTTCCCTATATTTGTTTCTATGTATTAAGTAGGGCTGATATATTTCCCAGTCTTAGTAGAGTGACCTTATATAGTAAGTGTCCTGCAGGGTCCATTGATGCAGTCTCCCTGGTCACCTGAGCCGGATGCTCCAGTTATGTCCCTTGTGTGGGTTGTGTGTGCCCTCCTGTTGTAATTGAGCCTTGGTTGCTGTTTGCACATCAGTGGGAGGGATTGACATTCAGGCTGATTGGTTGTGAGGACTGGCTATGACTATAGTGGAGGAGCTCTTATGCAGGGGTTGACCCTACAGAGCAGGATTCGCTGTAGCAGGGCTCTGGTGCCTACCCAGTCTGCCTTCTGGGTGTGTCATTTTCAGAGGTGACCAGGTGGTGCTCTGATTTGGGAGGGGCCTTGCCTCAGGCCAAGTTCAGCTGCCTGTGCCTTTCCCAGGGCCACTCGACATGAACCACAAAGCAATTTTCAGATGGCTGCCACTTGCACTGTGCTTGGAGGTCCCTCGAGAGGCTAAGCCCTGAACTGAGGACAGCTGCTGCTAATGTCAGTCTTGGGTCTGCTCAGCAGGAGGTACAGGGCACACAGAGGCCACATGTTGCTTGTTTGGGGTTTGCGAATCTTTGAGAAATTTTAGGAAAGTCTGCATCATGAGCCCAGATAGGCCATTTATATGGAAAAGCCACAATGGAAGTGGCTTGGGTGGGCCTGAATATTGAGTGGGACAGAGTCTCAAGGAATCACCAGGGCAGGATGACCACTGTTAGCCAGGTTGATGGAGACTCAGAAATAGCAGCCTCCTGTGTCTACACACTGAGTGGTGGGAGGGCCCAACAAAGAATCAGTGGCCTCCACTAACATTTCCATCTGTGAGAAAGTTGCCCCTCCAGCCCTTGCCGTGAAGGCAGACAACTCAGTATGTCCCTGGTACTTTTTGTCCCTGGTACCTTTTGAGATGCTTCTTCTGTGCCAGAGCTTAGAGCAAGTGAGTCCATCAGCAGGTAAATCTATGCATGGGCCCCTTACAAGGAACGTCTGCAGCTCCAGCTACCCCCATCTTACTCAGCCACAATCTCCATTAGTTTTTACAGCCAGTAGTTATGGGGACTTTTCTTCTCAGCCCTGGAACCCTGAGGGACCTCTATAGCCAAGATAACATTCCTAATTTTCAACATCCACACATGGGATCAACCTTGTTCAGTGTCTCCTCCACTCTTGTCTGTCTTAAGGTGGCCCCTTTTATATATCCTTAGTTGTAGAACTTCTGTTCAGCTAGACCTCAGGTCATTTTCAGTGATGATTGTTCTGTAGTCTAATTGTATTATTGATGTGGTCATGACAGGAGGCTAACACAGTATTTACTTATTCTACCATCTTGACTGAAACTAGATATTTAAAACATACTTCTCTTAAATGGTAATTGAAGAAGAGTATACTTAAGACAAGGACGCTAGTCTGCTTTAGTCTGCTTTATTGCAATGAACTAGGCAAGGGATGCTGAGGACCAGAAACAAGGCAGAGGCAGTGGATTAGAGGAGCGAGAACATATTTTTAAGAACTATCAATGAAGACAATTAGACTTGGTTAATCAAATGTGTGGGGGAGACATGGGTAGTGATAAAAGAATGTAAGTAATAGTGCCTTCCAAATTTCTTGGTTGAGTGACCATATAGACAAGTAGAACACAAGAAGAAAAGTTTATGGGGAAGATAATGAATTTAATTCAAATCAATTGAATTTAAAGTGCCCAGAATATGAAAGTAGCAGTCTACCATTGCAACTGGATATATCATTTGGCATTTGGAGGAGAGGTCAGCCTGGTGACTTTGTGGGAGCCATTATCTTTTATACTAATTCAAATATGGGAGTGAATGAGATTGTGCAGATTGTTAATGAATGATTAAGAAGAAAAAAGCACTAAGAGTACAGCTCTGGGGAATACTAACATTTAAAGTTAGGAGTGGAGTATGTTTTGTCGAATTTCTCCCCTCCCCCCCTCAGATTCTTCCATACACCACCAAACCCCTGCCCCTTTTCACCATATCCCAACTAATGAAATGGATGTGCCTGACCCTATGGGGAAATTACAGTAGTAATTATGGTTGAGTGAGTCTCTAAACAATTCAAAGAGTGTCTACATAGAAAAATATTCTCAGCATCAATTTTCTAAATGCCATTAAAGCATTGCACTACTGGGTGGAGAAAACAGGGAGCTGGAGATTGTACACGGTACTATCCATTGAAAAATAATTGTTGCCATTTATTGTGATTGATTCTTTTGCTCCAGTTTGTTGCTTATTCTTTTATTTCTTTAATTTGGCTCTTTACTGTCTTTTGTCCATTAAAATTTCAGTTACACAAAATGGTAAGAACCATAACATTTCTTTTTTTTAAGATTTATTGAGGTACACTGGTTTAATAAAATTATACAAATTTCAGATATACAACATATAATATGATATCTGTATACTCTATTGTGTGCTCACCACCAAAAGTCTAGTTTCCTTTTGTTACCATATATTTGACCCTCTTTACCCAATTTTCCCTTCTTCCATCACCCTCCCCTCTGGTAACCACCATTCTGTTGTCTGTATCTATGAATTTGTTTTTGTTTGTTTCATTAGTTCATTTGTTACTTTTTTGTTTTATATTCCACATATGAGTGAAATAATGTTTTTGTGCTTTTCCATCTAACTTATTTCACTTAGCATAATACTCTCGAGATCTATCCATGTTGTCACAAATGGCAATATTTCATCTTTTAATGGCTGAGTAATTTTTCATTGTATATATACCTCCTCTTCTTTATCCAGTCATCTGTTGGTGGACACTTAGGTTGCTTTCATTTCTTGGGTGTTGTAAATAATGCCGCAATGAACGTAGGGGTTCCTGTATCTTTTCAAATTGGTATTTTCATATTCTTTGGATAAATACCTAGAATAAGGATTGCTGGTATCATATGGTAGTTCTATGCTTAATTTTTAAAGGCATACCGTTTTTCATAATGGCTACACCAATTAAGGAATGACTGATCCTTGATTTATTTGAACAGCTTAGAAGACTATTAGGAGTAGTTGTCCATTAGCATGCTGTATAATTGTGATTTTTAAGTGCCATAATTATATTCTGAACAGTGAAGGAGTTTTTCAGAAAGTTTTCTTAAAATTTTTATCTTGAATTAGAAAAAATAAACCCCTTATACATAACCTCCAGCAAGTTTTCAGTTTGGGGCTATGGTAATACCCTGCTCTTCATTCAGATAACATCCCGGCTCCCCCACACTTGGCTTCCCCTTCCTCCTAGTCCAGGGCAGAACAGCACCTAGTTCCTAATGCCTGGTTTGGTTGCCTCTCTTACAGCAGAGAAGCAAAGGATTCTTTCCCTCTTCAATTTCATGGGTCGTATTGACTAGCAAGTGCACTTTAAGCTTTTTATTTGTTTCTTCTAAAAGAGGTCACGGATTCCAAGTTGTGGGAGCTTTTTGTTGGAACACATACCATTTCCATCGATAACATTAGCTTCTTATAATTTGTTATTTCCTTTGTCAGACAACTATTAAGGATATTTTACTTCTAGATAAATGGAATTTAGGTCTTCCTATTACTTCTCCTGCCAAGACTGCCGTATTTTGTTAGTGTTGCTTAGTGACTGTTTCCTGCCATCTAAGTCCAGGATATCTCTACAAATGGCAAATTGAAGTGGCCAGATTAGATATTAATTCATGAAATGCTTCATACAGTGGAGGTTTCTTTTTGTCAACAAAAAAAGATATTTTTGCTGCATGGGAATATATTTGTTCAATGTGACAGACAGCTGTGTTTAACTGGTATGTACATTCAGAGTCATTTTCTAATAAGGGTGAAAGGTAATCCTTTCTCTAAGTCCTATTTACAATTAGGAATGCACTTTATTTTCCCTGTTGTTGCTTATAGGAATGAGTGATGGTATGCAGATGTATAGCTAGCACAAGGAAATGGTTCTTATTATGGTATTTGGAAAATCAGAAAGAATAAAGAGACTTGTTATTTCTTATGGAATGCCATGGTGACAGCAAATAATGTCACTAAAGAGTCACCACATTCTTTAGGGAAATGCCATTAGACTGAGCTTATAAAGCACATGAATGATTGTAAACGATGACCCCAAGCAAAATGCTTCAGTTATGTCTCCAGTTACTCCTTTAGAAAAAATGCTATCCAGAATGTCATGACTTGCAGACCATCTTTAATAGTACAACACTGAAGAATTCGTCATTATAAGAAAAAATAAACACCGAAATTATAAATGTAATTTGTTTCAAAAATACATTTTATTTTATCTTGGAGCTCTTATTATTTTTAACCCACCATGCTCTAACAGGGATTTATGGTGTTTTACATAAATACATTTAATATAATGAGAAGAAAATAAATAAGTGGAAAGAAGGACCAAGGGAAACAGAGAAAGAAGCCAGGAATGAGGTTAGACCACAACATTTATGTTCTGAGTGAGCACTCCAGCAGGCATGGAAGAGGAAACTTTGACTCATAGTGTCCACACAATAAAAACGCCCCAGTTGTTCAAAAAAATACGTTTATTTCTGATCTGGTCATTTGAGAGAAACTCTCTACTGCAGCTCTCTGCTGGAGCCTTCCAGGAGTAGATCATGAACAGCTATCAGGAAATTCTCAGTGCTTGTTATTTCTCTCAATCAAACCTTTAATAAGCATTAAGTAATGGTTTGTCAGTTTGAGATTATGTTCCTCATTAAATATTCTAGATATGCAGCTTTTTATGTTGTCATTTTAGCTGGAAACTATATTTTTAAATAGCAGAACAAGGGATGATATCGTCATCTCAGGAGAAGTGAGGGCTTGACAAGAACATGCTCACAAAGAGAACACCCTCCTCCCGCAAGGACATGAGCCAAGCAGTGCCTGTTAAAATACACCTCAAATATTTAGAACTAAGTTGTTGAAAAGACAAAAGGATGCTCAGGACCCCAACACTATACTTTATAGAGCATAGATAGCTTCAGTGATTTCAGCTCAGAAAAACTTTAAAGCTAGAGCAATATAATTCTTTCTGTACTCTTCAAGATAACCTCAAAGCAAAATATATGCTTAGATATGTAAATGAATTTATTTCCTTTATAGGAATGTTAGCTGTAATCCCATATAATATTGTGACTGCTCCAAAACTATTGATTTCGGTTTTAGAAAGGCTCTTAGGTAGCAGGACCAATTGCACACTTAATAGTTAACTCTCCTATCTGCTGTCCACATGTTTATCTTCCTGTTCTCCTGTAGTTAGATCGGGGAGAGGGAGTAGTTTTCCTTCTTATCCAGAAGTTTTAAATAAAATTTTAAAAAGGGAATCCAGGTCACACCCTGTTTACTACACATGAAACTACTCAAATTCTTCAAAAGACAGAACTACTAAGCAGGTGGTATGAAAATATGGGCCTGTTGATATCTCAGAGATCAGGCTGCTCTAATGCAGTTTAATCAAGGGAGGTCTTTCAAAACCATGATCCACCTCATGTTTGTCTATTCCAATGTGAGAGGTGTATCAAATGAAAGTAAGGGAGTACAGTCATAGCTCAGGACCACTTGCCTCTTCAGAACTTGAGAAACTTATCAGCAAATTAACCTGCAACATTAGAGGTAGAATTTAAAAAACTAATAGGTATTTTATTTGTGGAAATAAAGTACTGTTTTTTTTTTTTGTTTTTTGTTTTTTGTTTTTTGTTTTGCAAAGGTGGTAGGAGTGGAGGGTAGGGGGAATCCAACACCATAGATCTGGCCAGAGCATATTATACCTTCGTGGTAGAAAAGTATAAATAAACTGGTCATGAACAAATTTTAAAGATCAGCAATTTTCGAAGAGTTTTGAAACAGAAGATCAACCTCAGGTGTATTTATTTAGTTTGATTTTCTTTCCTATTTAAAAATAATAATTCTACTCTATGTGCTGGGAATCTAATCATGAATTTAAACTGCTTGCCTGAGAGGTTAACATTAATGTTACTCAAATCATAATACGAACCAGTATAAAATTGCCACCCTGACATGTGCAATGCAGGAGTTGCAAAAATATGTTTTCTCAGATTTGACGTAGTATTGGGGGTCAGGTATGGAATCATGAGGGAAGGGGTATTTGAGTAGACATCTGAAGGATGGGTGGATGGAACTTTCCAGGTGTGCAGACTTCTTATGGCAAGAGAAAGCCTTGGAAGGAAAGAGGGCTGAAGGAGGTCTGCATGGTGGGGCATGGAGAGCCAGGCAGAACACTGGTGGGGGAGGCTGAAGAGGAAGCAGGCAAGGCTTCTCAGGCCATGATGGGGTCTTACCACATTCACATTTTGGCTTTCTGTGTCCCAGGGCATCTCTCACTACTGAATTTGATAGTCACATTCTGGTCTTTCCACATGGTCTTATTCTCCCTGAGAGTTTTGTTTGTTTGTTTTTATGTAAAAAGAGAAGTTAAAATAAATTTGATAAAATCTTTGAGTGACCTTCTTGGAATTTCACTTTACATCATAGCACGCATCCTCGATCATAGGCATTTTGCTGCCCAGCAGTCCTTGTTAAACCAGGTGAGAGCAGGTAGGACTGGTTTATAGGATCAACATTAAAAGATGGGGGATCATCATCGCCCGAGTCCCTTAGGAACATTGGCAAGTCCCTCAGTCCTGAAACTCCCAGTTCAGTCCTGAGCACAGATAAGCTGCAGGAAAGACAGCGATTCTCACATGAGCACAAGAAAAAGCAGAATAATCTGAATAAGTGAGTGAGATTTTACTTTTTACTTGAATGGGATGTTTTAAATTTTCCTGTTACAGTTGTTTATTAGGGCAAATGGCTCTACCTACTTTAAAAGCAGTTTGTTTTCTTGATTCAGTTTGCCTTATAGTTTCAATTTTTATGTGATTGTTATTTACTACTATTTGCTAATGCTATTCATTCTTTAAAAAAACTTTAACCAGAAAACTTAAAGAAATAGCCATCTTAGATTCACTTAAATGAGGCTTTGGAACTGCTTCAGGGAGGGTGACTTCATGCTGCTCCAACTTCTACTTCTGCTGACCCGAGGACACCCTGGCCCATCTGGTCTGGTTCTAGAACTGGGACCAGGCCTCCCTTCTTTGAAGGGATGAGCAGCGTCCTCCCCACCCCCACTCACTGGAGTGGGGACTGACAGGCAAAGAGGATTAGTGCTAGCTTTTCAGGATTGGAGCTCAGGTGGTATTAAACCAGGATGTCCCCGATTAAGTGGTGTCAGAAAACAATACCGACCTTTGATATATAGATCCAGCTATAACCCAGAGTGGTTCATATGCAGTAGTAAATGTGTCAGAAAAAGTCAAAATATTTAATGATTGAAAAGTCTTTTTTTTCCTATCTACTGGATTTTACATTGTGATAAGCTCTAATGAAGACAAGACTGATACAAGTATCATTTAAAGTGTGATCAGCTATCCTGTTTTTTTACCAGACATTTATGTTTAATTATATATCTTTAATATTTTATATATTTTAATTTGAAAGCTTATATTTAAGGGATGAAGAAGTACAAATTAGTAGTTACAAAACAGTCACGAGATTTAGAATATAGCATAAGGTATATAATCAGTATTATTGTAATACTCGTGTGCGGTGCCAGATGAATGCTAGAGTAATCGGGGAGATCACTTCATGGATCACATAAATATCTAACTTTTTAAAATTAAAAAAAAAAAGAATTATAAAGCCATGAAAAAAAAGCTTATGTTTAACTGGTAAAATGATATACAATTGACCCTTGAACAACATGGGTTTAAATCATGTGTGTCCACTTATACGTGGATTTTTTTCAGTAAATACTGTAAATGTATTTTCTCTTCTTTGTAATTTTCTTAATAACTTTTTTCCTCTAGCTTACTTTATTAGAAGAATACAGTATATAATACATATAGCATACAAAATATATGTTAATTGATGGTTTATGTTATCGGTAAAGCTTCTGGTCAACAGTAGACTCTTAGTTAAAGTTTTGAAGTAGTCAAAAGTTAAACAAGAATTTTTGACTGTGCAGGGACATTGGCACCCCTAACCCCTATGTTCAAGGGTCAACAACTATAACTACATTTTTATATTATGTGAGTATTTTATATAATAAGCCCGATACCCTTTCTCTTCCTGATTACTCAGTCTTGCCCCATTAATAATTGATGGAAAGGACATAAGTGCACTTAGTACATATTTTTTAAGCAATGATAATAGTATCCTTATATTGTTTTGATCGTCAGTGCATTATAGATTAGAAAAGTGACAGTGCTGCAGATTCCTACTTGTTAAACTGATATTATTAGAAGCTGTGTTTTTGTTGTCAGTATTTGCAATGCCTACAGCTCTTTATTTGAACAAATGAATTATAAATCAAAATTTGGGTTTTGTTTTTTTGTTTTGTTGTTCGTTTTGAGAATTGTGTTGGAAAAGAAATTAAGTACTTCTTCTCATAGGAAAAAATTTCTGAGTTTCACATCATTCAGAATTATGTACTATGGTTATTTTACACGATGGATGTTTGATTGTCTCTCAAACATTCTTCTCTCTTTGGCTTCCTTTTCTGCATTCATTTTGCACGCATTGGCTTAGTGACCTGAATCTTTAGCAGATTAACAGCAGGAAATGTTGTCTGACAGTTCACTGCCAACATCTCGTATGTGTGATGTGAAACTCTTTGTAAAAAACCAAGCTCAATGTTTTTATTGGCCCAAAAGAAGCGTGCTTCACCAGGAAGCTATTAACTACCACAATGCATGTCTGTGAGCACAAAAGTATGATTTCGATTAGAGGCTGAAATTGCTACAACAAATGAAGTCAGAAACAGATTGTTGCTGAAAGAAAAAAAAGGCCTTTTAAAAAAAAAAGTTAAGGGCTTACTGTGCAGGAAAGAACTTGTCATGAACGTGCTAAAAGTATTTGTGCACTGAATCTCAGTCAAAATACAAGTCGACTCTAATGCAGTGGAACAGTTCATTCTTGTTTTGGCAGTACTATATGCAATATATGTAATATATATAACTACCTATGTTTTGGCCTAGGATGTACCAAAATGTGTCGTTATACCCAGTACATATTAAAAACCATTCCATGTGTTCTTGTAAAAGATATTGAATATATACTCATTTTACTGACATTAATCAAAATTTTCAAAAATTTCTCAATTTTATCTATGTAGTGATTTTTGTTTTTCACAAGACAAATGGGATGATTTGTTTTCTGTGATTTCACTGCAGAAGAAATAGACTTTCAGATGTGTGTCAGTCTCTATACCAAATTTCAGCATTAGCAACCCTAAATTTATTGGGATCCTTATCAAAAGGGCCTACTAATAATCACCAGCATTTATTGATGAATGCCTCTCATGAGCTAGGCCATATGCTTTCCTGTGTTTTGTCTTATTTGGTAGAACAATCCTATGAGTAAGTACCAATATTATTTCCATTTTATAATGAAGGCAGTGAAGCTGAGAAAGGCTAAATAATTTGTCCAACTTTACAATAGTTTGTCCAGCTAGTTTTAAAACCAAGGTCAAACCCTTGGGGCTTCTGATATACCTCACTTAGGACAGAATGGTGGGAAAACAAACCTGTAATAGGTTGGAAGTCTATTCTAAAGATGTTTAAATAATACTAGATGAATTATAATCTCGAGATAATTTGGACAAGGAAATTACTCTTTTATTTAAAAACTTATCAAGACCAGAAAATAGGTCCATATTCCTATTTTAATAGAACACTCCAGATCATCATTGATAACTAAGCAGGAATGTGGCATAATAATTATTGATCCATTTACTACTATTTGAAAGACAGACCATCATGGTGTTCTGAAAAGCTGATTCCTCATGAATTTAAAGACAAGGCTGGCAATATATGTAACATCTAGACAGAAGAAATTTGATTTCTGCCTCTCATGTCAGCCCTCAATAATTATGCTGCCTGGATCACATTTGGGATTAGTACATAGGCTAGAAGATCTCATTAAGTCCTGCCCTGTGGGCATAGATTCTGTCAGTAGTGGTGTGGAAATGGACTTTCTACTGTGTTTATTAAACTTGATGTTGAAATTAGATGTGAGCCAGAAAGCCCCCCCAAAAAAGTAGATGCATGTAGGGCGGCAGTGCCATATATTGTTTCTTAGACCTTTCCATCCTCAGACCTCTCTAAAGGGTTCATGGTCCGTTGTCACACACCAGACATCATCATCTTTTGTTTCTGGGTTGACTACAGCCTCTTGAGACTTTCCAAGTGTAAATTCAAAAAAAAAAAAAAATCCACTTTCCACTTAAATTTCAGAGCAGACAGTGTTAGAATGTTTTTCTATCAAAAATCTAAAAGAGGTCTATGGCCAGGCCACCCTGAATGTGCCTGATCTCGTCTGATCTCGGAAGCTAAGCAGGGTCAGGCCTGGTTGCTACTTGGATGGGAGACTGCTAATGCTGTAGGCATTAAAAAAAAATCCAAAAGAGGAAAAGGAAAACCCAGGGAAAGATGACCTACACAGAGTCTAGGTGTCTGATTTGGGCTCAAGCTCTGGCCTAGATAATTTGCTGAGTTCTTCAGATGCTCCTAAACTCCTCATAAGTTGTGGTGCAATCACTTAGAAATAAAGAGAATTCCTGTTGACCTTTAGAAGTAAGGAAAAGGGAAAAACATTCAGTGTGGAAAAATGCAATTAGCGAAGGAAGCATGAGAAAAAAAAGGATGGCATTTTGCTTCAAGATTAATCCAAGATAATGGGAAGGGAAATTCTTTCTTCAAATTCATGCCAGTAGCACTTAATTGGCACATATGTTGAATACTGTCAGGGGGGTTTAAGACATTCTATCAGGGGGCTTAAGAAGGATGAACAGTTTCCTGTCCTCAGGGAGCAGAAATACAAGTTCATAAAATACAAGAATAGATACAAAAATATAATTTCCAAAGGGATATCAGTGGTCTATTTGAGGAAGATATGTGATAGAAAGAATAAAGATTTATAGTGTTAACACTCAGCCAAATTGTAAAATAGCTGAAATAAGGTTACAAAAGTATCAGTTTTCCTGAAAGTTCTCAGTATCATCTATATTTTCTTATATTAACATGAATGGTTTAAGCCTAAGCCAATATGACAGGAGGCTTTTTTGTTTTCATTTTTTTAGTGCAGTAGATGAAAGAAATGCACACATACATCCTGATGCAGATTTGGTTCTTCCTTCCCCAGCTTCCCCCAGAAGTATGGAGTGCTGTTAGCTCCTGTTCTCATGCGAAAAGGCTTACGAACCTCAGTTTCATTGTGACTGTGCAGCTCTGGATCAATAAGAACTGTAACCCATCTTCTAAAACTAGACTATTGTGTTTGACTTTACAAATTTCTCTAATTTCAGCAGTTAGCCTTTGCTGCAGGAGAACTTCAATCAGGCTGATTCATAGCTTTGTGAAGCTGAAGAAAAAAACAAATTCTATTGAAGTCTTGTGTCTAGACTTGGTAACTTGTGCTCCCTGCTTTTGCTCTCATTGTCTAAAGGATGGATTGAGAAACAATTTCTAGGAATTTGAGCACTGAGGCAATGCTCGCCTCTGAGAATGCACTGACTGGTGTAGCTGTTTCCAGGTCAGCTGTAACCATGAGCAGCTCCTCACTCTGCCCTTCCCTGGGTCTAGTGCCCTGTGTTTGCTCCTCCCAGTCACTTCTGTAACCTGCTAGGGAAATTGTCAGTGTTTCTGCTATATTGCAGAAGAGAACATCAAAACGTTTACTAACCCACCTGGATCATTCTTTAGTCATGTAGCAGGTTCTTGAGTAAAAGTCTTTATTTTAGCTCTACAAAGGGAAAATGCTCCCCCTTAAAAACATAATTTAAAAACATTTCTATTTCATATATTTTATCCATTGCTTAAATGCAAGCTTGTTGGGATTTTTTGTTTTCACTTTTGTTTTTTACAATTCAATGTTTTATCATTTCTCATTTGTATCATTCTATTTCAGCATTTAGTTGGTTATTTCTTGAGAAGTTAAAATTTTCAATAAAATTTGTTGTAAAGGATATCTTAAGATTTAAGCATGCGTGTTTGTTTGTAAATAAATTTTATCATAATGCAGCTATGAGTGTGTTGGCACATAAACAAAACTGGTTTGGGCCTAAACTAAATCTTAAAAGTTACACATTTCCTTAAAAAAAATTGCTTTAAAGTCTTCATATTTAAGAATTTTTAAGTTATAAATATAATTTAACCTAAAATGTACTTTACAACTTATAACCATGTCTGCATGAATCAGCTGGGGCTTTTAAAGATGTTCAAGTGCCTTGAGCCCATCTTCAAATATTCTGATTTATTTGACTTGAGATGGATTCTTGGGCGCTGACATTTTTAAATGTTCCTAGGGTCCATTGTTGAAAACCACTAGTTTAAAAATATTCTTCTGTGACATCGCTTATGATATGCTTGTGAGAAAAAAAATTCTGTAAAGATTCATCAAGTTACCTTTTTAGTCTCTTAATGGTATTTGACCAAAATGAATCTCCATAAAAGATTAATTACAGGAAGCATGATGCCACTGGGGATGTGTTTATAGCTGGCAGGGATATAAGGTGAGTGAGCAGAGAGATAGCCATGATATAAGGCAGAATATGGAAAGCGCCCCCTCGGTGCTTTAAAGTGCTATAATGTCTAAAGGAGAGAAAAATCAGATTTGGCTGAGAGGATGGGAAATGCTTGAAAGAAGTGGCACTGGAGAGACTTTGTAAAGGATGAGAGAGACTTGACAGGCAGAGCGTTTGGGGACATCAACATTGGTAACGCCTGTAATGGATTGAAACACATCAAACTCATTTCCATCCATGAGTTCATAGTAATAGTACAAAAAATCTAATTGGTGATTTTTGGATGATACTAGAGAGCCAACTCATTATCTTGAAATTGCATAAATGGAAAGGAGTGAGCGTTGACCCTGACTTTCATCATCAAACTCTATTACTGGATAAACAATACTGACAGAAGTCTCTCTTCATAGACATACTCCAACTAATAAATGGAGGAGAAATGATTAGGCTTAGAATATTCTCATCCTGCAACCTCAAATTAATGGATCTAGGGCGATGATCATCAGTGACTGCCAGTATCACAAAAAAAGGCAAGGTTCACTTTATGCCTGCTAATGAAATTACACAGCATCACTTATGCAAATCAGTCAAGTCTGAATCTGATCAAGCTTCTAGATTTAATGACCAGTTTACAGTAAATACAGGAGAGGGAAGAATGAGTTAAATCATACCATGGAGATGCAAACAGCAACGTCTAGACTGAAAGAACCCTACAGCCAAATGACCTGGTCTCATGGAGAAATTAATTTCAAGGGCAAAACCAAGATTAGTGGAGATTTAATTTGCAGATTAAGAGGACTAAAGAGATATGTCAGTCAGTGCAGCGTATGGACTTATCAAACAAACTGGAAAAAAAAAAAGAAACAATTGAGGAAATAAAAGTACTGACTAGATATTTGATGCTGTAAAAGACTAATTGCTAATTTTGTTTAGATGTGATAAAGGTATTGAGGTTAATTTTTTTTAAAAGAGTAGAGTTACTATACTATATCTATACTATCCAGTGGTCCCCAATATTTTGGCACCAGGGACTGGTGCTCCTATGAGAACCTATGCCTGATGATCTGAGGCAGAGCTGAGGCAGTGATGCTAGCGCTAGGGAGTGGCTACAAATATACCTTTCCTGCCTGCTGCTTGCCTCCTGCTGTGCTGCAACCCAGTTCCTAAAAGGCCACGGACTGGTACTGGTCCACAGCCTGGGAGTTTGGGGACCCCTGCATATACTATACTATATAGAGATAAGATTACTTGCTGTGATGCTTTAGGATAAAGGGAAGGGCTGAGTTGAGTGGAACTACAGGTGAATGAAGATTTGATCCTCAGAAGGCATTTGTTGAAATGCCTATTTTTGTATATGTTTGAAATTCCCTAAACTAAAGCATTTTGAAATTAATTTTTAAAACTTGCTCCTCTAAGTGGACAAGTGAAAATAAAAGTTTTCATACAAACTTCCCAGGCAATGCTAGTTGATAAGCAGTCATTGAGAACCAGTGTTTTTACAAACATTATTAAAAAAGTTGTGAATGACCTTTGACTTACAGGGAGTTTCATTAATGTAGTAAAGCTTATTTTATCTGCTGTATTTGAGTGGTGATGATGGACATTTGCTCTTGAATTTAGGGCTGAAAAGAAAGCCTCTGAACCTTAGCTAATATGTCACTATAGTTGTTTGTAGTTTGGATTACGTAGTTGTGCAGTGTACCTCGTGATCAATCACTTTGACCTGTCACCCAGCTTGTTAACAGATCATCTTGGCTTTTGCTCGAAGGCATTTCAGACTTGATCTTCCTGGGTGTGTGTATGTGTATGTGGGATGGAGGAGAATGGCAGCCTGTCCTAGAGGCTTGTATGTGTTGTGACTAACATTTTCGATTTTTCTAAAATGTTTACTGATGATAAAAATTTTGTATTTATTTGCTCATGATAAAAAAGTAGAACATTTGAAGTTTAATTTTTTAAAGTATTTGATAAATTATTAACAATTTAAAATAAGACTAAGTATTTTTATCAGTGTTTCTCTTTAATTATTAGACTTTTCTGAGCAATTTTAGGTTTACAAAAAAATTGAGCAGAAAGTACAGAAAATTCTCATATAACCCCTCACATTCCCCCTCCCCCTCCCCGCGTTCCCTATTTTTAGCATTTTAGTTAGTAAACTACATTTGTTATAATCGATGAACCAATATTGACACATATTATTAACTAAAGTTTACATTAGTGTTTACTATGTGTGGTTCATTCTGTGGGTTTTGACAAATGTATAATGACATGTATCCACCACTATAGTATCATACCCAGTAGTTTTACTGCCCTAAAAATTCTCTGTGCCCTACCTATTCATCCTCCTCTCTCCCCAACGTAACCACTGATCTTTTTACTATCTCCATATTTTTGCCTTTTCCAAAATGTCATATAGTTGGAATCATACAGTATATAGCCTTTTCAGATTGGCATCTTTCATTTAATAATATGAATTTGAAGTTCCTCTATGGCTTGATAGCTCATTTCATTTTAGTGTTAAATAATATTCCATTGTTTGGATTGTAACAGTTTATCTATCCATTCACCTAATGAAGGACATCTTAGATCTTAGTTGCTTGCATGCTTTGGCATATTGAATAAAGCTGCTATGAACATCTGTGTGCAGGTTTTCGTATGTACATAAATTTTCATCTTCGTTGTGTAAATATCAAGGAACATGATGGTTGGATCATGTAGTAAATTTGTTTGGTTTTGTGACAACTGCTAGACTGTCTTCCAAAGTGGCTCCACCATCTTGCATTCCCACCAGCAAGGAATAGAGTTCCTGTTATCTTTGTCAGTCTTTGGTATTATCTGTATTTTGAATTTTAGCCATTCTAATAGGTGCATAGTGGTATCTCGTTTTAATTTGTAGTTCTTTAATAACGTGATGTTGAATAACTTTTCACATACATATTTGACATCCATATATTTTTTGTGAGGTGTCTGTTCACATCTTTTGCCCATGTCTTTTTAATGTGGTTGTTTTCTTGTTGGATTTTAAGAGTTCTTGGTGTATTTTAGATACCAGTCCTTTATCAGACATGTGTTTGCAAATATTTTCTCCCAGTCTGTGTCTTGTCATTTTATTCACTTAAATGTTTTTCTCTTTTGATATACTTATCCTAACACTTAACAATTTCATGTCAATTTGGAATATTTTTAAATTAGAATAAATCGCAAGTTAAAATAGTTAATAATGAAAGTTGTTTAAATTGCTTTGGGGTTTACTATTCTTAGGATATATAAAGTCTTTCAGATTGTTGGGCTGCAATATCCCCATTTACTTTATCAGAAACAGAAATCTAACTTTTCAGTTGGCAAAAGAGGTCAGTCCACCATTGGTTTGTTACCTTAAAAAAGCAAAACGGACTTTTCAGGTTTAGATGTTAACAGTGAATAGTTACATGAACTGTGAATGCCTTTAGGTCGTCAACATGACTTAACAATTTAAAAGAAAACAGCAAACAAGACTAAAAAAAACTGTTAGACATTTTTGGTCAGGTAATTATCCATTGATTTAGAATATCTCTGTCAAAATTTTTTGTAATCTACTCAATTCTTGGCTCATTATGGAGATACACACACACACACACACACATATAAAACTCAGTGACAGTAAGGTGCCTAGATTTGATCATCTGATGAATATCATGTCTTTAGGAACCAAATAAGTAACATAAATTTTCTTAAACTTCCAGTCTGATTGTTGAGCTTTAGTCAAATTAGATGTTATTACCCAATCAATAAGTAGAAATTATTGACTTGAAAAGTTGAATAATGTGCTAGGAAAAAAAAGCATCTGAGTTAAAAGAATCAAGAATTTGGGAGAATTGGGTGTGACTGCAGAGGGGATCCAGTCAGGGCTGGAAAATTGTCCCAACTCCATGTCCTACATTCATTGGAAGCATCATTTTCACCCTGCCTAAGGGTGCTGAAGCCTCATCAGGGCTCCATAGGAAAGAATGCTATAATCATTAATAATGTTTTCTGTGAGCAAAGAAGGCCTGGTTACAGTCTAAAGCCCATGATTGCCTTGCTCCATAGAATTAGTCAGGGATAAGAAAATGAAGTCCCAAATAACTAAAAAGGCTTTTCTAACATCATCCATCTAGCTAAGGGCTGTGGTGACATTTAGCAGGTAGGAGTTTCATTGTTTACATATAGCTATATATAGTAGCTTCTAGACAACTGATCTTGGTTCTTAGGACCAAAAAAAAAAAAAATCTGTTCTAGTCAAGAGACAGCTATGAGTCTCTAATAGAAATCAAATTGTCAGAAGCCAAAAAAATAAGAGCCAGTTAGTATAGTGGTCTGTGCTTGATCTAATCTATGTCACCCTTTAGACAAAAGGAAGAACATGGCAAACCAGAAGACAGCTAATTAAAAAAATGCCCAAGGCAGTCTGCGGCATATTCAGAAACAATTCCTCTATTGAGGGACTGGCTCTGGTCTGCTGGGCCAAGTATATAAGAGGCTTTGTAGAGAAATGTTTTTTTTAATTTGAATTTGTTTTATTTTGTTTTATTTTTACTCATTGAGAAACTATTTGGCCAGACACTGATATGTGTGTGCGTGGTATGGTATGTGTAAATATTGTGGTCTAGCTAAAGCAAATTAGGTAGTGAGCAGGTAATTGATATCTAAAGAAAGAGCAGTGTTAATAATACTAAAACTGCTTATCGATACCACAAGAAGTTGTATATGTACTCCTACAGCAAAAATGCTTAAATTCTGCATTACGTATTCTGCCATTTGTCAGTCACTTGAGCTATAATTGCTAATGTTTGTGGAATGCTTGATATGTGCCATCACTGGACCAAATTTGAGTACTTTCTCTTATTTTTTAATGTCAATCATTCCAAAGAACTAGGAATATCCAATTTACTGAGGGAAAAACAGGTTCTGTAAGGGACATAATGAAATTCAAACCCAGGGTTATATGCTAAAGCCACCGCTCACAGCCATTGTGTAATAATGCCTCTCTCATTTAACTTCTCTGAACCCCTGTGTTCTTATCTGTATACTGGAAATAATACCAATTGAAGCATAAGAAGAACCAGTTTTCGTGTGTGTGAAAACTTTATAGTTTGTTAAGCATTATTCAGAAATAATGTGCTATTATCTGTAAATGAAGATTTAAACCAGTGAGCAGCATTTCATTCATATCATTTATTCTCTTCCATTGAGCAAATGTTATTATGTAGTTTTGCTAACATATAATTTATTTTCACGCATTATTAAACTTTTATCAACGACATCATTGATTCTTTAGCTAGGTACAACTCAGGCTTTACTTTTCTGTCATAAATTTATCTTTTTTCCTAAATGGTCATGCTCGAGGAGACTGCATAATTAACTTCAACTATAATTATGGTTATACAGTAATACACACCACTTACAGGTCTTCTGAATACTTATTATTTTGGCATGTACATTGTTTATCAGTTTTCATATTTCTCATTATTATTGCATTAAATCTTAAAGACAGATATGCTTAATAGATGTGAAATGTTGCTACTACACAAACAAAAGTATTTAGCTTAATTTTGCCAGTTAATCCCATCTCAGAGTCCAAGGACATGTTGAAAGACCTTTGAAGGATTAGGTGAAAATATGATACTGTGTATCATAGTAAATAAAGTTGATGAATATTTTTTCCCAGTTGACTATCTTTTCCCTTTCTCCAGATGACTGCTTAATGGCCAAAAATATAGCACATATATTTGTATCTTATAGTTATTTACAAATAACTTAAAATCTTCAAACTTAATCAACATTTTGTTATATTTACTAAAAATGACTTTAAGAGAAATTGAAAGAAAGTTTAACACTGTAATACAAAACGTAAATTTGTATCAAATACCAAAAATAAACTAATGAAATTATTTTAACAAGCTTTAGAAAGTGATTCATAGCTAGAATTTCTAAGTAAGGACTGGTAGAGAAAGTTTTAAGGAGAGGTTTAAGACAAGGAATAGGGTTAATTCTTCTCGGGCTCAGAATCTGATAATATGAGGAATTGAGTTTGGGCATTCTGAAACATGGTTTTCTGTTGGTCCTTTGATATTCTCTTACCATCAGGATTTTTATATTTCATAAGATATTTGATACTTCCAAGCATCACATCATTTTCCTTGCTATTTCTATTTAGAAATCATCCACAGCTTGCTTGTATTTATTCAGTGACACTAGTGGTTTTTATTTGTTTGTAGGGGCAGGCTTTTCTAGGTTTAGGTCTACTTTGTTGAACTTTTTTATTAGTTAAAAAGGAAATGACAAAGTGTGATCACACTTGATCGTCACATACAATAAAGGTACAGCAAGCATATTTTACCCATTTTTATTCATAGCAACTGAGAGCGCATTTTTTTATTGTATTGACTTGTTTTTATGTTTTGTTCTCTGTAGAAACGCTCCAGAGGCCAACTGCTGTTTGATAAAGTATGTGAACATCTGAACTTGCTAGAAAAAGACTACTTTGGGCTTACATATCGAGATGCTGAAAACCAGAAGGTGAGTAATTAAAAGCAGTACAAAATACTATGGCTTGAACTGCTCATTACTGCAAGAAAGTGACCTAAAACTGAATTGGTAAATCTTTTCTCCACCTTCACTTACAATCCCACATTACTATTTTGAGTAGATGCTGTTAGTCACTTTATTTCTTCATAAAAGAAATTATTGACAACTTTCATTAATCTTGAATATTGTGGAAACAGTCAGTGTTTATTTTTCATGCTCGAGTTATTTATGGTTCCAGGAAAGCATTTTATATAGTGCTTTTTGGGGATGATATATTTCAGTGGTTTGAGCCAATGAGTATCAAATACATATATAAAAATCAAATACTTATATAGAAAACATGTTCACTGGCTGCTGTCTATTCTTAATTCATGTTACTATGCTTTCACGTTCTTGCCAAATCAGAATATGAGATGAGTTGTTTGCTGACCTGGTACGACACTTGTCTCATGTAGTTAGTAGGTATTTAATGTTTAATGTAATGCGTCTTTGGACTCTTACACCTGAGTAATGCAGTCTCTTCAGGGCTTTACCTCACTAATCCCCACAACTACCTGAAAAATAAGAAAGAAGAAATCGTTACCATTGTATTGGTACTAGGAACTGAGTCACAGAAAGTTTGCTCATAGATGTTACATGTTTTGGTGCTGTGTGGTGAATCATACTTAATACCTGCTGAATTCACTGGACAATGTGTAACTTCATCATTAAACATTCGAGTGTTCTGAAGAGGAAAATCATAAATCTCAAGCAAATGTTCATTTGTTAGGAAAGTTTTCTAAATAACTACCTAAGAATCTGTAATCACAGAAGTCACTGTGTGGGACTGAATGGCTTGGACATCAGTGTGCCAAGTTACATGTATCCTTAGTTTATTCTCGGAACTTATTTGAACATAGACTCCATCATATTTTTCTCTGTTTCTCTGCTAGCTTGAATCCACAAAGGCATTGGTTGTAAAAGAAAAGAATTTGTCAAGAATGAATTGTGGACATGCACATTTTTTTCATTAGACCCTCGCAGGACCTGGAAAAGGGGCATCAGATGTGGGGGAAAGACCCAGCTTGGAGGGCCTTGAGCAACCACACATTAATGTGGGTCTCTACCCGGTCAACATTAAGTCATTTTTACTCTTCTCTGATTCAAATTCACGCTATCATTTCCTTTTCAGAATTGGTTGGACCCTGCTAAGGAAATTAAAAAACAGATTCGAAGTAAGTTCTTTCGGATTATTACTTGCAAAAATGAAGAATTTTTAGAAATTGGGGTTTTCTAAATTGGTAGCCCATACCATAGTCACATTCCTGATGTGCATACAGTTTGTTGAAAGACAGATTAAGACCTCAAATTTTATCTTTGGCAAGTTAGCCTAGCTTAGGTCCCATTTTTAATGATCATAACTTGGAAATCAGATGACTATGACATTTGACCTATTCCCTTGCCTGTGAACTATGATTTAATCAAGTGAAGCTCCAGTTGGCAATTAATCATTTAAAAGTTTCAAATTTAATTATTAATGTTATATCAAGCCTAACTGCCATGGAAAGTATGAAAGTCAAGCTAAAAATAACAGTCATTTAATCATTTAGAAATGGAATAACAAGTTGGACTGAAGTTTACTGTCTGGTGACAACCTCTTTTCTTGGTCCCAAAAGGCAAATTAAGAAATGCATAGTTCCTAATAGATAAAACAATTGCATGAGCAACTCACAAAATTGAATTACAAGTAGCTGATAAGTATTAGACAGGTGCTAAATCTTACTAACAATTAAATGCAAATTAAAAGGAAATATACTTTACCTATTCAGATTAGCAAAGATTTTAGAAGTTTAATAATACCTGCACTGGCAATTATGGACACAACTGATAGAAATATAAATTTAAAAAGGTACTTTGTGTCGGTATTTATTAAAATTTAAAATGTCCTTATTTTTTAACCCCTAATTTTACTTATACAAATTTATCCAGCATATATATGAGAGAGGAAAATGTACATATGTGTACATATATGAAAGTATATCATGATACTCTTTGCAATAGTGTAAGACTAAAAACAACTTAAATATTCATTGATAAAGAAATGATCAATCATGGAATAACCATAACTTGAAATACCAAGCAACTATTAAATAGAATGAAGTAGAATAAATGTGTCTTAGCTCTCATTATTGAGACATTAGCGAGACAAATTGTATTTGTTTAAAAAAAAAAAACATGTATATAGGCACATGGAAATATTTTAGAAGAATATGAAATATATTAACAGTAAATACCTCTAGAAGTGCCACTGTAGTGTAGGATTTTGAGAAAGAGGAATAAAAATTTTATTTTTAACCCTTTTCTGTAGCTCTTTTACCATAAACATGGGTAATCTTTATAATTTTCAATAGCTAGTTAAGCTTTTAAAAGCAATTCATTTTTATCAATAAAATCTAGATTACTTTTCCTGAACAAAATTCTAGTTGAACAAATTTGACCAGTTTATTGATAAGAACATCATTCTCATTGAAGTTTTTAACAATTTACTTTTAAGAGTAAAGATATTTCTGGTGCCTTTGAGTGTGTTGAAATATTAAAATATGCCAAGTACTAATAAGAAGTAATTAGTAGTGAGCAGTTCAAAATGGTTTAATAATAGATAATATCTCTAAAGAAGAAAAAGTGTCACTGTACTTCTAGATATTAGAGAGCCTGCTGATTATTTATACAACTATAACATCTTTACCACATTTTTGAGAAATTTGATGTTTTCACTAACCAGAAACTTGTTGAATAGTTACATAGAAATAAGTGGCGATCGAAACCAGGGACAGCTACGGGTGTGATAGTAAGTGTGACTACTCTTTTTGTTCCAGGGAGT
Organism: Pteropus medius; assembly: GCF_902729225.1. NCBI lineage: Eukaryota > Metazoa > Chordata > Mammalia > Chiroptera > Pteropodidae > Pteropus > Pteropus medius. The sequence continues at coordinate 44,234,554 of NW_024340849.1, read as the reverse complement.
CCTAATAAAAATTTTAAGATAATGACTGTATTCTAAGAATCTTCTTATGGAGTTATTTAAAACAGATGTGCTGAATATCCCTCCTAACATTTTGTGTGCCTAAAGTCCTCTGTATTCCTCTGACTAATGAAATGCTGTTTTGTACTTTGGTAATTTATAATTACAAAGCACTTTGAAAATATATTAAGTGTTTAAGAATAAGTCACAATACTGTTACAGGAAAGGCTGTATAAACAGTCGATTGTCTTTTCTATTGTTATTGGAATTCTTTTTTTTCCTTAACTTTCCATTTATCCTGTCTCCTACCTTTCTTTCTAAGAGAAGAAAGCTAAAGACACAATCAGAACATAAAACTGAAAGGATATTTTCATCATATTGTTCAGACAGTGTTTGTGACTACAAAATGAAGAAAATTAAGAGACAGTCTTGCGGATAAAGGAGGAGAGAAATGAGAATTAGAATTTTTTTAAAGTGGAACTTGGTATTTTTACCTATATTTCTTATTGTTTTGATATACTAAAATTCCCTCTTTCCACAAAAATTTACATTCTACCAAGGCAGAGAAGTTTTATCAAACTATTATAATTATTGTACCATCACCTCCTCTTCCTAAATAAATATAAATGATAAAAGGAACTTTCCATCCTTTTTATGCTGTATGTCTCTAGAATGCAATCTTCAAGAGAATGGCAATCAAGCTTATAAAGATTTTAAATTACAAATTTATGAGAAATAGAAAAATTCTGAAGCTGAAGTTTCTTATGAAAAAATTCTAATTCTAGTTATCTTTTATTTATACCTGAACTCAAAATTTTAATGTAGTATATTTTGTAATATGAATATAGTATATTTACAATACAGTAAGTTCATGATAATGATATAGAGTATATGATATATAGTAATTTTATGCTATGAAGGCAGTATATTTAGAAATTTTAAGATTTGGCAGGCATAGAAGATTAAAATTAAATTTTTTTCATAAGAATGAACTCTTCAGTTTCACGATTTTCTATTTATCATAAATTTGTGATTTAAAATGTTATAGCAGCATTATATGAGTATCATTATAATGCATTCAAGCTGTTTCATTTCCTGTTTCTAACCAGCGCTATCATCTGAGCAGATGTAGGCTTGCAAGTCTATGTATTGCATAACCATATCCTCCCAGTTGATCTGCCTCTGCCATATTCTTTGCAGGGATATGTATTTAACTAGATTTTTTTTTTCTTGACTGGAATGTAGGTAGTAGTTTTCTTAAACTTTCCCACTGTTTCAAAATAATGACCTGCAAAGCCTTGTGGTTATTTGGGTTATAACTTTAGACAAGTAGATTCTTTAGGATTGGTGATTTTCAAAGTGTGGTCCCCACACCTAACTGTGTTAATCACAAGGAGGTTTATTAAAAATGCAAGTTCCTAGGCCACATTCCAAATCTCTAGAATAGTAGTCTAAGTGGAGCCTAGGAATTGGCATTTTTAATAAGCACCTCAGATGCTTCTTAGGTCCACTATAGTTTGAAACTCACTTTCCTGGATGAGGATTTTTGCACTGAAATATCTTTCTTTTATTACTTTTTAGTTTCCAACTTAGAGTGTTTTCCCTGAATTTATTATGAGATTGTTTAATTACATTGCTAAACTATTCTTTGGATTCAAGTCATACTTTGAAGAGGTTAAAATTATAAAAGAGCAATAAATCCATTTCCCACAACTACTTCATTAAATTCCACTTGCTTGGGGGAAAGCCAGCTCTCATTTATGAACCTTATCAGTGGCAAGCATAGAAGGGACTCATTTTAGCAGGAAAGAATAGGAATCAGTAGGAAAGTAAACCAAATCAGACTAGTTTTAGAATAACAAAAGGAAGGACTTTTTTGCAAACAGTGGGAAAGATAATCATTAGAGACATATTTGATTGACAAATATTTTAAGGCTTGTAATTCTTATAGCTCATGGTTTAGTAATATTTTTCTGAGTGGTTTAAAAATAATATTAAGCACTCAATTATACCTGTTCTTATGCCAAGTCTTTTGTAAGACACCTCAGATAGCAGCCCTGAGGTGGGGAACTTTAAGGGTAATATGAATGGCAGTGTTAAGGATAAACTAGAATTAATAAATGGACCTATGCCATTTATGCTAGAAATCTAGGCAGATAAGTATTTGCCACTTAATAAGAGAATAGTGCAAAGGAAGAAGCTAGGAAGTACTTTAAATACTATCCCTGTCTTCTGAATGTTTGGAAGGGGTTCATGGAAAAAATGGAGTTTCCAGATGTCATTTAATGGGGAGAAAGGAGTATTTGGAGGCCTTAGGAGAGTATTGAAACATAAGAGTTGGATTGTGAGGTCACAGAATCACAGAGTGAAAGGAAGACCGTGGCTATATGCTGTGGAGATTAAAGACTTCCAGTATGGCACATGCAAGCAGGACCTACGCTGTGGCACTTACAGTGTGGTTATTGGGTGGGGGGATCAGATGTAAACAGTGTCCCAGCAAAGGAACCACCCAGGCTTTAGTAAATTACTTCATTGGAAAGCCAGGAGAAAAGAACAAGATGAATGTAAATTAAAGGTGTGTCCATGTACAGATAAAATGTAGAAAAAAAGAAAAGGGTTTTTTTTTTTCATGTTTATAATGATAAACCACGCACAATTAGAGATAATATAAATAAAATGAAGAGCTTACTAAGGCTGAATAATGTTTCAAGTATACATGTGGACAACACAGAGAGGAAGTGCCTGTGAGCCAACATCTGATTGACTCTTCACTGCTGGAGAGGTCGTACATAGTTGCTACGGGATAAGGAAAGGCAGTGTGTAAAGAGGACTTGTCCAAGTCATAGGCATTATAATAAGGAAGTGTGGAAATTGGTAGTGCACAGTAAATACATTCAACTATCTTTAATCAAAACTTTCCCTGAGTAGGAAAAGAATTTTCAGCTGCTCATAGAACAGCTCCCTTCTTAAATATTCACTATCATAAAATAAAATAAAAATATTTTGAACAGTTCCTTGACATGAATGGGATTTGACCTGTAATAGCAAAGGAGAAAGGACAAAGGAAATGGGATTGTGTCTGTAATGTTGGTATGCAAGCCATCCAGAACTTCATAGCAGTAGATCCAGTCAATTCCAGACTTGTCTGATTGAGGATTATCCATATTGTTCACTTTTCCCCCTCTTCCAAAGGCTTACCTTTGTCACTAAGAAAGGGAGGAAATTAATTTCCTCCTTAGTTAGAGATGCCAGTAAAGGATTTGATTGCAGAGAAGATTAGAAACTAGATGAAGTTTCAGACTTGTCTGTGGATTTTATTTAATGGAGACTTTCCTGTTTTCCATTAATGACCAAAATTTGCCTCCGTGTCAGAACTTGGAGTTAAGGTAGTTCTATTTATCGATTAGAATGCTAAGTAGAAAGGGATTTTCTAAGGTTTTATTCTCATTTTTTTTCTCATCTCTGCAGGTGGTGCTTGGCAGTTTTCATTTAATGTGAAATTTTACCCACCAGACCCTGCCCAGCTATCTGAAGATATCACCAGGTATTTGAAATTTGGCTATAAAAAAGGCAAGCATCTTGAGAGAGTTGTGCTTCCCTTGAATTCTTCAGGAAAGAGCATGCTTACATGCTTATGATCATCCTCGCTAAAATGGCAAACAAAATGCAACCGAATGAGAGCATACATTCCAATGAGGAGATTTGCCAAATCATATCTGTTCTCAGTTGAATCTTTGATAATAAGCCAATACTTCCTCTGCCTGACCCTGGTGAGAAAATGTGGAGTTGGGATACTGTCATCCACCCACCACAACCAAATTGGATGGGATTCAGTCTTAAATTATATAGCCATTCTTAGTGCTTCTGCTTTAAAACTTAGAGTAAAAATATGTCTTTGGATGCTTAAGCTTTTTATATAACCAATCTGATATTTAACAGCTATTTAAGAAAAACACACCCACGGATGCACACATAGATACGTATCAATACATGTATATTTAAGAGTTTGCTTTCCATGTCCTACAAGGAAAACAATTAATTCATTTTCACAAAAGAAGACATTGAGACAGGAGTCTAACAAACATATTCTGGGGTGGCGACTGAGCTGTGAGTGTTAGAAGGGATTCCTTTGTGAAACGGTCCTGTGTGTGCCATGTGCTGTAGGTTTCTCTGCGTTCCATTCTGGATCCTCGGACTCACTCTGAGAGTGAGTAAGTTTATTGCCCGTCAGAGCGATTTTGTGCAGTGTGTGCTGAATTTTCTAGGCAAGACGCACACCCTTGGAGGGCTTTTCAGAAAAGTGAAATTGCTCAAAAAGCTTCAGTCTCTTGTTATGATTAAAAAGAATTTCAACAGACATTTTAGGGGAAGGGTAAAACCTAGCTCCAGACTATTTCTTTTATATTTGCATTAAATCAGAAAAAAAGTTATAGTTCCTTATTTAAAGATTTTTTTTTTTAGTAATATGGAGGAACTATTTAACTGGCTAACTTGTGGCTATAGAACCTATAATACCTAGACTGAAATTTAGTACATGCTTCCTTTCTATCTGTGTAATGTTTGTAGAGCCTGTGAAATGTTTAGAAATTTTTATATCTGACTTACATAGAGTTTACTTATATTAGCTTAAAATCATATTTAGAGGAGGCTTTAAGATTTTTCCATAGTCCTCAGCTTCAACAGAATAACAGTTTGTTTCTTATATGAAAGGTATAAGGTATGTTTCATTATTGTATTCATATGCTGGGCCATGAAAGATATTATTAAAACTCATCAATGTCAACTCTTACCTCGGAGTCTTCTGCAATTAATATTATATCTATAAATCTTAAAAGCAAAATAACAGAGAAGATAAGTCCTCTATTAATGGAGATATTTTTATGTTACCTTGACTATGGAAAATGTTTTATACTCCCCCAATTTAAAACTGTTTACTTATAGTGACGAGCTTCTCAGATTTTAAGGTTGTAATTCTTCAGTTAGTCTTGATATCAGTTGAATTCTAGGAAGTTATCTAAATTTAAAAAATGAGAAATTGAAACAGAAATTATTCATTATTATCAAGAGATTGTCTCACCAGGAATGCAGGAAATTGAGAGCAGATTTTATGATGGTGCAACTGTTGAGTTACCTGAAATTCGTCTTGGTCATATGACTAAAGGTCATAAGACCTTTAGTTTAGACACCAAAATGAGACTTCCTTAAGGATCATTGGAACTCAGTTATATTTAAGAGCGCCATGCTTTATACTATAATACCCCAACCAAAGATTTCAGGGAGGGCATTGGGAACTATTCATTTGACTTTAAATGTTATTTTAAAAGATGTTAGAGGAATATGTCTTTAAGTTTCTTTTACTGTGTGCCTTATTAGTACAACCCTGTTTTGTTATGAACACTGACTTGTCTCTAGATGCCCTTAAATATTGTTTTATAACTAAGTATTTCCCCCTTATATCTAGATCAAAATATAGATTCTAGAAAATTTGTCCTCATGTGATTATTCGACAGGGAGAAATTAGTTACAGAACAATTTATACTGAGTGTTTTTTTTTCATGTATCCCAATGCTGGCTTTTTGCTTTATTGTTTTTGGCTCCTGGAAGGTACTACCTCTGCTTACAATTGCGAGATGACATTGTGTCTGGAAGGCTGCCCTGCTCCTTTGTCACTCTTGCCCTGTTGGGCTCCTACACGGTCCAGTCAGAACTGGGAGACTATGACCCAGACGAATGTGGGAATGATTACATTAGTGAGTTCCGCTTTGCACCAAATCACACTAAAGAACTGGAAGATAAAGTGATCGAGCTGCACAAAAGCCACAGGTTAGTGATATAAAATAAACCCCGTGAACATTCCATTTAAGTTGTTCCTGGATGGTGAGCATCACTTACACACCCACTTTGTCCAGGACTGATTTCGGTACATTACCAATGGAACTTTGCAGAGTAGAGTTCCAATCTGGGTTCAGTTCTGGGATAGTTAGGTTCTCACTTAGAAGGTCTATTTGTGATGTTTTCTTTAAAAGCCATTTTGTCACTTATTCTTATTCTTCCCTCAGAGCACAAATCTGTTGGCGCCTTTATGGGGACTTGCTCATTAGATAGCAAGAGAGCTAAGTAGAAAATATTACAGCCCCACTAGGTAAAAGAAAAGCAGTATTGTAACATTTTTTTTTTGTTCTTATCAGAGGAATGACACCAGCAGAAGCAGAGATGCATTTTTTGGAAAATGCCAAAAAACTATCTATGTACGGAGTAGATTTACATCATGCCAAGGTATGTGTTTTTTAAACCCCAAACTTTCTATTTAATTTTATTTAAGTCATTATTAAGTTATTAAGTTATTAAGTTATTGCTATAAGCTGGTGATTTTTATTTCAGTTCATGTAAACGAAAACTGGGAATTCAAATCTGTCTTTGCCTTTTAAGGCCAGCCCAATGATAAAGAAAATTTAGCTCTCTGATGTTTTACCGAGGGGTTGGCTCTGCATGGCTCAAACTCACATAACTCATGGTCTCAGCCCTCTGAAAGCCCTCGTAGGCAGAGCCTCTGATTGCCTGGATTCAGTTAGAAGTTTATCTTCATATAATAAACTCTGAGCTTAACCGCCTTCCTGGTCTCCCCCACTTTGTGCTGACATGTGCCCTTTTTTCCTGCCAGATCCTGTCTCCCTTTTCCTGGAATATACCCAACTTTGCACTGTCCTGCCCTTTCTTGTCTGTCTGTCTGCCTAAACTCAGCCAATTGTCCTATACCCAATGTCACATCTGTTCTGTGCCAAGTACTGTTTATGCCTCTGTTCTAGACACCCACCAGGCACTTAGTAAATTCATGTGAAATTTAAATAACTCCATTTCTAAAGTTTAGGCATTCGGACAAATAATCAAGTACTTTAAAATAAGATTGTTATTTTATTTTATTATTTTTTTGGAGGTGACTTAAGCAATAAAAATTAATTTTCTCACAGTTTTGGAGGCTGGAAGTTTAGGATATAAAACTGTTATTTTAAAATTCAGCTAAATTAACTACCCAAGCTAAGGACTGCCTGGTTGCTTGGTAAATTGTGAAACGTTAAAGCTGTAGCTTGGCTGTGGTGTCTGGGGAGGAAAAAAAATGGGATTGGACTGTAGGAGGGTAAAGGTTGTAAGGATGCTCAGAGCCGCTTTTACTCCATGTCATACTTTTTCCTAGAATCTCCTTATTTTTTAGCAGTGAGAAAATGAGTATATGGACTATTAGTCTGTTATTTGAACAGCTATGAAAAAAATCCTGTGGAAGCACAGGCAAGCTTTTATGAAAACTGTTATCATCGAAACATGAAATTTGTTAAGATCTTAGGGATGGATGCCGGTACTTCAGCGTCATTAATAAAGATCAGTATTTGAAGTTCAGGGGCAGTTTCTTCTGATATGGCGTGACAAGATAACATCATTCTGGTTATGGGAATGTGCCTTTACTTACTGATACACAGGGTAGTCACCAATTTCATGGTCTGGAACTCACAAGAACATGCAGTTAAAGGCTTCCAGGCAAGCGAGTATCGTATACAATCAAGTTTGGGACTAAGAAATAGAGTTTCACCTGGCTCTGTTCAAACAAACATTCCAACAACCCCGAGGACCTGTGGGAAGGAAATCTGTGATCCATAGGTTTGGTCGATGCTGCATGTGGAGATGCTCCCTGGTTGGCGTGTGGGAGCAGACTAATCCACAGTGAGTTTGGATGAGAAAATAGTGGCTGTCAAATAAATGCAGATTTGATTGGTTATGTCTGTAGATCATTTTGTACATCACACAGGATGTACACTTCCAAGGCCTGAAGCCCTGAGCACTAACGAGCAAAATCTCAGATTTGGCTGGGGCTTAGCCCAGGGATGTGCTGGTGTATTAATGCCAAGCTCTTTGACATTTGTGTGTAATTAGAACAGCAGGTGTAGCTCTATTTACTTGCCAGTTCATTATTATTTTTTTTTTCACTTATTTTGCAGTCAGAGAACAAAGGTGTTTCATATTTTCTGCCAGGTATAAGGCAGGATGAGGATTTAAAATGAAAATAAGACTGCTTTTCTGTAGTTTATCCTTAGGTGACTAAAAGATAAGAAGGAAATGAAGATAGCCTGAAAACTTGAGTGAATCGAAAAGTATTTTTGAATTACACATGGTGATTCACTTAATGCCCGGGGAAAATAAATAAATAAAAGATTAGGGCATGCATTTAGGGAAGTGCAACTCAGGATATATCAGTGTTCTCATCAGTAAAAATAAAATCACTTAACATTGCTATAGCTACTGAATTAAAATAGATAGCTGCAATAATATGATTTGAAATTATGCCAATTAAAAAAGAAAGACTTAAGGAAGTGCAAATGCCACCCGTTATAGGATTTCATCTGAATATTAAGTATAATAAATGATTCAGTTATGGATCCCATTTTCTCATGCAGCCACACTTCATCATTTCCGTAACAGGAAATTTACTGAATTAAATTAGAGCTCATTTCCGGTTGTAAGTGAGATGCCTTTCTTCTATTGATAGTATGAAAGGCTATGAGCTTTAGGACCCATTTAGAAATTCTGAATTGCAATATTGAACTTCACAGCTCTGTATAAAGAATAAATAACTATATTAGATGAAAGTCCCTTGTTTTGGAAAATCTATTTTAAATGCTCTGATTTTTTTCTTAAGAAGGCTGTCTCTGCTTGTTTGTCATCTTATGTCAGTCTGTGTAAGCTCTGTGAGAGTCCTTTATTTCATGTAATATTCTAAAATGTAGCTATAAATTCGTATTGGATATCCCATGGACCAAGTGATAATGAAGGATGACAGAGTTTGAACAGTGATTTTAAATTAAGGGGTAGTGTGCTTATCTATATTAATTATGAAAGACTGAGATCATCCAGGCTTTCTTCAGTACTCCCTGCTAAAGGAAGCATTAGATGTGTTCATTAATAAGGAAACACATGTCCCCAAGAAAGACTGATGTTATAGTTTTCAATATAAAAATTATATTAACCTAACTTTAATACTATGGGCTGTGGCCAAATACTTGATATTCAGAGTATTTTGTTGTTGTCGTTACTGCATGATTAATGAAATGTTCAACAAGCATGTAATGACTTAATACATGCTAGATGGGCACTGTGTTGAACATGCAGTTACCAAGATTAAACAAAACTCCTGCTATCCACCAGCTTACAGTCTCAAAGAGAAGGAAGATGGGTGGGAATTAATTGCAGGACCATTTGCTTACAGTATGCTAGAAATAACAATGGTATTGGGACACAGAGAAGTGCATGTTGGAAGGGACAAGGAGAGAGGAGGGAGCAAAGGAGTGTTCCTGCTCTACCCCATCAAGGGATTCTGTTTTCTTATGATCGAAAGATACCAATGGGTGATTTAAAAACAGATAAAATAATGAAAAATGTTTTTAAATGTCCTTTCCCTCTTTAGGTCATACGCATATTTCCTAAACTTATGTTCTTTAGCAAAAAGAAAGTGAATCAAAGAGCAGTTATTCAAACGGCTCTCCCTCATGCCTGCATTTCTGTTCATGGCGTGAGATGGTCCCCTCTGAGCAGTAGTGTGAGCAAATTGGCTGGTTCTAAAGGATCAATAATGCCAGCTACTTGTCAGCATCAGGTTATAGCTTTTAAATTGCTCTTTCAAATTAAAGCCCTTGATAAGTTGTGGGCAGTTTCTTATCTTTGAGTTCTCAAATATTATTATGTTGTAATGTCCAGACGTCAAGTATTTCTACTCCTGTAATTTCATATCTAATGGACTGATACGGTTCCAAAGTAAAATATTTCATTTTAAATCAATTAGATTGTATTTGTAAACTTATATTTTCCAGAAATGGACCAAAATATTTATTTTTGACTCTGGAAATGTTCATCTTGAGCCTTGCACTAACAGGATTTAGGAAGTAAATTCCCACAACATGGATGAGTCAGAATCTCTTTTTTGGATTCTGCCATTTCTCCCTCCCCTCTTTGCTGGTGCTGCAGAGTGACTCAAAGCTAGGGACAGCCCTGCTGATGAGTGTGACAAAAGAGCTCAGCTTTGCCCACATGCCCTCTGCTTCCAACAGTCAGTGAGACACAGGGGTGGACACTACATTTCACACAGAGTCCTGCCTCGGTCTTTTATTTTTACCCCACTCAAGGCCATCACAATGTTAATTTTACCCTGCTTTCACCTGATGCAACATTTAGGGGGCATAGATTATACATGGGACATCTCCTGAACTTTATGTAACATTTCTGATAACCTCCAGGACCTCTGGGCATAACACATTCCTACGAAATGACCTAAATATGAAATGCTCAAATAGCAAAGGAAATTGCAAATGTAGCATGATTCAACTTTTGTCATAAAAGACCAAACTATACACATATGTAAAATGTAAAATGTATCTGTATTTATATAGGTGAATCACTGTTATTGTTAAGTATGATTACCGTTGGGCAGTATGGATGTTTTGAGGGCCTATTGGGCAAGTACAGTTCATACTTTAAAAAAACTATTTGTATTTAAATTATACTCCAACAATAACAACAAAATAAAGATAGAGGCTTTTTTAAAGGAAAGGAACAAACTCTGAAACACTCCTAAGAAAGACAGTGCCCCTCTGTTAATATCCATATCATTTAAGAGTGCTGCCTCTGTGACCAGGCTGCCCACATTCAACTGGGACAGATAGGTAACCTCTCTATGCCTCAGTTTCCTCATCTATAAAATGGGAATAATAATAGCAACTACCTCAAAATACCCTAGTGAAGATTAAGAGAGTTAATAAGCAGTGCTTGGCACTCAATAAGTGAGAGCTGCAGCTATTACTGTTACTGTTATTAACATACTTTCATCTGGTTGGCCTTCTCTGTGTGCAGTATTTATGTGGTAAGTCTTAAAATACCCGGGTAAGCAAATTTTACGCTAGCAAATCTCCATAGTGATAAATATCTTCATTAAAAGGCCATTATTTAGTGGTAATGTTTAAAAAATGGCTGCAGTGTTTTTCACTTTTAAATTAGAGCTGCAAGTAGTCAATTATAGGTTCTGTCATGGAGGCTTAAGTGTTATCCCCAGCTGTAAGTGGAAATAAGTGAAATATTGATACACTGCTTCTTGCTGCTATTTTCCAGGATTCTGAAGGAGTAGAAATTATGTTAGGAGTTTGTGCAAGTGGTCTGTTGATATATCGTGACCGACTGAGGATAAACAGATTTGCCTGGCCTAAGGTTCTAAAAATTTCTTATAAACGGAACAACTTTTACATTAAGATCCGCCCGGGAGAGGTAAGTAGACCCAACTTTGCACGTACGTTAGGAAGAAAGGTGCCTAATGGCAAACAAAAATTTAAACTTCCTGCTGACAAGTTCTCAACATTGCAGGACATACAGTGAGTTAGGTCTTAATGCCTAAGAGAGTTTATTAAAGTTTTGTCTAATAAACAATAATTAACAAAATGTTCATTTTTATTATTTTATTGCCATTTTTCCCACTGCATACATTAATCGAAAGGGTTATTTTTATATATTTTAATGTAAAATACAGATTCATGAATAACGTTTAATATATTTTAAGCTGTGGTATGAAAGAATCTCTTAGTCTTAAAACCTGTTTGTGAATAAAGAATAGATTTCTTCCTATCTGTCCTGTTATGTCTCTCTGCTCTATCTGTCCTTTAAATCTAATAGCACCCTAAAATGAATAGCTTTGAGATAATGTGTATTAGAGTAAGAGATACCAGAAAGATTAGAATAAGGGATGCTGAATGTAAATTATGTAAATAATTTCCACAGCCTATTATAGTTCTACCTTTTTTTTTTTTTTCAAATTAGAGAGGCTAATGAAAGAGTCAAAATTGTTAACTAATCCTTATTTCTCGGACAAGAGCATCCATGATCAACTTAAATTTGTATCCTCCTTAATGGATTTTAGATACTAGGTAGTAAAAATCTGCTATTATCTGCTTAATAGATGATTAATAAATATCTTCATTTCTAATCAGTGTAGTTACTGTAATGGAGGCAAAGCTCTAAGATTGCAGCTCATTTATGTCTCAACATTTTCTGGCATGATATAGAATTATGTCCTGTCTTCAAAATCAATCTACCTACTGGTGGAAAATACAATTAAAATATGAGACTGTAAAGCAAGCGGTCACATTTAATATAAATGTAAAGTCATATTTGTCTCTTAAAACTGAAATAATCTATAAGCTTTTATGTATATACCTGAAATTGCAGTAATTTTAAAAATATTTCCTAAAGATTATATGTTAAACTTATAACTAATGTATATTCATTTGGAGTCATTAAACATTTATTGAGCATATATTTATTGCCAGGCACCACATTGGGCATTGGAAATAGAAAGATAAATATGACCTTGTTAAGGGACTTTCTGTTTAGCAGAGAAACAGACTTACACACTTAAAATTACAATGTTATAATACAGATGAGATAATATTCTATAGACATGGAATGAGCATAGTTGTGAGATGCCCAAAGGGAAAGTTGGAGAAATACATCAGGAGACAGTAATGAGCCATGGAAGGTTTTGAATTAGGACATGACACAACTTCATGAATATCTTGGAATGATGGATTTCTTAATGGCATTCAGCTACTTAGTAATATGATTTGATGAGACTTAAACTAGGGCAGAAGTTCTGGGAACAGAATGGAAGGAGCAAGTTTGAAAGAGACTTTAGAGGCAGAACAGTAGGTCTTAGAGACAGGATGGAAGAAGAATAAAAAGGGGAGAGAGTCCAGGATAATCAGAAGTTTTCAGCTTGCATCAGAGAAGCTGATGGAGATGATATTATTAGACAAGTGAGGAAAGCGGGGAGAATTAAAAACAAAAGATTGAAATTCCTTTGGAGAATTTTTTCAAGGGGCGATTCTTGCATAGTAAGAAATACAAGACTTGAACAGAGTCATCAACTTATACATTTTATTGAAGGCCTTAGGCATGGAATCAGTTACCCAAGGAACAAGAGAAGTTAAAAAAAAAAAGAGAGAGAGAGAGACCTTAAAACAAAAACGCTGGGCAGTACCACTTTTTGAGAGAGGGGTAGGCAGAAGAGGATCATAGAGAGATTAAGAATAGCCAGATTAAGAAAAGGAGAGTCAAAAACAGTCATGTTGACAAGGATGTGAGATTTAGGGGACCTGGTTAACCAGCAATGCCAAATGTTACAGAAAAGACACAGGGTAAAAACTAAGAAAAATGCATTGGAGTTGATAATCAGATTCTGCTGTGGCATTTAAGAGTTCAGGACCGTGTTAGGAGAACCTGGCAGGATGCAGTGAGGTAAGGAGTAAATTAGCTGAGTAGACGAGGCTTCTCTAGCAGCGAGAAGGTGAGGGGTCGGGCAGAAGCAGGCTCAAAGAAAGTTTCCTTCCCCTTTTTTACAGTCATAAGCTGAGAAGAATGAGTGAGAAGTTTTTGGTGGCAGAAGGCTCTGAAGAGGTTGAAAGAAATGAATACAAAGTATAGAGAGATAGATAAACATTTAAAAATGCTTAAAAGGAGGCCTCTGTCATCCTTGAGAGAATCTTCCTGGCTTCTTGCAACAGGAGCAAGTTGATTCTTTTAAAACTCCTGGCCTTAGCGTAGTACGTGGTACTTACTAGATACAGAATGAACACATGGAGGGTGGTTTAATTAAGATCTATAGTACTCTGGCTTGTCCATTGACTGGGTCTGTTCGACAGTAGTGATTTTTATGACTACCACTGTACACGCACATCCACAGCGAGTAAGAATTTGGGAATGACAGTTGCAGTTAAAGAAACCTGTGATATATTTCCCAAGCTCTCCCTGCTCGGTCCCTCTCAACAATCAAGAAATAGAGGTCGAGCATAAGTATACCTCATGTGCCTTGCAGAGGACCTCTCTCCTTGGTTCTTTGCCACATAAATTACTTTTGTTATCAATTATATCAGTAGTCAGGTAGTTTAGTGCTCTTTTGTGAAGCCTTTACTATTTAAGATGATTGCCCTCTGGTGGTCTGATTCATACTGTCTTCAGAAAATTAAAATAATGAATATCTGCAATAATAATATTGAAATATATTAGGAAATCAGATATTTCACCTTGAAAAATCAAATGGCTGAAGGAGTATCATCTGAACTGTACATGCTGAAAAATATGAAAATATGTTCTAATCTCTGATCTTGTATATAAACCAAGAATTGTTAGCATTTAACATGATAATCCATACTAGAATGCAGAAATAACATCAGCAATATATGATATCAAGTCATTAAATACCAAGGATATATGCATATTTCCAGACCCGATGTTAGGAGAAAATGTCATCCTAAGAATACTGTAAGCTATAAATCTTTCGTTCATTTCTGTACCTTCCAGTTGAAATCATAATGTCATGGAGAATCCATGATTATTAGGCTTAAAAACGAGATCAGGACAAATTGGTCTCTGGAAGGAATCCAGATATCCTTTTTTGCATTTAGTTTTCATAAGATCCATACCAGTACATAAAATATTTACTATATGCATAATGTGGCTGCCCATTCCTGCAGTATTTTAAGGAGATGGATATAAGGAGTTTTTTTCTCCCCTTTTTAACAAATGAATGTAGATAGCGCGAATTCTGCATATAACGATTTAGTGAGTAAAGAAAAATTTCTAGGTGGTATTATAATTTTGTAAATTATTTACTTTCCTGTTATTTCTGATTCCAAACTTGACTCTGCTCTTCAATATGTTTTTTTGAATTTAGTTTGAACAATTTGAAAGTACCATTGGCTTTAAGCTGCCAAACCATCGAGCTGCCAAGCGTTTATGGAAAGTATGCGTTGAACACCATACATTTTTCAGGTAAGTAGAGATCTTTTTTTTTTTTTCCCTAAGGAAGAATGAGAATGATCGGAATCACATACTGAAAATGGTTATTGGGAAGAATGTAGAAGAATATTTTTTCTGGTCCTTCAAGTTTGTTGTCAATAGATTTCTTGATAAAAAATCCTAAAGGACCTTCTGACTAAATTTGAAGAATTTTCCTTAACTTGTCTTATACTTATCTGCCCCCATCTCCCCTTTCTTTTTATCTTTAGTGTCTTTTTATTGTTATTGTAGTATGTCCAATCCACTCCTTACTATTTCAGTAATATCTCAATACCCTTGGACCCCTTTATGTGCAGACAGTACTAAGACCCTCAGATTTGTGTCCACACAATAACGATTTATCACTGTTCTCCTTCACTGCCATCACCTATTTAATTGCTCTTGGGTTTATAGTACCAGAGACTCTCCAGTTTCATGGGGTAGTAATTCTCGCTAGCCTAACCTGACCCATTTTGCTCATAGCCTCTCTGTAACATTGATAGTTGATATATACTGTGTGAATTGATTTTTTTCCTTATAAAATCAGATTTATTTAATTGCATATTGGGTGTTAATCCATTTGTTCACAAAGCACTTTACCTTTTAGAACAGAGTAAAAAGTTAGATTTCTTAATATTTGACTTAATAGTCTTTCTATTAAGTGTTTTTCCTTTAATACCTTTAGACTGTTGTTACCAGAAGCACCTCCAAAGAAATTCCTCACCTTGGGTTCCAAGTTTCGTTATAGTGGCAGAACGCAAGCCCAAACAAGAAGAGCCAGTGCTTTGATAGATCGCCCAGCCCCATACTTTGAACGCTCGTCCAGCAAACGTTATACCATGTCTCGCAGCTTAGATGGAGGTAGGCTTCACTTACTGGCCTTTAATAATCTCTGGTGGCTCCCCAATAGGATGAAACTATCATGAGCGTTTTATAAAGATCTTCTTGGATAGTATGCAATGAAAAACCTTGTCGGCCTATGACTAAATGGCAGATTTTAACCCCACACCCTCAAAAGTACCTTTGTGAGTCTAATGTCTTTTATTGTAGATTTATATGAAATTACATAAAAGAATGGGTACTTAGGGAATGAAGAGCATAGCCTTTATAAGCTGGTATCTTGAATTTGGAGAAAGATGCTCCCGTTCTATGTATAGTAGTTAAATGCTCTGTAAGTAATTTGGTTCCCTTGCCAGCAGATCTTAAGTGATTGTCAGATTTGTCTTAGATGACTTGTTTCAGAAAAAAAACTGTAAGTAAAATTTATCTGTTTCTAAAAAAACTTTATGAATAAAATGTGACTCTTATCAGTCAATGAATAATAGCTGATGGAAAGGATGGCATTTAAATAACAGAGCAAAGGACTCTAAGTTAAATCTTCGTGGTTAGTATTAATTATACACCAGATGGACTGGGAGAGCATTGCTATGTAAATGTTCTCTGCTGTTAAGTCAAATGTGTAAGTAAAACAGGAAGAGAATCACTTAAATAACATGTTTAAGAAATGGCGTAATCATGAGTTTTCAGCAGGTTTTGTTTTGTGTGACAGTTTTGTATTGTATCTATAGTTACATGCACATGTGCCTTCTGCTACAAGTCACGACAGCTATAGTAATACTTAAGTAAGGAAGCAGGCCATGGCCAGACCTCTGTCTTCTAATTCAGAGCACCTAGAGATTAGTTGTTTGATGGAAGACCTGTCTGGTGCACATAAAGAGTTAGAAGTTTCTAGTATGTACTTGTGATTTTAATAATAAGCAAAAACATAAACAAAAATAAGTAACAGTTACAAGTATCTGAGATTACCATCCTCCTTACCTTTTTTGCCACCACTTGCCATGGTCTCAGTTCTCCCTTTCTCTCACCATACTCCAGAGTGGTTGGTGGCTCAATATACTCCCTGAATCTTTTGCTTAAAATAATCGTGTTTTTCTAATGGAAGACGTTATACACAGTTTATAGAAGAAGCAAACATTGTATTTTTAGTGCTCTATTATGTATGTTACTAGTGAAGTAGAAAGAACACATACCTGGTGTAGATAAATCCAAGCTGAAGTCCAGGCCCTTTAGCTATGAAGTAGTTGGTGAATTATATTAACTCCCACTGTCTGGGTTTTAGTCATCATCCATAAAATGGGAGTAAGGTCACCCCGATAGGGTTGTCGCAATGACTGAATAAGACATATGTCAAAGCACTCTCGTTATAGGTGTAATCATGATTATCTCAATAATTATATTGATAATTATCCTTATAGGCTTTTGTCAGCCGACCCAGGAAGCTGTTACCATTCTCTGTCTTCTAAGAGTTTCCTGTTTTCAGAATATCTACCTTAGAGCCAAACTTTTGTCATAAAATGTTTTTAGGACTGTTTTGAGGTGAATTAAGATATTGACATATCTGTGTTCACATTGAAGCTTTTCTTCTGGCGTTGTCTCATTCTTCTTTCTCCTTCAGAGAATCTGTAAACTGTGTAGTCACTAAGTCAGTGTTGGAGGATCTTTTGTAGAATCACTCCTTTTTCCCTGAATACTATCTACATTATTCAGTGATGTGTACCCAAGGGAACACATTTATCGTGAATGTTGTTTTCCTTATGGCCTTTTGTATAATAATGATTGCTGAGAAGACAGAAGACAATCGTGAAATAAATGTACTAATATCATGCTGTCTCTTCCTCCCTGCCCAAAAGTGATGTTAGTATGTGTTGTCTCTCACTCTTTGGGGTCCTGATAATTCTAGTATGTTTTCTGTGCTGCTGACCTGGGGGTTCTGGCTGCATGTTGGAATATAAACTGCTTTCTGCAAGGTTGCTTCTTATCTAGAACAGCCTAACTGGCCCATTAGGAAACCGTGTTTCATGTGAGCTTTTTCATCAGAATAACCACATATAAAATATCTTAGTGAAGGTATTTTAGTGAAATGGTTTACTATTAAAAAGATTTTAGGATCTTTTCTTACATTTATGTTTTAAAATTCCTAAAACATGAACACAGATTATATTTTGCCCATGATTAGCTACTGTGAATTGGAAAAGCAGCAGTTTTCAGTTTCAATAAATATTATGATACCTAAAACCCAAAATAACGAGTACTGAATTTTAAAAAGTTCACTGAATCAGGTATCTCTTTCACTAAGACATTTTAGCTGTGATGAAAGGCTCTATCTTGTATCTCTTACGTTTGCATGCTTTGCCTTTGCATGAATTTCATTAGCAATGTTTGTCTTGTTTTCCCAAAATATTAGCGATGAATGAATACATGCATATCATGGTAGATATGTATGCATATCTTTTTAAAGTGCAGTAGAAATTAAAACATTTCTGCACTTTAGTTGAATGGAGTTGCCATCTGAATTTTATATAATCTCTGCTAAGATGGTTAATTTTCACTGTTACCCATGTGGTTTTCACATTGTAGATTTTTCAACCATTATTAATAATAATAATTAAAAAAACATTTCAGTGCTCCTTGGAGAATGGCACTTCTAAAAATACATTCGAAGTCAAATGTAGTATATCAGTTGTCTACTGAAAATACTTGTAGTTGTAGAACTTGCCACTAAGTGTCTAGTGCCGATGCCCAGCCAGTTACTTTGTGGGGTAACAGGCTCAGTGGCAGCTCAGCCTCCCTGACACACATCCTCACCATAGATCCTGAGAATGGATGAAAATTATTCTAGTGGCTTCATGAGATGAGCATTTAAATCCTTTTAAAAAGCTAATGTAGTTGAGATAGAAAGTGGGTTTATGATAGCCTTTAGATGAAGGTACCTGCAGCACTGACTTGTCTTTTGAAGACAAATGGTATTTCGTGGGGGTACTTTTTTTTGTAATGGGACAGTTGGTGGTGTGTTTATCAGTCTTCTGGCTTAACTATTTCAGACTTTATTTCTTCAATTGTATTTGCTTTTAGCGTCAGTGAATGAAAACCATGAAATATACATGAAGGATTCTGTGTCTGCTGCAGAGGTTGGTACTGGCCAGTACGCCACAACAAAGGGCATCTCTCAGACCAACTTGATCACTACTGTGACGCCAGAGAAAAAGGCTGAGGAAGAGCGTGATGAGGAAGAGGACAGACGAAAAAAGGCAGAGGAAGCAACGCCTGTTGCAGCAATACGGCACGAGGGAAAGGTATATCTCCCAGGCTGCCTCCTAGAGCTTGCTCAGACTTTTGAGAACTACTAACTAATACTAAGGATATAAGCCAGCAATGTGTTTAGACTTAAGCTAATTCATATTTCAGCATTAGTCACATTCATATTGTCAAATTTTAAATTATTTCCTTTGTCAACATTTTTCCTCTGAAAGATTCCTTTTTAACTTCTTGAGCATTTTTATTTTAACAACTGACATGCTATGTAAGACTTTCAAAAGCTGTCCTGTCTGTATTTCTTAAAAGTACGTTTAATGACATATTACACTTTTCTGTTTGGGCTCACACTTCAGAACTGTCACTAAAGCTATTTTCTTGATTTCTGGCCCCATTCTCCTACTCGAGTACTGTATATTTTTCTAGATATACAGTAGGATTACATTGCATTCTTCTGATTGTAAGTAACTGAGTGATTATAGTCTGTGTATTTATACACTGTTTCCTCTCTTGGTCTTATGATTATAATCTAATCATCAAAGTAGCAAGTGGACATGTTTTAGAAAATGATATTAAGGCAGAAGTTTGCCAGGTAAGACGGAAAGTGAATTTGGCAGCTATTTCTCTAAGGTGTTTTTTTCCCCATTAAATTTGCAACTTCATTTCACACAAAATTCCATTTATTTTTAAATTTCACATGATTTCTGGAGATCCAGAACTATAAAGCCACTTTTTAGAAAAGTAAAAGTTTAAAAATACACAACCTACTTCTAGTGAGGGGTTTTGTATGTAGCAGAGCAGCTCCCTAAAAGTCAGAAAACACACTGAGAGGTTTATACATAATAATAATGGAAAAACAGTGGGTCCTACGATGCACACAGTGCAGAGTGAAAGAAAATAGCAGAATAAAAATGCTATATACTTTACAGGCTATACTAAAACTTGCATAAATTTGATTCAAAATGTTCTTTTGCACATGGGCTCTTTAAATATAGACTTATGTGACAGGTACCCACCACCTGGGAGACTATTGAAAACTGTTCCTTTTGACACGAATTTAACAATGAAAGCTAAATGTGTAGATGAAGAAACTTATTGTTGTTGTAGTTACATTGGGATATTCCAAATGACCCAGTCCATCATTTTTTTAAGATAAAATTATTTGCCAAACAGGATAGGAAATGACAGCAAGAATATTTGTATCACTGGTGCTCTTAAAATGTGCTTTGTTCTGAATTTTGTTTTTACACGGTTTCAGTTAAGTCAAGGAAGGTTTTAAATAGGACATGAAAAGAAAATAATATAGCTGAACAGCAAATGTGTTCCATGATTTCTTGAAATCACACATGCCAACATACGATTCTCATGGATGAATAAATATCATTAAGTGGCACATAAAACTAAATGACTTTTAGTTTGTTCCAAGGCAGTCTCACTTTATTTGATTTTAAAAGATCAGCAAGTTGTTTATGTAGCATGTAGCATGAAAGGATTGTTACTCAGTGCCATTTATGCCATGGAAAAATAAAAAGACAAAGAAGATTGGGACTCTTACAATCTGAGTCGCTGAGAAGCCAGCACTTTAACCCAAAAGTGCTTCAAAAGGGTTGTGGCTGAGACCAAGTGCTAAAGTAGGTCGATGGCTTTCTTCATTTTCCACAGTGCAAAGATGTCTTTTAAAAACCTTATTAATGTGCAGCATGGACGATTAAACCTTAATTTTATTCTCCATCTTCAAAATGAAATGTAGAGGGCACTCATTTTTTAAACAAAATAAAAATGTGTTACTGAAAATTGTCATTAGAATTAGATAACTGGTCCCCTACTCCTTAGAGAGAAGACGTATTTCCCAGCAATGATCACCTCAGTGACAGGGCGGCCTTCTGCCACTACGGGAACAATTGTCTGCATGCAGAAGTCAGCTTGTAACTTCTGTATTATTCGCAGTTGAATGAGATTTGTGCAGAGCCTGGTTTAAAACACAGTGTTTAACGTCACATGTGAGTATTAGGAAAAGACATACTTATCTAATACTAAGGATACTTCTAAATTCAGATGTATCCATGATATAATTTTATTTGTGCATTTTCTGACACTTTGTCTATAGTTACCAAGTCAGGATGGGATAACCTCCACAAATTTCCATGCTATCAGATCACTAGGCAAAACACAAATATGTATACACACACATACACGCACACATACACACACCATACACAGTGTCACAGAAACTAGCAAAAGTCTAATTATGTTTAGGTTGCATGAGACCTCATCATCTTGAGTTCCCTGGGCAGTAGCAGCTTCATTGCTATGCACACATCTTGTTTGGGGCTTGCTTGCTTTTCTTCTTCCCCTCCTTGCTCACCAGCCCTCTGTCACCTGCAGAGGAAACCGGCCGTGGTCATTGAGACTGTCAGGGCCAGAGAGAATTTAAAGAGCCTCACTTTCCCTGCAGAAGCCTGAGCTCATTAGGGAGCACATTTGTGGGAATAGCTGCCTTTATCATTCTCTTAAGAACCCAAACCCCAGGAGGGTTAAACATACCATTTATCTGCTTTAAAAACAAAAACAAAAACAAAAACAAAAACTCAGAAGGCTGGAAAATTGTATCTTTCTATTATTTATGGACCACAAGTAATACAAAGTAAATATTTATAAACCATATTATAAGAAAACACATTCTTTTTGCTAGTTATCTTGTTGAAACCACTGATTGGAGTTTAGGCTTCTTTTAGATCATGGAAAAATAAGCCAATATAAGAATTTCAAAGGAACCTCGATTTTTTTGTGGAGAGTGAGACTTTCTAAAATGCTAATTGTTAAGTTCCTCAATTGAAACTGCTTATCAGATAGGAGTGGGGCCAGAAACTTCTTAATTCGAAAACCTACCTGTTTCGAATGTAATTAACTAACCAAGGAAAGGTAATGCTAGAGATTAAATAATCAAAATTTGGATTCGATTTAATTTTTAATCCAACTGAATGATAGTAACAGATCTGTTAGCTGAAGATCAGGAAAAGTTATTGAAAGTCTTAATTGTAAGTTACCAGCATTATGTTTGCTCTCAAAACCCTAAAACTTTCTAGAGCTGTTGATCTAAACAAAAATTTTGGATCATGTGAAACATGTAGAGTTTGAAACTGCCCGTAAATATCTTCTGTTTTGAATTTTTTAAAAAGCTCACCCGAGATTTGATGGTCTTTTTGGTGGGAAAATGGTAGCCAGTTGTGGCAGTGTTGGCATGCAGCTTGAGTACTTTAAAATTCATTAACAACCCTAGTCTAAAATTCTTGTTTTACAATTTTATATTGATACACATAAGAAAATTAACTAATTGCAGTTTTCTTTTTGTCCTTTTGCATCTCTGTTTGCTGCTTTCTGTCTCTCCCTGTCTCTTTCATATCAGTCACCTGGGCTTGGCACTGACTCATGTCCCCTTTCCCCCCCATCAGACCATTGTCCCCCTGCATCTCCCACAGAGCTCCGTAGGAGGTGTAAGGAGAATGACCACCAACCTCCAGGCCTCGAGCCATCTAAAGACACCGTGCATGTCCACGGAGAGCCCTCCGTGGACTCTGAGGGCAAAGGGAAGCCATATCTAGGGGACCAAGATGTAGCTTTTAGCTACAAACAGCAAACTGGCAAAGGGACCACCCTGTTCTCCTTCTCCTTGCAGCTCCCTGAGTCATTCCCTTCTCTTCTAGATGATGATGGGTACCTGTCTTTTCCCAACCTGTCTGAAACCAACCTCCTCCCCCAGAGCTTGCAGCATTATCTCCCCATTCGCTCCCCCTCCCTCGTGCCCTGTTTCCTCTTCATCTTTTTCTTTCTGCTCTCCGCCTCCTTCTCAGTGCCATATGCCCTCACTCTCTCCTTCCCTCTGGCTATGTGCCTCTGCTACCTGGAGCCCAAGGCGGCCTCCTTGAGTGCCTCACTAGACAATGACCCGAGTGACAGTTCAGAGGAAGAGGTGTGTACCTCGGCATAGAACACACTTCCCTGTCGTGGTCGGGGCTTCGGTCCGCAACAGTGTTAGACGGCTGCTGCGATAGTGGTCCTACTTTCAGAGCCTCATTTATTGTCTGTGCCAATCTGTGAAGAGGTTTTGTGTGTTGGGAAGTACAACCCAGCCCCAGGGTTAGGCACAATGCCATGTGGATGTAGCAGTCTGAGCCCAGCCTAGAATCATTCTGCTACCCACTAAATTACATGGGTGGTGAAGGACCCAGCCGGAAGTCAATTCTAAATAACCTGTTAGCCTTGCGAAAAACCAGGGTGTTAAGCTAAAGGTTTTGTTCAGTTACCATTTAACAAAGTAAATTGCACATGAGACAGATACATAACTTTCAACAAGATTTACGGAGTGTTAAACAAAACGTACAGCCGGTCCTCAAATAACATTGTTTTTGTTCAACATCTTTTCCTTATAGCATTGATAAGATGCTGTAGGAATTTAACTCTTGTTTACCTCATTTAGCCTATGTTAGATTGGTTTCGTTACATGTCGTTTCGTTTAAAGTCACAGAACCCCTCAACAACGTTAAGTGAGGACTTACTGTATCCTGATATCATGATAGATAAATGCTACTTGAGGTGAGGTGGGAGAGAACACTGCCATGAGGGGGAGGGGTGTCATTTTGTAGCTTTACAAAATTGTAGATGCCCCTTCTCCCTGGGGATCCTGAAACGTCCCTACTCCTGCCTTCTGTTACTGCCAGACTGTCGTCATTACTCACAGAGGTGAGCCAGATCCCACGGGTGTGTTAGGTTTAAGCAGTTTAAAATACTTGCATGACATCAGTCATTGGTAGGGCCAGAAAGAGGATCAGAAAGAACTGCCATAGAAATGATACCAGTTTTCAAACACAGTCAGGAAAAGACTCACTTAAGGTTTCTATACATTGTAAATATGGGCTGAAATTTCATCAATACTAGCTATGCCAATGCATACATTGGATGGATTCTCTCAAATCCATCATGAGCCAAAAACCCACACACATTTGAACAGTTTGGAAAGGCCAGGGAAGTTGGATACACCTTTGTGGCTCTCAGCTGGGCAGGTGTTTAGTGGGGAAAGGACTTAAGCCTTCAGCCTCCGTCTGTGAAGGCATGCCACCTGTATGTCTCCTCCTCTGAGACACTGGGTGAGTTGACGTTTTATTCAGCAGTTTTTCCTCTTAGTTGCTCTCCTGTCCCACCACTCCATAGCTGTGTAAACAGCCCAGCAGTTTTCCTTTGACAGACTTTAAATAGAGCACAGGGAAAAAGCACAGAAGCTGCCAACAGAGGCTCCTGGCTATCACCTACCCTGCTGACCACATCTCTCCCATGCTACTCCAGCTCTTCTGTTCCCACAGGGTTTTGTGGCAGGAGACAAGCCCAGTACTCCTAGCATTTAAAAAAAACAAAAAAACAAAAAAAAAACTTACAAAGTCAAAGTGACACTATTAAAAGGAAAGAAAGTCTTTTCAGTTCTATGCTTAACTAGAAATCATGTGAGCTGCACCTGTGAGTACATAGTATTGCAAGTGTGTAAGTACATTTAGTGGTATTATAACCATTTCTTTGCAGCCAAAGGAAAAAAATGGGAATGGTTTTGCAGATGTTTCAAATAAAAGTTAAAGCTTTTCAATTTGATATTGCAGAAGAGCCCTTTTCCAGGATCTTGAGTCATATATGACTTAGTGTATATATATATATATATATATAGTAAACTAGTTTTCTCTTAAAATATTTTCTATATACATAAAATATTTTAAGAGAAAACTAGTTTAAATCTTAGGCTTTAATAGCACTATTCCTCACAGTGGCAACATTATTAAATAATGTAGGGCTAGAACATACGACAGTTAAGAACACAATCTTATCTACAAAGGCTATTTATAATAATAGCTTGTTTCTAACCTGGACCTATATTTTTCCATTAGCAGTGGAGTTAAGTCATCAAGATAACAATGCAAAAAGATTGCCATTTTTTGCTTTTCTGAATTCTAAATAACTGAATGTATGTGTAGCAAACCACACAGATCTTGTGCCTAATCCAGGGTATACATCTTGTAATCAGTGCATGAGAATTAATGTTAAACTTGGGCATGTCTGCATTACATTGGCAAAACAAATCACAGCAGTACTCATTGCAAGCCAGTGACCACGGGACTGGAGCTTCCCAGTACATGACTCTCCTTGTTATTGCAAACCTCTCGGACCGTGAACCAGCTCTGGTCATGGCAGCCTTCTCAGCTGTCCGCTGTAGCCTCGGTCAGCCATGGCAGCTCTCCTGACACAAGCCTCCATATTTGGCCATCTGTTCAATGTCATCTCTTAACGCCAAGTGTTAAGAACTGTGCACTCTAGTTCAGGCTGAGCTAGAGAACTCATATGTAGGTCATTCAGTTAAAAAAATATAGTCATTTGTTTACATGGCCTGTTTCATTCTCTTGGCCTCAAGCACTTTGGCAGCTAAACTGGACGACTTCATAACATACAGATCAGCTCTGTGACTTTGGTTTTGCAAAAGCATTAATAACCATAATTCTTTTTAAATATTTTATCATCACCGCTTACATTTTTCACATATTGTGGTGGCTTAATGAGTTTCAGCCTTTCTCAGGAGTGAACCCCAATGTAGAAAGGCTTAATCAGTTCCAACTATAGAGCTGTTGACCAATGATATTTTTTCTTTTGTACTTTCAGAATGGTCAAATAAGAAGGGGCAGAATATCAAATTACCTGTGAGATGAATTTAGTTCACCATACCATAGAATGTAATTATATGTGAATTTCTGAGGAATTTTTATGATGCAAAAAAAAAAAAGATGGATTCACATTTGGAGGAAAAACTTGATAACTTGATTTTAACATTTTAAATTGTGTTAACATAGTATTACGTGATAATTAATGATGTGCTATACATTTTCCAGTTTTGTTTAGTCATATTATATAAATGACAATTGCTGTCCAAGCTGCTTTATTCAGCCTTTACTACCCTATTTATTAACTATTTATTGACCAGGAACTATGTTTTTGAATGTCTGACTGACTAGATGCTAAGTAGGAATTTGAAGGAGTTTAGATAGGGCCTAAGCTATTTGTGTGGTAGGAAAAATGAGTAGTTATAATTATGTAACATATTACTATCAGTATATTACAATTATCAGAGTTATTTTTAGCTCTGTGTGTGTCAGACATTGTATAAAGCATTTAGTATCCATTACCTCATTGGTTAGGGCTATTTTCCCCACTTTACCTGGAGGAAATTGGGATTAAAATACAAAACAAGCCCAGTGTGTCACAAATTTGTAGCAAAGATTTGAGCTCATGTCATTTTGACATCAGACTCCTCATTCTTCACTACAACTGTAATCTAAAACTAAGATGCTTGGAAAATTACCGATGTAAATTTTAAAGCCATAGAGAAATAATCTGTATAGGAGGAGAAATGCTTTCAAGAACTTTTGAAATCTTTAACACGACTAGTTAGCACACTGAGCACAGTCATTCTTATTTGTTCTTGAAAGCCTAAGATATTGAGTTATTCTGGACATTTGAACAATATCCTGTCTCTTCTTAATTCAGACTGGCCTTTCTTTTCCAACCTACTGAAAATTATTTTCCAGATAGACATGGTAGCAATTTGCCAAAATAGTGACCCCAGGCACACCATTGCATGAATTCCAACCCCTTTGCTTTTAGGAATATATAAAATGAAAGTTTGGGATAATGCCAGGAAATCAACCTAGCCAGAGTTACGTGAACATAAACAACACTGCCCTACTCTTCCCTTCTTGACATTTCTTGTTTTGGGGCGTGAGAGATCATTTTAAGAGGCAGATTCACAATCTTAGAGCCCCTGGTTTTGATGTTTGTTTTCTAAATATTAATCACACGTCTTGCTCAAGAGAATTTTAATAATGCTTAGTTGATATTTGTGGAAGGAAAGTCAGTTAATATCATATGAGTATTTAGATGTCCCAATTTCCGTGGCTATGGCTCTACTCTCCTCCAGAGAAAATATTTTTTGTTTTAAATCATAAACCTTTGAAATACATTAAAAACCAGTCCTGAAATTACTATTATAATTCTCCCCTGAACACCTAGACTCTGTCAAATGCTGTGCTTTGTTTTATTTGTTTCTAAGTAGATGTCTCTCTCTTTCTCTCTTTTTTTAAATAGTTATTATTTGCTTCATTTGAATGGGTTTCTTTTGGAACAAGATGCTTAAATATATACTTTGATGTACCTCTTCATATTGGAGGGTGGGGCAAAATGAACACATTATATAGTCTTAAAAAATAGTTAGCAATGCTACTTGAAAATTGAGTTACATTTTTCATATATAAAACATATGCCTGTGAGTCACTGGCATGTGCTTTTTATAATTAATAGGTAATGCAGACAGCCTGATGGTCATAAATGAATGTAAATGATCAAAATGTTATAAATGAGGGGCTGAAAGTCCAGTGACTGTTATAGTAGCTTTTTATTTAAATTTACATTTTAATTTACCTTTCAAATGTGTGAACTATTACTAGAATAAGAAACATATATAAACATTGATTTTTTTTTTTTTTGCATTAAACATTTTTAGAAGATCTTCCAGGGTCTTAGTTAAAAGGGGGGGAAAGAAAGACAAATTGGTTTTCCCGAGACATGAAACCAGACGGGTCAGCTCGGCTAATGCAGTTCCTGTGGTTCCCGCAGGCTGTGTGCGCCTCTGGTCTTCCTCTGAGTGGCTCTGCTGATGAAACTTAGCTCTGGCCTTTCTTTTGCTTTTGCTTGAACCTGCATTCTTGTGGGAAGGTAGTATGATTCAGACCACAGAAAAAAAGAATGAGCTATTTGGCCCATGCCATAACCTATTTAACCAAATGGGTTTGTTTTCTATTTCTGCCTTCCTCCTGGAACCTGATCACATCTGTGATCAATAGACTGACAGCGAGCGCACGGATACTGCTGCTGATGGAGAGACCACCGCCACTGAGGTTGGTATAATAACTGAGGGTGGCTAGTAGTTACCTAATGAAAATGCTGTGTGTGTGTAGGAGTGGCGGGGGACTCTATATTGAAGAACTTTGCTTATTAGCTTTTAAAGTGGAGATAAATTCTAATTTTAACAGTGCGAATTAAATATATTCTATTGCCTAGAACAGGGGTTCTCAAACTCTGGCCTTCATCAGAATCTTCTGGAGGGCCCCATCTTCCTGTTCTCTTCAGAAGAATGTCTGGGGTGGGAATGGAGAATTTGCATTCCTAATGAGTTCCCAGGAGATGTTGACTGTCAATTTTAGGATCGTATTTGGCTAAACTGATACTTTTTTAAAAAAAGTGTTCACCTATCCCAAATGAGAGGCAGTTTTTGTATGCAAGCTGCGATGAGTGGAGAGGAGCATCATAACTAATTTAATTAGCTTATTGATTAGATACAGATATTTATTTAGCTCCCAAATGGTCAAATAATACTTGTTAAAATAGTAAGACTTCTCTTAACTTATTTTTGTAGGTTGGATATAGTATAAGTCACTCAAAAAATTGAATTCTCTAAGGAAGAAAAATTAACAAATAACTGTTAGTACTTTATTGAAAAAATGTGATCATATGGAAGAGTGATAGGAGAGAGACTATGCTATTATGTATCCTCTATTAAATCTAGGGTACATTAAATATGTGTGTACATGTGTGGCTTATATTGTTTTTCAGATCTTCTCTACCAATAACTAATTAAAATTTCTGTTAAAACAATATTTATCTATAGTAATGAAAGTCAATATATTTATTTCCTAAAATGCTGGCAATATTTGTTTTTTAACTTAGTGATAATTTTTACTTACACTTGTTTTTTACATAATAATAACAATATTTTCTAGTTGGGTATTTAGAAAGAACTAAAAATATTGAAAATATCTTCAGAAAAACATTTCAAAATGGAGTTTTAGGTTTCTGCCTTTGGAAATGCCAGGGTTCAGTCAAAATCATAATTTTTTAAGTTAAAAATAATATTGTAAAACTATTTTTCAGATTCCTTTAAGCAATCATATGTAAATTTATTAAAAGTTAATTTTCTATGCCACAATATAACAAATTACATCTTGATTTTATAAGAATTATTAGTTACATGTAGCTACATGTTAACGCATTTACTAAATTTCATTGTAATTCTAAGTGCTATAAATGAAAAATACTCTAATAATACTTTAAGTTTATATGGCAATTTAAAGTTTTGTTGTATAACATTTGAGGCATGCAAACAAGTACATGTAACATAGTAGGTTGTGAGGCTTAAAAATAAAATGAAGAGCTGTGAACTCACCTTACACTTATGAAATACCCTATTGCTAACATGGTGTTAGAGTTAGTTACCTGTGTGCTCACTAACACTTGGTAAACAGTTTCCTTTATTTTATTTCAGGAGCCAGAATAACAGTAGTTCAGAGTGAGGCATTCCGGGTAGACAGTCTTGTCCCCTTTGGCAGATAAGGAAACTGAGACCCAGAGAGACTGATTTGTTTATGGCCACTTGCTCAGGCATCTCCTCTCCTCGCCTGTAATTTTACTCTGGGCCTCCTCTGCAGCACAGGGCCATAAAACAGAGGTCCTGGGTCACAGTGCCTTAGGGAAGAAACGCAGCTTTACGACCGCATGCACATGTGGCTTGGCTTAGCTACCTAGTTTTTGGTACTCAGATAGCAGTCCAAGGATTAGACGGGTCCTTAAAATTCGAAAAGTAAAGATAACAAAGTGGCTTTTAGATGAATTCATTGTAATTTTTAAAACCTCAAAAATTATCCTGTCTGCATTTTTTAAAAATGAGGTTAATGTTGATGGTAGTTGATTTTTTTTTTTAATTTCCTTACTTGCTCCATATCTGCCTTCTCCCTTCCTAAATTGCTTAAGTGTATGGAGTTCAAGAAGTTCCACATTCCAAGAAATTTTTAAGTATGGGAACCTCTGTGTTAAATTCTTTGAGCTTTAGTTCTCTGGTCTACAAATCAGGGATAATAATAGCTAACCTCATAGGATTATTGTGAAGATTCATACATTACAAGGGAGGTCTCGCTATTGGGAAATCATAAACATTCTTATGAATTTTAATTTCAATGGGGCTCCTCACACTTCCTGAAACATTTCTAGTGTTTACTAAGGACAGCTCGCCAAGCCCTTGCTATCACCTCCCAAGCACATGTCTGCACTCATCACACTTGGAATTCTCCAGGATAAAGTGGGAAAGATTCACTGAGCAGGGACTCTTTTGCTCCTATATCCTTATTGTTTCATAATTTGTGTGTGAGAATGTTGTGGTTTGTGTTTAAGAATGAAACGGCATTTATATGCAAGAGCAAACTAGTCCCCCTTTGAGGAAGTTTGTATAGGCCATACTTCTTCAGTCTTAAGAGTCACTTGCATGGTAAGACTTTATTTCCCACTCTTTCTTGTTGCTGGCAGTCGGACCAGGAAGAAGATGCAGAGCTCAAGGCACAGGTAGAAAACTAAAAATAAAACAATAGTAAAACCTAGTGTGTGATAAGTCATTGTTCCTCTATGGTGTTCAAATCTTCCAGCATGCTCCATAGCTGGTTACCATGTTGTTGGTGCAGTGTAGAGGATGACATTTGTTCCCGTGACTACCACGTCCCTTACCTTTCCCTTTCTTCTCCACTTTTTCAGAATAGTCTGATTAAGCGAATAAAGGGTGAAAATGTGTATGTCAAACATAGTAATCTTATGTTAGAGGTTGGTATTGGTATATACCAGTGCATGTTTGTGTGTGTTGATTTCTTTTTGTGGTATACCTGGGGGCTCATATCATGATGCATGAACTGTGTGCTCTCACCTATGAATAAGTGGGGATGACTTCTCACTTTACTCTGATTTTCTTCCTCTTTCTTTTCCTGTGTGTGTATTTATTTTAATTCTGTCTGTTACATGTGAATTTACATGTGAATTACACACTTTACAGTTTATCTTTAAAACTCTTGATTTTTATGCTTGCGTGAACTAGATTTTTTTTTCCTCTTTCTTCCTTGGAAATATCACATTTTCACCAGAGTGTTTGTTGTAGTGTCATGAGCCGTGATCAGTAATGAAATTGACATTACTTTTTTTTAAAAAAAAAAAAAAGAGCTCAAAAGGGAAAATAAGTATAAAACACTGACTGTTGGATTCTTTATGTTCTGAATATAGGAACTAGATAAAACTCAAGACGACCTGATGAAACATCAAACCAATATTAGTGAGCTGAAAAGAACCTTTTTAGAAACCTCCACAGACACTGCCATCATGAACGAATGGGAAAAGAGGCTTTCTACCTCCCCAGTGCGACTAGCAGCCAGGCAGGAGGATGCGCCCATGATTGAACCGCTTGTACCTGAAGAGGTCAGTATTCAGGCTGTGGGTTGCAATTGTCTTCTGTTCACTAGCCTCACTTCTCTATAGGGGCTGCAACTGGGGAAAGGAATTGGCAAGCTTCTGGGTAGAGAATCTCACTACTTGTCAATGTGTAACCTGAGCTGACATGCTCAGTGCGCTAAAGAAAAACTGCAAAGTAAAATGATTAGGTGGCTAAGGAGTGAGTCAGTCACATCAAATGGTGCTTGGAGTGAACATGCCACAGGGACCTGTAGTGTCCATTGGCTTATTCTAACCATAAACCTAGATTTCACAGCTGGGAGAAATTGATATATACTATCTTAATGAACTGATACTTTTCTGCACATGCTTCTGCTACATTAAGAAATGCCCTAAAAACACTAAATGTTTCTTATCAATTGCAAGATGAGGCCTACGAGGTCGGCTAATGTTTTACTAAATAGTGATCTGAAGTTGATAGCATTTCAGGACATATTTTATTCTGGGAATACTATATCAGACTTTTATTGGTATAATTAGTATTTTTATTTATAACTGATTTCTTATACATATAACCGATTATTTTAACTGATTTATAACCAATTTTATTTGATTTTCAATAGGGGAAAATGAGGTCAGAGTATCTTTTTAAATAAAAAGCTTTCATATAGGAAAGTTCTTTGTAAATTACTGTCAGAGTAATTTACAGGATTTAGCTGGATTGAATACTTCGAGGTTCCCATTGTTTGGGACCCACAAATGGCAATGGTGTTAATCTCTTCTTGAACCTTAGACATCATCTTGCATTATCTGTCTTTCGAAAGAAGCAGTATTTTAAAACTGCATGTTTCTAGCATCGTATTGATTAATTTCTTATCAAGACTGCTTTATTGTGAGATATTTGTCCAGGAAGCAGAAACAAAAGAAAATTAAAACTTAGGCCTTTATGAGAAAAAAAATCTTTAAACAGTAGTATACATGAAATGCTTAGATCCTTGTAGTGAAGAGAAGAAAGTAATTACACTTATTTTGGTTATTTTCTAAACTTCCTTTGAAAGCTATTTATCGAAAGTGACCACAATCATTATGTTCTTGACAATTCCAATCTCAGCTAAAAAGTGACAAAGTTATATATCCATTCAAATTACTTAGAAAAAAGTGTCCTTTTATGCAGAATAAATGAAAAGTACTATTACCAAAGTACTCTCGTACCATTAAATACCAATTTCATTCAGATGGAGCTGTAAGAGTCAAAAATTTCACATTCAGATTGATTTAAATATTGTAGTCCCTGTATTAAGAGTACCACTTGTTAGTTATGATCATAAAAAATGTCATTGTAATTGGTCAAGTTTGGCTTACCCTATGTCAACTATCTCTGTTGGAAATAAAGATCATTTTGGTTCTGAAGATGGCAGATACTAGACTAAGTTACAAAAACACGAAATAAATAGCCACCAAAAATTATACAAACCAAAAAAGCCAGTCCTCTCTTCCCAGTCTGTTAATAAGGGAAATGATAGGTGGTAGCCACTTTGAATAGAAGTTTAGGTGATAGCTTAGAGAAGTTAAAGTTTGGTACTGATAAACAGGGACTTTAGAAGTCTACTCTATTAGACTTGTTAAAAAAAGTATTTTTTATTTATTAAATCCTCTGATTCTTAGAGAATGACAGTAATGAACCCAAAGAACATTAATAGCTTAAAAAGGTGATACTTTGAACTTACTGTACTTTCCTCGGATGTTACTGCCTTTTTTGTGTTTAGTGCAGAGAAATTGCAGTACACACAAGAAAGGGGTTTTTTGTTGTTGTTGTACTTGTTGTTTTTGTTTTTTAATGATAAAGGATGGAAACATGTCCATCCTTACAGAAGAGTAAAGCAGTTTGGTTATTTAGACTGGAGAAGACCAATAACTGGCTTAGTAACTGCTTTCAAGTGTCTGCTAAGTTGTTATGCCGAGGCCGTACCTCAGTGCTCCACTACCATCGCAAAAAGAGGAAGTTGTAGAAAGAACTTGACTAGATGTAAAGAACTTCTTAAAAACAAGGCTAATTAATTAACCCTGGTTGTCAAAGATGTAGCTCTGAAAAGCTTCAAGCCCTAGAGAAAGAGAAGGCCCTTTGGAGTGGTCAGTGCTCTGCTCACTTCCCTCGACATTAGGGCAGGGGAGAGTGACCTAGGGGACTCTTTGGACCATTGCCCAGGACTCTTAATGACACCCAAATTTATAGACCATTTGAGGGCCCTGGAGAAAGTCCCACGAACAACCCAGAAAATTCTTGTGCTCTAAATTCTTGCCAATTTGTCTGTTTTTTTATTTGTTTTATGAAACGCACAGAAGAGAGTTTTATCGTCCCAGCTAGGCATATACAAATCATATTTGTTTACAAACATAACCAAAAGGTTTTTATTTTGGAGGGGAGGTATTTTTGTGAGTAAATTCTTAATCTGATATCATCCTCTTATTTATCATGTTCCACTTTAAGTAAACAGTAATTGACTGGTTTAGAAAGAAGTCCAATTATTTTTAAAAGGAAATATGTAATTTAATTTTTAAAAGTGATGTCCCAAATAAAGTAATACTGTTTGTATCAGAGGGTGAAGAAACTTCGATTCAGTGGCCCCAAGTCTAGTTGGATTTTTTTGATGACATATAAATTTTTTTGGTGACATATTGATTTCAAGTATATAATCAATCTACTATATACTTGAAACTAATAATAAAATAAAAATTTTAAAAGTTGTGGGAAAAAAAATCTAATGCCCTCTGATTTTTATTGTGACCATGTTTTTTCTATGGTGATTGACTCCTAAGTAAATCTATTTCTATCAAAAGCTACTGATTTATGAACAATTAGAAGAAAATTAGGAATTATAAATGTAAATAATGAGCTAGTAATGGTGATGATACTCTAAGAATATTATGTATATTTACTATAAAATGGGAATTTTATTGCAAATGGTTTCAAGTTTCAATTATTTGAGATAATAGCAGACAAACAGCAAGGATGACCCCAAGCAATAAATAATATCAAATCCTCATTAACTTTTGAAAATAAACTCACATACAGGGGCCAGCAGACATAGGAAGGGTAGATGTATAGTATGTGAAGGATTGCAGGTACATCTTCTGTGCAGAAATATTTCCCATCACAGCCTTTTGTGATGTACCTGGGCCCAGTCCACATTAGAGGTATGTTCCCTTGTGGTTACTTGAATAGTAAGTTTCCAAAACCCAACCAAAATGCAGTTCCCGTTGGCACTTGTGCAGTGCCAGTATTGTTGTTTTTGTTAACATACCTAGTTTTATAGGCATATAAGCTTAGCACAGTCAATCCTCCTTATTCATGGATTTCATATTTGCAGATTTACCTACTTGCTAAAATTATTGTAGCTCTAAAATCAGTATTAACAGTACTTTCAGTCATTCACAGACAGGCGCGGAGTTGTGAAAACTTCAAGTGGCTCATTGTCCACATTCCCAGCTGAGGATGAACAGTGTTCTGCTCTCTTGTTTCAGCTCTCATACTGTAAACAGGTGTCCTTTTCACAGCCTATTCAGTGCCACATTTTTGCTTTTTTGTGTTTTTTGTTGGTGATTTTTCTATTTAAAATGGCCCCAAGGCATACTACTGACGTGCCGCTAAGCAGGAGAAGGCTGTGATGTGCTGTGTGGGAAACCAGGTGTGTTAGTTAAAGTGTCATTCAGGAATAAGTTAGAGTGCTGTTGGTTGTGAGTTCAATGTAAGTGGAGCAATAATATATGTTAAATAAAAGCTTTTTTAGCAGAAACATAAGACAAAGTTATATATTGACCAGTTGATGAAAATATTATGACCAGAGGCTCACGGGAACCTAACCCTGTATTCCCCTAGAGGACAGTGGTTCAGTATTCACTAATTCGTTGTTCACAGTGACTTTATGAATATAACTACCATAAATAACTAGAATCGATTCTATTTTTGCATTTGTCTGCTTTCTGGTCCAACTCTACTTTTGCTATTCAGGTCTTAGATGGTCTTCAAATTGGACAAAATAATGCATTCATGAAAGATCATCTTTTTATGGATAGGGAGAATTATCTCCATTCTCTGAATCTGACTTCTGTGATTTTCTGTCCTGGCCTTGGGGTGCAACTCTAAGTGCATATTAAAATTATCTATGAGAAATTTTTAAAATACTGATGTCTGGGTTCTACATCAGAATCTGATTTAAGTAGTCTGCGTCGTACCCCATGCATCACTATTATTTAAAATCTCTTCGCATAATTCTAATGCACAACCCAGTTTGAGAACCCTTAGCCCAAGCAGAAATGAGTGGCACCGCTATATGGAAACCCTTAATTCCCCAAAGAGCAAGTACACCTCTGAATTTTGAAAGCCAGCGTAGGACCTTGTTTCCCAATTATGATATAGAGGTGAATGTTTAAGTTAGTAAACAAAATGGTTGGGATATACATCTGACTGTGTTCTAACCCATTATATAAGTAAATGTTTCAATTATCAACTTTTCTTTATCAGTACCTCTTCCCTTCTCTTTAGCTGAACTAACTGGATTGGATTGACCATATATATAATTTAATTCTAAAATCGATCCCATTAGTTGCTCTTTACCATTACTGGACATACCCAGTTCTGAATGCAGACAATATTGACATGTTTAGTTACAGACACAGACCTTTGTGAAATTAAGTGATGTCAGGTGACAGGATGTGCTGAAAACCACCGTTTTCCTGCTGTTATTGTTCTTTTAAGCTTTCATCTTAGGAAAAAGTGATTATAATTAAAAAGCCTAGCAGTGGTATTCTGAAAAGTACCTATAATTTTGACCCTTCTTTCTTGTTTCTTACTCCTGTTTGAAAAAGAGGCTGTGATTGAAAGTAAAACAAAAATTCACATTTAATGATTCTACGTGGTAGATTTTGTCTCTTCCAATACCTTTCTCCAAATTGGGGCAGAACAGGGATTTTTTTTTTCTTTTGAAAATGTCTTAATTTGTTCATATGTCTTAAAGGACATATGAAAATGACGCTATCAAAATCTGTCAGTAGGTTCCTCAGAAGAATATTCCAGATGCTCCTTTATAACCTCTTGTAGGCAAAGAATTAAATGTGGTACTGACAAATTTATAGACACACAGGAATTTTAAATAGATCTCATAAAGTTATATTGTTAACAACTATAGAATTTATTTTAAAAGCTCCATTCTTCTAGAAACTTTGAACCTTCCGTTAATATTTTTTAGCTTCCTCTTCCACAGTATCCTTTCCATCTGTGGGTCTGTACACTGTGCATGGAGACAGGCTCACTCAAATTATGCCAGTTTAATACCAACGAGAAAAAAGTATATAGAAGGAAAAAAACTAATTCTAACATATTTACCTTAATGTTTCTTAATTTTGTATGTTAAAGATAAGCATGATTTGAAATACTTAGTTTTTCACTAAGATATTTTGAAACTGACTTTTTAAAATTATTCATGTTATAAAAGTTCATATAAAGCTATAACCTTGAGTATATTTTATGTTTATTTGTGGAGCAATAAAGACTTAGTCTAAGCATAACTGAGTTTATTCAATTTAGTAGCTAATGCAGTGATCCGTGTGTATTTCTTTCTTTATTAAGCAACACTTAAATGGAGAATACAACCAAGTATTTGTCAGAAATAGAAATGAGGATTTATTCCTACCTTAATTTTAAAAAAAAATCTTAGCATTTTCTTTTAATATTCACTTTTATGGTGCTGCAAAAGACTGACATAGACACTGTTCAATATTAAGACACTATACTGCTCTTTCATATTCTGTGTTTGTAGAAATTAAAAATGTTCGAGTCATACAAACCCGAGTTTCAGAAAATCATGTTACTTTTTGGAAATAGCCATTCAACTTTGAGGTGGTTTCAGACCATTTTTCAAATTAATAAACAATAATTTACTTCTTCAGAAAAAAAAATGAATGACTATTATATGTATAGCACAGTGAAAGAACTCTCATCCTAACTTGCCTTTTTGGAAACTGTCTACTTCCTCTTCTCCAACCCAACCCCCTTTATTCAAACAGACCAAAGAAGAAAGAGAGATTTCTGAAAAAGTTATATTTTTGCAGCAAGGAAGCTCTCCATTCCTTGAGTCTCAGGTAAAAAAGAAACATAAAAGAATTTTCCAAGAGGGAATTGCTCTTCAGATTTCAGTTTCATTAAAATATCTTTAGTTTTTGTTTTCCTTTTAAAATTAACCTTGTTTAAAACTAAGGTAGGTATATCATTTTCGCTTAGATTCTGGGGATGGGAAAAAGGAATTTTCTTACTATTGTAGTTATCAGTTGGCCATCATTTCTTTATGGCTTTTGCTCCTCGGTGGTTATATCTATGTGTGGTCATCGAAGCATTATGATTATACTTTCTAATAATAATGTTTGGACTTTTTACTGTCTGTTTTACCCATAGAGTGATGCTAATTTAGATGATACTAATTTGGATTTTGAAAGTTCTGAACTTGTATTGGTTTTCCCACTAGCCAAGTGCGATAAAGAAAATGCGCGAAGGAGACTCTGCAGGCTCTGTGGTTACCTCTCAACAAATCATTTTCCAGAAAACTGCCCCATCAACCCTAGAGGTCATTTTTCAATTCATTTCATTTAATCCAGCACCAACACGTAGATGAATCTACAATCTTTTTTCTTAAGGCACACATATTTCTAGATTCAAGTGTTCAGATAATGATAAAAATGAAAGTAGAAAACATATCAGTTTAAAATGTAAACCAAGGCGCTCATCTGGTTTGACTTCTCTTTTCTCTGTAACCTATTAGACTGGTCAACTACTGGTGACATCCTATTAGGCTTCCCAAATGCAAAAGTTTCCTATCATTTCTTCTGTTCTATTGGAACTAACACCAAGGAAAGTGGCAAAGAAAGTACTGAGATGATGAACTTTGATTGTAAATAAAGTTGGAACACTTTATCAACCACTATAGCCCGTTTGTAAGAGGCTCCAACAATGTCCCAACAGTGAGAAATATTTCATTACAATGTCTTCAATGCAGACACACTCAATATTTATTGGCTAATAAGTGCAATAGTGGATTTGATCTCCTATATAAGGAAGTATAATTTACGAACATGGAAAATAGTGTTCGTAGAAATTTGTGGAATGCTGGCAAGTCCTTTGTGAGAATAACAGATATGAACTGTTAAAAGTAATGCATTTAATGTGGAAAACTATATTTTTGTGTCAACACAAGTAAAACGAAATAAGTTGTACAGATGCTTCAATAATGTTATTTAATCTTGAAATACGAAATAATCAGACATTTAGCGTGAGATCAAATATATTTCTTGCAAAATTTACCAGCAAAGTATGTTTCTATTTAAAGAAATCTGAAATTGCAGCTCTACTTGCAGGCCATATTCCAAATTGAAAGTTTGAGTTTATGAATTTCAGATGAGAAGAGATTGCAGCCATAATTATTAGATAATAACACTAGCCTGTGCCATCACATCACAGACCTCAATGTAGCTCTCGCCCTGATTTTCTTAAAGGATTCTTATTTTAGAAATGAAATACCATCAGAATTTCTAATTTAGCTTTTATATTTCAAATATAGGGCACAGAGGATTGGGTTATTGTAGACAAAATACCTACTGAGGTAGTTGATGGTGATTCGAGAAAGATTGTGACTTACAAAGTGGTGACTGTGAGCAGTAAAGCTGGTGACATCCCCGCCGACGTGTTAAGATTTAGTGCCATGGAAATGCAGGGCTTTGATGACTTGGCCCAAGAAATGCAATTGAAAGAAGAAAGCAAACAGAAAATATACACCTTAGGAAAATCCTATGATACTGTGTCCGGAAAAATCGTTACTATGACTGGAAAAGCCAAAGAGGGGGAGAAGGGAGTGCAACCCTCCACCCTTGAAGCGCTTCAGAAAATGGAGTCTGTGAAGATCATCCCTGTCATGACAGAGTATGAGGTCCTGGAGGCCATCGCTGATGAGAAATCCAAGAGAGGACCCGAAGTCCATACTCCAAAGCGGAGATTGTCAGAGTCCC
Source organism: Pteropus medius (assembly GCF_902729225.1). Lineage (NCBI taxonomy): Eukaryota > Metazoa > Chordata > Mammalia > Chiroptera > Pteropodidae > Pteropus > Pteropus medius. Next base: position 44,195,212 of record NW_024340849.1, on the reverse strand, counting down.
TGGCTCCCATCAAGGAAGCCGAGTCCCGGCGCCAGAGTCCTGAAGAGGAAGACCTCAAGAAGGCGCAGATACTGGGGAGGGACGCGGCTCTGCACACAGGCCTGGAGAGCGTGCGGTTCAGCAAAACCGAGCAAGCCCCGGAGGGTGAGGCCTTAAAAGTGGGGCTCTTTGGGCCCAGAAGGAAGAGTCTGTCTGAGTGGAGGTACTCCCAGGAACCTGCCTTCACCATCGCTACTGCTCATTACCTTTCCGAGTCGCCCGCGTCTCGAGTCGTGGTAACCAGTGCCTTTCATTTGGGCCGCCGTTTCAGATTCCAGCATGGCGTTTTGAGGCAGCGCCCTTCCACCCTGAACCTTTCCGTTTCTCTCGCTGTTTGGCTTTATGTTCAGAGCAGCCAACCCGAGCTTTTTAATTTTTTTCATGGTTAAATTAATACCGCAGTCCGGCGAGCATTGAAACACTTTGTTTTATTTCCAGCTCCCCCGTTCCCAAGATGTGATAGTGCGGCTGTGGCTTGCAATGAAGGGAAAAAATGATCCGCTTAAACGAGCACTGCCCTAATCCTAATTAACTCTCTCCGCTTTTACCAAACCAGAGCTCATGGTCACCTCAATTTGCTATTTTATTTCTCATTCTTTTCAGTTTACAAAGTCTGTATAGTAGATTCCTTTATCCTTCCTCCCTCTCTCCTCTGCCTACAATTTTGTCTAACCAGCTGTGAATGTGTATGCGCCTGCGTATGTACTGTTTCTGTGCTTGACTCTCCATTTCTTTGTTCACTCAGACTAAGCAGCCTTCTGGTGAAAAGCTCATGGATGGCTCTGAAATCTTCAGTTTATTAGAGTCTGCGAAAAAACCAACAGAATTCATAGGAGGGGTTACTTCTTCTTCTCAAAGCTGGGTTCAGGTGGCCTTTCGATTCCATCCTTGATGTTCCTGACTCTGCCTATTAGCTTTTATTTATTGCTCGATGCCTTGTGTGCGTCTGTGCGCGTGCGCGCGCTTTGCCTTAAATACCTCAAAGGTGCCTTCAGTTCTTTTTCTTTGTGTCTGCTTGGCATATCTGTCATATGCCTTTAGTTCCATTACAAGAACATACTTCAGATATTCAAAAGGCAATCTGAGAAATTTTAATAGCATTTAATTTTTTAAAGTATCTCATGTCACCTATTAGGTCTAAGAAAGCAGCCAAAGCCAATATGAATGTGCTTTTGTTTTGTTTTGTTTTTAATTGCATTTTATACTGCATTCTGGTTTTTGTGGGGGGCGGGGGTTGTTCATTTGTTTTTTTGCGGATATCTCATAGCAGCAGAGAGAAAACATCAAAGATTCTGGTGGGAAGAATGAAAGCTAATTTATGTTTTCTGTAAGTGTTTCTGGTTATATGCCCATGGCACTGGCTTTAGGCATCCTGGTGAGTGACATCTTTTGTGAGGTTTTATTGGTTTTTTTTTTTTCTGTTTTTTGACCTTTGGTTTATGGAAATTCACACTGACTCCACAATCTTTTCCCACACAGAAAACAGAAACCAAGACTGGGTCCAGCGTAACAGACACCGAAACAACCCAACACTCCCAGCCACTTAGCACTGAGAAGGTTGTGCAGGAAACTGTGTTGGTGGAAGAAAGACATGTGATGAGTGTGCATGCAAGTGGGGATGCTTCTTACATTGCTGGAGACGATGTGGATGCTGCAGCACAGGCAGCATCTGCTGATGCTTCTAGCGTTAAAGGGAAGGAGGGCTCTGCTCTGACGGACGGGTCTAAAGAGGAAAAAGGAGAGGTGGCCGATAAAGCTGTACTCGAACAGGAAGAAATGGCCACTGCTTCTCATGAGCCAGAGGAGGAGCAAAGTGTAGCAATCCACGTTTCTGAAATTTTGGAACAAAAACCTCATTTTGAGGTAACTAAGTAGTTAATATTACTTTTAGCACTACATTAAGCAGATATATGAGTTCTCAAAATTTAGTTAAATATAAAGATAGAGCTAAGTTTAATTTTCTACTTTTTCCAAGTGCAGTTTGTTTTCCTCTTATTTCCATCTTGCATGGCAATTCTGGGTCTCCATGCTGGTTTCCATCTTTTGGGTCACATGCAAACATATATGATGATTCTTAATAATGTATAGCTCCAGGAAGTGGTTTCTACTCTCATTGTAATTATTGTAATTGGCAGTAAACCTGGGCAATGCATGTCCGGCCAAGATATTAGAAAATTTGATAAATTTATTTCTGATCAGTGTACTTATCCAGAAGAACCAAAAACCATGCTTGTACAGGTACCAAATGCCAGAACTTTATTCTTTATTCTCTTTTATTGAGATTCTTGAAGTATTTGGGATTGGGAAAGGTTCATTTCTTATTACTTGTTTCTTCTTTGTAAGAAGTTATTAAATAAATGATTTTTAACCTGTTAAGATTCGTTTATGAGATAGAGAAGGGGAGATGTAAAAATAGTTTATTTCCTTCAAAAAGTTTTCCTTTGCTTGGAACATTCCATTTAAAAACACTGTGGAATTCTGGGAGGCCACTGGACATGTATCTGTTGTGTGCCTCACTCCCCAACTTACCCCTCACAGACTATGTAAGCATTTATTTCATACTAACCTGTGCTGTTATATATACACCAAGTGGGGAGGAAATAAAGCAAAACTGTGTTTTTGCAAACTCTAATAGCCGCTCTACCTACTTCCCACCGGTACAGTCATCTACTGTGAAGACAGAAACCATCAGTTTTGGCAGTGTTTCACCAGGAGGAGTAAAACTAGAAATTTCTACCAAGGAATTGCCAGTCGTTCACACAGAAACCAAAACCATAACGTATGAATCATCACAGGTAAGATCATCGCAAAGACCAGAGCCCTGGCACTTTGTTTTACCCCGTTAGTGGCTTAGCGCATTTAACTATAACTACGTGATTTTTAATTTGTGAGACTCAGAGGATCCAGCAGCCAGACTGTCTCTGTCAAGAGTGATGCAATAATTATAATTTTATTTCTGACTGTGTAGTAGCAAATAGTTTAAGCCAGTCTTCATATATCTCAAAAGGTAGAAAAAGGCTCAAAAACCTATTTCCCTAGCGATAGATATAGGAAAAATATTAGCTCCATCAGCCACTGCTGACATTTCTCAAGTCCCAGTGTTATTAGTGATGGTTAACTCTGGCTATGTTTGATTCAGTCTTATGGCAGTAGCTCCCAGATGCTGACTGAATAGCACGGTGATTATGGGAAATAACTAAATCATTATAATGAACTAAACTAACATAGCAAACATCTGAAGAGATGATGTAAATATTTGAGTGAGGTGTCTATTCCTTTGCTTGCTTAGGTTGATCCTGGTGCTGATTTGGAGCCAGGCGTGCTAATGAGTGCACAGACAATCACATCTGAGACCACCAGTACCACGACCACCACCCACATCACCAAAGTAAGTGGAACGAGAACTGATAAAAAGTAAGGCCTTCTTCCAGGTTGGGCTGCATAACAAATAGTTATGTGACTATCAGGATGACAGGATAGCTGCATCAGAGCTTTCACAACTACTATATTTATGATGCATTTATCCTCATGCGCTAGTTTCTGCTTAGGAATATACATTCTGATACCCTTTGCTTAACACTTAACTGTAATGCTTGACATGTATGTTCCAGAAATATTGGCTAGCCAAATCCAAAGGTCTCTATTCTAGCCTCGCCTCTGAAATAAGCGATTTAAAATAACCCACAGAATTCTGTTTCAATTCTTAAAGAATGAATGATATTGAAATAACTATGTATGGTATCAGATGGATACTAGACTTATTGGGGCAATAAGTTCATAAATTATGTAAATGTCTAATCACTGTCTTATACAACTGAAACTAATATAATATTGTATGTCAACTGTAATTGAAAAATTAGAGGAAAAAAAGAACGATGTTACTGAAAACCGTCAGCATTTTCTCTCATTTTCCCCATTGAACAATGATTGTTCCTCCAACTGGGCAAACTCATAATGCTTGCGTGTTCCTTCAGACTGTGAAAGGAGGCATTTCAGAGACGAGAATTGAGAAGCGAATAGTAATCACGGGTGATGCGGACATTGACCATGACCAGGTAGGGTGTGCGAGACGGTGCATACTCTGCCAGAGAGGCAAACTCTCGTTGGCCCTACTTTTCCCAGTGCTATCTTTCTAGTCCAGCATGTAATCTAAACAGTTTTCTGAATTAACTTTTCAGTATACAATGTACAATTTCTTTTTCAATCGTTGTACCTCATTTGTAAATTGTGAATCTAGATCTAGCTCATAAGTCTCCACCTTGCTACTGATCATGCATGTTCCACCTCCTTTTTGTCTTTGCCCTTCTGTGATTTCCTGGGGATAGGCGCTGGCTCAGGCAATTAAAGAGGCCAAAGAGCAGCACCCTGACATGTCAGTGACCAAAGTAGTGGTCCATAAAGAGACAGAGATCACACCGGAAGATGGAGAGGATTGATCCCAGGTAAGAGGTGATGCTGATTCTCCAGGCTTGGCCTCGGCTGGCATGTGGCATGGGATGCTTTCCTCTCATACTTCACCTGACTCCACCCTTTCCTTTTTTCTCTCACCGGAATTTGCAGGGCTGGTTACCAAGAGGATGAAGAATTGGTTGGGGAGGTACTGGTTTGTTTCAGATTTGGAGATTACATCCTGTGGACTTTTGCATACACTGCCAGTTAGAGGATAAAGGAAAAGCAGAGGCTTTGCTTGCATGGTGTCACTGGCATTCCCTTTTAATCCATGCCCTGCACTCTTTTCATTGACCAAATTCGAAAGGTCGAATTTGATTCTATTTGTCATGTGGCCTAATCAAACGAAGGCAGTTTCATTCTGAAAGGTGCAATTTGTGTATTCCACATACCAGGGCAATAAAATTTTCTCCTTTTGATGGCAACATTCCATTATAAGCTTTCTCATCAACTGTATTTGGTTATAGCTTGTTTATGCTTATGTTTTGCTTTTTATTTTTTAATTGAAACCTGTGCACTCCCTTTCATTTTGGATGTCTTATATTTTCCGTATTCTTTGGGTCAGTTTTTTTCCTAGTGTAGTGTTGTGTCTCAGGAGGAGGCAAAATTGCAGTCTCATGGCCCCACTTTCCTTCAGGAAGCGCATGCCTTTCCAGCTGCTGTTTGGGCAACATCATGAACAGACAGCATCTTCTCTGTTTGTACAGACTTGTCACGCATACTAACCTGCCATGCAAGAACTCATGGCCTGAACATCCCCAAGGGGCTTTGAATGCTAAATGCAACCAATGAGCTATTTGCACACTTGTCTGTCTGTGTGATGTCTCTTAACACTTTACATGTATGAATGAAAGAAATTAGTTCTCTAACATTGGTTTAAGAAACCAGTCACCATATTCAAATTAATAAGGTAATTTAGAAGATGGCAAAATTTATTTTCTCCAGTGAGCTTCAGCCACTTGAGTGATGTTATAGTTATTTAAGACAAAACATACCAGTGACTTAAAGTGGTATATTACAGTATCTTGTCAAAAAGTGCAGTGAATAACCTGCAAGATACTTTTTTGGTGACCTTGATCTGAGGAAAACTCAGATGTTTTTAAATGAGTAACTGATCAAATCTCTTTTCTACAGGAATAACTTAGCCTGCACAGGAATACAGTCATGCAAACCATTTGGAAAACCAGAGCCTATATGGAGTTCCCTCTTCTAACCCAACTGACTTGTATCTGCCAGTGGAAATTTTCAAACCAGAAGAACTGACCTTGACCAATAGTAAAGACACTGGCAGAGAGATCTTCCCATAATAAAGCAATCCGAATCAGCATCACTAAACTGATATTGCATGAAGCAACGATAAAATTACAAAAGAGCAGCATTTTTAATTTTCACAAAGTGTCTAAGTTTTCAGCTATACCTGCACGTTCATAACCAACAATATAAACCGTAATTTCATGTAACACATAAACACTCCATGCCTTTCATAGTTTATTAATTATTAAAGTCTAAAAAAAAAAAAATCCGAAAAACCCCTGCAATTTCTTAGGTGACAGATCTTTTGTTTACAGATAAATGAAGATTACCCTAAAATGCTAGAAGCTGTCTAGGTCCAGTGTGTCAGGTTTATCCCAGATTAGATGTGCCAATAACCGAGTTTATTCAGTAAACAACTTGAATCTTGTACTTGTTTCATCTGGTTTTATTACTCCTCATCTATAAACAGTAATGACTCTCTGATCCTCTGGAAATATTTAATGCTTACAATCCTGCTTTGTGTATCTAATTTAATTCATTATAAGGTAGCACTGATCTTAGCATATTAATGTGATTTCTTCCTTGTTGTCCGCTTTGGTCCGCGTTCAATCTGGAAAGCTTCCCAAAGTTCCCTAACAGGTCCTAAATATGTAAATTGTCATTATTTTGGGAAGGAAATCTGTATTTTTGTTAGTTTACAATATTATGAGATTTCACTCCAGAAAAAAACTGTTGAGTATCTATTGTTTTCTTCTTTGTTTCTTCTTCCTTATATTTTGAAATTGATTTTTCTTATTTTACTTGAAAGTATTTTATTTCCAAATCTGGTCCATATTTACAACCTAGTTCAGAGCCAAGCCTTAAACTGTACAGAATTTCCAATGTAATTAAACGATTTAGTGTTTAGTTATAAATAGCCTTCAAAAAAGATATATTCTTCACTACACTGTCTACTGCATCACACAGCCCATGGTGAATGAATGTTTCTGCATAGCAAAATAAAAATGGTAAATGCATTTAAAACTAATTCTCTGTGTAATAATTTCAGTATTTTATGTTTATCCCAGAGGTAACATTTGCTTTATATCAAAAGCCTTATTCATCTGTATTGTAGAGATAACCTGCCTTCTTACAGACCAGAAAGTATATATATGGTATACAGTGTGTGGACTCTTTAAGGCATCGGAGATGGGGAACAAATTACATATATATAAATGTTTGGTTGCCTACAGAGGCCTTAAAAAGTAACAAATGGTTATCACAGCATCTAATTTTCAAAGTTCTGATTTTTTAATAAGAATAGAGTGTTTCTGGGTACTTTTAATCTACCAAATCTCTCACACACATCAGCTCCAGAACTGAGCAGATTTCCTGGTGCATATGCTATGAAGACCCATGCAGCATGTTCCCAAAGCTCCATATCAGACTCCTCACATGCTAGGGACCGAGAATAAGACTTACTATTACCAGCTGCCAGCCTAACACCTAAATGTACATGGCATTTCCTATCATGTCATGCTTTACATATCTTTCTGATTTTTTTAACTCAATTAAAAAATTTTTTTTTCAGAAAATTGTTATATTTGACCACATATCTTAGTCTTATTGAGGGAGTCAAATTCTTATCTCTTATCTCTGAAGATGTTATCAAGTTGACCTTACTGTGGATATTAAGTATTCATTTTAGGAACTGAAGCATCATTTTAATTATGTTTGAAGCCAATCAAAAATGTGTTGAGAAAAATTAACACTTTATTGATAGGAAAATGATTAAGTGGCCTCCCAAGGATACCTGCGCCTGATCTGCTTAGTTTGTGTTTATCAAGTTATACCCATGTTTACTGTTTCAAACCAAATTAATATTTTCGTGTTTCTCTGTTCTCAGCAGTAATTGCTCATTTATTTTTATAAAATTATACATTATCAAGGAAGTTGTACACTTTCAGCTTTCTTTTTCTTCTCTGTTATGCTCCTCAGAATTTTTCCAGCTTCCAATCACAGTTATGTGGGAGGGCCAAAACTACTCCCATGTATTTGGGTATTTGTGACAGCAGTGCCCCACTTCTAGTACCAAAATCTACAGCTGCTTTTTATTGCTGTATAGCAAATAACTACAAAATTAGTGGTTTTAAACCACACACATTTATTATCACACAGTTTTTGCAGGTCAGGTGACCAAGTATGGTTTCACTGTGTCCTCTGTAAGACTGCAACTGAAGTGTCGGCTGGGGCTTGGATCTCACCTGGACACTGAACTGGGGGAGGACCTCTTCCAAGCTCTCCCTGGCTGTTTGCAGAATGTATTTTCTTGCGGTTGTAGGGCCCTCGGCAGCTTGCTTCTTCAATGCCACCAATGGAGAGGGAGACTCTAAGAATATGTCTCCTAGCATGACAGAGTCTTAGATGACATAACATAACCAAGGGAGCAGCTTCTCATCACTTTTACCATAATCTGTCGATTAGAAGCAAGTCAAAGTTTCTGCTTACAGTATCGACAAATTTAAAACTTATATTTAGAGATTAGTTAAGCCCTATCTAACATTCCCTAATTCAGTGGTTTTAAAGCTTGATTCCACTAATTTATAAAACTGGCTTATGCTTATTGCTAAACTTATAGGTAATCAGAACGTTTTTTGAACATTAGCATAGTGGTGGTTGTGAAAAAGACCTACATTTTCAGAAACTGAAGAATTCCCCTTCAGTAGCCACTTGCCTCACAGTAAAGAAATGCTTCTCAATTTGCTCTAAGATTTGGGCCCAGGGTCATAAGAAAACAAGAATTTACATCCTCTCAGATGGACAGAAAATCACATTGCACATCTAAAGGCCTATGGACCAGCATAAAAGCATATAGTAACCTGCAGTTCTATGCTAATCACAAAGGGATCTGCAAAACATTAGTTATGGAGTTACCAAGCAAGAACAACAAAAAAAATCTACATGATATTTTTTCTGGAGCCATATTGTGAATCCAGATAATAGCTTTCATTCAGGTAAAAAAAATCCAGTGGAACTGAAATGGAGCTCAGTCTGGGCAGTGAGGCCTCAGCTTGTATGGACACGTCCTGCTCCTTCCATAGCACTGGGATTAATGGATGGAACCACAGTGATGCTGAGAAACCCCAGCAAGAGAAATGTGGTTAGTACTAATAATGTGGAATTTCGTGCAGTTTCACTCTCTCAGAATTTTTCATTTCCTTGTACTCTGTATTTCTTTCAAACTTCACAGAGCCGCCTTGGGTATAGTGAGTTAGATCATATACCTTGTAGGACTGCTCAGCCCACATTTTAAAACAATTGTTGTAATCTATTTCCTTCATTATGTCAACACTTCTCTAGCACATCTGTTAACACTATTTAAGTCAACATCAACTCTAGTTCTTTTTAAAAACATTGAGTCTAGAACACAGATCCAAAATTGATTACATACGAGGTTACATACCCTCCTTTAAATGTTTTTTGTTTTGTTTTGTTTTATCTTTCTCACTATGGTAAATTAACCATGTTAAAAAGTGTTTGTCTTGGATTGCCATAGAGGTAGCCTTGTGTTTTAATGGATATTTAGTCATTAACTAAAATTAGATAATTCCATTTCTTTAAAAGTACATTGTTGTGGTAGGTCATTGGTGTGTGTAAAATTTTATTCTCAGAAATGACAATTGATTTTGACAGACTGTTTCTTATCGGAGCTGTTTAATTCTGAAGAAGCGTGACAGAAAGAGCTAACACTCCCCCTTGAGTGTGATTTCTAACACAAATGTACACATGTGCACACACACAATAGCATCTCATGTTTCTTTGAGATAAATGTAACCTTTTAAGAGATCGGCTAGGGTCTTGTATTGCAAACTTAGGGAAGAGCTTATCAACCAAGATAATATGTGGATTTTTAGAGCACCCCATGCAATGCGGAGAATATTTTTTTGGCTGGATTTCAGGCTTACTCATTCTCCTTGAATAATACTAAAATGTAAATGATCCCTAAAAACAAGCAATGACAAAGAAATGCACACTTTAATGCAGTATAATTTTCCAACAACCAATTGGCCAAAACATTTTAATTCTAAGCTTTAGTGAGGTTGTAAAGCAGAAGCCATTCGAACACGCCTCTGGTGGGAGTAAGAACTGGTAGTTTATCAGCAGGTAGGAAGGATTGATAAAGACATTTTTAAATTGTTTATAAACCTTTCAACTCAGCAAAGCTGCTTCAGGGAATTTTTTCTAAATAAGATGTAGAATTCTATAGAAATTAATATACAAGGATGTTTTGTCCATGTTGCTCATAAAAGCAAAAAAGTTTAAACAGTAAATATTCATAGTGGGAAATTTATAAATAAATTGTGGCATTTATGTAAGGTAAAATACTATGCAACTACCAAAAAATTATATAGTAACCTGATAGAGGAAATCCTAATATGTTAAGTGCAAAATTGGATAAAATGTGCATTATGATGCTAATTGGTAAAAAAAAAAAAATGCTTATCTATACACAGTAAATGGAGCAGTCCTTTTTCTCTGAGGGGAGAGCATATGATGATTTTTTCCTTTATGCTGCTGTTTTTCCAGTTTCTTTGAATGTCTATCACCATTATAATATTTTTAAAAATAGTTTAAGGAATAATACCACTAATTTTATCCAGGAACTGAGAATAATGGAGCATTAGAGATATGCAAATGAGAAGAAGTTTGGAAAACTGACTTTTTCCTGGAATTTCAAAGCCATTATTACAACCACTGAATGTTAGAAACGCCTTGTTAAATACTGAGTTCCTTAGTCACATTCTAATTAGAATGCTGATAGATGAGTTTCTATTACAGATAATGAAGTTATTTATAGGAACACAATGCTAGATCTTTCCAGATGAATAAGCTGTGCCTTGGATGTACATTAACAACTTAGGCACTGCATTTGCTTTTTAAGAGTAGTATTTAGTATACTATAAAATGTTAAGTGTTACCACAGTGTAATTGAAAGATAATGCTTCTCTGGGTTTGCTTAATTCTTATTTCACTTTGCATAAAGCTGTCTGTCACTACTTTTTTTTTTAAGCAAACATAGCCTAAAAAATAAATAAAATGCATAGACTGAACTCAGCAATTCTGTACCCTGTCACAAGTTTTATCATCTTAAGCTAGTGACATACACTTGGAGCCTCAATTTACTCACAGTTAAAAAGGGAACAATAGCCAGCTACAAAGGTTGTTATAGTGAAAACCCTTTGGTTCTATGAGAAAGTGTGTAATCAAATAGGAACAGATGAGAAAGTTCTTTGTAAAATATAAAATGGCACTTCGATGTAATGACTTAATTTTCCTCCTCCTCTCTCCTCTCAACACTGTGCATTCCTTATTCTGTATATGAGAATTCAAACTGGTTTATCTCAGGAATAGCTAATTGTCACTGTCTGAGGAAAAAAAAATCCCTCAGCTTGGAGAAAGAGTTCTGAAGAAGCTGAAAAATCTTTCTCATTAAGACTCCAGCAGTGTTTGAGTGACCATAGATAGGAACCTACCTGTGTCAGGGTCGACTTTCACTTTGTTCAGAGGGGCAAAAAAGAAATGCATAGATATGATTACCTTCATGTAGGTGGTTCATGCTTTTCTATAGTGAGAATTTAGCTAATATTGTAATTACACAGTGAATATGAAGCAGCTAGCACAAATCCTAGCAATATTAAGCATGCACTAAATGTGTATTGAATCCAAAAACCTAAAAATGCAAGTTCCTATGATTATTGTATTGTTTGTTGGGTAAGTTGTGTATCTATACAGTCATGCACATATTTTTGGTTAGCTATAATGATTTTCTGTGTAGGAGTTTTACATTTGCATTAGTATTAAATACACAGAGAGTTGATGAGTAATAGCATTCCATAATTTCATAGAACATTTGTGTGCTTGACCAGGTTCATGTCAGGTACTTTTCTGGGAGGTGGTGGCGGTGGGGGAGGTGGTTACCTACTGAGGACTAAAACAGGAAGTTCACAGGCCACATAGACCACATCTTCCAAGGCAGTAGGTTTTAACTCTAGGTACAATTAGAATACCTGGGGATTTTTTAAAAAATACAGAAGCCTTAGTTTCCAGAGATTCTGAGTTAATTGGCTGGGGCCGGGATGCAGGCATCACTATTTTTTAAAAAGCTTCACAGATGTGTCTAATATACAGTGTAAAGAATTACTGGCCTCCTGAAGTGGTTTTCAAACCAGAACATGCACCGGAATACATGGAGAGCTTGTTGAAACCTTGGGCCCCTCCCAGGATTTCTGATTCAGCAGGTCTGGGGCAAGGCCCAACAATTAGCATTTCTAGCAAGTTCTCAAGTGCTGCTGTCACCACAGGTCTGAAGAACTACCGGCCTAGTGGAAAGAGCTCTAATTTAGGACTGAGAAGAACTAGGTGGCAAGTTTCTTGATCTACTGTGATTCATAATCTATAAAAGGAAATTAACTCATCCTCATACAAAGTAATGTAGAGATTGATCGAGAAAATATTCTGAAAATCATATACAGAATGTTTCTAATGCTATACAAGGTCAAGGCAATACTATTATCACCCCATGTATTGGGAGCCTGTGAGATAAAATGAGTTGATTCCCAGGAACATGAGAACAGGATGATAAAATGATGAAAGCAATGACTGGTCATACCAATGGTCAGGATAGAAACAACGGCTTCGGGAAAAGAAGTATCTTAAAGGGACAGCAGGAATCACCTTACGAACGTTGATAAGAATAACCAAGTGACAGAAAGTAGAAAGTTTCCAAGGAGGTACTAATAATAATTTTTAAAATGCTATGATACCCCCCAAAAGTGCTTCAGTACTCATTTGTTGTAATCACCCAAGAGAGGCCTTAAACTAGACTCCTCGAAAAGCTCAAAATAAACTATGCTGGAGTAGATCCAATCATGGGCACTCACGAAGATGTTCATAAAGAGGTATGTGGAAAATAAAAAATTAATATACAATAGAATGATGGGAGATATAAGTGTGGGGAGTGAAAATTAGGAGCCCAGAGAAGAACATACCTCTCCTAAGTGGGGTAGAAGAAGTCACATTGGAATTGGTCCTTAAAGGATATTCACCAGACACCAAAGGAGATGGTGAGGCATGAGGGTCGAAGAGCAGGACTCAGAAAATAGAAGCTTCTTCCCCAGGAATGACTTGTAGATCTAGCACCTTATGATTCCAAAAAGCCATCTACTGCTAGTTCTGTCCCCTGCTCTAGTAACTGTGGGGACATTAAATGAACATTTAATGAAGACAAACAGAGATATAGGAAAATGCCCTGCAAGTAAGAATGCCAGTACAGATGACTAAGGGTCACCTAAGGGTGCTGCCTACAGCCTCAGATTGCAACTCCTGCCACCAGAAGGAGCAGGTTCTGAAAAATGAAGTCAGGACTGTAAAGAGAATGATGGGGGTGAAGAAAGAGTTTTTATGACTTGGAGCAAGTGATGGAGGCAGCATGAACCTCCTCTCTAAAAATGGTAAAGGAAAGACAAAATGTAGAATAAATGTCAGCTTTGGGAACTGGCTTAAGATATCCTGCAAGAAGCTTTGGAGATGGACTAGATTTCTAATCAAGTAGTTCTCCCAGTTTTATATTTCTAGATTTATATCATATAAGTGGAAATTCTTTTCATGTAAGGAACATTTAAAAATAGAAGAGCAGTTTCTTTAAGTGCAAGAAAAAATAACCTGAACTATTTGAAAAGATAGCACTAAGAATTAAATGGATTTCTTTTGTATAAAACTTCTCAATTGCCAGAAATAGTTGGGACAGAGTAGTTTGATAGTTTATAACCACATATTTTATACATGACATAACAATGTTTAACGATGGACAATCCCATATATTAAATAATATACTTAATGCCAATAATACTCTGAATAAGTTCTTTGATGATTCAGAACACCCTTCAAGGATTTTTTTCCATGTATCAGAGTCTCATATAATATTTTTCACGATACAGTATTGAGGATACAGAAGGTGAATGAAATGGACATGAATGTACTCACCTCAAGACAGAGTTGCTTCTTGGAATAAATTCTTTGTAACAGTCCATTTATTATGTAATTTTCTCATAAAATTATAATATAAAATGCACTTTATATGCAAACATTAGGTACTATGAAATTTTAAAAACTTGGGTTTAAGGTGAAGGGAATTTTTCTGCAAAAAGAAATAAGGATGAACCATTTGAAGCATGAAGCATGACCTTGCTTCTCATGTTTAGAGTTTGGAGAGTATTAAATTAGCATCTTGAAAAATTTGGCCAGCCTTGGATATCATCGATATGGATTGGGATGTTCTCAGGTTTTAAAATAGATGAAATTATTCTTATACTTGAAGACATCCTTGGACATTTAGGGTAGGGCCACTTGGCTGCCCTCTGATGGAATCATTTCTCTGGTTTCTTCTCATCATTTCTGGGAAAGGCAGTTTCCCACCTATCAGCATTAGAGAGTGGGAGTTGGTGGAGGAAAGTGGGCACTTTGGGGTCCAGGGACAACTGGAAACAGGGAGGACCAGCCAGCACACACGGGAGCTGCCCTTGGAGTTACCTGGCAAGAATCACAGAGGCTGCAGTGAGCCAAGGGCTAGGTGACAGTTGCAGGTCAGAGCACATGAATACTGCAGGTCGGAACAGAACAAATGGTCAGCAAAAGACAGGTATGAAGAAGGAGCATTGAGAGAGGAGTCAGGCTTGACTGGCAAAATCCACGAACTTACCAAGAACTTGCTGCTCTGAGAATAGACAGCTTCTTAAAACTCTGATATCAACATTCCCTTTCCTTCTAAACGTGAACTGGCAGTGAGCAGGAGATGAAGGGGAGACAGAAATCTAGTTGTGTGCCGGTCATTGGGTACCCATTAAGAGCTGACGATGAATGGATGTGATTTAAGAACTCATGACTAATATCTAGCTGTCATTTCATTGCAGTGGTCCATGAAATATCCCTGCTGTGCCCAGAATGACTCCTACAGAGGTTTTTGACAGACACTATATATTAAAAAGAATAAACACCTAACTTCAACCTTTTTAGTTATGAAAAAAGAAAAATGCTAACATTTATAAGGTCATGCTCAAGTAGTGGTTACATCTAGCCCTCTCACATAGATGTGTATGCACACACACATGCATGCACACACACACACACACACACCTACTAGCCTTGATATTTTGCTGGCCCCTTTGCTTACAGCTTCAGGAGCTCCCGGAGCCCACCACCACTCTCTAGGGTGGCTTTTCAGGGAGCTTCTCCGTCCTTGTTTGTTTCTCTAACCCAGTCTTTCATTAAATGTCTTCAATCATTCCCCTTTGAGCATCACTTTTTCCTGCAAGAACACACTCTGTATAGCCACTCGTTAGCTTTGTGACATTGGGCAAGTTATTTATGTCTTTCAAATCTGTAAGGTGGGAGAATCCATACAGTGGTAGTTTAAACCATGTCAACATTACAATATTTGACCAATTCTGACCTACAGAAATGGCAATTTCATATACTGTAAGGACTAATTAAATATAAAGCAGTTTAGATAGTGCCTGACACATTGTAAGCTATTTAATTGTAAGCTTCCTAGTTATGATGCTCAGACCCTATAAATTATGTTTTTGCCCAAGAATAGCACATTTTTGCTGCCTCCTCCTCCCTGCATCTGCAGTAGACAATCCTCATTTAGTGTCGGACCCTTTCTCCCGGAGCCCAGAAGCAAATTCAAATCCTTTGAAGGTAAGAGGCACCTGTCCCGGCCCCTTGACCCAGTCTTCTAGTCTTGCCTTAAGAGAGATTCCCGCTCCCACCCCCAGCTGGTCTAGAGCAAGGGGCTCTCCATTGCCATTGTCACAGGCACAGAGTGCTCCTGGTATCTCTCAAAAGAAATTTTTCATACGAATGTTCTTCATGGTAGTGTAAGGTCTTATGTCACTCTTAATACTTAATTCCACTGCAATTACCTTAAAGGTTAAGCGGGGTTCTATGAGCTTACCCAGTGGCTCAAGAAACTTTCTGTAATTTTGTTTTTTTGGGGAACATATGTTCTGGATTTCAGACTTTCTGCAAATAAACATAACCTGCAAGGCTTATGTATGGAGAGATGGTGAGCTGAATATATCCTCAACAAGGCTAAAGCATAACTTAAATTGTCCCTTGATGTGTCGGGGGTAATTTTCATTTGATAAGTATACTCCAAATAAAGTAAAACACACTTGTGCCTGTCCTCATTCAAATAGTAGTCTTGTTGTTGCAGCTCAATTATTCTAACTCTGCACTTACTATGTTATACCAAAACTTCTCAAAGGTCATTCTTTACTGTTTAGACTCAGACTCAGTCATGAAACTTCTGAATTCTGCCCCTTAGTAGTAGGTCCTAGCCGGGTCCAAGTTCTACCAACTTCAGATTAAATTTAGAATACGTTTATGAAAATGAAATACTAAAGAACTGAGGCATATCTGTACTTTAAAGAATTAAGAGAAGATAATAAAGGTAAAAAAAAAAAGTCCCTCCCCTTCTGAAAGAATATTTGCTAAAGTACAAAATTCAAAGGAGACAAAGTGGTGCTTCCTTTTTGGTTGCCTTTTTTATTGAGATATAATTGGCATATAACATTATATTAGTTTCAGGGGTACAACATAATGGTTTGATATTTGTATGCATTGTAAAATGATCACTGCAGCAAGTCTACTTAACATATGTCACCTTACATAGTTATAAAAACACTTTTTCTTTCTTGTAAAGAGAACTTAAGACCTGCTTTCTTAGATACTTTCAACTATGCACTACGGTGTTATTAACTATAGTCACCATGCTGTGCATTGCATCCCCAGGATTTATTTATTTTGTAACTGAAAGTTTATACCTTTTGACTGTCTTCGCCCATTTTTACCACCCACCGAAACTTGCCTCTGGCAAACACCAATCTATTCTCTGTATCCATGAGGTTGGTTTTCTTGTTTATCTGTTTTTATTTTGTTTTGTTTTTAGATTCCACATATAAGTAAAATTATTCGGTTAGTTGTCTTTCTCTGTCCGACTTATTTCATTTAGCATAGTGCCCTCAAGTTCAACCATGTTCTCACCAGTGGCAAGATTTTATTTTTTTTATGGCTGAATAACTTTCCACTATATATATATATATATATATATATATATATATTATATATATATATATACACACACACACACACACATATATATATATATACACACATATATATATATACAATATACAATATATATACACATATATATATATGTGTATATATATATATATATATATATATACACACACCACATTTTCTTTATCCACTCATTCATTAATGGACACCTAGGTGGCTTCCATATCTTGGCTATTGTAAATAATGCCTCAATGACATAAGGGTGCATATGTCATTCTGAGTTAGTCTTTCATTTTCTTCAGATAAATATACAGAAGTGAAATAGCTGGATCATATGATAGTTTTATTTTTAATTTTTGAGGCACCTCCATACTGTTTTATATAGTGGCTGCAGCAATTTACATTTCTACCAGTAATAAGCAAGGGTTCTCTTTTCTTCACATTCTCACCAACACTTGTTATTTCTTATCTTTTTGATAACAATAATTTTAACATATGTGATCTAATAATAGCTCATTGTGATTTTGATTTGCATTTCCCTGATGATTAATGATGTCTGAGCATCTTTCATGTCCCTATTGGGCAGATGTATGTCTTCTTTGGAAAAATGTCTGTTTAGATCTGCCCATCTTCATCAAATTGGTTTTTTTGTTTGGTTTTGTTTTATTTTGTTTTTATTTTTTTTGTAATTTTCTTTTTGCTGTTGAGTTGTATGAGTTCTTTATATATTTAAAAATTTAACCCTTATCAGATATGATTTGCCTTTTCATTTTGTTGGTAGTTTTCTTTGCCATGCAGAAGCCTTTTAGTTTGATATAGTCTTGCTTTTTTATTTTTCCTTTGGTTGCTTTTGCTTTTGGTGTCATATTAAAAAACTCACCACTAAGACATGTCAAGTTTACTGCCTATGTCTTCTTCTAGGAGATTTACGGTTTCAGGTCTTACATTCAAGTCTGTAAAGCATTTTGACTAATTTTTGCGTATGGTATAAGATAGTGGTCCAGTTTCATTCTTTGCTTTTTTGCCTTATTTTAAAAAATGATTGGTACCAATGAAGCCAATCTTTCCTTACTTTTGTTTGTTCATTGCCAAAGAAACAGTTTCCAGTCGCACATAGGCAGGCTTTGGTTTGCATGTACCAAACATCTTTAAGAAATTCTGTTATTGTGGTAGAATGAATGGCTTCTTCATTACATCAGCAAAATACACTAAGAATTAATTCATAACAAGAAAAGCACTGGATTGGTGTAGTACACTTACAGTGGAAATACTTTTTCTGCACTGTTACTAAGGAGTATAAAACTCACCTGTCCCACCGATACAGTTGGTTGAGGTAAGAGGAGGAGGATAACAACAAACAGTTCAGGCTGAAGAACAGAATTATGTGACTGGTTCTAGGAATGAGGCAGGGACTCAATTATCTTTCTTTTCTGTTTCATCTATTAAAATTAATTGTTGTCTCCCTAGCAACATCATTTTGCATAGAGTTAGATAATTGTATATTTATAATTTTGACTCCTTTACACAGAGAATTTCCAAACTATTTTAAGGATATATAATTTTGCATATGTAAGATAATCCAGATAGTGGTATAATTCCTTTTCCTAACTCAGAAAAGAGAAAATACTACTACTGGATTTTAGAGGCTCCTTGGGCATCTTCTGTCTAATCTAGGATTAGCCCACACAAATATCACATGCATTCTAAATTTAAATGTTGCCAGATTTGTATAATATTTCACTTTCCAGTGTATTTACAGTAATATTACAAGACATTGCTATATTTCCGGGATCGTTTTCCTTAGCTCTTGACAGTTTTGTCAGGAGACTTGAACTTATTTTTTGATGTGCTACCCAGTTTGATTTCAGAAGACTTGTCCTCGAGTATTGAGCAGCCAAATGATACAAGGCGTTTTGGGACCGGAAAGGCACTGAGCTATCTGCCTCCTGGTGAATGTGAGGATGACGCCTAACTTCCAAGTCAAGCCTGGCCTTTCATTAAGCCCAGACTTTCAGAGTGCCCCCTGATGACTTTAAGGTGGGTTTTTTCATTGGCCTTGTCTGTTAGGCTATATTTTAAAAGGTAGCTCTGGACTATTTCTCAAGAAGTGTGGCCCAACTCTGATGATATCTTGAAGCGCACAAATGAAAAACAAAATATTCATCAGCAAATCTCAAGGTTCCAATCACCAGGGTTCAACTTTAGGCTATGACCCTAAGCCTGGACTGTGAGAAGTCACCAAGGCTGTTCAGTTCTAGGGAAGCCTCACATCCACATCTTGGCAAGCAAAGGTGGCCAACATTCTGTTTAAAATATCTCTCTTTAAAGTGAGCGAATTCCTTCCCAGGACTAGCCTCTCTGCTCCATTTCCTTTAGCAGGTTTCCTTATAAGCAATCTCAAAACTCCACTTTTGAAAGAACACAAACTGTATTATGTTTTGCATTCGTAGCAGCTAAGCACTAAGCCCGACACATATATGTATATAAAACCATTGAATGAATGCTAAAGTTGGACAAGATCTGACCCTGATTCCTGGACAGGCATAAAGGCCCACCTGAGTTAAATCAAGGGCATTGGGGTATTGTGGAGAGAGTCTAACCATTTCTACATCTGGTGAGTCCCATGGAGACATCATTCTCCCAATTCTTTAGTATGATCTGACACCTGAATCTTGAGGTCCAATTTCAAAATCATTGCATGCTCTATCTAGTCTAGATCAAGGGCTTGGTGGAATTAGGAGTCTTGACTTAGATTTCAGATATGCTCTGAGAGCACCTTCAAAATTTCAGAGTTACTGTTGGCGAGTTTTTAATTAGCTTGATCAAACTGATGGCCCTGCTCCCCTGTGGGGTGTGCTGTCTTTCATCAGGAGTTCTCAGCCTAGATATCACTAACTCCTAGTTTTTCCTAGAAATTGTTGTTTTTTGAAAGGGCAACACTTCTAGTCATCATTTAAAGTACCTGAAATCTAATGTTTTTCTCTAATTATGGATAGTACCATGCCTGCAGCCTCCCTGCATTCGGGAGTGATAACTCCATGTCACCTGCACATGTTGGTAATTGCAGAATGTCTTCAATGCTGTTGAGATTTAGACCCTCCTTTTTTTCACCTTCATTCTTTCACCATGACTAGAATAGCTAATGTCCTGACCATGAAGGCACGAACTGCATTTGAAAGGCCTCTTCTCCTTTTCAGAAACAAAATCCCAGAAACTTTGATACCCACAGCAGAATTTACATGAATATCTTCCTCTCTAAATAGAATTTTCACATACTTTTATCAAGAAGAACAAGTTGCTTTGGATTTCTGTATTCCTGGCCCTCCAAATTAAAACAGCTTGTGATTAAGATCTACTTGACAAATTTAAAAGACAACCATATCTATCAAGTTGATTTTCTTGTGGGAGTTGCTGCAGTATGGAATATGTCAGGGAGTGGATTTGGACCTGCTTCTTAAAGGCTGAGACCAATGAGGAGAAAATCATATTTTATGCAATTAATGACCACTACAAATGTGTTGATTTATCATTTGATCTTTGAAATGCCATAGATGTGATCTAACAGAATATTATATAGATGCGAGTACAGTGTGTGACAGGGTCAAGGAAAGGTTAAGGCACTGACCCTCATCCTCTAAGGGATTGGTCCCCTGGCTCTGACTCAGATTCATATCCAGCTTGAGCCCAGCTCCTCACTGACCTACTGCCCATGACCACCCACCTGCACAATAAGATTTAAATTGGCACTGCACTTTGCCTGCATTTATTCTATAATAAATAATTTATTGTTCTCCACATACTGATTATCATCTCACACTCCTGTGACTTTATTCATGTTGCTCCCTCTTCCTGAAGCCTCTGTCCCATTTTCTTCATCGGGTTAACTTTCACTCACTCTTCAGGGCCCAGCCCAGGCATAATGGCCAATTGTCCATAGCAAACATTCCAAGCAAAGTGTCCCTTTGTATTTCTCTGCTATTAGACATATAACATTATATTGAAGGCATTATTTTGTGTCTTTCTTTTCTACCAGACTCTACTGGTCAGAGATGAAATCCTATCTACCTCTAAATTCCCATGTGCTGCCACATTTAATAAATGTTTGTAGAACTCAGGCTTCCTTGTCTATAAAGCTTATTCACCAGTTTCAAATAGTCCAAATTGATTTCTTCCTTGTCTGAATTCTAACCAGAACTAAGTGACTTCGAATGTAGGTCGTCTCTATTCTTTAATTCTGTTTTCCATCTGCTGCTTGATTAAATCTAAGTTTCATAAAGATTGGGATCATGTATTTAATATATACTCTAACACCTACCACAGCAATAAGTATATATCATAAATGTAAAATACTTATAGATTGTTTTATGAACTCTGGTTTTTATTCTACTAAATGAGGAGAGTTGACTAGCTTCTCTGCTTCAGGGAGGGGTCATGAAAATTGTTTAGTAAACAGTCAATATTAGATTTGATTCTTTGGATGAAATGTTATTTAAAAAATAAAAAATCATTGCAAAAATTATATTCCACATCATATTCATGTTATTTCCAATGACTAAAGAGAAACCCACAAAGATAATATGGAGTAAATCCAAAAGGAAATGACGTCAGTATTTTTGGTTATTATAAAAGCCAATACTTAGATATTTATATGTTCCATAGTAACATCATTTTATTCACTCACATGTATACAATTTGATGGTTATTAAAATCCTCAAAGTTAACAAAGACATCAATATATGAAAACATCATATCAGCTTAAGAAGTAGTTCAAAGAAGAAAAATAGATGCAATTTTTGGATGCAATTATATAACAACATTTGGAAATTTGATATATCATCTTATTTAATACTCTGGGGAAAATGCTTAAAATTAAATAATAAATTTATTGCAATGGAATATTGTTGCCTTGGAAAAAAAACAGAGTGATCACAAACCATTTTCTAATCTAAATGTAACTGTAAACTCTTAGTGGTCTGAGAGTTTGGAACAAAGCTCACGTAGATAATTATTTTTAAATGCTTTAATTATTGTGCCTGACTTTATATTTGACAACTGTCCTGTCAGATCACCGTGCATGTTGTTTCATTTCATTCACATACTCACAAAGTGGCAGAGACTTTAAATTTTTAAAAATAAGCACCTAATACCCTAAGTAGAATAGAAGAGTTTATATAAGAAGAAAACTTACCCTGGAAACACTTTTATAGCAGCTAAAGAGCAATTAGTGCATCTACTCA
Source organism: Pteropus medius (assembly GCF_902729225.1). Classification (NCBI taxonomy): domain Eukaryota; kingdom Metazoa; phylum Chordata; class Mammalia; order Chiroptera; family Pteropodidae; genus Pteropus; species Pteropus medius. Next base: position 44,173,109 of record NW_024340849.1, on the reverse strand, counting down.
TCATTCTCTTACATCTTCTTGTAAAACTGTTCTTCCTAATGACTATGCCTTTTTAAAAAGATGTTCTTATGTTTTATTCACATTTATGAGTAACATAGCATGTTATCACATAGTGTCATTCTGGCAGTTTAATTTAGAACATTATAATGAAATACTTTAAATAACAATTTTTAAAGGTACTCTTAAGGAACAGATTAATAGCAGTAAATATTTCCTAAGTTCAGTTCTAAAATATTTTTCTAAATGCTCTGAAAAAGTTTTTTCATGGCCTGCAATGATTTAAGATCTGTAAAGTGAACACATGGAATTCTATAATTCTATATTCTGTACTAGATATTAGGTATTTCCAGTGCAGTTGAAGCTGCTATTGGAGCTGTTTGTGGTGTTCTGTTTTATGAAGTTCATAGTCAATCCCAGGCTAATGGTTCTCAAATGTTTTGGTTTCAGAACCTCCTCACACTCTTAAAAATAATTGAGGACCCAAAGAGAGGTGTTTTATGTCAGTTGTATCTACCAATATTTATATTATTAGAAAATTAAATAAAGAAATGTTAAAAATATTTATTTATTTTAAAATAAATCTATTATGTTATCATAAACAGCATATTTTTCATTAAAAATAGTTCTATTTTCCAAGACCAAAATGTTTAGTGAGAACAGTGGCATTGTTTTACATTTTTTAAAATTTCTTTAGTATCTGGATTAAAAGTTGAATTTTCATATTGCTTTTACATTCAATCTGTTGAAATGTGTTATTCTGATTGAAGTATATCAATAAAATCAAATATCACATAAATATGTAGTTGGTAAAAGAAAGAATATTTTAATAGCATTTTCACAAAATTTTGGACATTATTCTTTGATACAACAACAAAACCACAAGTAAAATATGTGGCATCCGAAACCATATCAATCTATTTCTGATGCTCTGTTACATTATAGTACATTGGCTTGTATCTTTAACTTATGATTTTGTAGGGTTGCATTGGTCATTTAAAAAAATATTGTTTCACTGGGTTATACAGATCTTTTAATCATTGACATTTTTTAATCATTGACATATTCTATAATACCAAAAAAAATCTCATTCATTAGTATAACCACTAAGATCGCAGTACTTAAAATCTTTAAGGGTTTGAAAGCTTAAAAGCTTACAGTAGCAAAGACAAGTTTTTTATTATTCTAATTTTCACTTGAAAGCTTAATTTTAGTTGAGATATTTTTTCTTGAAGTAGTGAGCTCTTTTCATTTATTTTTGAGAAAATGTCTGGCAAACACCTAAGTCTGAATAGCTATGGTTTGTTTCTCTGTCAATCATATCCCATAAAATAAACCAACTCGTTCAGTTTGTCAATTCAAAATCACCACACAGGTGCTTTTCCTCAAGGCAATCATCATACACTAGTATACAACAGAAGTACTGTTTACATTCTTTCAATTTCACCAACAAAATATTGAAAGACATGTCAAGGGTCAAGACCAAATAAAATTAGTAATTTTTACTGCGTCATCAAGAGCATTCTTGGTGAAACTGATAATTTTTCTTTGTCCCACTACCTGATTTGTTCTAAAGAGCCATCGGTTTTATCCACTATTGCTTTTGTACCTTTGTGCAAATGTCAACACTGTGGAAAGGGTAAATAACATCTCAGTATTATTGGGAAAATAGTTTAGCCTTAAAGTTCTTGGGGACCTCTTGGAGTCTGTGGGCCACACTTTGAGAATCACTATCCTAAGCAGTTATAGAGTCATGGGTCATTGAACATGCAAGGGACGCTTAAATAGAATCACAACCTAAGAAGAGGCATTGAGAGATCATTTAGTAAAGTTTTATATTATGTTGTCCCACATTTTCAAATAGTGCAGTATTCTCCACACTGTAAAAACATAATATGGCTTCCATTTTACTATACAATGAATGAGTATTTGCAATTTGCTCTTTTTTATTTTTAACGCATCCTATGCTATATCTAAAAGAAATTCCACAGCCAGAATTGTAATCCAACCACCTTTTATTCTATTTTCAATAGACATGGAGGTTATTTAGTTTACTTACCCTGCATAAGATTCCTTTTTGTAAGAGTACGTGAAATCAGTCCTTCCTGTCTTCTCAACTTATTTAATCATGATGTAATATACATAATGTATAGGTTTGCTTTTACAACCATTTTTATCCCCTTTTCAGATCCACGAGTCTTCCACATGACCCTTTTTTTTTATGTATATCTGTTCTTTTCTGATCTATCCCTTTATCATTAACTTTGCTAACCCGAAATGTATCATAGGCCTTCTGCCAGCCCCATACCTACATTCTCTGACTTAGGAATGTCTAGCTTGCAAATGCCTTTCCTTATGGAAAGCTTCTGAAACTTTCCACACCATTGTCAGAGTGTTTATATTAACACAGAGGCTGTGTGTGTAGATATAACACTAGAATTATAGCATACAAAGGAAAAGAGACCAACTATATCCTAGACCAGGCTTTTCCAATAGAACTTTCTGCAGTGATAGAAATCTTTCACATCTGAGCCATCCTGTAGAGTAGCCATTAGCCACATATGGCTATTGTGTACTTGAAATCTAGCTACTGTGACTGAGGAACTAGATTTTAAATTTTATTTAATTTTGATTAATTTAAATGTAATTAGCCATATATGTGCTGTGGTTACCATATTGGACAGCAGAATAATACACCTGACTTGGAGTATCTCTTTTAAGTAGATAATACTATATTATCACATAGTGCCATTTGACAGTTTAACTTAGGAAATATCTATTACTATTGATCTGATCCTTAAGAGTACCTTTAAAAATTGTTATTTAAAATATTTCATTAGAGAATTAAATGAGCTCATTCTCAACAATGCCCAGGTGTGGTTATTTCTACTGCTCAACAGTATAGGATTTTTCTCTTCCAGGCACACAGAGGAGTGCACCTCCCAGCTCTTTTGCAGACAGGCAGGGTCATGTGACTAGTTTTGGCCTTCATACTCCTCTTTTGCTCTGCTGTGGTGATGAAAATGTTTCGTGGTGGAGTCCTTATGATTCTGAGCCCTGACTGACTGCGGAGCAGAGCTCCCTTCTTCATTACAACCCACCTTGGACATGTAACATGAGAAAGAAATGAACTTTTACATGTTAAGCCATAGGAAATTCAGGATTCTTTCCTACTGCAGCATAACCTAGACCATCCTAACTGATAAGAGTCAATATCAGAATCACCTGAGCAGAGTTTTAAATCCACATAGCTGGGCCCCTTGCAACTTGGAACCTAGACACTATTTTTGGTTAAAAACAAAATAAAAAGCCTCTCCTGGTGACAGAGATGCATGGTCATGGGTTAAGGACCCATGTTGAAAGGCAACATTGTTGTTACCATAGATACAACAGAATTGAGGCTTAGAAACATAAAGGTACATTTTGTAAGTTCATTTTGCTACTAAGTGAGGGAGATGTACTTTGAACTTGTTCTCTCCCTATGCTATGCTTCTTTTTCTCTTGTTATCAGTGATGGGGATGGCGGGAGGGACCAGAGTGATATGTCCTGGTTTCCATATTGAATTTATTAATACTTTTAAACTGATTATCATACTTTTACAAATAGTGATTTGTTCCATAGAAGCCTATTTAATCCAAAATGTAGTTTTAAGAGTTGCATAGACCATGGAATAGCCTAGCAATCTAACTTCTATTTATAAATATTATTTTGATGTGTAAATGCATTCTAAGTTTGAATGCTATATTTGCAGCTTGATCAGCAAAGAATATTATTAATAACAACTACTATACTGACCGCGTAATGTTAGCCTTAAAATGTTGTTATTCACCTTTTTAAAGTGATGAGCCTTTGATGTTGTTTATTTCATTTATTCAGCAAATATCTATAGAGTATTTTTTATGTATCAGGTACTATGATATACATTGTTTACAGAGTGGTAAACAAAATAAATGAAATACCTGTCCTCATGGATCTTATATTTTAATAGGAGATATAAACTTTAAGTAAATACAGAGTTAAATATGTAATTATAAATTGTGTTGATTTCTCCAAAATTAATGCATAAACTTATTGCAATTCAATTTATAATTCCAATCGTTTTGTTGTTGTTGTTAAGGAAGTTTATTGTATAATATACTGATAATGTTTATGTGGAATAATAAAAGATCATGGCTAACCAAAAGAAAGAGATAAATGAGTGGTGTTGGGTATAAGGAGAACTTACTTCAGGTATCAGTGTGAATCCTTGGAAAGCCAAAACTGAGACAGAGGAGCAAGAGGGTTTAATTTGTGGAGTGGGAGGAGGGGAGGGGGAATGCCTGTAAAGGGGAAGTAGGATTGGGCAGGGGAAACCTTCAGCCCCGGATTAGATCTAACACCTGCTAAAGGAGAGCCTTTGACTGCCATGCAGACGTGCCATAGTTTTAGCCAACCCAATGGAAAATTTTGGAACAAAATCTTTGTCATTGGAAGAGTCCCACACTGAGCAAAAATAGCATTTCTGCTGAGTCAGTCATTAGGTGGGGACTGCCCAGCTCCAACACCATGGCCTGTCAACTGGCTGCGCACCTCACAGCTGATGGGCAAGTTCTTCCTGAGGGAGATCTGAGAGTGTACCTCGTGGCTGCACCAGACTTTATATTAGCACAGAGTAATGCCACTGCCACCAGAACAAGACGATTTTAGTGTAAGAATAGAAAAGAGATGAGTGGGATAGAATATGGAGCAAAAAATAACATCAGTAAATGAGAATTAGTGTATGAAAAAATTTAATTCAGTGGGAGAAATTATTTATTTAATGAATGGTGCTGGCATAAACGGCTGTCTGCCTGGAAGAAAATAAAAGTCAGCCTCTGATTTAGGCATAGACAAAAATTCATTCCAGATATACAAAAGCCTTAACTTCTAATTAATAAAATAAAGCATTACGAGAAATTCTATGAAACTTTATCTATATAACACAACGGTTAGGAAGATCTTATTATTCAGGGCTGGAAACCAGAAACTATTTTAAAAAAACTATTTAAAAAACTATTTAAAAAAAAAAACTAGAATATTTAAAACTTTCTTTGAGAAGAGATACCATAAAGTCACTAGACTAATGATAGATTAGGAAAATTATTTTTAACTCAGGTAAGAAAATTGGTTTTTTATGTGGTACAGCCATAAAGTAAAGAAATTGGTTTCTATAATCCAGGAATGAATATCAGTTATGTGTTTTGTACCCAAATAATATACTTACTATTTACATTTTCCATGAAAGTTCAGTGAAAAAATACATATTTAGGAACAAATTACAAGACCTGAAACTCAAATGATGCATAAAGAGAGCCATGTTGACTTGCCCCAGTTCTTGATTCTGTTGAACAGATAAAAGTTGTAAGAAAATCTGATCCTCTTTGCAGTATAAACCACTCCCCTTACCAGATGTCGCTGTGTGACTCTTTTATGTAAATGTAGGATGTTTGCATTGTATCCCTGGAGAAAATAATAAATGCCTATGGATGCCTCCTAGAAGAATCTTAAAGCCCTGAAGGGAAGTCCTAATTCATTTTAGAAGGTGTGATCATTTCCTAGATCAGAGGTTAGTGTTCAGAAAATGAAATCTAGAAAAGTAGGCCTCTAGATGGTCAGGAAAAGAACTCTTTTTTTTCAGATTTTCTTCCCTTGTCTATAGATTCCAATGGTGTAGATGTCTCTAACTCATGCTTGGTAGACAGTAAGACGGGCCCAGTTAATAGACCCAAAAAGGTCTGGATGAAGATACCAACTGAAGATGCATGAGCTGGATTTACTAAGATTTACTAAAACAGATGTTTCAGTGTCAAGTTCTCTGTAGCTCCTTCCCAATTGTTTTCACAAGACTTTGGTGAACATCTCAGCCCTGTTCCTATTGATGGACCACAGCATGAATAATCCCAGAATGTGGAGACAGCATATACATTTCAGTTCTACTATTTTTACTTTCTGAGACAACCCATCGATGAATTTACTATTCCTATGTAAATTATAATTACTTTCATTTGTCCTCAGTTTGCTTGTTTAAGCTTCAAGGGATTATGCCTTACCCTAGGATGACAACATTAGGTGAATAATTCAGAGTTCTCCTTGATCTATAGGAATTTTACATATATATGATCTCTAAGATGTATTTGAAATAAATTTATTTGAAAATATCCATGACAATAAATCATTTTAGTATCAGAACTACTCTGCACATCAACGTGTAACAATAATCTTCATTAGATTTTTCTTCCTCTAAAATTTGAAAGAGAAATAAATCTTATTCGTAACTGTGATGATTGTGATGACAATAGGAATGGTAGTTTAATTTCAATATTTATGCGAATACATGAATATTCCTGTATTGCTCGCATGATTTATGAATAGTACATTCTGTTGAGGCTAAAAGCATGTGATGCCTAAAGGCACAATTAAATTTTTAATTCTAATTTCTTTCCAGGAGTTTTAATTTATATTACAGGAAACGATCTGATTTTAATTTGATATTTTATAAATTGTTGAAAGGCAATATGGGGGAGTTCTAAAACCTGTGGAATATTGCACAATGCAGAGGCCTAAGGCTTTGAAGACAGACCTAGCTCTGATCTGGGTTCTGCCATTTAATAGATAAGTCCCTTGACTTAGGGAAGTCACTTCACCTCTCTGGACCTTAAGATTTCTTGTTTGTAAAAGGTAGGCTGAGGTAAGGGCTAAGTAAAACATTTGCACTGTGCCTAGCACATAGCAGGTTCTCTTACTAATACCCGTCCTGGCTCCACCACTAGCTGTATGATGTTGGGCTAATCATAAACTGTATGGGCACCAGTTCATTGATTTATGGCTAAAAGGTTAGGTAGAGTAAAGTCTAAATTTCTTTTTAACACTGCATTTTATATTATATCTGAAAAGTAAGTTTTTAGATATATATGGGAGTAGATAGATAGATGGTGTATCAGCTTCCTATCAGCTGCCTTAACAAGTACCACACAGTGGGTGGCTTAAAACAACAGAAATGCATTGTCCGGCTTCTAGACTCCAGAATCCTAAATTTTAAAAATAGAGTATAATTAAAGAGAAAGAAAGTAAAAAATCCAATATCAAACTATCCCAGTGATATGGATTTTTAGTCAGTTCTACAGAATGAGCTTCTAGCTACAGTTGGAAGACTTGATGCATGCTTTTCTTCCATCCCACAACCTCAATCCTCCTGTTACAGGTCTTGGTTCTATTGTGTCTTTGAAAATCAGATGTCATCGAAGTTATAGCAATGGAAATAAAATGGAATGGGTGATCTCTAACATTTCTTACTTCCTATGTAAGTAGTATATATACACATGATTATTATAAAATATAAATTTACCCTTGAATACTCAATAAGAACTATGCTAGTAGATTTTTTCATCTTGAAAGTCCTGCCCCCTAAATTACACACAAAAGTCATTTTATTCACTTTGCAGTTTACTCTTGATCTTTATATCTTTTCATAATATAGATCAAAATATAATAGGAAAGTAGGTAATGCAAGGGAAGGGAATACACAGCTGGCGATGGAAGTAAAATTCTCAAGGCACCTGCCTTACAATAACTTCTACCTTTTATCTTAATAGTGCTGCAAAGAACTTCTAGACTTGAAGTTTTATGTTATTTCTTCTGCATTAACACTTTAGAGAGTATTAAAAAGATGGATTGATAATTCACAGTCAGCATAATAAGAATTTACCTCATGGATCTGTACAGAAGTTACTTCAACTTGGTCCAGATCACAGCAGTGTGGCAGACACAAAGGACAAATCTGAGAGTGCAGATGTGCTCCTTAACTTCTCAATGCCTCCTGAAGCCAGGCCCTTCTAAGGTACAGCACATCTTTATCATTCTATGCTTAACTGACCCTGGAAACTCTTTCCAGTATTAAGAAGTCTATTTTTAAATATAAATTAATTAAATGTAAAATACCCTCAGAAGTAAAGGACCTTATTATTTCTGTAAACTAAAATAAACTTTAAGTCAAATATATATTTTTAAAAATAATGTTTCCTCGCATGTGTTGTTTGTTGTTTAAACTTAGAATCAGAAGCACTTATCACTATAAGCCTTTGTCAAACGATTAAAAATGGTGGTTGGGGTGGGGGAAAGCAAAAACAATGTAATGCATCACCAAATCCTGTCCGCACTGCCTCGACCATGTCTCCTGAATCTATGCACTTGTTCCCATCCCCATCTCCACTATCCTAGTCCAAACTACCAGGATTGCTAACTGGGAAGTCTGCAATAGCCTCCTAGCTGGTCCTCTGCGTTCTCTTTAGTCCCTACCTGTCATTGCATACAAGGTGATCTTTAGAAGGTCAAATTTGTTCAAGACTCCTACCATACTCCCTTCTACTTCTTCCTTCTCCCTTCTCATTAGAGTGTGTCCTTGGAATTTGAAAAGCAATAAGAATTGAAGAGGAAAAGCATTTCAATTCCATCTTTGCCTCGTCTCAACTGCTACTTAAACATAACTTAATGTGAAACTTAATCTCATCCCCATTATTGTATGAACAAACATTTGCCTTAACATTGTATGAGAATTTAGACTACTACTCTTAAGAGTTCTTTTCAATCTAAAGTTTCCATGAAGAAAGATATATTACAATAGGTCTTAGGAAAAATTTTATGTTGTATACCACAATTCTTAAATTATAAAATGTACATTTTTCGCATTCTTAAAATCTCTGCAATTATGATGTGTATTACAATTGATTGTGGATCCTGGCTTAATCAGCGAAACTTTTTCTTTAACTTTCCCAAAGCAGTTGTTCATCTTACAATCAATGATGTCTTAAGTAAAATACAATTCCTAATCCTTGAGGCTCCAGTAAAAGTCTTATCTGACCATCATAAACTTGTAAGTCAACTATTATCATTTTCTTGTTTATGTAGATAACTACTTATTGAGCATCTACTATGTATAAGGCACCGTACTATTAGAGATAAAGAGTCATTAATTTATTCAGCAAGTACATATTGAATATTTATGTATGTAGATTTTGTTGTATACATAGTAGTGCATGGTTATTTAGACATATAAGATCTCTATTTTTGTGGAGCTTATATTCTGGTATGAGACATAGTAAAGTGGTAAACAAAAAAACAAAAACATAATGACAAATTATAAATATTTCTATGAAAGAACTCTGTATTACATAAAAATATAAAAAGCTTTATTGATCAATTATTTTTCTGTCTATCCCATCTCTGAACATTTCCTCAAAGGCGCAGAAGCATTTTGATTAGCATTTTGAAGGAAACATTCCCAAAAATATTTCAATGCAATCTGAATCTCAGAAATCTTTCTGAATATTTTCTCTGGAATCTACTTTTAAATCTTCTTCCTGTTGCTACATTTTCTTTTGGTTACTGATTATTCTGGAAATATGTTTAATTCTGGATATTTTGCATTCATGCTTCTAAAGCTTTCACAACATAATTATGGGAATCAAGCAATAAGTCAATGATTTTCAACATCCTATTTTTATTCTTCTAGCTTACAATTTAGATATAAAAACATATTTAGATTATATAATACCTTTACATCTAAGGTTTATGTAATTCATGTCTTTCAGAGGGCTTTTTGTGGTACTGTATCAGAGAGGATGCGTAACAACTTATGGTCTTTAAAAGATTATATCATAAACCCTTTTCTAAGGTTGACCGTAATTTCTTTGTATTGTGGGAAAATATACATACCTCATATTTACCATTTAAACTATTTTTAAGTGTGCACTTTAGTGACATTAAATAATTTCACATTGTGTGCAACCATCATCACTATCTAGCTCCAGAACTTTTTTATCTTCCCAAACAGAAACTCCGCAGCCATTAAACAATAACTCCTCATTTCTTCCTTCCTCCAGCCCCTGACAACCACCATTCTACTTTCTTTTCTATAAATTTGACTACTCTAGGTTCCTCGTATAAATAAATCACAGTATTTGTTCATTTGTAACTGGCTTATTTCACATCATGTATCTTTAAGGTTTATTCATGTTGTACCATGTGTTAAGATTTGCTTCCCTTTTAAGAATGAGTAATATTCCATTGTACTACATTTTGTTTATTCATTCATTTGTTGATTTACACTTATATTACTTCCACATTTTGGCTATTGTGAGTAATGCTATTACAAACATCGTTATACAAATATAGTTTTGAGAGCCTGCTTTCAATTATTTTGGGTATAGATCCAGAAGTGGGAGTGCTGAATTATATGATAATTTTATTTTATTTGTTTGTTTGTTTGTTTTTAATGCCTACAGCACCTAGTATTCCTAGGTGGTCTCCCATCCAAGATAATTTTATTTTTTTAATTTTTTGAGGAAACACTATACCATTTTCCATACTGGCTACACCATTTTATATTCTCACCAACAGTGAGTGCACAAGAGTCCCAGTTTCTCCACATCCTCAGCCACACTTGTTATTTTTTGTTCGTTTGCTTATTTGTTTTTATGTAAGTCATTCTAATCAGCATGAAGTAGAACCTTATTGTAGTTTGAATTTGCACTTTCTTAAAGATTGGTGATGCTGAATATCTTTTCATGTGCTGTTGACCATTTGTATGCCTTTGGAGAAATGTCTATTCAAGTCCTTTCCCCATTTTTCAATCAGGTTGTTTGTTATTTTGTTGTAGAGTTGCTGGAGTTTTTTATATATTCTGGATATTTCTCCTTATTAGATATGCAAATTGCAAATTTTTTCTCCCATTCCATGGGTTGCCTTTTCTCTCTATTGATAGTATCCTTTAGATGAATAAACTTTTTAAATTTTGGTAAAGTCTCATTTATCTAGTTTTCCTTTCATTAACAATGTTTTTAATGTCATATCCAAGAATTCATTGTCAAATCTGATGTCATGTGACTTTCCCCTATGTTTTTTTCTAAGAGTTTCATAGTTTCAGCTTTTACATTTTGGTCTTTAATCCATTTTGAGTTAATTTTTGCAAGTGGTATAAGGTAAGAGTCCAACTTCATTCCTTTACATATGAATATCCAGTTTTCTCAATAATATATGTTGAAAAGACTGTCTTTTCCCTGCTAAATGGTCTTGGCACCCGTGTTGAAAGTCAGTTGACCATCTATGTGATGATTTATTTCTGGGCTGTATAATCTATTCCATTGGTCCCGAGCCTGTGTTTACGCCAATACCACAACGGTTTTGATTACTGTAGCTTTGTAGTAAATTTTGAAATTAGGAAGTAAAAGATCTCCAACTTTGTTCTTTTTCAAGGGATTCAGAATCTCTTGAGATTTGAAATAAATTTTAGTATGGATTTTTTTATATTTCTGCACAACACAGTATATCCAATCCACAAAACACAATATATCTTTCCACGTATTTGATTTATTTTTTCTTCTTTAATTTCTTTTAGCAACGTTTTATATTTTTCAGTGTAAAAGACTTCTGCTTCTTTTGTCAAATTTATTCTTATGTATTTTATTATTTTTGATGCTATAATAAATAGAATTGCGTTCTTACTTTTCTTTTTGGATTGTTCATTTCAGTTTATAGAGATGCAACAAATTTGACTGCAATTTTTTTTAAAGAATTCTATTCGGTAGGTTAATTCACCATCTCCTCTCCATCCTCCTGCCTTGCTAAGCCATAAAGAGAGCATATAGTTGAAAAGGCCCTTGATATAGAAGTGATTTCTAACGTAATCACATCATACTTTACAAACTGTTTCCTTTTACTAAACCCCATTTCATGTCATGTTTTATTTTTATGCTATTGGAAGGAATGAGGACAAAGACTTAAAAATGAACTTCTGGGCCTTTCTGATCTCACTCTTAGATTACATATAAATGACTATTTAAGAATATTTCTTATATGGACTTGGGTTCCACTGAATCATTTTCATTCTCTATGCCAGATTCTTCATCTATCAATAATATTCTTATTTCTTTGGTGGATGCCAGGGGTCAAAGTGAGTGTAGTTTTACTGGAAACTTTAACATGACATGACATTTTTCACTTACATCTGTAATTGGAAACTATTGATTGTTCTTCTAACCCAAGACTAGGCAAGCCTTTCAGTGAATTGGTCATAGCATCATCCCCTTTGGCATCAAGCTAAAAGTCATCATCTGGGAATGCTAACCTGAATATAGGAAGCAGTTTGCCATTTTCGACGGTCAAGGAAATACTCAAAAATCTTTGTTTTTCCTTTAATATGATTTCTCTTTGAGCTTGACATATGTACTACAGATAAAATCTTGCATAATTTGATATTTTCCTTCAGACTATTACCTCCAGGTGGCAGTCAATGTTATTGATGAACAATTCAATAGAGGAATACTGCACAACTAATCTGTGACATTTTGAGCATGAGTTTTCATTTTTCTGTGATGGTTTGTTATTGAATAAATTAGATTTCCCCAGAACACGGCCATTCCTTTTTCTGAAGTAATAAAACGCTTACTTAACTAGCTTTACATAGTTTTGCAGATCTTCACTGCGTTATCTTTGTTGTTTCAAATTTCACAAGTCATTAGTTTTGAGAGCTTGTATGAGAATTCTCTAAAGTAAACATGAAAGCTCTAAGGTCCTAGAATAATATTTCTCTGAGAGACAATCTGGCCACATCTGCAGACGGCCCAAGTCTTTGCTGGCTGTCACAGTCTTTAAGACCTTTGGTGTCTTATGGTCATAGTAAAGGGATTATTGGCTCTTGTGCAGCACATGGCTTTAAGAAGTCACATCTTTTATGTCAAGGTTCATCGCTACCACTTAGGAAGGAGTATGACGCCTTCCTTTGGAAATTGGAATCATTTGGAAACTGAGTAATTCAGTAAATAACAACTTTGACTTTGAAGTATGACTGCCAGAATCAGACTGAAATGTAGGAAACACAAGAATGATAAGGTGAACTTGCAGACAGGGAAATAGCAATTCATTCTGAGTCCTGTACCACAGAAGGGGTGAAACTGTCCACATATACAAGCAAATGCCACCATCATCAGAGTTTGACCTTACCCCAACATCCCTAACCCTCACACACAGCAGTTGGGAGAACTCCAGTTGCTAGACACAGTGGGGTAGTGAAGTTCACTCCACTTTGGCTACTAAGTGAAAAAGGGTATGTATGGCCTTAGATGACTGGCTCCTGACACTCGTTGGTGATTGCTTGTTGTTTTCCTATCTTCTTCTTCCAGGGTCTTATCTGCCTTCCAGGAGGAAAGGCACAAGAATGTGGAGTACGCAACCCATGTATAGAAAGGTGTTCCTGCTTCATTCTAAAAGTTCAATTTTAGGAAACCCACGTAGAGATGACGATAATATCAGTTATTTTATAAGGCAACTTGCTATCTTCAAATTAGACCTTGTCAGATTAGTACTTAAATTGTACTTAAAAATTAAGTATTATATAAATGAAGTGGAAATCACTTAACAGCAAGAAAAATAACTATGAACTGTCTTATTAAGAATGGTTTTCAGTGATTCATATCAGGACTGATTTAGTCAATGAGAGTTCAGCCATGCCTAGCTGACTGAAAGGAGGATATTTATGTGGAGTTATTTCTTCTGTGCTCTCAGAATTCAAGAACTAAACCATAAAAGCAAGTAATGGAGGAACTTTTAAAGCAACCCAGACCAATTGAAAATATGCTTTACTCAAAGTAGTGACCAATAAAAAAATCAACTTTGTACCAATTATCAATTTGTCTAAAATAGATAGAGTATAAGATAAAGGCAGAAAAATAATATATAATCAAATGGAACAAAGAGTAAAAGATTGGTGAATTTGGAATAATTCTTGTTTTCGAATTTTACCTAAATTGGCCTCATTGTAGCAGCTTTTGTTACTTCCAGCTTTTGCTGTTTCCCAGAAGCAAATATCTCACTTAGCCATTGTCATGGTAGGGATGCAATCAGGGAGTAGCAATCTGGCATCTTCTTCACACCTAGCCCGTGGGGTCTTCTAGATTTCTTCCTGAAGAATGCTCAGGAAGCTGATTGGGACTGGTGAGCCCTGGGATATAGGTTAGTCTGCTTTGCAATAAAGTAGACCCTATTTGGATTGAGAATAGAGCTCCTGAGACCTTACAATGGGAAGAAAGGTATTTGATACCTCAGGCGGATTTGAACAAAAGGCCTGCTGTGGAAGGAGTCTCTGCTCATTGGAGCCAAGGGACACCATAAACTTAATGTGATTACATAAACACACATTCCTTGCCTCTTTGCAGATACCTCTGATATTGGTAAAATAGTAATGTTGATATCAGAAATATCACTAATGCTACCCTAATTGATATAGCAATTTAAGATTCACTCACCATGCCAGGCACCATCATAAATACTAGAAATACAAAGACGTATTGGAACACAAAGGTGTTTTGGTGTTCCAAGAAGTCATGCCCCTTCAGATAAGTTAACATACAATTCGATAAAGGATTTATTGGATAAAGGGTAACAGGAACAATAATAGAAATAAATAAGAATAAAGGACAGGAGGGATCATGGGGTAGACAGGGAGGAGATGAGGGAAAACATTATAATAAAAGATGTACTTGAGGTAGACTTTGAAAGATGAGTAGAAACTCTTCCAAACACCTAGAAAAAGACACAAGAGAGCATAGTTAGTTTGAAAAAGTCCGAGAGGTTATATATTGCTGGAGCATAATCTTAATTGGCCAAGAGGAGAGTGAGGGGAGAGAACCAAAATTTGGAAAGCCTAGTAGGTTACGCTAACCAATTTGCACTTATCTTACATGTGCTAGAGTGTCATTAAAGAGTTTTAAGCATAGAAAAAATACGAAATATTTGCATTTTATTTATTTTTATCATTTATTATTTCTATTTATTTTCATTATTTTAAAAAATATTTTTTATTTTTCAGTTACAGTTGGTACACAATATTATATTAGTTTCAGGTGTACAACATAGTAATTAGACATTTATATAACTTACAAAGTGATCACCCCAATAAATCTAGTACCCATTTCATACCATATATAGTTATTAAATATTATTGACTATATTCCTTATGTTATATTTTACATCCCATGACTATTTTGTAACTACCAATTTGTACTTCTTAATTCCTTCTCTTTTTCACCCCCCCACAACCCCCTCCCATCTGTCAACCTTCAAAATGTTCTCTGTTTTGTTTGTTATTTTGTTTTTTAGATTCCACATATAAGTGAAATCATATGGCATTTGTCTTTATCTGTCTGATTTACTCCACTCAGCACAGTACCCTCTAGGTCCATTGATGTTGTTGCAGATGGCAAGATTTAATTCTTTTTTATGGCTTAGTAATATTCCACTGTATATATGTACCATCTGTTCTTTATACATTCATCTATTGATGGACACCCAGGTAGTCTTCATATCTTGGCTATTTTAAATAATGCTGAAATGAACATATGGATTTACATGTCCCTCTGAAGTAGTGTTTTGGGTTTGTTTGGATAAATACCCAAAAGAGGGATTACTAGGTCCTTCTTTGTCTCTTGTTACAGCCCACATTTCCAAGTCTATTTTCTCTGATATAAGTATTGCTACCTTAGCCTTTTTTTTTAATTTCCATTTTCATAAAATATCTTTTTCTATCTCTTTACTTTCAGTCTGTTATGTGTCTTTCCATCTGAAGTGAGTACCTTGTAGGCAACATATGTAAAGTCTTATTATCTTATCCATTCAGTCACCCTATGTCTTTTGAATGGACATTTAATCCATTTACATTTAAAGTAATTGTTGATAGAGATTTAGTTATTGCTATTTTATTATTTATATTTTTTATCTTTTGTTCTTTTTTCTTCTTAAAGAAGTCCCTACAACATTTCCTGTAGTACTGGCTTGGTGCTTTAGCTTTTTCTTGTCTGAGAAGCTTTTTATCTGTCCTTCAATTCTAAAAGATAGCTTTTCTGGGTTGAGTAATCTTGGTCGTAGGTCCTTGTTTTTCATTACTTTGAATATATCTTGCCAATTCCTTCTGGCCTGTAAAGTTTCTGTTGGGAAATCAGCTGCCAGTCTTATGAGAGCTCCCTTGGGAGTAACTAGATGCTTTTCTATTGCTTTTAAGATTCTCTTTTTGTCTTTAACCTTTGGCATCTTAATTATGATGTGTCTTGGTGTGGGCCTCTTTTGGTTCATCTTGTTTGGTATTCTCTGTGCTTGCCAGGATTGTATGTCTCTTTCCTTCACTAGGTTTGGGAAATTTTCTGTCATTTTTTTCTTCAAATATGTCTTCAAGTCCTTTCTCTCTGCCTTCTCCTTCTGGTACCCCTATGATGTAAATGTTCGTACACTTGTTATCCGAGAGGCCCCTTAAACTATCTTCGATTTTTTTTAATTCTTTTTTCTTTTTGCTGTTCTGATTGTTTTCTGTTACCTTATCTTCTAAATTGCTGATTCGATTCTCTACTTCATCTAATCTACTATTGATTCTCTCTAATGTATTCTTCATTTTAGTTATTATAGTCTTCATTTCTGACTAGTTCTTTTTTACATTATCTATCTTCATTTTTATATTTTCTATCTCTTTGTTAAAGTTGTCACTGAGTTCCTCTACTCCTCCCCTAAGTTCATTGAGCATCCTTATAACCAGTGTTTTATCTTTGCAACTGGTAGATTGCTTGTCTTCATTTTGTTTAGTTCTTTTTCTGGAGCGTTGTTTTGTTCTTTCATTTGGGACATGTTTCTTTGTCTCCCCATTTGGCTGCCTCCCTGTGTTTTTCTATTAGGTAGGCCTGCTTGGTCTTAGTAGAATGACTTTATGTAGTAGGTGTCCTGTAAGGCCCAATGGAGCAGTCTCTCTGGTCACCTGAGCTATGAGGTATGTCTGTTGTGTAGCTTGTGTGTACCCTTCTTTTGTAGTTGAGCTTTGGTTGCTATTTGCACATCAATGGGAGGGACTGAATTCTCAGGCTGTTTAGTTGTCAGGACTGGCTGTGACTACAGTAGAGGGGCTGACCCTACAGAGCTGGATTTTTTTTAACAGGGCTCTGGTACCTGGCCAGTCTGCCCTTTGGGTGTATTGTCCTCAGAGTGGTGCTCTGGCTCCCTCTGAATCCAGCCCCTGGGTGTATTGGCGCCAGGACCTTATGGGAGGGGTCCTGCTACAGGCCAACTTTAGTCACAGTCTATGCCCTGCCTAAGGCCACCTGGCATAAGCCACAAAGCTATCTGCAGGTGGCCACCACTCATGCTGGGCTTGGAAATGTCATGAAAGGCCAAACCAAAAATCGAGGTTGGCTGTCACTAGCTCCTGGCTTGGAATTGCTCATAAAATGTACTGGGCAGGCTGAGGCCATATGCTGCTTGTTTGAGGTTTGTGAACCTTTGAGAGATTTTAGGAAATTCCATAGCATAAGCCAAGACAGGCTGTTTGTATGGAAAAGCCAATGGAAGCAACGTAAGTGGGCCTGCAAGGTGGATGGGACAGAGTTTCAGGGAATCGCAGGGCAGGGTGACAAGTATTAACCAGATTGATGGAGACTCAAATATGGTGGCTGCCTGTGTCTAGACACTGGCAGCGAGGAGGGCTCAACAAAGGAACCATGGATTCTACCTGTACTTTTATCTAGGAGAAAGCTGCCCCTCCAAGTCTTGACTTAAAACCAGACAATATAGTTCCTTCAGATATGTCCCTGGTGCCTTTCAAGCTACTGTCCCAGTGCTGGAGCTCAGAGTGAGAGAGTCTGTCAATGAGTAAGTCTTCCCTCAGGCCCCTTAAGAGGAATTTCTGTGACTCCAGCTGCTTTTCGTCTCACTCAGCCACAATCTCCACTGTTTTATCAGAGCCAAAACTTGTGGGAACCTCGCTTTTCTGCGGAGGCCTTCCTCAGAGGAGATATCTCTTCCAATTTTAAACTGCCACATGCGGGTGTGGGACCAGCCCGTTCTGCATCTTTGTCCCTCCTACCAACCTGGAGGTGGCTTCTTCTGTATATCCTAAGGTGTAGGACCTCTGTTCAGCTAGACTTCAGGTGATTCTTAATGATGGTTGTTCTCAGTTTAGCTATACTTTTGATGTGGTTGTGAGAGGAGGTGAACACAGCATTTACCCATTCTGCTATCTTGACTGGAAAATCTGAAATATTTCACATTAAAGGTTGATAGTGAGTACCTTGGTGTGTAAAAGGCAAATTGGAAACAAACAAGAATATCATTAGAGACACCAGCTGGTGTACTATAGACAATGACCCATTTGAACCATAAGGAAGCTTGTGGTTGTAGTGGTAGAACTGAGGGGATAAAGAATAAAAGATATCTAGAAAGTATATCACCAACTTTCAGGATATAAGAGGCCACTGCCAATCATACTTTTAGTTGAATGTATGAGTGTAGGGGTAAGGAGGAGGTTGGAAGCCAGTGGGCAAAGGAAGAGCTGCAAAATTAACTCAGAAAATTTGACTTGGCTTTCACACTTGCCACTCTGACCACAGCTGCTCCACTACTTCTGCTCCTCTCAGATTTCAGCCCACTGCTCCCCTGTTGGTCTCCACACTCGCCGTTTCTCCAAATTGCCTTTGCCAAGGTCACCAAAGGCCTTCTTCTTGCTAAATCAATCATTCCTCATTACCCAGTGCCTCCCTGCAGCATTTGATACCTTTGAAATCTCCCTCTATGAAATATTTTGTTTCCTTAGCTGCCACAACACCTATTCTTCTTGACCCACCCCCCCCACCATTTCTCTGGGGTTTTTTCTGATTCTTTGTGAGCTCCATTTCTTCTGCATAGGTCCTTAAAATTTATCCTAGGCTTCTTTCTTTTTTTAAATTTTTTCCAGCTTTATTGAGGTATAATTGACATATAACATGTAAATTTAAGGTGTATAATGTGATGAGTTGACACACCTATATATCGTGAACTGATTGCCACGAAAGGTTAGTTAATACCTTCATCACCTCACATAAGTACTATTTCGTGTGTGTGTCTGTTGAGAACATTTGAGATCTACTCTCATAGCAACTTTGTAGTATGTAATAGAGTAATTTTAACTGTACTCACCATGCCGTATATTATATCCACAGAACTTATTCATCTTATAACTGGAAGTTTGTATACTTTGACCAATAAATCCCCATTTCTCCTACCCACTAGCCCCTAGTAACTACCGCTTTAGATTCCATATATAAGTGAGATCATACATTATTTGTCTTTTTTCTTAAGTAATTAATTTTTTATGGTGATATTGGTTAATGAAATCCAGTAAGTTCCAGCTGTACACTTTAACAATAAGGCATATATATATTTACACTGTGTTCACCTCCCACAGTTAGATTTCCTTTCTGTCACCACATATTTGACCCCCTTGACCTTGTCTACCTCCTCCTTCCCCACTCCCCCCCCACTCCCTCCCCCCCCTCTGGCAACCTTTGTCTTCCTTTGTCTGACTTGTTTCACTTAGTCTAATGCTCTCAAAGTCCATCCATGTTATCACAAATAACAGGATCTTTTCTTTTTATGTCTTGCTATTATGCTTGTACATATACCTACCATATTTTCTTTATTCATTCATCTGTCGATGAGCACTCAGGTCGTTTCCATGTATTGGCTATGGTGAATAATGCTACAGTGAAATAGGAGAGCAGATATCTCTTTAATCTCCTGCTTTCATTTCCTTTGGATATATACCCAGAAGTTAGTCTGCTGGGTCTTATGATATTTCTATTTTTAATTTTTTGAGGAAACTCCATACTGTTTTCCATAGTGGCTGCACCAATTTACATTCCACGAAGAGAGCTCAAGGATTTCTTTTTCTCCACTTCCTCGCCACCACTTGTTATTTTATCTTTTTATAATAGCCATTCTAAAAGGTATAAAGTGATATCTCACTGTGGTTTTGATTCGCATGTACCTGATGATTAGCGATGAGCATCTTTTCATGTACTTTCTGGTCATTTGGATGTCAATTCAGTTTCTCTGTCCGTTTTTAAATCAGATTATTGGATTTTTCCCCTATTGAATTATATGACTTCTTTATATATTTTGGATTAACCTTTCATCATATAGATGATATGCAAATATTTTCTCCATTCCATAAGTTGCCTTTTCATTTTGTTTACTGTTTCTGTGCAGAAGTTTTTTGGTTTAATATAGTCTCACTTATTAATTTTTGCTTTTGCTGCATTTCCTTTGGTGTTATATCCAAAAAATTCACTGCCAATACTCATGTAAAGAAGTTTTTAAACTGGAGAAGACAGTGGGGGCGGGGGGAGAGTACCCTGTGTAAAGAACTTTTATCACCCACAGCTTTCTTTCCCTAGGTATTGTTACCAGTTACCTGCTTGTCCACTCAAAGGTGAGTGGTTTCCATATGTGTTAGCACACACAGCATGCTAGGTAGAAACAAGCCTTTTTAGGCTCATTTATGATGACTTACATGGAATCTTGTTTGGTTGATTGATGACTTGCTGTTGAGACTCAGAAATCTGATTTTCTAGAGAAAAAAAGAAGAAAAGAAGTTTTTTCTTTTATGTTTTCTTTAGGAATTTTACATTTTCAGGTCTAATGCTTAAGTTTTTAATCCATTTTGAGTCAAGTTATGTAAGTGGCATAAAATAGGGGTTTAGTTTTATTATTTTGCATGTGGTTATACAATTTTCCTAATACTATTTATTGAAGAGATTGTCCTTTCTTCATTGAGCATTCTCAGCTCCCTTGTCAAATATTATTTAACCATATATGCAAGGGTTTATTTCTGGGTTCTAGATTATGTTCCATTGGTCTATGTGCCTGTTTTTATGCCAGTACCATACTTTTAAAATTATTATAGTTTTGAAATCAGGCAGCGTGATGCCTCCATCTTTATTCTTCATGTTCAAGACTGCTTTGACTACTCAGTCTTTTGTGGTTCCATATAAATTATAGAATCTTTTTTTCTGTTTCTGTGAAAAATAGAATTTTAATAGAATTGCATTAAATCTATATATTGCTTTGTGTAGTATGGATATTTAAACAACATTAATGCTTTTGATTTATGAATATGAAGTGTCTTTGCATTTATTTGTATCTCCTATTTTGTTAATCAAAGTCTTAATTTTCAGCGTACATGTTTTTCACCTCTTTACTTAAATTTATTCCTAAGCATTTTATTGTTTTTTGATGAGATTGTAAATTATTTTCTGTATTTCTTTTTCAGATAGTTTGTTGTTAGTGTATAGAAATGCAGCTGATTTTTATATATTGATTTTGTATCTTGCAACTTTACTGAATTAGTTTAATCTACCAGGTAGTTTGGGTGAAATCTTTAGTATTTTCTATATGTAAGATTATATCATCTGCAAAGAGAGAAAATTTTACAACTTCCTTTCTGATTTGAATGTCTTTTATTTCCTTTTCTTGCTTTGGGCTAGGACTTCCAGTGCTATATTGAATAAGAATGATAAGAGTAAGCATCCTTGTCTTGTTCCTGATGTTGGAGGAAAACTTTACAACTTTTGCCATTGAGTATAATATTTACTGTGGGCTTGTCATATGTGGCCTTTATTATGTTGAGGTATATTCTCTTTATATCAAATTTTTTGAAAATTTTTGTCATGAAAGAATGTCGAGTTTTGTCTAATACTTTTTCTACACCTGTTGAGATGATCACATGATTTTTATCTTTCATTCTATTATTGTGGTGTAGCACATTGGTTGATTTGTGGATGTCGAACCATTGTTGCACTTCAGAGGTAAATCCAACTTGATCATGGTATATGATCCTTTCAATGTGCTCTTGAATTTGGTTTACTAATTTTTTGTTGAGAAATTTTGCATCTATATTCATCAGGGATATTGGCCAGTAGTTATCTTTTCTTGTAGTGTCTTTGTCTGGCTTTAGTTTTGAGTTAATACTGGCCTTGAAAAATGAACAAAGGAGTCCCTCCTTTTTAATTTTTGGAATAGTTTAAGAAGGATTGATGTTAATTTTTTTTTTTTTAATTTTTGGTTGAATTCACCAGTGAAATTATCTGGTCCTGGGCTTTCTTCATTGGAAACTATTTTATTATGGATTCAATCTCCTTACTTGTTATTTATTTTTTCAGATTCTTCATGACTCAGTCTTGGTAGATTGTATGTTTCTACCAATTTGTCCATTTCTCTTAGGCGACTTAATTTGTTGTTGTATCATTGTTATTAATGGTCTGTTATGATCCTTTGTATCTCTGTGATATCAGTTTTAATGTCTTCTCTGTCATTTCGGATGTTATTTATTTGAGTCTTCTCTCTTTTTTTCTTAGTCTAGCTTAAAGGTTTTGTCAATTTTATTTCTTTTTAAATAATCAGCTTTTAATTTCACTGATCTTTTCTATTATTTTTTCTGGTCTCTATTTCATTTATTTCTGCTTTGATCTTTATTATTTGCTTCCCTCTGCTAACTTTGTACTTAGTTCATTCTTTTTTTATACTTTCTTGAGGTGTAAAGTTAGGTTGTTTATTTGAGATCTTTCTTTTTTCTTAATGTAGGCATTTGTCACTCTAAACTTCCCTCTTAGTGCTTCTTTTATTGCATCTTATATGTTTTGGTGTGTTGTATTTTTGTTTTCATTTGTTTCAAGATTTTTTTTATTTCTCCTTTGATTGCTTCTTTGACCCATTGATTGATTAGGAATGTGTTAATTTCCATATATTTTTGAATTTTAGTTTTCTTTTTGTTATTGATTTCTAGTTTCATACCATTGTGGTAAGGAAGTTTATTTGGTATAATTCAGTCTTCTAAGACTATTTTTGTGTTGTAACATATGATCTATCCTTGAGAATGCTCTATGTGTACTTGAGAAAATGATTGTTTTTCTGCTCGTGGTAGAATGTTCTGTATATGTTTGTTAGATCTTTTTGATCTACAATGTAGTTCAAATCCATCATTTTCTTGTTAATATTCTGTCTGGATGACCTATGCATTTTTGAAAGTGGATTATGGAAGTCTCCTACTATTGTATTGTTGTCTATTTCTTTCTTCATATCTGTTAATATTTGTTTAATATATATACTTTGATGTTTGATGCATACATACTTGCAATTGTTATATATTTTTGATCAATTGACCCCTTTATCATTATATAATAACCTTCTTTGTCTTTTGTTATAGCTTTTGAGTTAAAGTCCATTTGCCTAATATAACTATAGCTATCCTTAATTTCTTTGGTTTTCACTTACGTGGAATATATTTTTTTAAACCTTCACTTTTAGATTATGTGTATCATTAAACCTGACATTTTTCTCTTGTAGTCAGCATATAATTGATCTTGTTCTTTTATCTAATCAGTCACTCTATGCCTTTTGATTAGAGTAATTATTAATAGTTAAGGACTTACTAATGTCATCTTACTAATTGTTTTCTCACTGTTATGTATTTCACTTGTTCCTTTCCTCCTCTCTCACTATCTTCCTTTGTGAACTGATGATTTTCCATATTGGTATGTTTTGATTCCCTTCTCTTTATCTTTTGTGTATCTATTGTAGGTTTTTGCTTTGTTAGTACCATGAGGCTTACATAAAACATCTTATAGATATAATAGTATCTTCTATACTGATATCAACTTAACTTTAATAGCATATGAAAACTACCCTTTTACTCCACCCCACATATTTTGTTTTTGATGTGACAGTTCACCTCTTTTTGTATTGTATATTTTTAACAAATTACTATAGCCATAGTTATTTTGATAGTTTTGTCTTTTAACCTTTTCTTTTTACTAGAGTCAAGTGGTTAATACACCATCATATTACAGTATTAAAGCATTATAATTTGACTATATGCTTAGCTTTACCAGTTTGTGGTATATTTTCATATGTTTTCATGTTACTAATTAGCATCTTTTCATTTCTGCTTGAAAAATCCCTTTCAGCATTTTTCATAAGGTAAGTCTAGTAGTGATGGGCTTCTGTAGCTTTTGTTTATCTGGAAATGTCTTTTCTCTCCATTTATGAAAGACAAATTTGCTTGATAAAGTATTCATGGTGGCAAGGTTTTATTTTTCTTTCAGTACTTTGATTATATCATCCTACTCTATCCTGGCCTGTAAGGTTTCTGCTGGTAGATTTATGGGGGGTTCCTTTGTACATGATAAGCTTCTTTTGCTGCTTTTAAGATTCCCTCTTTGTTTTGATTTTTGACAGTTTATTGTAATATGCCTTGGAGAAGATCTTTTTGAGTTGAATTATTTGGAGATTATTAGCTTCATCAACAAGAATGGCTGAATCTCTTCTTGGATTTTAGAAATTCTCAGCTATCATTTCTTTAAATAAGCTTTCTCCTTGTTTTCTCTGTCTTCTCCTACTGGGACTCCAATAATTTTCAGATTGCTACTCTTGATTGCATCTCATACTTCATATATGCTTTCTTCATTTTTTAAAATTTATTTTTCTTTATTTTCCTTTGAGTAATTTCAAAGGTCTTGTCTTCAACTTCACAGATTCTTTCTTCTGCTTGATCCATTTTAATATTGATTCTGTCTATTGCATTTTTTCTTTCATTCATTGCGTTCTTCAGCTCCACAACTTCTGTTTAGTTGTTTTTTTATTATTGTTATTTCTATCTCTCTGTTAAACTTTTAATTTTGTTTGTGTATTGTCTTCTTAGTTTCATCAAATTGTCTTTCTGTGTTTTCTTGTAGCTCACTGAGCTTCCTTAAAACAGCTAATTTGAATTCTTTATTAGCTAAGTCAGATATCTCTATGTCTTTAGGGTTTGTTACTGGAAATTATTGTAGTCCTTTATTGATGTTACATTACCTAGATTTTTTTATGTTCCTTCAAGTCTTGAGTGGGTGTCTTCGTTTTTAAAATAGCAGTTACCCCCTCAAGTCTACTGACCTCATTGCCCACAATATTTCTGCCCAAAGTATTTCTAATGGAAACAAGGAACACTTTATTCATTTTCAAAGTATCCCACACAATCCCACACAGTTGCTTCTAATCAAGAAAAGCAATTTACAGCAAGAGAAGTGCAGTAATTGAATTCACTGGTCTTAGCATATACCTGTTACTAAGAAGGATCTAGTCTGAGAGATCTATTGGATAGCTTTCTGAAGATTCAATAAGTTGCAGTGAAGAAACAACACTCTGAGAACTGAACATTATCATACAGAATCTGTTTTGAGGCAGCACCCAATATATAGTGTCATTTCTCTAATTGCCATAATGTAAGGGTCTGAAAATGAAGAAATGGATGTGGAACTGGCTTTTCTCACTACTAAACTTAATAACCCACTCTCAGAATTTTTGCTTTTAATTCTTACATATTTGGCTTCTGCTGATTTAAAGGTCTCAATTCCTGAAGAAGGAAGGTTTCCACCAGCAGACACAATAAAAGATATATTAGATTGGAAATAGAGACTGCCATCTGGCCATTTCAAGGTCTTCATATCCCAGAAATAACAAAGACTAGTTGGGGAAATTGATTCTGATTATAAAGAAACTGGAAAGTTGGTTTCTATTATGAAATAGCATCAGAAAATAATATCTGGAAGTGAGAAGGTTTTCTTGATGTAGCTTTTACTATTTTCCTGTTCATTAATAAAAGTTAGCAGAAAACTACTATGTCTCAGCAAAAACAGAACCATTAAGAATTCAGGCCCTTCAGAAATAAAACTTCAGATTACTCCATCGAGTAAAAATTCCCAATTAGCTCAGGTGCTAGTTGAAGGTTCAGGAACCATGGGATTGAAAATAGAAATATGAAGTTATAAATATCAATTACAGCCTTATAACCAGTAATAGAAATAAAAATTGTAGCAACTAGGCATATTTTTTCCTTGCTTGTTATATATGAATTTTCATATTTTAAATATATTTTTATCATCTTCTTTTCTGTATTACTTGGTATAAAGAATTTTCATGGTTAATGTTATAATGTAGTCTTCATACTATAAAATATTAAGGTGTAGTTCTAAATGAGCTGGGAAAGCAATTAAAAACACCTAGAGATGGACACGTAATTGGTGGGGTTTTATATCTCTCTTTTTGAGATATAGGTGATATAGTCTCAGGTTGTTATAACAAAACACTACAGACTGTATAGCTTCAATAAAAAATATTTTCTCATAGTTCTCAAGGCTAGATATTTATAATCAAGGTATCAGAAAATTCACTTTCTGGTGAAAGCTCTCTTTCTGGCTTATAGATGGCTGCCTTTCATTATGTCCTCATATGGCCTTTTATCGGTGTTTGCTTAGGGAGAGATAGAGATAGAGCTAGAGATAATGATAGATAGATGATAGATAGTTTACAGATAGATATGATAGATAGATGATAGATAGATAGATAGATAGATAGATAGATAGATAGATAGATAGATAGATGATAGAGACTACTTCCTCTTCTTATAAGGCTACCAGTCCAATTGGATTAGAACTTTATTCTTATGACTTCATTTATCCTTAATTATCTTCTAGAAATACTATTTCCAAATATAGTCACACTGGGGCTTAGCCTTTTAACCTATGAAATTTGAGAGGACAAAATTTAGTTCATATTGAATAAGAACATTTTCATTTGTACAAACAACACTTTATGGGTAAGAGGCATGAAATTATATTGTTGCTATTATGGGGAATTTTAAATAATATTGAAGAATTTGTACAGTCAGTATCTTTTATAAACATAGTTACAAAATTATAAACAAAAAATTAGTAAATAAAATTCAAGTTATATAAAAATGATAATTCATCACAAAAAATGAGTTTATTCCAAGGATATAGATTATTTTAACATTTGAGAAGTAGTGATTACAATTTATTTTATTATTATAATAGAAGGAAAAACATATATGGTCATAGGAAAAGATAAAAATAATGCATTTGATAAAATCCACTCTCCAAAGTCAATACTTTTTTGCATACTAGTAATAGATAGGAACTTTATTAATATATTAAAGTACCAAAACCCCATAGTAAACATTATACTTTATGGTTAAAAGCTTTCTCTATGAGATTGAAAGTCAGACAAGTTTTCCCATCTTACTACTCTTACCACTTAAACTTAACATTGTAATGTTTCCCAGCAAGTACAGTAAGGCAACAAATAAGCAAACAAATAAATAAATAAAATTTAAAAGATGTAATTTTAAATGACTTAACTGAAAATAACATCAAATATATCAGATTTTTAGATATAAGTCAAATGAAAAATGTACAGACCATTTAATCAAAAACTTTAAAAAGTTATTAAGACCCAAATAAATAGAAAGCTGTAAGGTATTAATGGATTAAAGACTTGCACTAGTAGATTTAAGGCTTAGAATTTACATTCATGGATTAAAGTTAAGGAAGTCATTTTTCTCCAAATTATCTATAGATTCAATAGCCTAATAAAAAACACCAGAAGATATCTTTTGCATAAAAATTTGCAAGCCAATTCTAAATTTTATTTGGTAATGCAAAGGACCAGGAATATTGAAGAAAAAGTTGAAGAAACAAAAACAGGAGGACTTACTCTAGTGGATAAGAAGATAAATTATAAAGTGGCAGTAATTAAGAGAGTGTTGTTTTTCTGCAAGGAGAGCCAAATATACCAAACGAATAGAGCAGAGAATCATCATCCCTACACTACTATAGATGATTGATTTATGACAAAGGTCACACAGCTGAGCAGTGTGAAAAGAATAATTTGTTCTATGAAAGGTATGGGGACAATTGGATATCCAAATACATAAAATGAATCTTGACCCCATGCACAAAAATCAATATGAGAAAGGAAACATGGAGGAGTGAGAGACCTCCCCAGATCTCTCCCCTTGAAACAACAATAAGCTGACTATCTAAAACTCAACAAAAAACACCCAGACTGCACACCAGCACGTCCGAGCATGGGATCTGCTCATAAAAGCAACCACATGTTGGAACCCCAGGTGTCGGGCAGTGGACTAGGAGAAATAAAGAGGCTGCCTCTCGCAGCTGCTGGAGCTCCTTACAGGAGGAGAAGGAGGGGTGAAGGTGCGGTCACTTCCCTGAATGGCCCTGCCTAGGACCACTGTGAGCAACTTGTGTTGGGTGGAAGGACCCAGTCATTAGGGCAGAAGACAGAGAAGCAGGACAAGAATGCAGAGAAACAACAGTTGATTTTTACTGGCCCCAGTTGCAAAATCGAGGCTGAGCTGCAGCTCATAATCCACAACCCAGAGGGCCTCTTCCCCCATACCCTCTGAGACCAATCACTGCGGAGCCCCAGGGGAATCTTAGCAAACACTGCTGAAACTCTCGCTGACACTGACAGGGACTGAAACTGAGGGTAGTGAGCGTGATTAAATATCTGCAAGAAAATTTTTTAAAAAGGCATTTTAAGGCTTTATATAAAGCAGAGATCCAAGAGGCTTAGATGCCACCTACTGGAAACCAAAAGAAAAGCACTTCTTTACAGCAGGCTAAAGAGAGATCTTTATATAATAAATCTTCTATCTGGATAAAAAGCAGAATACACTTCCATTAATGCCCAGGCAGGAAAATACTCCATTAAATACCGTGAACAACCAAAGTGACAAAGCGGCTCAGAAAGAAGAGAAATATCTGCAGAAAATAAGCTTACAGACATAGAAATATGCAATTTAAATGACAGAGAATTCGGGATGGTACTTCTGAAAAAACTCAGTGAGTTCCGAAACGAGTCATATTAACAATTTCAGGAATTGAAAAAACCACTAGATGAGCAGAACAAGGAGATTGAAACCCTCAAAAAGAACCAAATAGAAATTCTGGAGATAAAAAACACACTGCAAGAGTTGAAAAATGAAATAGCAAGCTTGGGAAATAGAGTTAACCAAATGGAGGAAAAGATCAGTGATATCGAAGACAGAAATCTAGAAATAAATCAGAAAGAAGAAGAGAGAAATCGAAGAATAAAAAACAATGAAAGAGAAATACAAGAACTAGCTGGTACTATCAGGAGAGGAAACATAAAAATAATGGGCATTATCGAAGGTGAGGAAAAGGAGTAGAAAGCATTTTCAGATGAATAGTGGATGATAATTTCCCAAATCTAAGGAACGAGCTGGAGCTTGGAATTCAAGAAGTCAGCAGAACATCCAATTACCTCAATCCAAAAAGACCTTCACCAAAACACATTGTATTAAAATTATCAAAAATCAACGACAAAGACAGAATTCTCAGGGCAGCCAGGAAGAAGAAAATGGTAACTTATAAAGGAAAACCCATTAGATTATCCTCGGACTTCTCAGTGCAGATCTTACAAACCAGAAAGGAATAGAATCAAATATTTAAACTATTAAGTGAAAGGAACTACCAGCCTAGAATAATGTATCCAGCTAAGCTCTCCTTTAGGTATGAAGGAGAAATTAAGACCTTTTGAGACATACAAAAATTGAGAGAATTCTCTACTACAAGGCCTGCACTATAGGAAATACTGAAAGGGGTCAGCTCACTTAAAACAAAACGACAGAAAAAAAAGAATAATAATTAAGAGTAAAGTAACTATCAGGCAATTAGAAGCAGAGGAGTGCAATCCTTACTAAGAACAGAGTATTATAAGCTTAAATAATAAGAAGAGAATTGCTATAGCAAGATAGTAATGAATGTTCAGCATACATAGGAACAAATAGAGACAACAATGACTGAAGAGGGGAGGATTCAAAGATCCAGATTCACAAAGGGGAATGGAGATAAGGCACGTGCAGAAGAAAATGGATGACTGTATATGTATAACTGTCCTTTTCATATTTGTAATGGTAACCACACACCAAAGATTCAGAACTGAAGTATATAACATAAAACAAGAAGGACCAGAGAGAAAACCCACAAAAGCCAATCAAAATAAGGAAAACAGAAACACAAGGACAAGGAAGCAATGGAAACAATGAGATACCAGAAAGCAAAAGATAAAATGGCTATTAGAAGACCTCATTTTTCAATAATCATCCTAAATGTAAATGGACTGAACTCACCAATAAAAAGGCACAAAGTTACAGAATAGATCAAAAAACAAAACCCAACCATATGCTGCCTCCAGGAGACACATCTCAGCTCCAAAGACAAATACAGACTCAAAGTGAAAAGATGGAATATTTCAAGCAAGTGGCATTCAGAGAAAAACGGGAGTCATGGTACTAATATCAGATGAAACAGACTTCAAAATAAAAAAGGTAAAGAAAAATACCGAGGGACACTTCATAATGATAAAGGGAATCATGCACGAAGAAGACATAACACTTGTTGATATCTATGCTCCCAATCAGGGAACCCCAAAATATGTAAAGCAATTACTAACGGAACTAAAGGGAGAAACAGACCAAAACACTATCATAGTAAGGAACATAAATACACCACTGTCAGATATGGACAGATCATCCAAACAGAAAATCAATAAGGAAATAACATCCTTAAATGACACATTAGACCAACTGGACATAATTGACATTTACAGAGACTTCCATCCCAAAACAGTTGCTAATACATTCTTCTCTAGTGCACATGAAACATTCTCAAGAATCAACCACATACTGGGACACAGAGATAGCCTCAGCAAATATAAGAGGGTTGAAATCATACCAACCATATTCTCTGATCATAATGCTTTGAAACTAGAGGTCAACTGCAAAAAGAAATCAGGAAGAACCACAGATACATGTAGATTAAACAACATGCTACTGAAGAATAACTGGGTTAGAGAAGAAATAAAAAGAGAGATTAAGAGATACATGGAAACAAATGATAATGATAGTACAACATATCAAAACTTTTGGGACATTGTAAAAGCAATCATAAGAGGAAAGTTCATATCATTACAGGCATATCTCTAAAAACAAGAATGAGACCAAATAAACAACCTAATGCTTCATCTTAAAAAACTAGAAAAGGAAGAACAAATGAAGACTAAAGTCAGCAGAAGGAAAGAAATAATCAAAATTAGAGCAGAAATAAATGCGATTGAAGACAACAACAACAACAAATAGAAAAAATAAATACAACAAGGAGCTGGTTCTTTGAGAAGATTAATAAAATTGACAAACCCCTGGATAGACTCACTGAGGAAAAAAGAGAAAGGATACAAATAAACAAAATCAGGGATGAAAGAGGAAATTACAACTGACATTGCAGAAATACAAAAGATCATACAAGAGTACTATGAAAAAGTATATAACACCAAATTTAATAACCTAGAAGAAATGGATCAGTACTTCGAAAAATACAATCTTCCTAGACTGAACCAAGAAGAACTGGAAAATCTAAATAGACTGATCAGCAGTATGAAAACTGAAAGAATCATCAAAAACTTACCAAAAAGAAAAAGTCCAGGATCAGATGGCTTCACCAGTGAATTCTACCAAAAAATTCAAAGAAAATTTAATACCTATTCTCCTCAAACTCTTCCAAAAAATCGAAGAGGAGGCACTACTTCCCAACTCATTTTATGAGGCCAATATTACTCTGATACCAAAATCTGGTAAGGATAGCACACAAAAAAAGAAAACTACAGACCAATCTCTCTCATGAACACAGATGCAAAAAATCCTAAATAAGATACTAGTGAACCAAATACAGCAACATATTAAAAAGATTATACACCATGATCAAGTGTGCTTCATCCCTGAAGCACAGGGATGGTTCAACATATGCAAATCAATTAATGTGATGTACCACATAAACAAATTAAAAAATAAGAATCATATAATCATATCAATAGATGCAGAAAAAGCCTTCGACAAGATACAGCATCCATTTATGATCAAAACACTTCACAAAATCGGTATAGAAGGAAAGTATCTTAACATAATGAAGGCCATATAAGACAAAACTTCAGCCAACATTACTCTTAATGGTGAAAAACTAAAAACCTTCCCTCTAAGATCAGGAACAAGACAAGACTGTCCACTATTGCCACTGTTATTCAATATAATATTGGAGGTCCTAGTGAGTGTAATCAGACAAGAGAAAGGTATAAAAGGTATTTAAATAGGAAACGAAAAAGTCAAACTGTCACTATTTGTGGATGACATGATTCTCTGTATAGAAAACTCTAAATACTCGACAAAATCACTACTAGAAACAATAAGCAAATACAGTAAAGTTTCTGGATACAAAATCAACATTCAGAAATCCATAGTGTTCCTATACTCTAATAATGAAGTGTCAGAAAAATAAGTAGAAAAAATAATTCCTTTTGCATTTGCAACAAAAAGAATAAAATACCTAGGAATAAATTTAACGAAACATGTGAAGAACCTATATAATGAAAACTACAAGACCCTATTAAAAGAAATCAAAGAAAATACAAAGAAATGGAAAGAGATTCTGTGTTCGTGGATTGGAAGAATCAACATAGTTAAAATGACCATATTACCTAAAGTATTATATAGATTTAATGCAATCCCCATCAAACTCCCATTAGCTTTAAAAAAAAAAAAGAACAAAAAAATCATCAGATTTGTATGGAAGCACAAAAGACCCCGAATTTCCAAAGACATCCTGAGAAAAAAGAATGAGGCTGGAGGCATCACTCTGCCTGACTTCAAATTATACTACAAAGTGACAGTAATCAAAACAGCATGGTATTGACAGCAAAACAGACACATAGACCAGTGGAATAGAATCAAGAGTCCAGAAATAAACTTATGTTTATATGGGCAAATAATTTTCTTCAAAAAAGCCGAAAATATACAGTAGAGAAAGGAAAGCCTCTTCAATAAATGGTGCTGGGAAAACTGGAAAGCCATCTGCGAAAAAATGAAACTAGACTGTTGTCTATCACCATACACCAAAATTAACTCAAAATGAATTAAAGACCTTAATATAAGACCTGAAACAATAAAATGCATAGAAGAAAAGATAATAACTAAACTCAGGGACCTTAGACTTAAAGAGGATTTTATGAATTTGACCTCAAAGGCAAGGGAAGTAAAAGCTAAAATAAATGAATGGGACTACATCAAACTAAAAAGCTTCTGCTCAGCAAAAGAAATCATCGACACGGTAAAGAGACAATCATCTAAATGGGAAAATATATTTGAAAGCAACACCTCCGATAAGGGCCTAATAGCCAAAATATACAAAGAACTCATACAACTCAATAACAACAAATAAACAAACGATTCAATTAATAAATGGGCAGAGGACCTGAACAGACACTTCTCCCTAGAGGACATACAAATGTCCACAAGTATATGCAAAGATGCTCAACATCACTAGCTATGAGGGAAACGAAAGCAAAACCACAATGAAATACCATATCATACCTGTTAGAATAGTTATAATCAATAGAACAAATAATAACAAATGTTGGAGAGGATGTGGAGAAAAAGGAACCCTCATACACTGCTGGTGGGACTGCAAATTGGTACAGCCGCTATAGGAAACAGTATGGAGGTTCCTCAAAAAACTAAGAATTGATCTACCATATGATCCAGCAATCCCATTGTTGGATATTTACCCCAGAGACTTGAAAACCCATATCCAAAAAGATATTTGCACACCGATGTTTATAGCAGCATTATTCACAGTGGCCAGGATATGGAAGCAACCAAAGTGTCTTATGATAGATGATTGGCTAAAGAAGCTGTGGCCAGTCATCTATCATAGGACATTCCAATATACAATGGAATATTACTCAGCCATAAGAAGAGATGAAATACTGCCATTTGCAACAACATGGATGGACCTCAAGATAATCATGCTAAGCGAAATCAGCCAGACAGAAAAAGTTGAAAATCACATGATATCACTTTTATGTGGAATATAAACCTAAAAGCAACAAATGAACAAGACAAACAAATAGAGACTCATGGACATAGACTATAGACTAGTGGTTACCAGAGGGTGGGGAGTGGGGATGAGGGGGGAGGTAGACAAGGTTAAGGTGGTCAAAGATAGGGGGATAGGGAGAGGGTGAAGTGGGTAAAGGGGATCAAATATATGGTAGCTAAAGGAAACTGGACTTTGGGTGGTAAACACACAATAGAATATACAGATGTCAAATTATAATGTATACCTGAAAATTATGTAATTATATTAACCAATGTTACCCCAATAAACTTAAATTAAAAAAATCAATACAAAATGAATTATAGATTTAAAGGAAAATATAATACAAATTTATAATACGGCATAGGGAAAGGCTTCTTCAATATACAATAAAACTTAGAAAGGAAATTTAGATAAATGGCACTGCATTTAAATTAAGAACTTTTTAAAATCAAAATACATCATTGCAAGTTTTTAAAAAGCCAGAAAGTAGGAATTTATATGTGTGTAACAATGAATGTGAGTTTAAAATATGAAAAAAAGTATATATAAACTCCCACAAATCAGCAATAATAAAAAAAGCCCAAAATAAAAATGGAGAAGGGTACTTGAATAATCACCCACAAGAAAGGCTACTTAAATGGCCTATAGACATACGAAAATATTGAATACCATTAGTAAAAAAGGAAAACACAAATTAAAACTATAATACATGTTTATGGCCATGCCACCCTGAACATTCCCGGTCTCATCTGATCTTGGAAGCTAAGCAGGGTTGGGCCTGGTTAGTACTTGGATGGGAGACCACCTAGGAAGACCAGGTGTTGTAGGCATAAAAACAAATAAACAAACAAAACTATAATATGCTATACATTTATACATGCATACATCAAAAAGGCTAATTTTAAAAAATTAGGAGTAAAAAACAGGAGAAAATGTTAACAAGAATGTGAAGTAATTGGAACTCTCATTAATTACTAGAAATAGTGTAAAGTAGTATAACTTTGGATATCTGTTTAGCAGTTTTTATGAAAATTGGAAATTTACCTTCATTATGTCCTGCTAATTTACTACTAAGTATATACTGCATAGAAATATATATATGTAGAAATGCAAAAAAATATACAATATGTAAAAAGGAACATACATAGCAATATTATTTATAATAGTCTCAAATTGAAAACTTTATTGACTATTAACAGAATGAATAAATAAATTATGGAACATTCACATAATGATAAACTAAATAATGAAAATGAAAAACATATTTAATAACATGGTTAGATGTCAGAAACATTACATTGATTGGAAAAGTCTATACACAAAATATTTTCTACTTTGAATATATATATAAATGGACATGTATATATGTGTATATATATGTATATTTCAATTTCAAAAAGTCATGCGAACGTTATCTATGATGCTAGAAGCCAGAATATAGGTGATCTTTGGATTTGCATATGAATTTATTCTCTATCTCTCTGTGCCTGTGTCTATCTGTCTCTCTGTCTCTGTCTCTCTGCCTCTCTCTCTCTCCTCTTTATATAAATTACAGTGGCTTCTACGTATATATCTGAAAGAAATTGTTGTGACCGGAATAACCAGACTCAACCTGAGTGCTTTGATTATAGAGGCAATTTATTAGCCGGCGGCTGTCCTTCCAAAGGAGCAGCCCCAAAATGCCAAGATACAAGGTTTTTAAGCCCTAAATTCTATTCCTCATTCTGTCTTAAACACAAAGATCCATCTTTCTCCTATTCACTACATGTCAACCCACTGGTCAGGTGTGCAAGCGGGGAGTACAGAAGCAGAAAGCTTGTTGTTAGAATGTTATGTTCCTATGGGTGATTGCCTATGTTCCCATGGACAATAGCCAGTGTTCCCATGGGCGATGGCCAAACAGTAATTTTCAGCTTATATAAAATTGATTATTTTTCATGCCACGCAAGCAAGCAGGGTTACACAGGCTAAAATTGGCAGTTAGCGTATGAGCTCATTGTTACAAGTTTCATGATTAACAGAATGTGGTTAGGGGTTCCAGAAACTAGGCCTAAGGTATAGACTTCCTTTGTCCAGTTTCAGGTTTTAATTATCCTTTAACCCTTTCACATTTCAGCAGGCTATCACAAAATGAAGTCATTATATATTCTATTGGATCTGCTTCTGAACAAGTTTAAGAATTTGTTCTGGAGTTTCTGAAATTGATTCTCTAATCTGATTAAATTTCAAGTCACTAATAACTCTATCTCCAGTAGTAAAGAGCTCACTGATAGTCTGTGACATGATATGATAATAGAGATACACAAAGTATCACCATTTAATACTCCTAATTGCAGATGACCATTTATTTGATACCTTAAAACATTTTTATCAAACTAACAATTATAATGAGATTGGCTGGTTGCTCCAATTGCACTGAACAAAGTGGGGAAAAGAAAGGATGAGATCAGGGATTTGAATTCCCAGTCAAGGGTCACATAAATGACCCAAAGTCTCTGCTCTGAAAGAAACTCTTACTTCTTGTAGCTGCAGAGCTGAAATTGCTGAAAAACAAATCCAGCCTCTAATTCTGTGAGTGGCTGAATTACAACACAAATTGAATCCCCAAACTTGGAGAGTGGGCATTGACTGGGAAGGAATGGATTCTTGAAAATTAGAATGGGAACATATGGAACAATCCTGATGAAACTTGGGATGCTGAGCCCCCTAAATTCTGATGTTTTTGTTTTTGTTTTCCCAGTAGAAACAGCTATTCCATCCACATCTGAAGAGATTAACCCTACTTTGCCTGAGGAAACTAACAGCCTCCCCTGAGGTAGCAGCCTTGCAAGACACAGCTAATCTTCCTCAGGTCCCACTCCCACCACTCCTTTTTGCTTCTAGAACTATAACTAGATTCAAGTCTCAGCAGACTCCAAAAGGTGAAGTGTACCACACTGTAAAATCTATACAGACAGAAAACCAGGGAATGGTTGTAGGAATAAATATTAAGTATTCGGGAAAATGATGGAAGAAGCATAAAGTTGGATCAGACCAAATTTATTGATAGGGACCAAGCAGAGAATCTGTACTTAATGTTGCAGCTTGTGGGGTTAGAAAGGACACTGGTTGGTTGGTTTTCTGAAACGTGAACTGAAACGTGGTCTACTCTAAGTGATGTTGAAATGCCAGGACCGCCTCGGTATATTATAGTGGAAAAAATCCAAAGACTTAAAAAGATTGGAATGCTAAAGTGGATTTATCATTTGAAACCTACTCACCCACTCTAAGAGGATCCAGAACACATATCTTTTATCTCAAATGTGAGAAATAAATTTGTGAGAGGAGCCCAGCATCCTTGAATAGCTCTGTGATTGCTCTTCTCTGTAGGTTAGAAATTACAGTGACTTCTGGGTATCTATCTAAAGGAAATAAAAGCACTATCTTGAAGAGATATATTCACACCCATGTTCATTGCAGCATTGTTTACAATAGCCAACCTAAGTGTCCATCAATGAATGAATGGATAATTAAAATGTGAGACATACCAAGCACATACCCTGTGATTATTTCCCTAGTTCTAGAATGTGTAACTGCAATAGACGTTCTCAGCGACTGGCAGAATCCCCACATTGGTTCCTTGAACTGTGAAGTGAGGGCCATAATGGTGAGAGGCCAAATGGAAGCCTCTAGAACTGCCTCTACCTAGGAGAATAGTAAACCAAAAGCAACATTCCTGGAAGGACTGCACAGATTAATGCCACCATCGAGTACTTGAAGGATGCAGGGGTAGTGATTCTTACCACATTTCCATTCAACTCATCTGTTTGGCTTGTGCAAGAAACAGTTGGATGTGGGAGAATAACAATGGGTTAACCAGGTGGTGACTCCAATTGCAGCTGCTCTGACAATTGTGGTTTCATTGCTTGAGCAAATTAACACATCCCTTGGTATCTGGTATTTAGTTATTTATCTGACATATTTTTTTTGTCTACACCTTTAGTAAATACCATCAGAGAAATATGCTTCTGGCTAGCAAGGGTAGAAATATACCTTAATTGTCTTACCTCAGGGGTATATCAACTCTCTAGTCCTTTGTCATCATTTAGTTTGCAGGGATCTTGATTGCCTTATCCTTCTAAAAGACATCACACTACTCTATTATGTTAATGACATTATACTATTGGATTTAGTGAGGAAGTAGTAGCTACTCTAGACTTATTGTTAATACATTTGTTTGTCCGAGTTTAGGAAATAAGTCTGGCCAAAATTCAGGGGCTTTCTACTTCACTGAAATTTTTAAGGGTCCAATGATGTGGTGGATGTCAAGATATCCTTCTAAGGTATAGGATAAGTTGTTGCATTTGCCCCCTTCTGCAATAAAAGAGAGGCATAATGCCTAATGGGCTTCTTTTGATTTTGAAGATAATATATTCCTCATTTATGTATGCTACTCTATAAAAAAACTATTTCTTAATTCATATTTCATACAGAATTTTTTTTTCAAATAGTAAAGAAGGGTAGAAAATAAAAAGCAAATTTCTGAAGTTCTCCATCTCACCAAACCCACTTCCACAATAAATATTTTCATTATTGATCTTTTTAGTTCTTCTGATGGTTTAACACTTTTATATCTTATAGCATATTTATACTTCTATTTTTTGATTTATCAACAGTTAAACAGTGTCTATTGAATTCCCCATTAAAAGGTGAAGAAGTGGCTTATTTTTCACTAGTTCTAAGTCTCTCCTCCATCTACCAAATTTTATTAGTGCTATTATTTTTGTTGTTGTTTTCTTCTTGTGGTTATTTTATAAAAGTAAATAATAAACATAGAATCTACTTTTGATCCACAGTGTTAAATAGTAACCCTGAACTCAATTTGGTTCATACCAGTGTTACCTACCCACTTGAAAAAGGACTTAACTCTAATTTGATAGATCAAAAGCCAATATTTCCGGAAGCATTTCTTTACAGAGAAAAAACTCTTGCAAAATGCATACCAGTTTGACGATAAAGTCTCAATTGTATGTGCATACCAGTTTTATGCATTGCTTAATATGAAATTCATAGTCAAGAAGAAATGAAAAAATGAATAATTCAGTATTAAATAAATAATACAACAACTTAACTTTTTTACCGCTATTTGTTTCATACCTGACGGAAAGTTAAGGCAACCACAGTAAATGAGGAAAAGTCCTATAGTTTCAATTATAATTAGCATCTATTAGATAAAGTGGTAATGACACCCAAATAGCTAATGAAAAAGCTTTGTGTGACTGCCCCTGGTCCTCATATCTGTGAACCAGATTGCTTACAGACACTCATTTGGCCTTTTCTCCACCCAGGAAACAAGAGCCTCTGGCAGGAGGGTGTTGCTGGACAAAACTGACTTTTTCCCACTTTTTCCTTCTCCACAGATTTTAATACTAAAGACACAGAAAGAGATTGAACTCTGCTGAAGATTCTGTTTCCCAAGAGGCTGTATGATAACAGTTTTCAAACATGACTCAAGAAATCATCCCGAGGAACAAAAAGCACTTTGAAAGAGCCAATATATCCAAAATATTATTTTAATACGTGATCAATATAAAGTTACTACTAATATATTTTGAACTTTTTAAATACAAAGTCTTTGAAAACTGGTGTGTATGTATAATATATACTTGCAACACAACCTAGTTTGGACTAGCCATATTTTAAGAGCTCAATACAAACATGTGGGTGGTGGCTGCCATATTGGACAGAATTAATTCTAGAGCATGGCAGAACAATAGGATAGAAGAAAGTTGGGTCTCTGGTGTAGACACATCCAGCCTACTTGGTCTATTGGGTACAGCTATTATGTGAGAAATAAATTTCTACCTTGTTGGAACCAGTGGTTTTTTGTTTTTTGTTTTTTGCTTGAGATTTTTATTGCAGCAGCTTAGCCTATACCTTTATTAATATTCATACTCATACTTAAATGTACATTCATAGTAATACTAATATAGTACCTCTTTGAAAACTATGTTCAAGAAAGCTAGAAGCTTTCCACAATTTTTAAAATTTAAGGAATAATAACTGAAGAAGCTCTGTTAATATCACACTGGGAAAGTACCTGGAGGGCCATATATTCCATAATAAATTGTGCCTCCCTCCCATCTAGTTTTCAATTTTTAACTGTCTATTGACCCCATACCTCCATCTGCTTCTCTTTAACATTTTTCTTTGGAAAACGTTTCATAAGAACTGTTTAAGACAGAATTGTAAGTGACACATTAAAGCAGGGATAAAGATTCAAAGAACAGAAAGTGAAGTACAGATAAACTTAAGGTATGGAAAAATTCAGGCATTTCAAATGAGGGTAAACTTAATTGTTAAAAGAGAAAACTATTAAAGCAGATCATTAAACTTTCAAAAACATTTTAAGGTTTTGCTATATTTCAGATACTCGACAAGAGCAATCTAGACAGGGGCACCAAGAAAGACTTTTGGTGGAGAAGACACCCGAATTGAGTCGTGAAGCATGTGTAGAAATAAGTCACCTGACATGGGGAGCAGAGAAGTAGTGAGAGCATTGCAGCAGAAAGACAAGGCCCTGGAATAGTATCAACATGACACATTTGGGAGATCACGGGCATTCGTTTTGACAAAAATACAAAGTATCACAGAGGAGAGTGGCTGGATATGAGATCAGGGAGGTAAGGGATGGTTTAAAAAGAGCCTGAGGTTAATGGCAAGGAACTGTGCTGCTTCTGATCAGTGCTCTAGAACCCCTAAGGATCTTCAATGTAGTGTCATAGATGTGGTTAGTAGCAATGGCAATATCAGATCTGCTGGATAATGAATATGATATTACATTGGTGGAATTGATATGATTCGGTGACCAATTAAAATTAAGGTGAAAGAAATGATAAATTTAAGAATAGGGCTAAGGTTTCTGATATCAGTGACAAAATAAGTGCTGGTCCCCTAAGTTGAGAAGGACATAGAGGGTTTAAAGGGCAGGATGACTGGTTTAGTTTTGGAGAAGTTAAACATGTCAGTAAGTTAGTAAAGGAATCCAACTAGGGAAGAAGAGCCTGAAACACTATCCTAGTGTCAATATTCAATATTCAAAGGATGGACCGAGAAGGAGGGGGAGAAGGAGGAGAGAGGGAGAGAGGCGGGGTGGGAAATGAGAGAAAGAGAATAAAAGCCAAGGAAAAGGAGATTTCAGTGCAAATGCCATTTAGCTTGTCCTATGGCTTTAGTAATAAGAAAGGTTACAATTTTAAAGAGGTGTTCATTGGGGCGGCAGGAGCGGAGTCAAGTAGAAGTGAGTGGAAGAACTGGAATAAGAAAGTGGACACGATAATTACAGACCATTCTCTCGAGCTTGACTTTTAAGAAAGGAAACAGCAATCAGGACAGACAAGGTAAAATTTTATCTTTTTAATAGATTATATAAGCATTTTATGTTGAGGAAATTGCCAGTAAAGTGAAAGAAAGTTATATCTTTGAGAAATTATAATCAATGAAGCATTATCTAGGGCATGATTTTTCTACTGAGAAGGGAAGAGGAAAGCAATTCGTGTAATGGCAGTGAGTCTGTACAACATGCAGAAGGCAGGCATCTGAGGGAATTTCCTATTTTCCCTAAACTGAAAGAGGACCTTCACACTTGAGTGAGGGTGAAGGCTGCTGGCTCTGGATCTGGATGTCACTTTCTCCTGTACTTCTCAACTGCCTGGGGGCGGTGACAGAGATTATAATATAGTTGGGTTGATTTGGGTAGGTATACATGGGGGAAAGATGGGCAAGTGAAGTGAGGATTTGGGAAAAAAAAGTAATTGAATTAAAGTTCTTTGAAGTTTCATCAGACAGGGAGCTTACAAGCTTCATCGTGTTTAACTTCTTCATTCTGTAAAGGGAAAGACTGAGGAACTTGTCCAAAGTCACAGCGAGTTGCTGGCAGAATGATGTCCAAAATTCAGAATTTCTGAAGCACAGTGTTAGTACAATAGTACT
Source organism: Pteropus medius (assembly GCF_902729225.1). NCBI lineage: Eukaryota > Metazoa > Chordata > Mammalia > Chiroptera > Pteropodidae > Pteropus > Pteropus medius. The sequence continues at coordinate 44,131,475 of NW_024340849.1, read as the reverse complement.
TTTTAAATCATTTCCTTTTTTTCTAGTCACCATGTAGTCTTTTCTAATGTCAATTCCTTTTATCTTATTTTGAATATTTCCTCTTTGATTTGACTGTCATCTTTGTTACAAAAAGAAATAGTTATCACTGTGATTATGACCTTTGTGAAATAGCAAAGGGCTAACTCCTTGCTGACACTGTCACAGATATTTCAATCATCATCATCTTAACAGACAACATACTGAAACTGTATCATCGTACCTCTGATTCAGTTGTCTTCTGAGTTGAATGTAGTCTCAATCTCTCTCACTGGAAAAAGAAAAGGACCTGCTACCAATTAGAATTATTCTTAAATATGGAGGATATATATTTCAAGTACCTTAACTAAGCTTAATTATAATTATGTAAGTGATCTCAGATTATTTTAAAATCATCTCTATCCCAACAAATGAAATATATAATTGATGTTACAGATCCCCAAATAATACGAATTAGTTGAATTAGGAATGCTATAAAATACAGACCTTTAAAATAAGACTGTAACTAGAGTGACAACAGTGTTTAAATGCTTAAATTTATTTTATTGGACAGCATCACCTTACTCAGGATTAGAGTTACCAAGTTCAACAAATAAAAATACAGGATGCTCAGTTAAATTTGAATTGCAGATAGACAATGAATATTTTTTAGTGTAAGTATGTAGTTACATACAAATTTTTGTGTCGTTATTTGAAATTCAAATTCACAGGGCTGTCCTGTATTTTATCCTGGCAACCCTACTCAGGATCTGCCTAACTCTAACATGACATAAAACTATCTTCATTGCCAGCCTGGGTCCCCAGTGTACACTTCTCAAGCACCTCACCTTTTCTGTCCCTGTGTCTCTTTGAAATTATCCTTGGGCTGGTGTCTGCTACACAGGCTAAAGAGAGGATAAGTCCAGTAGTTTCCACAGAATAAGAACAAGTAGAGAATGGCTGGGAAGCTGCAAGGCAGGAGGCAGAGATACAATTCTGAAAGAAAAAGTCCTGGTCCCATCAGAGTGTTATTCATCCTCTACAAAACCCCAGACCATTAAGATTTCATCAAAATGTATCCTCTTAATTCTTCTTGGACAAAAACTCCTTTCAAGTCAGCAAATGGGGTTTCATCTAAATGTATTCCTAACTAATATTAATACATGTGTATTAAGGAAAGTTCCCAGCCTTCTCTTATCCTCCTTCATATGTTTATTTTACATGCCTGGAGTGGAAGCCAATAACTTTAAATTCTGAGGCTTTTCTTTTCTTTTTCTTTTGAATGGTGGTTGATTGGGAGGGGTTGGTCAGGATATTGGAAAGCAAGTTATCCAGTGGCAGAATAGAAGAGAGTGGGGTTTTCATCAAAATTTAACATTTGTGGGTAGTACCATGAGTACTGGGAATGGATTGTGGGGTGGTAGCTTTCTACTCGAGCCACACTTTTTCCCTTTGCCCCATCTTAAATAACACCCTGAGAGTCATTTGATTATTCGAGCCTATCTGCCTGTGATTGCTGTGGAGCAGTCTATTTAGAATTGCAGATCCTATATGTCTAGGAAAATAATTTAATTAATGTCCCACTCCCCTCTCCCAATCTTTCACTCTGCCTGTGATATGGTTATGAAACTAGCATAAAGTCTCTATTAAGATAATGACTCTTAAAACACTCTTATAGTGTGTATATATATATATTCACACACACACACACACATATACGTGATATCTTTTTAAGAATAACTATAATGTATATTAACTACAGAAAAGTTAGCAAATGCCAAAAAAGTACTAAAAAGGAAACAGATCTCCCATAATACAGATATAATAACTATTAATATTTTGGAATATTTTTATATTTTTATTTCCATGCACAATTTTTTAAATGTATTTGAGTTGATATTTTCTTATTTAATATTAAATCATCGTCATTTCTCACAATCAGACCTTTTTTAAAATAAGGGAATAGGTATGTCCTATGACTCTGTGCAAGATATTTAGAAAGAAGGTGTTAAAATTTACCAATCCCTAAGACTCTCCCTAATCATCTTTCCAAAACAGAATTTCCCTTAGCAGTGATGGTCTGTGCCTTCAAACTAGTAGCCTCAAACTTTTTACAAAGAAAGTCTTTGTCCAAAAAAAATGGTGTAGATGATAGAGGCTCTCTGTTCATTCCTCTGGTGACCAAATCAAAGTTGTGACAGACACAAGGAGCAAACAGCAAGGAAAATTGCCTCGGATCTAGATGAACAAGCCATACAACTAGGGAGAAATCTAAGAAATCATCCTGCAATGGGTAAAGGAAGGACAGTCAAAGACGTGAAGCTGCCTGGTCCTGAGTGGCTGAGTGGGACAGAGGCTGAGGCAGCAGCAGCGGCAGATGCCTCTTAAAGAGGCCAAAGAGGCCATGTGTGCGACTGGACTTTTGTGGTGATGGACCTGCTCTCTCTGAGCACCAGAGCTGGTTCGGCTGCACAGGGGGCACCAGGGACTTATACAGGGACCCTGAGTTGTTGGAATGAGGGCTGAGGTCCCAGCAGTATCCATTGCTCCCCTGTTGAGCCCTGCCCCCTCCCAGTCCACGGACTCAACACTACCATAGCGGAGACATGATCAAACTGGATAACAGAGTTGGCTCAGCCCAGAGGATTCCCTGAAACCTTGCCTCCCCCAACTTGTGGCTCCACCCAAGCCACATCCAGGTGTGTCCTCGCTTAGTCAGGTATCCCTTGCTGAACAGCACCTAGACTCACACTGGTGACTCCTGGTCTCGGTTCCTGGCATGGCCTTTTGAGGCAGCTATAAGCACAGCATCTGTGAATTGCTTGCTGAATCTTAACAGATGGCCCCAAAGGGGCACAGATTGGGACTAAACTTGGCTTGCAGCTGAACCCCTCTCAGGACTGTGCCACCGGACACCTACATAACAAATCCACACTAATAAGAACGAAAGACTTAAGGAGCTTTGCTTAGTACATAGAAACAGACAGAAAGGCAGCCAAAATGGGAATTCAAAAAAGCAGAAACCATAGGAAAGAACAAAACAGAGATCCAGAAATAATGGAGTCAAGCAATCTAACAGATGCAGAGTTCAAAACACTGGTTATAGAGAAGTTCAATGAACTTAGGGGAAGTGTAGATGAATTCAATGAGAACTTCAACGAAGAGATAAAATAAAATAAAAATGGAAACGAAATTATAAAAGGGAACCAGTCAGAAGTGAGGAACACATTATCTGAGATGAGAAGTATTAAATGGAATAAACAAAGGAATAAACAAAATGAATAAAGAAGAGAATTAAATAACCTATCTAGAGGACGGGAAAGCCAAGGACACTCAATCATAATGGCAAGAAAAAAGAAGCCAAGACTATAATAATTTAAGAAGGCTATGGGACAAAATTAAATGTAACAACATCCGTGTCATAGGGGTATCGGAAGGAAAACAAGATGTTGAAGAGCTATTTGAAGAAATAATGATGGAAAACTTCTCTGACCTGGTAAAGGAAATAGACATAAAACTCCAGGAAGCTCAGAGAGTCCTAAAAACCAGAAACCCAAAGAGGTCCACACCAAGACACATCATAATTAAAATGCTAAAGGTTAAATACAAAGAGAAAAATCTTGAAAGCAGCAAGAGAAAAGTCCTTAGTTACCTACAAGGGCAGCTGATTTCTCAACAGAAATTATGCAGGACAGAGGGGTTGGCAAAAAATATTCGACGTGATGAAAACCCAGGATCTACAACCAAGAATACTTTATCCAGCAAAGCTATTATTTAGAGTTGAAGAACAGATAAAGAGCTTCCCAGACAAAAATAAGCTAAAGGAATTTATCATCACCAAACCAATATTACAGGAAATGTTGGAGGGACTTCTTTAAGAAGAAAAAACATGTATCAAAAACAGAAATAAAGAATGGTCATAACTACATTCCTATCAACAAATACCTCAAATGGAAAAGAATTAAGTGCTCTAACCAAAAGATAGAGTTACTGAATGGATAAGAAAACAAGACCCCTAGCTATGCTGCCTACAAGAGACTCGCTTCAGATTAAAAGACACACACAGACTAAAAAGAAGGTGATGGAAAAATATATTGCCTTGATGGACCTAGAGGATATTATACTGAATGAAATGGCTTGGATAGAAAAAGACAAATACTGCATGATTTCACATACATGTGAAATCTAAAGAACAAAATAAACAACAACAACAACAAAAGCGGAACTATACTCATAGATACAGAGAATATTTAGAGGGATACTAGATGGGAGGAGGGTTGGGAGGGACAAAAAAAAGGTAAAGAGATTTTTTTAAAAAATGTATTTTAGCTTTATTGAAGACATATTACAGTAGACAAACAAGTAGATAAACACATGCTTTATAAAATATACATTCTCATGTGTGAGAAAATATAAATAGATACCAGGAAAGGGCCGCACTGAGCAACTTGGCTTACGACTCCCTTCAGTCGAGTACCAGGGCTATTCAGACTGACATGCTGATGGGGGAGGGACTGGGGCGCAGAGGGTGGAAACGGTCTCTCGGTGTTCAAGAGGCCACTTTAAGTAGACAAGAAACAGTCCAAGATTGACCACCTGATGATCAATTTCTCTTTCAAGACAGTTTCAGCTGATAACTATACTTCTTACATTTGAAAACAGCCTCAAATCAAACTGTTTTTCACCTTCACACCACCCACTGGAGATTACTAGGGCTGCTAAAAAAACACTCGACATACAACCTTGAAAGAGCAGGTCCAAATATTACTCTTAAAAGATACACACACACACACACACACACACACACACCACACACCCATCAGTACCCACAAAAACTTCAGATGATTCATGGGCTTTCAGGTGTTAAGAGCAGCTTATAACATATCTCTCAAGTCAAAAGTTGTTATTTTTGCAACAAACTAGGCAGTTGTCCAAAACAGAAAGAAAATTAAGGCTAACTGATGTTGGTTTAGATTGTACTCCAAACAAAAAAGTTATAAATTAGAAGAAGCAGGAGGGAAAAATATTTGCCAAACTTAACTGGGAAAAAGACCATGTAATAGAAAAACAAAACATTACTTTCAGGTTGTCAAAAAAATCTTAGCTCGAACTTTAAGATCCAACTGTTTCACAATTACCTTTGTAATCTGTGTCAAGAAGCAAAATCAGAAATGGAGGATGTAGTATAAAATGACAGCAAATTTACCTCTGTTGCTCTGTTACTCTCTTGGCATTTCTGTAGATATTCAAGTGATTAGAAAAGGCCGTAACACATTTGGGTAAAATACGGGGTATAACACTAAACATCACAATTCCAGCTTCACTCAAAATGGAGTACAAATGGATAGTTGCAGAATAGACATGGAGATGTAGAGTGTAGCATGGGGAAGATGGTTAATAATGTAATAAATATGTAGGAGGGAAGTGGGGTGATCGCTTTGCTAGTTATGTGGATCTCTGATCACTACGAAATACAACTGAAACTGTTATATTACTATATGCCAACTATAACTGAACAAAAAACTCTTTGAACTGTACAATGTAAATACAAGCAACTAATTGTTTATTATGCTTCAATAAAAACAGAAAAAAATAACACCTTGTAAAAAGAAATTTATATATTCCTTGAAATTTTTATGAGAGGTCATGTTACTTGTGAATAAAAATGGCTTTACTTCATTCCTCTGAAAAAAATAAAGAGAAAGTCTTTGTCATTTTTGGAAGATGGTTTTTCATACGAGTTCATAAAATCTTTTTTTTTTTAAGGCTTTGTAATTTACGTTCTTAAATATTGCACAGAATGCAGCATTCTCATATAAGCATCTCTACCACTCCTCAATCCTTTGTGTATTTAATTCACGCTGTGACCATCTAAGGGGGAATTAAATCCCAGTTTAAGGAGTGAACACTGATATCATCATGACACTCTGCTCCAGAGGTAGCAATTGCTGTCTGATGTCTTTGCCCTGAAGCCAGCCCAGCCCACCTCTGCTTCTTACTAGGTCTGTGATCTAAGGCAAGTCCCTGCTTCTCTGGGTCTCACTTTCCTTATCTATGAAACAGAGGCATGGACTAGATGAGCTAAGGTTATTTAAACCTTTGAAATTCGTGATTAAAACCAGAATCTAAACACTCTTATGTCAAGAGAAACATTCTTATGTCATGTTCTCAGGGATGCCCAGGAATCTGGGGCCAGATGCCCAGAAGGCAGCTCTTCATGGTCATATAACCCCTAAAATCTGGTGGAAATACATGACACTGGATTGAAGGGGCCATTTCCTCCTTTCTAATATTTGCCATAATAAAATAGCTCAACAGTCACAGGGATTCCTTAGTTTCAGGTTTATTTTGAAATTATATAGATTCCAAGTTTACTTGAAGTCTCCTTCTCCCCAACAATTGGAGACACTATAAAAGTCAAAAATGCCCATTATTACTTTTGGTTGCTTCTCTAGTTGAAAGCTAACCAGACTCCAAGAAGCTAGATATATAATAGGAATTCAATAAATGTTTATTTAATGAATGAATGATAGACTAAATAGGTATATTTAGGTTCATTCATTCTTTTGGAGTGAGCCTGCGGCACTGGATTAAAAGAATCTCTATTTTTTACAATATTCTAAATTAAATTATATACATGCATAAATTACTAAGAGATTTTTATGCCAATAGGAGATTCTGTATACTTTAATATAAATTCATCATGCTGATACAGATTTTGGACCAGATAAATATATTCAGAGGATATACATTGAATTCATTATAGTCTCATTTTTTTCCTTATTATTTTGCCATAATTGTAGTGCGCTGTAACTATGAAATAAGTATGTAACCTAAATGCATACAGAAGACGGAATATGATCATATCAAAGGAAAGGAATTCACATTTGTGGGTTACCTTCACTGTACCAGACACTGTGCATATACTGATTAATTATCATTAAAAACCTCATAGAAATTTGATGAGGAGGTGAATTTTAATTTATCTACTGTTCTGCTTGGGAGATATTTTTTTTCATTCCTTAGGTCACACAGATGATAACAGAAGTGAACTTCAAACCTAGGCTGATAGAATTTGAAAGCTCATACTATTTTTATTATCTGAAAGAAAAAGACATTAGACAAAAGGGCATTTTTATCAAAAGGAATTGGTTAAAGAACTAGAAAAAAGCCAGAGGGGTTACAGACATTAAATAAGAGATAAAAGATCCTGGGCTTTTTTTTTTTTTTTTTTTTTTTTTATAGCAGAACCAAACAAAAGGTCACCTTTGCTTATCTATCGCAGCAATAAAATCCTTTTGTGGATTGTCAAACACATCACATCTATTTTCCAACCTCATTTTATTTGGTTCCTTGAGTGGAGTATAGAAGGGGGATCAATGTCCAGAGAGGAAGAAGATTCTAGCATCAGTAGGGCCACTTGTTACTTGTATCATCCTGGATGAGTCATTTAGCTTTGCAATCTTGCTTTCTCCATTTCTAAATATTGACTCTCTCAACCTAATAACATTTTGTACATGTAAAGGACCCAAATGAAATACATATAAAATGTGAATTTCATAGCACTGTATAAAAAAAATCATGACCTCTGCCTCAGCTAGAGGCTACTGAGACTAATATTTGTAATTCTAAGACTAGGAAGTGTGAGAGAAGGAAGGACTTGGAATGCATAAAGAATTCTAGAGATAATTTAGATTCTAATTCAATCTGGCTGCTGTGGTGACTATAATGATTTTGGATATATTCGATTATTTTCCTATCTACTCAACAGGGAAATAAATCATTTTATGACTCTAGATTGCATTTAACACCTCAACAATAAAAATAAGAAGTTTCACATGAAGTGTTGATTTACTTGTGACTAGAGTTATAGCAAATCTGACCAAGTTACCAAATTTGACAGCTGAAGAAATATAAGCATCCAACAGTGAGTTGTTCCAAGTGAAACAACCATACTGCTTCCAGAAACATTTGGCAAGCAATTCAGTGGGGAGAAAATACAGAAAAGGCAAAAATGAACAAATGACAACCCAGCCATCAATGGATGCCCTGTGGAGTCACCAAAGCTAAAAGCAAGATTTCCTGCTATGATTTCAGAGTCATAATTCCTTTCTCTGACTGCATGCAAATTAAGGAAGAGTTGGCTTGATGTGACCATATCAAGAAATTTATGAGTTAGCACAAATAAATAAAAATGCTGACTAGGAGAACAAATAATTGTTTCCATTTACTGTCTGACTGCCTACTCTTAAAGTTATACCAGAATCATAAATAATGAAATCTGAACAGGATGAATGCATGCTTATTAGCTGAATTTGAAATTCAAAATAAAATCAGCATTCCATGTGAAGATTTTTAAAGATAAGTTATCAGATACATTCCATTTCATGGACGTTATGTTATTAAAGATGATATCATAATCTTTCTCTTGACAGTAGATAAAAATAGAAGAGTTACTTCTGGCTTAAATCTCAGGCACTAAAATATTTACAACTTCCAGGAATTACCAACGTATATTTGAAAAGTTTTGTCTTTGGGTGTTAGAGAATTGTTTGGGGCCAAAAAATAATGTATCTTATTAATTTCAAGCATTTTGCAATTTGCTTTCCATCAAATACAGATATGCTAAAGTCTTTTCTCTTTAAAAAATATGAAACAAACTTTGATAAACAGATTTTTTTCTCACCCACCGACTTAAACAGATTTTTAAAGTGGACATGAAATGAATATTATAAACCATCGTGACTTGTATTAGCCATTATTACTGTACTTGTTACTCTCAAAGTCGTAATGACTGTCTCTTATAAAATATTACTAGGACCCTACCTAATATTTAATTCTGTACTTATTACTCCTTTGAGGATGACTTTATTCATAGCCATAATATACATCTTTCTTCTTCAACAACTGAACCCTTTGCTATGGTATTGTGAGAAAAATTTACCTCTACTGTCCTAAATTCCCCACCTCCCACCATGACTAAATTATAATCTCCTTGAGAGCAGGATTGTGTTTGTCTTGCTTATAGCTATATCCGTAATCCTGTATACATTGTAGGTGCTTCATACGTATTGGTGGAGTGAAAGACTGGACTGAAGCAGGAGTCTCTTTGCAATGCTCTGTGAAGAGAAAAGTGGAAGGGACCAATGTAAGGGGAAATTCAGCAACTGCCCTAACTGTCCCAAGAGAGCAGTATCATTTCTCTGTTTCATGTTAATTATACCTAGTAACAAGAATTCATGAATTCTTGATACAATAAGAACAGTTTAAAGTGTACTATTCGTGAGAGAGAAAAATGAAACTAAGATGCAAGGAAATGAGCATTGGAGTTAGGTCAGTTGGTATAGTGGTTAAGAGATGCTAGAGTAAGACAATCTGGGTTCAAATACTTGGCCTGCCATTTGCTAGGTGTATGACATTGAAGAAATTGCTTAATTTTGATGTGCTCCAGTTTCATTACTTGTAAATGGGGAGATATATATATATATATATATATATATATATATATATATATATATATATATATATGCTTTAAAAAATAGCAGGCTCCATAAAATACATGATCATAGCATTTTAGAACTGAAAAAAAATTTAGAGCTTATCTAGTCCAAATTTAGTGATTTAAAATAGATAATGTGATGAGAAGGGCATTTCACCTCTGTGGTAGTCTTTCCCAAATCCCATAGTCCTATTGTAATCATGAGAAGAACATTAGACAAAACCAAGATTGTGGAAACATTCTACAAGATACCTGGTTAGTATTCCTCAAGATTGTCAAAATCATGAACAACCAAGGGAAAACTGAGGAGATGTCACAGACCAGAAGAGACTGGGAGACACAACAACTAAATGCAATGTGCAACTCTGGATTGGATCTTGGAGCAGAAAGAGGACATTAATGGAAAAACTGATGAAATCCAGAAAAGTCTAGAGTTTAGATAATGATAATGCACCATTGTCAGTTTTTTAGTTTGGATAAATGTTCCACAGTAATGAAAAAGTTAACAATGGGAAAACTAAATGGAGGGGTATATAAGAGCAATGTGTACTATTTTCAGCTTTTCCCATAAATCTAAAGTTATTCCAAAATAAAGTTTGTTAAAAAATATAAATGTCTAATGTAAATATTTACCCTTTTTTTTTTTTTTTTTTTGTGGAACACTCCTCTAGTGCTGGCTTACAATATATGAACCTTTTAGAGGTCAAACTAACATATTAGTCAATACATACCTTCCTTGGATTGGAAATTTGAAATGTATAGCTCCCTTGGATGGAAAATATAAGCATACCTAACTGCTCTATTTTTTAAAGAATTTATTTTTTACTTACACATTTTCCCTTGAGTATTCATTTAAATTATTTTTAAATGCTACTTTGCAAACAGTAGAATGAAATTTAATAAATAATTTTTTCAAATAAAATATAGTATAGGCATACCTCAGAGATATTGCAGGTTTGATTCTAGACCACAGGTATGGCAATAAAGTGAGTCATAGGGTAGAGAGTCTTGCTTTTAATTTGTAAAAAAAAAAAATGCAACAACATACGTGAAGCACAATAAAACAAGGTATGCCTATATAGACTTTTCCAAAAAGATCTGTTTAGAAAGATAAATGATTTCGCTCTGATATTGAAGACATATAATGAAAAGCAGCTGATATAATCTGTCTGATCATTTCTTTTTCCAGTTACTTAAGTGGTCTAAAAATAGGCTATGAAAGTATCTACATGTCTTTATGAATTGCTTAGAACTCTTGTTAAATTATTTCTTTTTAAACTGGAGATTGAGACCATAACTTCTACCAATAACAGATAAAAGAAGTATAGGAAAATATATTAGCTTGTTCTTTAATCATAAAGATAATCACACAATATTTAGGGTCATCTGTTATTTTATAATCTTACAGTTTGAATATAGTGGCAGCTAATAAATTAATTGGCTTAAATTCATGTGTAGCCTATTCATCCCCCCAAAAAACTGGAATTTGGATCCAACTTGCTGCCTAGTTATGCAGACAAACCTGCTTGAACCTTTACTTATCACTTTGCCCTCATCTATAGTCTTATTTTTAAAGCATGAAAGAAGATAAGAAATGGCTAATTTCTCGATAGAACTTTCACCTGACCTTGGAGGACCGCTATAAAAGTATCATCTTGGATGGAATAAAGAATTATTTTGAAACCCAGATACACTGTCAGTGGGCTTGCAAATTGGCATGGCTACTATAGAAAACAGTTTGAGGTTCCTAAGATTAAAAATAGAACTACCTTATGACCCAGCAATTCCATTTCTAGATATTTACCTGAAGAAAACCAAAAACCTAATTTGAAAAGATGTATGCAACCCTACATTCACTGCAGCATTATTTAAAATAGTCAGATATGGAAACAACCTAAGTGCCCATCAATAGACGATTGGATAAAGAATTGGTACATATACACAATTGAATATCAGTCAGCCATAAAAAAATGAAATCTTAACCATTTGCAATGACATGGATGGACCTAGAGGGTACTATGCTAAGTGAAATAAGTCATACAGAGAAAGACAAATACCATGATTTCACTTATATGTGGAATCTAAAGAACAAAATAAATAAAGAAAATGAAAACAGACTCATAGATACAGAGAACAAACTGGTAATTACCAGATGAAAAAGGGGGTTGAGAACTGAGTGAAAAAGGTGAAGGGACTAAGAAGTACAAATTGGTAGTTACAAAAAAAGTCATGGGGATGTGAAGTACAGCATAGGGAATATAGTAAGTAATATTGTAATGACTATGTATAGTGCCAGGTGGGTACTAATCGGAGGATCACTTCGTAAATTATAAAAGTGTCTGATCACTATGTTATATACCTGAAACTAATACAAAATGATATTGAATGTCAAATCTAATTGAAAAATTAAAATAAAAAAAAATTCTGCTGAGAATTAATTGCGAAAGAATTAATGTTTATGTCATCATGCGGAACAAATGTCACCTTCTTAGGCCAAAATTTAAGCATTGGAGCATGAGGAAGGAAGTCAACAGCTGACTATATATCGGGAATTGTGTTAATATCTTAAAGTATCATCTTATGTAAATCTCTCAACACCTCAAATATCCCTCACCTTTTAGTTATAAGGCAGTGTTTTTCAGCCATGGCTGTACCTTATAATCACCTGGGGTGCTGTTATAACTGCTGTTATAACTCCAGGACCAGTATCTCTAACACCACCCACCCTTCAACCCCCACGCCCCGCCCCAGGTGATTACTATGTACAGCCTAGGTTAACAAGTACTGCTCTCTGGCATCTACAGGAATTGTTGCCCTCACTGGAGAACACTGCTCCCTGAAGCCCTCTCCAGCATGACTGCTTGTACTCCGCCCAGAGTGGAGCAAGTGTCCATCCTCCTTCCCTTTTGAAACCTTTCCCCTCCCTTCTCTATAAAAACCCCTAGCTGTGACTCTCAGGTCACCTGACTGTACAAATCATGTTCCACCCTGCCCCTCTCCAGCACTGTCACTTTCCCTTATTTTTTGAAGATTTTAGTTCTACAATTCTCTTAAACCAGAAATATATAAAATCATTGTTAGAGTGTATTTCATGTTCAGCAAACTTAAACATAGTATCCTAGGAGAAACCTGAAACAAAAACTGTTACATTGTCATCAGTCCCATTTAAATTGATGAAGTGGCAGTGGCAATGTGTCTTCTCCATACTCCTTTCTACTTCTGTCTCTGCTGTTTCTTCAACATGGAAAAGATGCTCCTGCCTCAAGACCTTTGTTCTTGCTGTTCTTTTCTCTCTAAAGGGCTCTTATGATGATGTTCACTGAACTGGCCTCCACTTCCTTCAGGTCTCTGCCTAAATACTACCTTCTCAGTGTGTCTTTCCTGACGACTTTATTTCAAATTGCTCACTTGTATTTCCAGTCTTCATACTTCCTTCCTCTACTGTATCTTTTTCCATAGCACTTATCACTAGGTGACCAAATATATAGTCAAATTATTTATGTTTTTTGTCTGCTTCCCAGGTGAGAATATTCATATGTTTTGTCCACGGTGCCTACTATGCCTGGCACAACATGGATATTCATAACTATGTATTGAGTTAATTAATTAACCCTATGAGGTAGGTCCCATTTTTATTCCAATTATACAGATTTAAAAAATGCACCCTTATAATTTCCTTTGGTATTGAGTTCTAGATTGTCACTTATCTGTCAGCCAATACTTATTGAGGGACTAAAGGGTGCTACACAGTGCTGGGTTAAGGTTGGTGACCAAGCAAGGTACTAGATCTGGGTCAGGTCCTTTCTTTGTGGTTTTTCACCCCTCCCTCTTCCTTCCCTTGCTTGGAATTGCTCTTTTAATTTAGGGTCATCTCCATGATCCCTATGAAGCAAAGCACAGCCAGGAAGAGCCCAAGTGTGCATAAAATGTATTAGAGAAGAAAGAAGTTTTAATTGATGCAAAACCAAGATGTCAGGAATCTGTCACTTGAGAAATGCATTCTAGTGCTTGAGAACTCTTTGAATTACTTTAATTCATGGAAGACTACCTAGCCATTCATATGCAATAAGGCTGTTTTTTTTCAATAATAGGCAGGAAATATATGCAGAAAGGGTGTAAATCCATGCAATTATGTGGTATGAAGAAAGGGATGCAGCAGCAGACAATGAATCATAAGAGCTAGACATGTCCATACAATGCTAAATGCAATGACAGTTTTATTACTGTCATTAATATAACATAATTCTATGATATAGCACTATTATTATCTCCCTATAAAGGCAAAACATAAACATGAAGTTAATCTTAAAAACTATTAAACAAGAATGACAAAGCACCCCCCCCCCCAAAAAAAGAATAAACAGGCCCAGCCATGATATCAGAGGGAACACGACCACAAAGGTATCAAGTATGAGCATAAATTTTGTTCGTTCTGGTCCTGCCCCTGCCTATCTATGGAGAGTGGGCAGGTCATTTACCATCGCCAAGCTAATATTTGGACTAAGCACTCAAGTGAGTATTATTTCATTTAGTCTTCACAACTGCCCTATTAGGTGTTTTCCTTATCTTTATCTCAGAGAGTAAGAAGTGGAAGTTTAGGGAAGTTAAACAATGTACCCAATAACTGAACTGGGTATGTCTGACTCTAGAATTGGTCTATTGTATCCTGCTTCATTCAATAAAACTAACCTCTGTTTTTGCGAACATCAAAAAAAGATGTGTATAAAAGTAAAACATTGACACTTAATGTCAGTTAATATTACAAAATCAGCTGAGGCCATATAGAATTTCTTTAGAATTTAATAGAGCCAATCGTTAATATTTCTTAAATGTTTACTATGTACCTGTTACAAGCATTATCCCAAGTAATCACCACGCAAGCCCAGGAAAGGTCCTGTGCTAATTTTTGAGATATTAAATTACGCGTATTTTTCCCGAAAAGCTGTTTAAGTGGGTGTGCTAAAGCAGTATAAGCGATTCTAAGGAGATGCGGTAGTGTTGTGCAGCCTCCTGTTATTTAGGAGAGCAGAAAACGCGGGAGCAAGAGGGATTTGCCAGGTCCAAACGCAGGGGACAGGCCCAGCCACCGCGTCAGAGGGAACGCGACATGATTTCAACAGCAATGGGGCCATTACTTTTGCGGAACTGGGATGTTAGAACAGTGCTGCGTTATCAGAGCCCTCCGAAGGAGCTGCAAATGAAATCGAGTCCAGGATCACTACTGCTAGAGATGCTCTAGGGCCTCCAGCCCGCGTGACTTCTCTTTGGGAGTGACCAAGTGAATGTCAGAGCGTGGGCGTCGACTCTGGCTGGTCTCAGAGCTTTAGGAGTGATCCTTTTCTGCTGTATGACTGGGGTCTCCCCTTACACTCCAAATGAAAGGTGTCACACTTTTCATTTGTTCTGCAAACGTTTACTGACTGCCTTCCATTCTCCCATATACATAATGCGGCAGCGACACCAGCCAAGACCCAACGCTCGCGAGCGCCTCGGAGTTGGCTGGAGTACTCAGAAAGCGAACGTGCCCACTCGCCCGGGAGCCAAAGGCGACCCCCGCATCCTCAGCGCTCGGTCTGCGCGCGCCCGAGGGCGGCGCTGCCCCACGCACATGCACACGCACGAGAACGCGGGGCTCCCGCGTCTGCGGCGCGGGCGGAATATCAGCAGCCGGAGCGGGAAGCGGGAGCTCCAGGCCGGGCGGGTGCCCGCGAGCGGCGCTCGTGCATACGCTCATCTGCTTCCAGAAGCCCCGCCCCCGCACCGCCCACCCCTTCTCCCGCGCGCGGGCTCCGCGCGCTCCAAGCCGCGCGCGTGCGCGCGCGTGCGCAGGCCAGGGCCCTCCAGGGGCGGCCCCGTAGACTCCAACGAAAGCGTCGCAAGGGCCCGGATTAACCCTTTCTCTGCTCGCAATTTAAAGGCCCGGTCGGGTTCCGTGCCTGCGCAAGCCGGCGGCGCGCCTTCCCCCCAGCCCGCACCGCGCATGCACGGGAAGGGGGGGTGCCGGTGGGGGTGTTCACGGCCGGCTAGACATTCTGTGCTCGTGCAGGAGGAGGGCTGCTACCATCAGGGACGTGCACGATTCCCCCCACCCCGCCCCCTCCCCAAACTCAAAAAAAAAAATCCAAAACACACTGCCACCCACCGTGCCCCCGCGCCCCGCGTCCATCCCGTCCCCGGCCTCCGTGCAGCGAGCGTGGGGAGCCCACGGCGAGTGTCTGTGGCTGTGCCAGGCTGCAGGTAAGCGCGGGCCGGGGGTGCTGAAAGGGCCCGGGCCGTCCGCGAGGCGGGCGCGGGGGCGGCCGGCGGCTGGCGCGGCGGGGCGGCCCGGAAGAAGCGCGTTCTCGCCGTGCTCTGGGGCATCAGCCAGCTCCAGGATGTGCGGGCGGCCGGCGGCGGCGCGGTGCGAGCGGGGACGGGCGTGGGCTGGGGCTGGGCCGGGCGTGGGGACTGGGCGCTCCAGGGGCCGCGCAGGCCAGCGAGCGGGCTCGGACAGCAGCCGGGCGGCGGCGCGACGACGACCCCGCGCGCGCGCTCGCCGAGTCTCGGCAGCAGAGTTCATGGCCGTCCTCGCTCGTATCGCCGCAGTGCACCGCGGTGAGGGTGGGGACGGCCCCGAGCCCCGCGCCGAATGCGGCCCGCTGGGCGCCGCCCCTCGGAGCCGTGGGTCCCGCCGCGCCGCCCCCAGCTGTCTGCGGAGGAGGGGGCCGGGACCCCCGCGCTCGCACTCCCGGGTGCACCCGCCAAGCTCGGGAAGCCGGCCGCGCGCCGCCCCCGCCCCCGGCCGCGGGAGGGCGGGGGAGGGCCCGGCGCGAGCCGGCCGGGGAGTGCGCGGGGCGCGAGCTCCGGGCTCGCGGGCGGAGCGGGGCGCGGCGCGGCGCGGGGCTGCGGAGCCCGGCCACACGCCCGCTCCCGCTCGCCGCCGTCGCCACCGGGACCGCCGTGGGCTCTAACTCTATCCCAGCGCCCTGGCTCGCAGCCCGCGCTGAAAGCTTGATTATGAAAGGCAAAGTGGCTCTTTCACCTCCCGACTCCGAGGCCGGGAGCTTTTGTTTGGGAAGAAATGCAAACGGTCATATCCTCCACCTCCCGGGCCGAAAGAAATGAGAGCGTGGCTTGGAGAGGCTCTGATGGCTACTTGAGTCTTGCGCTTCGTTCCCTTTCTCCCCGTCCCGAAGTTGCGAGCTTTGGCCAGGGAAGTCGTGTCGCCGCCATTGTCGCGGCTGTTTGGGCGTAGGGAAAGCGGCTGCCGCTGCTTATGTAAGTTCGGCTTTGCAGGAGCCGCCGCTCCTTGTTCTGTGATGGAGTCTTGGCGCACCAGCGGTTTGAAGAACCCTAATAAATGGGCACCTTTGTTATGGAGGTGTAGTTGAGGCTACATATTTTTCACCATGGATACTGGCAACGGGTATCTTCCAGTTTGACTCACCTGAACTTAGCAATTGAAACATCTCAATAGAAAAAAGCGGTCTTCAGATCCTGATAGTGGAAGACGAATGAAAAAACACAAAAATCAGCATACTGATGTGTATGACCAGTCCTCTCCCTATTCCAAGCACTTTTATCCCACGAGGGACAGTTGCTGGCAACAGTAGGAAGTGGCCAGATAGGAAGGTTTTGTTTGGCTGACTTCCCAACATACCAGGTTGCATTTAGGGAACAGTCAGAAGCATGCTTAGTAGTAATTTTGCCCACCCCTCACACTTTGCGGATGAGAAAACCCCCTGTTGCTTTAGGCAGCTGATTGGTGTGTTCAGTTTTCTGTAGAAGGACCTTTTGTTAATTTTCAGGACTGTGGTCTTTAGGTTCCAGTCTTGCCTCACAGTTTTTGGGTAAGACTGTTGCAGCCCAGTACCTTGGTCCTATCTACACCAAAGTTTATTTGTGTGGTCACTGTTCAGGAGAGGAGTCTTTTTGATGAAGTCCCTCTGTTAAGAGTTAAAACACAAAAAGCTAGAATTCTTTGAGCCTTCTTCTAGAGATAGAGGTGAAAATACCTGGATTTCTCAGATACAGGCTTAAAGATCAGTATTGGAAGTGTGGGAAGAAGAAAGCAGCTGCTGTTCCCCTTCTCTAATGTTAATTGTAGGGTATGTGTACTGCAATAACTTTCTTTATGTTTGTAAAAATATATAAAAATATGTGCTCTCTATATGAACCTAGAGAAAAATATATGCTCTCTATATGAACCTAGAGAAAAATAGGGAAGGCTACATAACCCGCAGGAAACGGGGCACTTTCTGGCTTGTTTTATATCTGTATACCTATCTTCTCCTGTACAAATATGGACGTATTTGTCTGTGAGGAGAAATTCCTTGGTGATTCTCCAGTGCGTCCTTCCAATTCCCTGCACGCAGCCCCTCCCTGTCCCAGGTGCTACAGTCCTTACCTGTTCATGTCTGTTCAGAGCTGGACCTGATGCTGCCAGCCACCCTCCTCTTGGTTCCCAGTCTGAAAATGGGTACATGTGCAAGTGCCAGGATGAGAAAGAAAGGTTTATTCTTTTAAGTTAATTCTTGAAAACATTCTTTTTTAGAATTTGGGCTAGAGAAAGGTCCTGCCTGACTCTCGTGTGTCCTTTCCTCTTGTAGGACTGGCGTGCCCCTGATCAGTTACTCTGATCTGAAGAATTTGGTGTCTCAAGCATTAAGACAATAGCCTGAGTTGTTCATGGTAACTATAATTTCAGTATTAAATCTTGAAAATACAGTTTGGTATTTGCTTTAAAATTATGTGTGTGTGTGTGTGTGTGTGTGTGTATATACATATGTTAATTATGCATTAGTGTTTCTGGTTTTCTGGGGATTATGTGTATTTTCTTCATATATACTTTGTTGAATAAAATTAAAACTTTTTAAAAAGAAAACATAGAACACATTATTTTACAAAGATTAATTTCTTTAACATTGTGACAGATGTCTTCGTGCAAGTTCTACATTCCTTTTGCTTATAAAATACTTGCAGTACATCCAATCTTGATGACATTTTTGTCTGGATGGCAGATAGATTGGCATCCAGAGAGAATGAAGCTGCTCATCACTGTCTTCCCAAATGTCATCTGATTCTCTAAGGGTCATTTTAAACCTTAGCCCTCATTCAGAAGTGGCCCAAAACTGGTGTGGAAAAACGAGAAGACAACACCAAATGGAATATTTTGGCAATGATATTCTTTTCTAGTTCTGCAGCAGTGATTTGTCACTTCTGTCTAGAACATTGAATGTTGTTAGTTATTTTACTGAATTTTCCTCTACATGAAATTAGAGTAGACACAACAGATAGGACTGGTGGATCCTTGCCTCAAACCTGTTTTTAAACCTTGAAGCTGCGTTACTTGTCATTATTACCTCTAATTGTCGGGAAGCACAGGTTTTGTAGCTAGATTATAGCTCCTATGAGAATCTAATGACTGATGATCTGAGGTGGAGCTGAGGTGCTGATGCTAGCGCTGGGGAGCGGCTGCAAATACAGATGAAGCTTCGCTTGCTTGCCTGCCGCTCACTTCCTGCTGTGCAGCCCCAGTTCCTAACAGGCCACTGGTCTGCGGCCCAGGGATTGGGGAACTTGAACTAAGTATTGGGCAGATTCCCAACCTTATTTATGAAATGGGGAGAGTAATACCTATTTCATAAGGTTATTTGATCATTACATTTGCAAAGACATGTAAAGCACATAAAATATTACCTGGCAGGTATTATGTGCTCAATAAAAGTTGGCTATCATAACTGGACAAATATGTAGTAAACTGAACATAAATAGAAGTAACAATTCAGAAATCTCTAAGTTGGGATCAGTCTTTTCTACTCATATCTTTATACCATTCTTAACAATGACTCTGAAATTGTTAGGTACCAAAAATTGATCAGAAAAATAAAAATTTACCTGTGTTTTCTGTCTGGAAAAGTATTTTTCATAATTATCAAACTTTCTTTTTAAAAATTTTTTTTAGGAGTTTTTCATCAGTATGTCTGAAACCATTAAATATAATGACGATGATCATAAAACTCTGTTTCTGAAAACACTAAACGAACAACGCCTGGAAGGAGAATTTTGTGATATTGCTATTGTGGTTGAAGATGTGAAATTCAGAGCACACAGATGTGTTCTTGCCGCCTGCAGCACCTACTTTAAAAAGCTTTTTAAGAAGCTTGAGGTTGATAGCTCTTCAGTAATAGAAATAGATTTTCTTCGTTCTGACATATTTGAAGAGGTCCTGAACTACATGTACACAGCAAAGATTTCTGTGAAAAAAGAAGATGTCAACTTAATGATGTCATCAGGTCAGATTCTTGGTATCCGATTTTTGGATAAACTCTGTTCTCAGAAGCGTGATGTATCTAGTCCCGATGAAAATAATGGCCAGTCAAAAAGTAAGTATTGCCTCAAAATAAATCGCCCCATTGGCGATGCTGCTGACACTCAGGATGATGATGTGGAGGAAATTGGAGATCAGGATGACAGTCCATCTGATGACACTGTAGAAGGCACCCCACCGAGTCAGGAGGATGGCAAGTCGCCTACGACGACGCTCAGGGTTCAAGAAGCGATCTTGAAAGAGCTGGGGAGCGAGGAAGTTCGAAAAGTAAATTGCTATGGCCAGGAAGTAGAATCCATGGAAACCCCAGAATCAAAAGATTTGGGGTCCCAGACCCCTCAAGCCTTAACATTTAATGATGGAATGAGTGAGGTGAAGGATGAACAGACACCAGGCTGGACAACAGCTGCCAGTGACATGAAGTTTGAGTATTTACTTTATGGCCACCATCGGGAGCAGATTGCCTGTCAGGCATGTGGTAAGACATTTTCTGATGAAGGCAGATTGAGGAAGCATGAAAAACTCCACACGGCCGACAGACCATTTGTTTGTGAAATGTGTACAAAAGGTTTTACCACACAGGCCCACCTGAAAGAACACCTAAAAATCCACACAGGATATAAGCCCTACAGTTGTGAGGTGTGTGGAAAGTCATTTATTCGCGCCCCAGACCTAAAGAAGCACGAGAGAGTTCACAGTAATGAAAGACCATTTGCATGCCATATGTGTGACAAAGCCTTTAAACACAAGTCTCACCTCAAAGATCATGAACGAAGACACAGAGGGGAAAAGCCTTTTGTGTGTGGCTCCTGCACCAAGGCATTTGCCAAGGCATCTGATCTGAAAAGGCACGAGAACAATATGCACAGTGAAAGGAAGCAAGTTACCCCCAGTGCCATCCAGAGTGAGACAGAACAGTTGCAGGCAGCAGCGATGGCCGCGGAAGCAGAACAGCAGTTGGAAACAATAGCCTGTAGCTAGAGGTGATGGGACAGGAACACTTTGCCTGAGCCATGGAGACTGAGATTGCATTGTTTGTAATAAGTGGAACACCTGTCACTGTATTTTTTGTGGAAACTTACGGAGCATTGTACTCACTGGACTTAAGGCAGTGCTTGGTTAGGTATTTTACAAACATTTCAAGGAAATAACGTTTCTTGTTCTGACCAAAAAGTTTCACTGTCCAGTCTGGTGTCTAGTATTAATGTTGCCAGTAAGTTCTCCCTCCTCTTTTTAAATGATTTTGAGGACTCCTGTGTCCAGTTCAGAAGTAAGAGACTTCTATTCCATTTTTAATTCCTCTCTACGCTTGCTGCACTGGTGAGTGCGCTGC
This sequence comes from Pteropus medius, assembly GCF_902729225.1. Lineage (NCBI taxonomy): Eukaryota > Metazoa > Chordata > Mammalia > Chiroptera > Pteropodidae > Pteropus > Pteropus medius. Next base: position 44,110,337 of record NW_024340849.1, on the reverse strand, counting down.
ACAGAGTGATAATTGAGTAAATTGATTTCCTAATCATCACAATTAAATGTGACTTAAAAGTACTTCATGTAGATGCAGACAATACTGGTGGGTGGGTGGTCAAGGACACTGCATAAATATGAAAACAAGGCCTGGAAATGTAGAGTGGGCTTAGATTTATATTTGGTTTGCTAATTTTATATATCACTGTTTTTCACGATTTTTGTGGACAAATAATGGTTGCTTTGCTGAAGTGTTTCTTCATCCATTATGATTGCCCATAGCTACCCCAAAAGATGTGGTAACAAGTCCTGAAGGCTGAGCAAATAGACAGGGATGTTGGTGGTATGGGGGCTGAGATCTTTCATTCCTCAAATTTGGGGCATTGCTACTCTGGAACAGATGGGGTTTGTGAAATGGACCATTGGAATAGGATTAGAAGAGAGTGAATAGGAGCCTGGCTCTCAGAGACAAGGTTTTCACATTCGCAATACCAAGATTTCCTGGATCAAAATAATTCTTAATTGATTTTGAAATTGGATTTTTATTTAGTATTAGGACAAGGACGGGTATGCTTCAGCAGATACCTTTGTGTAACTTAACGGAATATCATCAAGCTTCTGGGCTCTTTGCAGCACATGATTTATCCATAAAGGAGATGCAATATCCTTTCTTAAATTAATACATTTACAATCTTTTAAGCGTGTAAATAGTATAGAAGTGTTGGTCTTACATATTTCAAGTAAAAGACAGCTGCACTTTTTTTTGCACATTGGATTAAAATAACTTCCATCAGCAAGAAACGTCAGTCTGTTTTTAACCAATATTAAAGATTGTCAGACCAAATGTTTATGTTTTTGAAGTATATTTCATCACCGGTTTCAGTTTTAAGTAGAAGTTGATTGCTTTTCATAGCCGTAAACAGAATTATAAATGCTGTTCTAATTTTGGTGCACAAAACTTTTTAAACCATTTCTTTAGAAATATATTGAAAAACCAACAATAGTTTGAATTATGTTCTGTAATAAAGCTTTGTCAACTATTTAGAATGTACAATTTTAAAAAAATGTTGATTTTTTAAAATTTATTTTTGGTTGCCAGGATTTTTTTTTTTTTACAGATACATTAAAGTCATTTCATAGTTTGTTGCATTAACACCTATAATTACTATTGTGGGAGAAATTTTATTTTTTGTATTGGTATGTGTGTTATGCCCAAGATTGTAGGATGAAGATGCTACCTTTTTCAGAAACTTATTGGTAAAATGTTTAATTTAGTTTAAAATTAATTTAACTTCTTTTCTTAAAAGTTTATTCCATCCTAAAAGTAGTTCTGTTACTGTTTATATGCTGTCTACTAGGAGGGGAACTAGTTGATGTTCCTAGGCTGTTTTAACCAAAGCAAAGGAAAAATAATTTAGCATCTTATTGATAGCTACTTCAACAAACCATTTTTTAGGCCATCATTTTTGTATAAAAAAGAAGATATACTTTTGTCTTTCCTGTTTTTATTTTTTCCTAGCATCCTTTCATACATCCAGGTTTCTACCAGTGTATTTTCTATGTTAGCTTCATCATGGTTATAGAGTTGCAAATTAAACATGTGGTATTAACTCTCATTGAAACCACATAATCACAGTGGTACCCTCCAAAAAGCTTCATTTTCAGCCCTTTACTGGTATTACGTAAGTATTTATCATTTGTCTTATTTTGCACAAGCAATATATTTGTGTTGCAATTTCTCCAACTGGTACTTGGTTCATATGTGTTAGGTGCTTGTCTTCTTGGTGTCAACATTCGTGACATAGCAGCTTTCCTGTCTCCTGGCCACTGAGATTGCCTCTCTCCTCACCCAGCTGGCTTCAGTAGTCCCATGGATGGTGAAGCCATCATGTTGGACAATTCAGGGTTACCTCTAATCACTGGGAGTTGATTCTGAAATGTCTTTACGGTGAACCTAAACGTCATCATTACTGTCTTTTCATTATTTAAAAGTCACCTACTTTTGTTGGTTTGTACAAAGAATATTTACAAACTTGATTTTGGCTTTAATGCCAACTCGAATTGGCAATTGAGGAAGGGAATTTTAGGAAGTCTAAAGTTTAGGTTTGCTTGCTAATTAACTTGATCATAGATTTAAAATTGTTAGAAATTACAGGTCACCATTAAGTGATCCTATTACTAATAAATTTCTCCTATTGGAAAAAAAATTGAAGTTGAAGGAGAATGATGCAAATTTATGTAATTTTGATTTAATAGATTATGTTCTATAAGGTTATCTGTAACTCGGTCATTCGTAACCTGGAATTCATTTTCCTAAGTAATGTTGTTAGTAGTGATTAGTTCCCAGAGCAGCTGGAAAAGCCTGTGTATGTGTAACAGAATTAGTAGTAAAAGTTATAGTCTTGAGTTCTGAGTCCTGGGACTTAAGGAGCTAAGGCTTCCAGGAAAGAGAATGGACAACTATCCCCTTCCTCTTTCATTTATCTTTAACATCTCTTTCTCCATCACCCAAGCCCAGGGTTTCCCCCCAACTCGCAAATGTATGGGAGACAAGTAAAACATCAGGCTGGAGGCAAAGTAAGCACTGACAACCATCACAGAGATGAGGACCTAAATTTATTCTAAAGTTTCTTTCTAATACTTAATGAGTGCTTTCAGTAATGGGGAACTCCCTATCTCCCTGATGTTACACACTCTCATCTTGAGACAGTTCTAACTGCTCTTTGTTCCTTGAATTGTCTCCATTTTTGCATACCCCCTTGTAAGTGGGAACTTTCTCCCCTTTGGAACTTTTCCAAATATGCAATCCTGCATCTACTTGACAGCATTTCAGATGTGAAAAGATAACCTGTAGTTTGGTTTATTCACCATGTATTGAGCATTGTTTGAGGTCCTGGGCTGGATCCTGGAAATAGGAAGAAGGGATTTGGCTCCCTAGCTAGCAGAGTGTGTTTCCTTTCCCAGTTCTTAAGCGTTCCTTTGAAAAATGAGGGTGGCATTTGCCCATCACCTCTTATCCATGATTTCTTAAAAGGTCACCATACTGATTTTATCTTAAGAGCCTGGGATGTAATTTAGCTGGATTGTGACATTTTAGTAGTTGTGTGTTTTCATGATCTCTTCAAGAGATATTCTCACTTACCAGTATTCATGTAAATATTTTCAGTGTAACTAAAGAGAAGTGTGATTTAGTGGAAAGACTTTTGTAGTCAAATTTTAATTGGATCTCGGTTCTGTTTGTATTCGTTAATGTATAAATTTAGGCAAGTTCTTTAACTGCCTTGAGCCTTAGTCTTATCATTTCAATAACAGTGATGGGGATTTCTACTTCATGGTCTACTGTGAAGATTAAATATGATAACCAGTACAAAATAGCCCAACTGCTTTTTAGATGCACCATGAATGTTCCCTTATTCCTAAAGAGCATTCTCAGTAGAGAAGCAGAAGTCAAATTGAAGTTCTCTTGATTTTTGACATCTGTAAATTCTACAGTCAGTAGCCCCAGGCTGTAGACCTAGACTTCATTTAGTCCTCTTCACCAGAAATATCTACAGAAGCTGTGTTTATCTTAGCATTTCCATAATCTTAGACCCATTTGCTGCTTTCTCACAATCTTGTGTATTCATTTTAGGGTTCTCTTGTAATCTATTATTTAAGTAGATCGTTGGTGTATAGTCAAGTTGAAACACTGGCCTTTGGATCTTCCCTGCTTTTCTTTGGATATCTGTGATGGCAGGGTCAGAATTGCAATTTTGAGAGCTGACTCTTGAGTCTCACTGTGAAATATATATATATATATATATTTTTATATTTTGCTTTTCTAAAATTGGGTGTATTTCAGACCACACCCAACCTTTCTCGTGCTCGTTTGTATGAATTCTAGGATGATCTGTTGCTTTTTTCCCCCAAAGTGTCTTACACTACTCCCCAAGAATTCTGAATTTGCTTTTAGTTCCAGAATATGGGTTTACCGAATCATTTTGCTTGCTCTTTTTTAGAGGACATTACCATTAATCTTACATAAAAGTACTTTCTATAGAGTAAGATTAAGTATATCAGTCAGCAAATGTTTATTGAATGCCTTGTATGTGCCAGGCATTGGATTAGATGCTGGGTATGTAACAGTGAACAGGACTGACAGTATTCCCGCTCTAATGGAGCTTCCCATTCAGGATGTAGTTAAATGGTTACATTTCCAAATTTTACAAAATTTTATGAAGATTTACAAATAATAGTCATAAATGTGCAAAATATTTTTTAAAAATCTGCTGTCGTACGTATTTTTATTCAGTTCCTGAAACATACTTTAGAAAGTAATTAAGAGTTTTTAATATATAGTCATGAAATTTAGCAGTACTGAAATTTGTCTCAGCATACATTCAAAAAAGTCTCAAGTGACTTTTTTGAATGTATGCTGAGGAAACATTTGATAAATATTACCATTTCCATATAATGATTCTCATTTTCTCTCACTGATACTGAATTTGGAAAGGGAAATATGAGACTATGGTTTATTTCTTTAAAATAATAGATCCTGGCATCAAGAACAGATATCAATGCAAAGAAAATTAGAAGAGTAAATGAACAGTAACCTGGGCTTCCAGCACCTTTGAACAAGGTATATTAATAAATCCGAAGGTTCTTAGGGAGGGAACTCCATGAACAATACAAGGTATGTGCAGCAGCAGCTCCAAAATGACAATTGAGAATCAGTTCCCAAGAGCCTAAAAACCTAGCATTTGTTGAATATTGACCAGATATCAGACACTATGTACAGATCTCTATGTACACTTTGTGACAACTCTGAGGCACACCTTATTACTGATTATACCAACATTCAAAGAAATTAAAAATCATGCCAAAGTCAAGTCATTATCGGAGCCAGAATAGAAGAACAGGTCCGTCTGCCTCCAGAGCCTATACCATCAGTCACCGTGTCATATGCCCATGTCATATGCCCATAGGGAGCAACTGTAGCCCTGCACACATTCTTACCAATTTCAGTCAAATTTTAGGAGGAAGATGAGAGCAGCTGGAGGAGAGACAAGCACTTAGGCAAACAGTTGTCCCTAAGTTGGAACTAGTCCCAATATTTTGATTTCTCCAAGAAGTTTCTCATGCAAGGGGCCAGATATTAAACCAACATGGTTTTACCTTGCTTCAGTTCTAGAGGCTGCCCCTAAATAAAACTGCAGATAGAGTGTCATAGATTATTATGAAATAACAGAGGTACCCATTGGCTTTCTTCACATGTTCCATTATACAGTGAACCAGGGAAAACCCACCAGACTAAAGGCCAAAAATTAACCCTATGTTTGTAAAAATGGTTATCTATGTTAGGAGATCTCCCCGACTTCCCTGAAATGTGCTAGAAAACTTGACTTTAGGTTCTACTTCTACTGCTTTCAAGTTATTACCACCTAGGGCTGCTTGCAGAATCTTTAATTTCTTTAGCCAAAATGCAAAAAAAGTGATTTTCTGCCTATTTTTTCCCCACTCTTATTATTTCAAAAGATAAACTCATTTTTACTTAAGTAATAGATAGGAAATTTAGCTTTAAAATGCTTTCTAAGGTCAGGTATTAATGATTTAAAATATTACTGACCTCAAATAGGATGGTAAATGTAGATGGTTAGAAGGTAAACAGATGGGGAACTTAAAATTACAATTAATTCTTGTGCTGTTTAGATTTAATTAAATGAGTATGTGTATGAGTGCTGTTTTAAATCTTGGAATGCATTAGCTATTCTGTTGTTTTCTGCAGTCTTCTAGCCAATATGAAACAGGAAATATTAACCAGATTGGAAGTATACTGGATGAGTTGGCCTGATTAGTGTAAACAAGGTTATATTTTACAATCTAATAAACGTGGCATTGAGGAAAGAGGAATGAAAACGATGGTAGGGGTGAATTTTAAGTGCTATATAATTATTTTCTCAAACCAGTGAATTATGAGATCATAAGAGTGTTCTTATTCTTTCCAGTTTTATTGTGAGATAATTGCCATACATTGCTGTATAAGTTTAAGGTGTACAGCATGATAGTTTGATTTACATATATTGTGAAATGGTTACCACAATAGCTTTAGTTAACATCCATCATCTCATACAGAAACAATAAAAGAAAAAGAATTCTTATAATGAAAACTGTTAGGATCTACTCTCTTAACGTTTCTATATATTATACAGCAGTGTTAACTATAGTTATCATGTTATACATCACATCCCTAGTGCTTATTTATCTTATAACTGGGAGTTTATGCCTTTTTACCCCCTTATTCCAATTATCCCTCTAGTAACCATGAATCTGATCTCTTTTCTAAGTTTGGTGGCTTTTAAAATTAGATTCTACATATAAGTGACATCATACAGTATTTTTCTTTCTCTGACTTATTTCGTTTAGCATAATGCCTCCATGTTGCCACAAATAGTAGGATTTCTTCATTTTCATGGATAAATAATGTTCCATTATATATATAGGCATACTTCAGAGAGATTGCAGGTTCGGTTCCAGATCATCATAAAGTGAGCCGTAATCTTGCTGCGGAGGTCTTGCTTTCAATTTGTAAAAAATGCAACATCTGAGTAGCACAATAAAATGAGGTATGCCTGTATATTCCACAACCCCTTTATCCATTTATCCATGGGTGGATGCTTAGGTTGTTTCCATGTCTTGGAAAATGCTTCAGTGAACATGGGGGTGCAGATATCTTTTAAGTTAGTGTTTTCATTTTTTTTTTTTTTTTTTGGATATATTCCCAGAAGTAGAATTGCTGGATCACATAGTATCTCTTATTTTTAAATTTTTGAGGAACACTAGTGCACAACGTTTCCTTTTTTCCACATCCCTGCCAGCATTTGTTATCTCGTGTTTTTTTGGCCATCCTAACAGACATGAGATGATATCTCATTCATGGTTTTAGTGTGCATTTCCCTAATGACTAGTGAAGAAAATCTTTTCATATACCTGTTGGCCATTTGTATGTCTTCAGAAAATGTCTATTCAGGCCCTTTGCCCATTTTTTAATTGGATTATTTGTTTAAAGGAGAGGCTTGCAGTAGATTGTCTTTAAGGATTCTATTGTTTTGTAATTATTTAATTAGTTGGGTTAATGTCCTCCAGGCATTTTAACGTAATTACTTGACATTTGCTTGCCTTCTAACTCTGAAGGGGCAGCAAAGATGATCAAAAGATCCAGGTTCCTCAAAACTTATGGGAGGTAGTAGGAGGGGTATTTGGAAGCTGGTGACCATCTTTCAGGTTTGTGCCACTGTTCAAACGAAGGGAATGTGGATGATTCCATCCAAACTGTCACAATTCCTAGCAAAATAGCTTAAGCCACTTGGTGTAATGCAACTAAACTAGGGCTTTCCTACTTATTTTAAGGATATTCTCAGACTTTGGAGATGCATCTAAAAGAAATGAAAATCATTCTCTTAAAAGTATTCCTGGATCCCATGCTGTCCTCTTTTCTTGATTTATTCAGGCCCTTTGCAGTCTTCTAGCCAATATGAAACAGGTTGAGGAGCAATCTGAGGAGCAGATAAAAGGTGAACTCTTTGAAATCCATTTTACCTTCATACTTATTGATGATTGGGGGTTGAATTTTAGATTGGGGAATAAACTGTCAGGAATTTAATGATTTCGTGTTTCTACACAATTAGAACTTTCTGAGTAAACTTTCAATGGCACCTGGGTTGGAAAATTATTAGCCTTGGAAGCTAAAGGGTAATTGAATTCCCAGAGATCACCACAGAGACTTGAATCCCTTTCTCCCAGTGTGTTTACATTTCAAAGGGAGAACGAACCAACAGAGCCTGGAGCCAGTCATTTACATTCCAAAGGATTATTAATAACTGGGGATCACAAGTTTCTCTGCTTCTCTCAGGAGGGAATAGAGGCAATTTTTGAGCCTATATAAACTCTCAGATTCATAATTTCAGGTAGACCTCCTATGTGCAGGGTGACATATCGCTTCCATCATGTCATCTGTAGGGTGCTGGGTATGGGGCACTGGTGCAGTTATTGCTATAAGTAATAACTTTGGATTTTGCTACAGAACTCTCACCTATGCTTTCAAGGTAAAAACGTGAATAAGTATGGATATTAAAAACAATCTTCAACATTTTGAAACTATCTTGAGAAATCTGAAGCCATTTTGATTTCTGATCCCATATGTGTGGCCTATAAATTTTTCTCTTTAAAGCTTGAAGAATCCTCTCTTTATTATCATGTTTTGAAATATGATATTTCCTGGTGTAGGTCTTTGTACTGGAAACTGGTGGGTCCTTTTAATCTGGAAACTATGTTCTTCAGTTCTGAAAAGTTTTCTTGAATTATTTTATTTATCATTTCCTCATATTTGTTTTCTTTCTCCTAGACTGGAGGTCAGTCAGTTTTCCTAGACTGGAGGTCCTCTAAATTTATTATTCCTTGTTTTCCATCCCTGTCTTGATCTAATTTCTGAGAGATTCCCTTAATTTTATATTTCCAACATTTATATTAAGATTTAAAAGAAAGCTTTTTATTTGAAATAATTTTAGATTTATAGAAATGTTGCAAAATGAGTACAGAGAATTTCCATATATCCCAGCAAATGTCCCCTAATGTTAACATCTTACGTAACCATAATATCATTATCAAAGCTAAGAAACTAACATTGGAACAATTCTATTAACTACAGACTTAATTTTGTATTTTACCATTTTTCCCCATTATTGTCTTTTTCTGTTAATTCAATCCAGGATATCACATTGCAGTTTTTTGTTATGTCTCCTTCATTTCCTCTAACTTCTGATATGATGGTTATTTTTCCCATGTCTTGCACAACATTGACAATTTTGGACTGTACCAGTGTCTTATTTTTGTAGAATGTGTCTCAATTTGAATTTGATAATTTCTTATGATTACATTTTTGGCAAGAATACCACAGAAGTGAAATGCCTTCCTCTGTGAATCATGTTGGGGGTTCTTGATGTTGCTGTGTCTTATTACTGGTGATGTTTACCTTGATCACTTGAGTAATCTAGTTTGTGCAAGGTTTCTCAATTATAAAGTTACTATTTTTTCTTTTTTAATTCATATAATGGAGTAAGTACTTTGAGAATACATAAACATCCTGTAGCTCCTTAAACTTTGTCACTAATTTAAGCATCCAACTTTGGTAGAAATTGCTTACAATAGTTATTACTGTGGTATTCTAATAGAATTTTTTCTGTTATCTTCATTCTTTTAAGATGTGTTAATTGAAATCGTTTTATAAAGAAGAGATGTCCCTTCCCCCCAATTATTTATTCGGTTATTTATATCAGAATTCATGAATATTTATCCTATGAGATATAAGCCAATACTATCATTATTTATTCTGCTACTCAAATTGTTTCAGCTTTGGCCATTGGGCTACCATAATTTTAATTTCTAAGAGCTTTGTTTTATTTTTTGACTATCTCCCACCTATACTTTTTCCGTAGTATCCTGTTTTTCTATTAAGGTAGCAAGATCTCTCATTTTTCTGAAGATACTGATGATAGTTTGTTTTTTTAATGTTTTCCCTGCATCAATCATCTGTTTCCTCCAAGTTTCTTTTTCCTATTTGTTTGTTGCCTTGGTCTCTCATCATGTTAGAGACTTTCCTCGGATATTTGTCATCTCATTTCCAAAAGTGTGTTATAACAACTGATGGGAATCCCTGAGCCCATGGGAGAGGCCTCAGGCTCTGGTGATCTGACTGAGATGCTTGTTGATTATCACTTGATGTCAGCATCTTTAGATCCTTCCTTTTGAGATGATCAGACATGGCAAAAAGTGTTTTTAGATCTGTTTGTGGGGGAAGGACTGGCAAATAGTGTCCTGGGAATCTAAAGGAGAAGGCTGAAGAATATCATATATGTACTCTCTTTATCTCCTTGTTTTCTAAATCCCCACCTTCAGCTGGTGTCCCAGAATCCAGAGACTTTCTATTTTACCCCTTCTGGAGCATTTTTTTTTTTTAAATCCCTTTACTATCATTTAGTAGCAGTTTGGGGTAGTAAAATAAATACCCATGTACATCTGTCGTATATGACCAGAAGTCCCAGTAATTATTTCTATTTTAATATGTAGGATATTTCTAAATGAATATAGAAAGGTATTTACCTTGTCGGTAAAAATAACATTTGTAAGCTAACTAACATTAACTTACGAATAACTTACATATTCACTAGCTTCAGTTCTACTTTTGAAACTCCCATTCTATACACATTCATTGTCCTTTATTACAAGCCAGGTCCTGTAGCAGGTGCCAGGGATGTAGTGAGAATCCTTACAATTTAGTCCGGGAATAACAATTCGTAAACAGTTGTGATCTCCTGCATGGGGAGGGAGGGTAGAGATTGGGGGTGTGTGGTGCTGCACAGGGCAAGAGCACTGATTCAAACTTAGAGTGAGGGAAGGATAAGGGAAGGCTTTGGGAGAGAAATCTTTCCACATAACTATGTCACATGTGGTCTCCGTATTGATTTCTAGGTGGCATCTCAAATATAACATTCAAAACTATACTCCTGACCCTCAAGTCTGCTCCCCATACAGCCTTTCCTTTTTCACTAAATGACAACTCCACCCTCCCAGTTGTCAGAGACTATAGAACCTTTCTCTTGCCTCCCACATGCAATCCACCAGCACCTCCTATTGGCCCAGCCGTCAAAATGTAATGTGAATCTGACTACCCTTGTAGGTTGTAAGCTACCATTATCTCTTAGCAAGATATTGTAATGGCCTCCAGAGGACTCCCTGTTTTTCTGCCATTGTCCCATTCTACTGCAGTCTGTGATAAATATGGCCGATATGATCCTTTTAAAATAGAAATTCTTATGTCCTTCCATTACTTTCCTGGAGTACTTTAGGTCTCTACTTAAATGTCACTTTTTCAGTAAGGCCTTGACCACTGTACAGATAGCAACCCCACCTACCTCCATGTAGGCGTTCACTACCCATTGTACTTATCTCCATATAACATACTATATCTTACTTTTGTAAATTTACTGTTTATGTTCTGTCATTCCCCACTAGGGTATAAAATCCACGATAGTTAGAATTTGGTCTATTTTGTCCATTGCAGTATTTTCTAGATAATTCTAGAACTGTGTAAATTTCTCTCAACATTTTTGTGTATGCCTTCCAGCCATTTTTCTATATACATATTTAAATATAGGATCATGTTATACATCCTGTTTTTATGCTTCTCTCACTAAACAGCATATAACAAACATTTTTTTAGTAACAATACTATTTTTGCACTGTGTAATTTTTATTTCTGCATAGTATTCCAGTATATGTGTGTTACCATAGTTTATTCAAGACTTTACTTTTATTCTTTTTGTATGTTTAATTTTTGTGTGTGCATAAAGCATACCAACCTGACCAAATATTTGTGTACATTAAGAAGTAGACTTGTTGGGTCAAAATATATGGAAAATGATAAAGCTTTGTTACCAACTGCCAAATTGCATTTCTGGAAGGTGATTTCATTTATATTTCTACCAGTTGTGCAATATAATTTTTTCTCACATAGTAGCAGGTAGAGGAGATATAGAATAATATCAGTTTTCCAAGATAAAACTAGAGAAACCGGTAAGAATTTGATCCTTTTCTTTAAAAAGTGTTTCCTTTTCTGTCTATTGCTTTATCTGTCTCTGACTCTAAAACTTTGTGGAACATGATGAAATAACCTTCTAAAAGACGTTCTCATACTGATGCATTCATTGGGCTTTGCATGTTTTCTACAAGAAATTGTAAATGTTGTTTTTACTTTTATAATAATAAAAAGTACTACCCAATAATTTTTGGAATGCCATCTGACAAGAAATAACTGTTAGCCACAGGCAGGCCCCACATTTTTTATTTGTGTTTAGAATTACACAGGCACCAGGAAGTACTACTTATATTGTCATGGAATAATAAAAGAATAAAGATAGATTTAATATGTAACAGTTGCATTCTTGGAGATGGCACTGAACAAATAAGAGATTGGTCACTTAATCAAAACATCAGTAAAGTAACGAGAACCTTAAACATTTAAATGTAAAATACTTGAATGTACATTGTATTCGCCTGCATTTAGATATAAGGTCAAGACCTTACTTGTGGGTCCAATGACTAGATTTTCATATTCTCCTTCCTATAATTTGTACCCATAATATTACTATTTCTTTAAAATAGAGAAAGAACTTAAACCCATTGTGAAACAATTACTGCCTAGAGTTTTGGATTTTTTTGGCCAATATTTTATATTCATCTCAACTATACATGATACAACAATTTAGCTCTTCAGTTTTTAAAGGCATCTAACATTTTATTGAAGCAATCCTCATAATTATTTATCAATTTGTGAAATGTTTAATCAAATTACATATTTAAATTAAAAAATACAATGGGCATAAACGTGTTTGGGGTGGGGATGGAGGAACACAACTCTTGGCAGGCATACAATTCGATAAATAGAGGCAGAAATATATTTTAGAAAGTAGCCCACTAGCCAGGTGTGTGCAGGTGATACTCATCAGAGTATAGAGTGATATTTATCATTAGTACCATATTCATGTTGTGAAAGAGTAATTTTCAGCAGTGTACTATCAATCGTTTCAACTCATTGTTCATTTGAATTTTCTCGGTTTTGAAATTTGGTTTGTATTTAATTTGTAATTTTAATAGTTCTGTAAGTTATAAGGATATAACTCACAAGAATTTATAGTGGTTAAATTTGTATATGTTTAAGTAACATCCTAATAATTGAAACTAGCATCAGTAATAGGTAAGAATTTATTTTATAAAGATACTTATACAATACTCAAATATGAGAAACACTGTCATATAATCTAGGAATTGATAAGAATTGATATAAAAATGGCTTGTATCCATCTCTAAGATATATATACATTTATATTTGCTGTTCCACTCTTATCCTTTACCCCACCCCCGCCCCTTCTGTCTTGCCCGAATGAACACTCAGGCAGTCATTAAAGAAACAACCGAGGCTCTTAGGCGTAAGTACTGGGGTCAGGAGGATGTGGGGGAGTGGAAACAAAGTTGAGTAAAACTTGGACCCTGATCTCAAGAAATCTGGAAGGGGAGAACTATAGACATACTGTAATTGGTCATTCAGTTGCAAGTTACTATTTAATAGGCATGAAGTTAAGTCCCAGAAAGAAAAGCAGGAATGGCTATTTTGGGACATCCACAGCATGGTTTGATACTGCTGCTACTTGGTTTTTGCACAGTGAGTTTCAGCATTAAAAATTGTGATTTGTATCTTCAAGAATACTTTATTCCGAACTTGCCATTATAATGGTGACAAATCGTTTGATTCTCAGTTGTTATCACTTATTATACCATATTGTGTGCAATTGAACTCTTCTAAAGACATGTTTGTTAAAAGGAAGTGTGTGTGTATGTGTCTGTTTAGTCCCTTTAAGTATGAAAGCTATATATCTCCTGAGGGACTGAGGCTAAATCAGAATTTCAAAATGAAATTGGTCGTTAATTTATTAAAAAAGAAGACTAAGACTCTCAAATTTAGATTTTTACATGTCTAGATGTTCATGTAATAGATTTTCTTAGAGTACCATATAGTCTAGTCAAGAAAATTGTGCACATAAATGTAGTTCTGACAAAAGTCAACAATATAAACCCCTCTTCACCATCATCAGGAAGGAATCTAGCATATATCCATGTATCTAACCGAGCCTGTTGTTTCAGAGTGTGACAGGACCTAGTCTGAGAGACCGATTTTGGATCTAGGCTAAGCAGCCTGGTCTTGAGGACAAACTTAGAGAAATAGAGAATCTGATTTGGCAGCAGGGTTGTTCAGGGCTCTTGATGCAAATATCTCCAATCACATGTGGGTCATAACTATGCAGACCAGGTCCTAGGATGAACCCTTCAGAGGATTCAGTTTTAGTAGTGGAGAGAAAGAAGTCTAGACTGAATTCTGTCTATTAAGATTTTAATGGAAGTAGAAAACTTGTCAAAATCTGACAATTAGTCCTTCATGGTGATCATACTAGTTTAATGACTTTTCAAGGAAGGTGAGAGAACCAGACCTTTCTCATTCTTACTCTAGTGTTCTTTCCCACCTATTGCCAACATTGTATTTCTCTGATACAGAATTTTACATAAACAATTCCACTGGGAATCATTAAATTAAGTAATGTCCAAAATGAATCTGATACCAATTCTTCCTAAAAGAAAGTCCTGCAAAATTATATATAAATAGATATATATCCTTGGTTTAGAGTAAATTTGCCATTACAATGTTAGGAAGTAGTTTAATTAGTAGTGATGAGATAGTTATACACCTTACAAAGTGATCACCACCATAAATATAGTAACCGTCAGTCACCATTAAAATATTGACTATATTCTGTATGCTGTATATCAGGGGTCCCCAATCCCCAGGCCGTCGACCAGTACTGGTCTGTGGCCTCTTAGGAGCCAGGCTGCATAGCAGGTGAGCGGCAGGCCAGTGAGCGAAGCTTCATCTGTACTTGCAGCCGCTCCCCAGCGCTAGTAGCATCACCTCCTTAGCTCCACCTCAGATCACCAGGCATTAGATTCTCATCGGAGCACTGGTCCCTGGTGCCTAAAATGTTGGGGACCGCTGCTGTACATTATATCCCCATGACTTATATCTGGAAGTTTGTACTTCTTAATCCCCTTCACCTTTTTCACCCATCTTCCCATCCCCTCCCCTCTGGCAACCATTAGTTTGTTTTCTGTATCCATGAATTTATTTCTGTTTGTTTTATTTGTTCATTTATTTGGTTTTGTTTTGTTTTTGGATTCCACATATAAATGAAATATGGTATTTGTCTTTCTCTATTTGACTTATTTCACTTAGCATGATATCCTCTAGGGCTCATCCATGTTTTTGCAAATGGTAAGATTTCATTCTTTTTATAGCTGAATAATATTCTGTTTGTATGTATGTGTGTATATATATATACCACATCTTCTTTATCCATTCATCTATCAGTGGACACCTAGGTTGCTTCCATATCTTGGCCACTGTAAATAATTTTGCAGTGAACATGGGGTGGGTGAAGTTCCATCTATCTTTTCAAGTTAATGTTTTCAGTTTTCTTTGAATAAATACCCAGAAGTAAAATTGTTGGACCACAATTTTTTGAGATACCTCCATACTCTTTTCCACAGTGGCTACACCAACTTACATTCCCACCTACAGGGCACAAGGGTTCCCATTTGTCCACATCCTCACCAACACTTGTTATTTCTTGTCTTTTTGATAATAGCCATTCTAACAGGTATGAGTAATATTTCATTGTGGTTTTGATTGTGCATTTCCCTGATGATTAGTGATGTTGAACATCACTTCATGTCTGTTGGCCATCTGTATGTCTTCTTTGGAGAAATGTCTATTCAGGTCTTCTGCTCATTTTTAAATTGGAATTTTTTTTTTTTTATGTTGAGTTATACGAGTTCTTTATATAGTTTGGATATTAATCCCTTATCAAATATATCACTTATAAACATCTTCCATTCAATAGGTTGCCTTTTCCTCTTATTGATAGCTTCCTTTGTGGTATAAACACTTTTTAGAAGGCACTAAAATGTTTTCTAAAATGGTTGTACCACTTTAAGTTCCTACCAGCATTGTATGAGAGTTCGAATTGCTCCACATCCTTGTCAACACTTGGTATGGTCATCTTTTTAATTTAGTTTTAGCCATTACGATAAGTGTGTATTGTATCCCATTGTGGTTTTAATTTGCAGTATCCTAATGACTAATGATTTTGAGCATCTTTTCATGTGCTTTTTGGCTATTTGTGCATCTTCCTTCATTGGTACAAATCTGTTGTTCAATTTTTAAATTGTTTATCTTCTTACTATTTATTTTTGAGTTCTTTATATATGCCAGATACAAGTTCTTTGTTCCTCCCTTTCTCTTCTCTCATTCTAGGACTATAATCATATGTGTTAATCTGCTTGAAGTTTCACAGATCCATTTATTTTCAATCTTTTTCCCTTCTGGTTTCATTTTCTGTAGTTTCTATTACTCTGTCCTCAAGTTCACTAACTTTTTGCTGTAGTGCCTAATTTGCTAGTAACTATTCTGTGTAATTTTCATCTTAGATATTTTAATTTTCATCTTTAGAAATTTGATTTTGTTGTTATCTCTCTTTTGCTTCCTTATATGGCTCATGCTTTCTTCCACTGTCTGGGACATGTGCAGTATATTTAAAATAGTTGTTTTAAACACCCATGTCTACTAATTCTATCATCTGTGTCATTTCTAGGTTGGTTTTTTTTTTTTTTTAAATTTTCTGTTTGTTATAAATCACATTTTCCTGCTTCTTGGTTTGCCTGGTAACTCTTTTATATCAGATTCAGGAAAACTGTGAACTTTACCTTATTGGATGCTAGACTTTTGTATTTCTTAAACTGTTTTAGACTTCGTTCTGAGGTGCAGCTGATTTACTTGAAAACAGTTGGATGTTTCAGGCTTGATTTAAAGCTTTGTTGGTTCAAAGGCAGCCTTATTTTAAGGCTAATGCAGCCCTCTAGGAGGCAGTACCACCTCTGTGGATTCTCCTAGATACCCTAAGCAATAGGTCTTTCTACCCTGGCTGGTGGTAATACACACTATCCATAGCATGCCGAGATCTGAGAGCTGTTCTGCTTGTTTTTTGTGTGTGTGTGTGTGTTTTTTTTCCCCTACTGTCCACAATTTCCTCACTCACATGCGTGGATCAGTACTCTGCTAAAGACCTGGGGGAATACCTCTGCAGATGTCCATAGCTTGTTTTCTGTGCATCTGTCTCCTCTGTTACTCTGCTCTGTGAATTCCAGATGTTGTGGCCTCCACCAATTCTGAACTCAGGGGGTTTTGGGGTTCTCTCTCTGCTCTGCCACAGGAAACTCTCAAGGTGGTAAGCTAGGGCCATCATGGGGCTCATGAATATTTTATACTGTGGATTATAATCCAGTACTGCACTATTTGGGGGTTTGGGGCTCAAATTATTGTAGCTTTAACGATTGCAAGCTTCTTCAGGATGGGTCAGATGTCCCTTTGACAGGCCTCATTTCTTAGGTTTTTTTTTGTTTTTGTTTTTTAAAGCACTTCTGTACTTTCTGGCACTATGAAATCCTTCAGAGTCATCTTGTATATTCTCTGCTCCATCCCTAGAATCAGTCATTTCTCCAAGGATTCCTGGTTCCTTTTATTGGAGAAAGGTATAAGACACCAAGATCTGGGTACTGGGTATCCATTAGCTTTTTAAAAGCAAATTTATAGAGTTACTGGAGCCTAGCTAAAAACTCACAATAATTTCCTGTTGCTCTATATGTAATGGTGATTGATACACATTAGAATATTTAAATGGTATGAAAATATAAACATTTAAAAATAACAAAATTGTGAAGTTTTGGATGGGTCTACTTAATTATAATTGAATTCAACAATAAGGTAGTTCCCAAACATCTGATTGCCGATTTTATCACTCATGTATTAGAATACAAAGTGTTGATTTTGAAATTTAAAAAACTTTCAAATTGAATGATCATTGAACAGTAACAGATTGTATGTAATTTAAAATAAAATTTCCATTTCCAAGTTTTAATTATGTCGAGTAATTACAGAATAGTGTTACGAAGTAAAGAATGATTTATTTGAAGCAAAAAATTAACTCCTATACTCATAAATAATATGCCTCAAAATTGTTTCACATTTTTCACTTTTCATATCTTGTTACTGATCTACATCCTTTGATGCTATTAGTGGTCTCAAACCCCTTCGTAGTATTTAGTTAATGATAATTGATTTTAGAATCAAGATTAATTCTAACACCATGCTAGGGGACAACCCTGAGTGTCACAGTTCCACAAGAAAGACATACATAAAGAGCATATCAGGAAAAGCCAAGCAGAGAGTGATTGAACATTTGCTCATGTTGTCCACAGCCTGTTACAATGGGCCTCTGAAAGAGAGCTGTATTTAAATATGTTTACCCCACCCAGCTTCTTTTAATTCAGCCTCACCAAATCTCAAATATTGTTTATGGTTCCACAAAGTTCCTTGATTTCAAGGAAGCAAACTCATCCTCTTTAGCCCATCCTCTTTTTGATGGTTCAGAGCCATTATAATTAGTATCTTCTTCTTTGGACCTTAACTATAGCCTAACGGACTATTTTATAATATACCTTCTTTTATTCCCTGGTTATTTATTATTTGTTTTCTTAACGAGTTACTTGAGGTCTCTACTTTAAAAAAAATTCTCCTTTTCATCAACCCTAGATCTTAGAACCTTTAGACTTCTAGTGGATGATTGAATATTTGTTCAAATATAGGGCTACTTAAGACTTAAAAGATATGTGGCTCACAGATTTTGACAAACACTGAATTCAATATTTAAATTAGGAATCATGGCTCTGGTCACTATGATCTTTCCATGTTCTTTTCTTTAAGGCATTATTTACTTTCTGAAATTAAATACTAATTTAAATTGTTTTGGTTTTGGCTCTTATATTAGTTAATAGGACTGCTGTCGCAAAGTACCATAAACTGGGTAGCTTAAAAGAACAAAAATATATTGTTTCACAGTTCTAGAGGCCTAAAGTCTGAAATTAAGGAGTCAGTAAAGCCATGCTCCCTCTAAGGTTCTAGGGAAGAATCTGTTCTTTCTCCTACCTTCTGGTGGTTGCCAGCAATCCTTGGCTTTCCTAGGCTTGCAGTTGCATCACTAAATCTCTGCCTCTGTTGTCACACGCCTTTCTTCCCTTTGTGTCTTTGTGTCTCTGCTTTCTCTCCTCTTCTTATAAGGACACCAGTCATATTAGATTTAGGATTCACCCTAATTCGGTATAACTTCATTTTAATTTAACTAATTAAATCTGCAAAGATCCTGTTGCTGTATAACATCGTATTCTAGGTGGATATGAAATTTAGGGAGACATTATTCAACCAAGGACAGACCTCTTTCTGTTATCTCCTTTTGCTTTTTGCTCTTCTAGAACTTTAATGTTACAAGATATGCAATGAGCTGGTTGTGTCTTCCTTGCTTTTGATGACCTTTTACATATCATTCCTTGTTTTGTTTTTCTCAGCATTCATGAATTGTAAGAGAATCAGTAACTCATGAAGATACATTTATTTTAAACATGCTCATTAGTCAAGCTTCATATATTTTTTTGGACTTTTTGTCTTCTTTAATTATCTTGTTCTTTTTGAGCTTGCTTGAGCTTCAAAGGTCAGTCGATGCATTTTTCATAACTTATAATGAAGATTTTTGGTTTCATTTTTAATGTCTTTTAAAAATAGAAAATATCTCTATCAACCTATATATATATATTTTCATTTTTAAGACAACTGGAGATTGTGTGTGGCTTTATTTATTTAGACGCAGATATTTACAGTCACCTGACAAAGGGGTGGCTTCAAACAATGAACTCCAGTGAGAGAAATCTGAGATGTATGCAATATCATATCATGATAATGACAATGCCATCCATACATCAAAGCAAAGAACAAACTTGACTGGAAAAGCTTTTTACTAATATCCCCATTGTTGTAGGCCAAAAATAGACTTCCAGCCTCTTTAGGTAAGCAAATGAACTACTTGGGGAATTAAACAAACAAAAAAACCATGACCAGTGTGGACAATGGACTGGAAGGGAGTAAAAAGAGATGTAGTTAGGAGCCTACTGGCATAGTGCCATGCTGCAGAGTAACAATAAGCACCAGAGGACCAGCTCTGCCTGAGCATAGGAAGTGTCTCCAGATCCCACCCACAGGGAAAAGGATGTCTAAAGACAAGTGAGCTCTGACCAATCACTTTACCCCTCCTCCTTCCTTGGGAACGAAAAAGGAGATGTAGAAAATGGAAATGGAACCTCCAATATTCCTGAATGGGAGAGGTGAAGAAATACATCCCACATCTTATCTGTAAAGCTTGTCGTTTCTATCTCTAAAACATACTTCAAATCTATCCCCTCTTTTCCACTTCTGTTGCCTCTTCCTTAGACCCAAACCCTTTCCTTTCTCATTTGAGTTATCGCAATCCAGGCCTCAGCTGCCTAAAATCCTGAAGAGATGTATGAAGTCCCATGTAGTCCCCAAGTCTATTAGAAGCCCTACATTACAGGGTGTTTGCCTAGGAATTAATCAGTAATGCTGCTTTATTTTCATTTGTCAATCTGTCCTTTCGTGTATGTCCCAACATTAAGAATCCTGGAAAGAAAAGAGTTGAGTCACACCTTGAATGTGCTCCCTCCTCCCCAGTCATACGCAGTAACTAAGTCAGAGCCCAGACTTAGTGCTGTAGGACTAACAAACACCTCGTCTTATTCCATCATTGCAACTTTTTTTCTCCATCCATAATATATGTTTGATAATGTGTGTATCATTATTGCTGCATAACAATATTCCAAAACTTTGTGGCTTAAAATAAACATGTATGATTCCACAGGAATCATGGGTCAGGAATTCAGGAGCAGCTTAGCTAGCTACTTCTGGCCTAGGGTCTTTTCTAGGGTTTCAGTCAAGATGTTGGCTGGGCTGCCATCTTCTGAAGGCTTGACTGGGACTCAAGGATCTGCTTCCAAGATGGTACCCCCACTTGGTAAGTTT
Organism: Pteropus medius; assembly: GCF_902729225.1. Taxonomy (NCBI): domain Eukaryota; kingdom Metazoa; phylum Chordata; class Mammalia; order Chiroptera; family Pteropodidae; genus Pteropus; species Pteropus medius. The sequence continues at coordinate 44,089,739 of NW_024340849.1, read as the reverse complement.
ATATCAGTTCTTGGAGGCCTCAGTTCCTTAACCACATGGAACTCTTTTAGTGTCCTCTCAACATGGCATCTGACTTTGCCCGGAGCTAAGAATCCAGGAGATACCAACATGAAAGCCACACTACCTTTTATAATCTAGTCTTAGAATCTATACACCATCACTTCAGACACATTCTACTCACTAGAAGCAAATCACTTAGTCTGGCCCACAAATAAGGGAAAATAAACTCTATCTTTTGAAGAGAAGAGAAAGAATGTGTGGGCATATTAAAAAACCCAGTAAGTTTCATGTGTACAATTCAACAATAAGTCATACATATTTTGCATTGTATGTTCATTGTCCAGTTAGATTTCTTTCTGTCACCACATATTTGACCCCTTTCACCTCATCTTCCTCCCTCCTTCCGCCCTCCCCTCTGGTAATCACTAGTCTATTGTCCGTATCCACGAGTCTGTTTGTCCTGTTTGTTGCTTTTAGGTTTATATCCCATATATGTGATATCACATGGTTTTCAACTTTTTCTGTCTGGCTTATTTCGCTTAGCATGAATATTTTTCTTATTTATAATTTGTTTTACCCTTACACCAACAGCATGAGCATCACCTAGGAACTTTAGAAATGTACCCCACCTGGACCTAGTCAATTAGAAACTCTGGAGGTAGGGCCAAGCAATTTGTGTTTTCTTAATAAGCCCTTCAAGTGATGCTGATGCTCCCTAAAGTTGGAGAATTACTGTAGAGCAGGGGTCCCCAACCCTGGGCTGAGGACTGGTACATGTCTGTGGCCTATGAGGAACTGGGCCACACAGTAGGAGGTGAGCAGCGGGCGAGAGCGAAGCTTCATCTGTATTTGCAGCTGCTCCCCAGCGCTAGCTTCACCACTTCAGCTCCACCTCAGATCATCAGGCATTAAATTCTCATAAGAACACTGGTCCTGGATGCCAAAAAGGTAGGGGACTGCTGCTGTAGAGAACTGTTGAGAACAGGCCATTTTAAAAGGATCTAGGCAAGAGGATTTTATTTGACCTGAATTAATAGATATCTAAAGTTTGCATTACATAGGCAGTCACCTGCTCTGCTAGCACATTACCTTCAATTTACTGGCAAGAAATTAAGATGTTTGGAATAAAGATATTAGAACCTTAGTTTCGCCAAGATAGTCAGATCTTAATCTGCATCATAGAGGAAAATAAAAGCAAAAGCATTATAAAAAAATCTGCTCATTTGGCTGGAGTACATTCTCTAATATATGAAGAATTCTCTGATTTTCTGGTAGGTCACAAAATGTGCAAGTCAGGTCATACAAGCCAAACTAAAGAGAAACTAGAAAATTGTGCCATTTTTCACACGGACCCCAGGCTCTCTACTAGGGGACTAATCTATCCTTCATCAGTGCTCCTCAATTTTGGATGCAAATTGGAATCATTTGAGGATAAAAAGATACTTTCAGGGGATACTCTGAGAGCAGCGGGTGGGGGAGGAACAGTGGGTTCGAGTGCATCAGTTTACATAAGCAGTTCAGGCAGTGGGCCCTGCTCTCCTCTCAGTACAAGCCGGGGCCTGCCGCGGACCTCAGACAGAAGAGCTTCAGAGTACCAGCTGAAGTTCTAGGCACCAAGGCTGAGATGGACTATTTGAAGCAGCTTGAAATATCCTCATTTAAGGAGTCTGCTTTGGTAAGGTCTTTTATATCTCACATTTGACACACTACTGAAAGATAGCCCTAATAAATTGGTTTCTGTGGTCCCAGGAGACAAACAGCATTCATGATGCCAAGACTTCCTGAGGAAGTTCACCTAAAGCAAGGCTAGCAGCATTTGATTTCTTAGGAGCTCTGGATATTCCTGTGATGGAGTCTCCCTTATATGTCCTCAGGCTGTCTGTCCATTGGTCCCATAATAGATATACTGCAGCTTACCCAGAAGGACCTGAACATGGTGGTTAAAGCTATGCAAATCGAAAATCTGGAATTGGAAAGCAAATATGAGGAGCTCCACATGAAATGCCTGGAAATGGGGAAAGTTATAGACAAATTTTTTTTTTTAGGGACTACCCCCAGTGATAAAGAGAGCTCAGAAACAGAAGGAACTTGTCAAAGCTGAAATCTAGGTTTGAAAGCACTTCAACTTACTACAGATACTTCATGGAACACATCTTTTTCTGACCTTTTCAAGGGATTTGAGAAGCATAAAGGATTGAAGGCTATCCTGAGAATGAAGAATGGCTGAAGAAGTATACTGAGAATTACATATTATGAATTAAAATGTTAAGATCAGATACCAAGCATTAAAGGCCCACTCAGAAGAGAAAATCTAGCAGGTGAGGACATTGCTCAGGTCCTAAGGTCCCAGTAGCCTGTTGGCCATCTAAGTGAGCCTGATAAAGAACCAATGAGGAACGATTCCCTGGAGATCATTCAGCAGAAGACTAAAGAAAACGATGACTTGATCATAACCTGTTATGACTTGATTTCAGCTGTGGAAAAATCTTACGTGGATCATTTACCAGTGACCTTCTCTCCCTATTCCTTTCTCTATGTGTAACTATAAGCAAGCCTCAAGTACTTTCTTCTCCTATTTACTTTTGGTGATCTAGTGATCCTCAACAAAAAAGAGGTAGCTATAGAAAATTAAGTATGAGATATTTTGACTTGAGTTACATTTTTTCATGCTCTATTTGACTAATTATGTCTTGATACGGATCTTCCATTAGAAAGTTTCTGTATCCTATCAAATATGTGCTCTTGTGAGGTTTATTGAAAATAATTTTGGTGCTATCATCTGTAGATTTTTTTACTGTCAGAAAAATACTGTTTTGAAATCATCAGCCAGTCGGCCCAAGATTCAGTTTATTTTGTTAGTACATATCAGTTACACTTATGTACTACAAAAGTGTAGTATAGAAGAGGTGATGTTGAGGACCCAGTCTCCTTATGAATTCTTGTAATGCTAACTAGCAACGATAAACTAATTGCCATAACCTGTCTTTAATCACACCCTGCAACAATATAATTAGGTTTTTCCTATGGTCCTCATATAAATTGTCCAAGGAGGCAGTGATTAATTTTTCTGAATATGAAAATGGCTAACCAGGAATTCAAGAAGACATTTCAGTGAGATTATACTGACTACCAAAATAATAAAACCCATGGACTTTTAAGAAAAAATAGTTATGAATTTTCCTCCTTAGAAGATTGCAGTGACTCCTTCCATTTCTTACCCATTCTTTGGTTATATAAGAATCACAGAATTTTGAACCAGATTTTAATGATCAAGTAATGCCTTTAATTATAGAAAAACAGGCCAAAATGTTATTTACAAAAAATGAGGGAGCTAAGTTATTTAACAAAGAAATAAAGCCAAGTGGATACAATTCAAAGAATACACCAACCCATTTTGTTTTTTTTGCCACCAGTTATCTGCATTTTAAAGAACATCATCCTCACCAGATTGAACAGCAAACATAAAATTTGCTCAAGTGGGTTTTCTGTCTCCTTTCTAAGTTGCATGTTTTTAACATATATTTTTAAACTATGGGGCAAAAAATAAAAAAGGTCATAAAAAAAACCCCAAAAAACAAAATGTGCCATTCTTTACACTCAAAAGCATTACTTTACCAGACATTAGAATATGCACTTCAAATTTTTTCTCAGAACACAACTGTTTCTGAGGACATCTACTTTGTCTTATTCATCTTTGTTTCTCCTGTAACACCAAGAACAATACTTGGCATATGGTAATGTAAGACATATATATTTAAATTTTTAAAAGTAAATATTTTTTTCCCATGTAGTGTCAAGTGCCTGAATTTCTCTAACCAAATGCACAATCTATGATCTTGTGTTTTCAGAACAGAAATGAAGTATGTGTAAAACTGGTTCTTAGGAAGAGAAATGTCAAAGTTTGGGTGCCAGGCACACTACACACTAAACCTGGACGCTATCCCAGGGCCTGAGCTATCCAAATCTGTGTCCGTGGGGTGTGTAGCAAACGCAGGCACTTCCCAGTTTGGCCCTGATTTTCAAGGGCGGTCAGCAATAGTCTTCCCATATGGAAAGGGCGTAATCCTGGGTGGTCCATTTAATTTCTAACAGGCCCCTAGCCTGTGACTGGGTTGCTGGGCAGAGTGCAAAGGCAGTGGGATGGTAGAAACAAGCGACCGCCAAACTTTCCAAGCAAGTGTCGGGGCCCAGCAGCTGGGAACTGGAGAGCTCTTTGTGAATCAAAGCCAAGCAGGGCCTAGTTTGTGCGGAGAGCAGTGGCTCGCAGCCATCCCTCCAGACACGAGCGGTCCAGACTCAGTTGTTTTCTAACCATTCCTGCCAAAGGCCCGTTTCAGCGCGTCCACGAAACGCGGGTAATGACTTAAGATGGGGCTCTCCCTCTCAGTGTAGGGTACTACCCACTCCTCTGCCGCCCCAGAGAAGCGGCTGATTAAAAATGCCACCTTTAGGGTGTCGTTCGAGAATCTGGCCTCGAAGAACCTCATGTAAGCGGCCGCCTGGATCAAAAATTCCGGAAGCCGGGTGGAGTCGCCTGTAAACGTTTCGGGAAAGGCCACGGGGCAGGCCGGCGGACGCACCTGGGCCAGTAGGTTGGCTTTCTCGCACAGCAGCCGCCGCACCCAGTTCATGAGATCGTTGTTCTCCCTGCGCAAGGCATGGTTCTGTGTCAGGAGGGCCTACATCATGACCGCCAGCCGCTCGCCCTGCTCCCTTCCCGGCTCAGTCCCTGCCTCCGCGTCGACGGAAGTGCGTGTCGGGGGCGGACCCCGTCGGCAGCACGGTCGGGTTCTAGCAGAGCAGACTGGGCTTAGGTCCGAGTGGCGGTGGGAAGGGTCGCTGAGTCTGTTGGCCAGAGAAGCGGCAGACAGCACACTTGAGAAGGCGGGTGGGAAGGGAAGAATCTAGGGTAGACCGGTACGAAGCCGCAGGACCAAGCGCTGCGATCGGCGGAGGAATCTCACTTCGTGGCAGCGCGCAGTGACTTCCGGAAGGCTTCCTCCGCGGGGCGGGCCCGCAGGTGCTTAAAGGGGAAGCTGCCGGCTGGACAGCCTCGGTTCTGGAGAGGCTGCGGTTTACGTGGCTGCTCTTCGAGATGTTGTGTCGTTCTAATGTTTGTTATATTCCATATTCTGGGCTCTTCACGTATTATGTCAAATGCCTAAAAGCTAAGAGGAGTCAGTTTTAATAAAGCCCTCCGTGCCTTCAGAATAGATTTATGCTGTAGGGCTTCCAACCTGACAGTATGCTAGGCCCGCTCCCGCCAGCACCCCCCCACCCCTGGCTCCCCGCCGTCCTAAAGCCCATGTTTATGTTTGTGTTTTCCTGAGGACAAGTCAGCTCAGAGTATGCAAACTTACTTGGGCTACAAAGTTGGTGGAACAGTGGGAGAATGCTTCACGAGTGCCAGGTCTTAAACTTCAGGTGGTGCGCAGAGTCCTTAGATGAGAAAGGACCATGTCTAGATTAATGCCGTTTATATTTATACTAATGAAAGGGACAGGTAAAATCTGGTCCAATTGAGCCACCCTTTATAGGCGCTATCTGAGAGTACTGTAGTAAGACTCTGCTCTGACTTCCTTCTTACCTAACCAGTCTCGTATTTTTTCCGTCAGTGTGATATGCTAGTTAAAGAAGACAAACTGTGTTATGTGTGTGTGCGCGCGCGCGCCTGTCTGCAACCAGCAATTTTTAAAAGTGATCACCAGCTGCATGTTGCCTTACTGAGTGGACAAACTCTATCAAAACCCATTGTCAGTCTCTGGGACCTCCAGGTCTTTGTACCACTGTGTCCAAATTTGAGGCACTCAAAGATTGTTCCGGTGGACCTTCCCATGCAAGAACCACCTGATGTGAATTGGTGGGTAGCAAATTTCAAGAAGGGGGTATTGCTATGCACTTGAGGGACTAAGAAACTCAAATAACATATTGATGAGTAGTAACATTTACTTTAAAGAATATAATTTAGGATTTTTTAGAAATGAAAGCTAATAACCTGCTAGAATCTTTCATTTGTCATTTACATTGATGTGGTAGATTTTGATTGCGATTTTTAATTGATTTACTTTTATTTGGTATTTTGCTGTTGGAGACTACTTTGTATTGATAAAATATCTTTCCTAATGAAACTGCAGGTCATAAATTGTGTTAAATACTTTTGAAAGCAAATGCAAAACGATTCGATATCAATTATTTAAAATATATGTACCTCAAGAAAGGAAAAAACCATACAACAAAAAGTGAGATTATCTTTGGGTGGTAAACTTTTTACTTTATATGTCTTTATTGTGGAACATTTTGAAGTGATTATTGCTTTTATAAAGGGAAACAATAAAATCTAGTAAACTGAAAGAAAAAATTAAAGAAACATGAAAGAAATATGTTCTATTTTTTTTTAGCATATTAATTACCGAAAGGGAATTTCAGAAACCACAAAGGATGAATCTACAGCTTAATCGAGACTGCATTTCAAATCTCAGGCTTAATCTGAAGAATATGTAGTGTTCTATTCCTTTTTAGCCAGAAATCAAATTTTTTCTAAGGAAAAAACGTGTCATCATATTCAATTCATATAAAAAAAGGAAAGTCATTTACTGAGTCTGTATAATTTATAGAATTTCTCTGGAGCTACAGATAGTATCAATATGTCATTTAAAGTTTCAGAGCCTAAATGAACTCTTCCATTGTCCTCAATATTCATTATAAAACTAATTCAAATATAAGACTGGGCAATCGTGCTCAAAACACTCAGCATGTGCCTGCCATATATTTTTTTGCACATATATTATAAAATACATTTATAAAATACATGATAGATGTTTAATAAACATGCAATGTATATATTTAAATTATGAATCTAATGAATAAAATAAATGAGTCTGAATCTATGTCCCAGAATAAGACCTAGAATGTTAAATTTATTATGTGGTACTCCCCTATCCCATGTTTCCCAAGCTAACCAGTATCCTGAAATGTGTGTTAATCTGACTTTTTAAAAAAAATATAGTTTTATAATTATCTATACCTATATAACATTTGCTTAGCGTTGCTTATTTCTGAACTTCATAAAAAATATCAGACTACTTTAGATTTTTGTAATTTGCTTCACTAATTCAAGATTATGTTTCTAAAATTTCTTCAAGGTGTGTCATTCATGCAGCATCAGTTCATTTCTTTTTACTGATAATATGTTAATATACCATAGTTGATGTTCATTTTCCTGATAATGGACATTTGGATTGTCTCCAGCTGTTTGCTATTGCAAACAATAATATGATTATTCTTGTTCATGGCTTCTGGTTCACATGTTAAGAATTACATTAGAGCTTACATCTAGGAGTGGAATAGAGGACATATAAATGTTAAACTTTACAGGATAATTCTATATTGTTTTTAAAATGGTTGTACCAAATTACAGTTTCATACTTGGTATTTTCAGATTTTTTAAATATGCCAATCTAGTAGGAAAAATATTTTATCTAATTAGTTCTTTTAATTTACATTTCCTTGATTACTAACGTGTTTGAGCATCTTTTCACGGTTTTTGATCATTAAATTTTCTTTTTCTATGCCATGCTTGTTCATGCATTTTACCCAGTTTGGGGAGTTCATTTTTTTTTTCTTATCAATTTATTCTTTATATACCCTGGACATGAACTTTTTGTTGCTTATATGAATTGAATATATGTTCCTCAAGGTTGCAATTCACTTTCTTAGTTTTTTTGTGTACTTTTGATGAGAGAAGTTATTGTTTTAATTTAGTTGAATTTATCCATCTTTTGTTTTGCATTTAACATTTTTAAATGTCTGTTTTAAAAAAACTCGCAATCCCAAGATCAGAAAAATATTGTCCTATAGTTTTTTCTAACTTTTAAAGTTTTACCTTTTCAATTTAAGACTTAATTTGGATTAAATTTTGTGAGATAGAAATCCAATAACTATTTTTTAATGACTGATCATTTGTTTCAACAATATTAAATAGTGTCTCCTTTACTCATTTTTTTGCTATGCCATCTTTTTACATATATTTGTGATTTGGGGCTTTCTATTCTGTTTCATTTGTCTGTTGGACTGTACTTCCACAAATACCAAGCTATCTTAATTTATAGAGCTTCATAATAACTTTTTATATTGTGTAGGATAGGTCCTATTGATCTCCTTCATGAGTATCTTGGCTATTCCTGAGTCATTGTCCTTCTCTATATATTTTAGAATCAATTTGTTGAGCTCTTATCAGCCTTCCTTACCCCTCTGACTTCTTTTAAGATTTAGTCTCTGGGGCTGCAGTTTCACTCTGATGTGTCTAGAGAAGGATTTCTTTCTACTTAGTTTATTTAATAAATTTTGTGCTTCCTGTATCTGTAGATTTCTGACTTTGGTTCTGGAAAATTTCCAGCCATTCTATGTTCAAATATTGCTTCTTTTTATTCTTTCTGTTTTCTGCATCTAGGACTCATATTAGCTATGAGTTAGATCTTCTATTACAGCTTCTCTTTTTCTTATCTCAGGGTTATCAGACACTAGACTCTCTCTGTTACTTTTGGGTAAATTCTTTGAGCTATTTCATTTTACTCATTTTCTCTTCAGTTGCTTTAAATCTACTGTTAAACTTATCCATTGAATTCTTAATTTTGACAATTACATATTTTTAATTCTAGAAGTTTAGTTTTTAAAAAAATAAGTCTGGCTATTTTGATAATCTAATGTTTTTGGATACGGATGTTCTAACAGGAAACAACGCTTAGTTTCCTGGTCCATGTCAGTTATTAAATGGTACAGCTCAGAATTAAATTCAGGTCTTTCTGATTCCAAAAGCTATATCTTTTAATTATATCAGCTTTTTCTACATTCAGTCATATGAGTAACACCTTCATAATTTTGACATGCAAGTAATATATTAGTAATTGATTAAAGAAATGAGTATATACATCAATATGTTATAGCCCTTCCTTAGAATAGTACTTAACAAATAGTAAATGCTCAATAAGTGTCAACTGTTATTTTTAATATTTTTATTTAAATCAATTTTAGTTTTTAAAACTTATTTACGTTTGCCTTATCCTAAGTAGTATTGTCTGTGACATAGTTTTGATGTCTAATTTATATTTATTTTAGTACAGTTTAAGTCACATACCTATTAAAAATGTTTACCTACATATGTTTCAAAAAATCTTTTGAATCATCAGTATTACCTGTATGACATAGAAAAACACAAAATTTAACAGGCACTCAATAAACTATACCTGAACAAATGTTTAATTATGTTGCTAAACTAAAGAATAGATAATAGCTAAATGTTCATCTGAGGTTCATTTATCTCCTGTCTGTGTGACTTAGAGCAATTTAACCTTTCCATACCTCACTTTTTCTTCTTTAAAGTGAATGTAGTGATGGCTATACTTAAGTTTAAAGGATATGATATATATAAAACTTTTAACATAATGCTTGATACACTGTAAGGGCTCAAAATGTTAAATAGCGTTATTACTTTATTTTAAAGTCCTCTAGAGGAGAAATTCTAAAACTTCAGGAATTTAACACTTGAAAAATCCTCCTGGAAGCTATAATTTACAAAAGGGGCATTATTTCAAGGATCTCTTCTTTTATTTATAATTTTTAAAAACTGAGGTGGAATTCATATAAAATAAAATTAACCATTTTAAAGAGAACAATTCAATGGCATTTAGTACATTCATGATGTACAATTTTATCACCCCCAAGGAAATCTTGTGCTCATTAAACAGTTGCTTCCATTCTCCCCTCCTCCCCACTTTGGTAACTACCAATTTGTATTCTTTTTGTGTGGGTTTTCCTGTTTTGGATATTTCCTATAAATGGAATTATACAATATATGACTTTTGTATATGGTTTCTTTCACTTACTATATGTTTTCATGTTCCACATATTATAGCATATATTAGTACTTTATTCCTTTTTGTTGCCAAATAACATTCTATTGTAAGTATATACCACAATTTGTTTATCCACTATTAGGCTGATGGACATTTGGGCTGCTTTCATTTTTTGGCTATTGTGAATAGTACTGCTTTGAACATGTGTGTATGTGTATTTGTTTGAGTACTTGTTTTCATACCTGTGGTGAAATTCCTGGTTCTATGGTAAATCTATGCTTAACTCTTTGATGAACTGCCAAGCTATATTTCACACTGGCTGAAGTATTTTACACTCCAATCAGGAATAGACAGGTTCCAATTTTTTGACATCCTCACCAACACTTGTATTTTCCATTAAGAAATAAAAAGGTATAGCCATCTTAGTGGGTGTCAAGTGGTACATTATTGTGGTTCTGATTTTCATTTTCCTAATGACTAATTATATTGAGTATCTTTTCATATATGTGCTTGTTGGCAATCTGTATATCTTCTTTGGAGAGATGTTCATTCGGATCCTTTGCCCAGTTTTAAATTGGTTTGTCTTTTTATTGTTGAGTTGTAAGAGTTCTTTCTATATTACACCCTTGTCAGACATGTGATTTGAAATATTTTTCCCTATTGTGTTGGTTGACTTTTCACTTTCTTGATAATGTCCTTTGATATACAAAAGTTTTAAAACTTAGTTCAATTTATCTGTTTTTTTTTGTTGTTGTTGTTGCTTGTGCTTTTGATGTCATATCGAAGAATCCATTGCTAAATCCAACATCATTAAGACTTACTCTTATGTTTTCTTTTAAAAGATTTATGATTTTAGCTCTTGTACTTAGTTTGTTCATACATTTTAGGTTAATTTTTGTCTATAATATGATGTAAAGTTCATTCTTTCACATATGGATATCTAGTTGTCTCAGGATCATTTGTTGAAGAGACTATTTTTTTGCTGGATGGCCTTGGCATGCTTGTAGAAAATCAACTGGCTATTCTGGTCCATTGATCTGTATGTCTATCTGTATGCCAGTATCACACTGTTTTGATTATTATAGCTTTGTTAGTAACTTTGAAATCAGGAAGTTTGAATCCTCTAACTTTGTTCTTCTGTTTAAAGATTGTTTTGGCTATTTGGGGTTCCTTATAATTCCATATTAATTTGTTGATAGTCTTTTCCATTTCTACCCAGAAGGCCATTGGAATTTTGATAGAGATTGAATTTAGTCTGTAGATCATTTTGGGTAGTCATCTTAATAATATTATGTCTTCATATCCAGAACAAGGGGTAGCTTTCCATTTATTTAGATCCTTAATTTCTTTCAGTAATATTTTGTGGTTTTTCAGCATACTCTATGCTTGATTAAACTTATTCCTAGGTATTTTATGGTTTTGGATGTTATAAATGCAGTTTTTTTCTTAATTTCCTTTTTGGATTGTTCATTGTTTGTATATAGAAATACAGCTGATTTTTGTGTTTTGACCTTATATCCTTGAACTTTGCTAAATTAGTCAGCTGTATTAATGTGTGTGTGTGTGTGTGTGTGTGTGTGTGATCTTTAGAGTTTTCTATATATAGGACCATGTCATATGAAAATACAGATAGCTTTACTTCTTTTCAATTTATATACCTTTTATTTCTTTTTCTTGCCTAATTTCTCTAGCTAGAACTTCCAAAACAATAGAACAAGTGGCAAAAGTAGGCATCCTTGTCTTGTTCATAATTTGGGGGTGAAAACTTTGGTCTTTCACTATAACACATGTTGATAGTTTTGGGTTTTTTGTATATGCCTTTTATCAACTTGAGGAAGTTTCTCTTTATTCCTAATTTATTGTTTTTTTTTTAATCACAGAAAAGTATACAATTCTGTCAAATGTTTTTTCTGCATCAAACTGAGATGATCACGTGTTTTTTTTTCTCCTTTATTCTATTAATGTGGTTATAATATTGATTTTCATATATTTAGCCACTTGCATGTATACCACTTGATTGTGATGTATAATCTTTTTAATATGCTTCTGGATTTAATTTGTTGATTTTGCTGAGATTATTTACATTGATATTCATAAGAAACATTGGTTTGTAGTTTTCTGTTCTTGAAGTTTCTTTGACATTAGGGTAAAACTGGCCTCATAGAATGTGTTAGGAAGTGTTCTATCCTGTTCTGTTTTTTAGAAGAGTTTGACAAGGACTGGTGTTAATTCTTCTCTAAATATTTAGTAGAATTCACCAGTTAAGCCATCTGGTCCTGGACATGAATGGGTTTAGAGTAATTTACTTGTTTTTTTGTTTCTTTGTTTACTGGTTTGTTTGCTTTTTTTAAATCACTGATTTAATCTTTTGCCATAGATTTGTTCAAGTTTTCTATACCTTCTTGATTCAGTTTTGGTAATTTGTGTGTTTCTAGGAATTTGTCCATTTCATTTAATTTATTGGTGGACAGTTATTCATACCATTCTTTTATTTTTATTTTTATATTTATAAAATCATTGTAATATACCATTTTTTATTTCTAATTTTAGTTATTTGTATCTTCTTTCTTTTTTTATTTCTCAGTCTAGCTAAAGTTTGTCAATTTTCTTGATTTTTTTCTAATAACAACATTTATTTTCATTGATTCTATTGTTTTTCTATTTTCCATTTTATTTATCTCTGCTCTAATTGTTTTTATTTCCTTCTGCTAGCTTTAGGTTTAATTTTCTTTCTTTTTCTTTTTTTTTAGTTCCTTAATATGTGTTATAGACCTCTCCTACCCCTCAAATTCATATGTTAAGCCCTAACCTTCAGTGTGACTTTTTGAAGATAAGGCATTTAGGGAGGCAATTAAGGTTAAATGAGGTTATAAGGGTGGTTCTGTTTCTCTGGAGAACCCTAATACATTCTTCTTTTATTCATCTCTAAATCTTGTTAATCAAGGATATATTTATTGATATGTTCCTATAGGAAATTATCTTTCAAGTGTATCCTATCAAAAAAATTCCTTATAACAAATAAAGACAAGGACCATGCTGTGTGTGTTTTTTTTCCCCCCTTTGTGGTTCTACCAACTTCTCAATGTTTAAAAAGACAAGAGAAAATACATTGCATACCTGCTTTGGACATGGCCAAGTTTGTAGTAGAGAATGTTAAGTGTATATGATTTATTGAAAGGGGGATGATTTTGACATAATAGGGACTGGCAAATCTGAAATTTGTAGAATAAACTGGTAGCCTGAAGATTCAGGTAAGAGTCGATGTCGCAGTTCTGAACCTGAAGACTAAAAGGTCAGGCAGAATTTCTATTCTGTGGGCAGAATTCTTTTTGGGAGGGAAATTTTGGTCTTTGCTCTTAAATACTTCATTTTATTGAATGAGACTTATCCATATCATAGAGGGTAATCTGCTCACCTTAAAGTTAACTGATTGTAAATATTAATCATATCCAAAAAATACCTTCATAGCAACATGTAAACTAGTGTTTGACCATAGTCTTACCAGGTCGACACATAAAATCAGCTAGAAATTTGATCATTTAGAATAATATTTTAAGATAATATAAGAGATGACCTAAACAAAAGTTGGCATTTAGGAGAACTCATTGAATGTTAGTTTTTATTTGACTCAATTTTTTTTTAGAAAACAAGTTAAATCAGGAATATTTCAAAATAGCTACTTCCTTTAGGCAGTAAATGCATAACTATTCTCTGTCTGTGAGGAATTAATCAGAATGTATTTGAAATTGCTAAAAGCACTTATGATAAAGAATAGTGTGACTATCAAATAAATGGTTGTTTTTGTTGTCCAGGATGCACCCTTTATCATTTGCTCACTCTCTCTGAGGGATCATTTGCAATGACTCAAACTGTGAGTCAGGAAGTAGGACGTTCCCTGATGTCACAGTAAATTGATTTGTGAGATTCATAAACAACAGGGATTTGATGAATGGATAATTTGATGAATGGAATTGAAATAGTATTTTAAAATGGACATATTTTTCTTGCAGATATCTTTGGGAGAGTTCTTCTGCCTCCTGGAATGGGCTCTCTTTCAACATGAGCCCCATTCTAAGGTAATGGTCCCTTTTGATCATTTGTCAGATGTATGGAACCCCAACCACATTCACCAACTTTACGGCTTTGTTAAGGGCACCAAACGAATAATGCATGTGTAAGGGATTAAATATTAAAAAGTTGATACAAGTAAGACAACGTCTTAACCAAAGAGATTATAAAATGTATCAGAGAATTCATTGGAGGCCATCTTTTGGTTTCAAAGCTTTGTACAATATTTAAATGTATTTTGGCATTTTAGGTGAGAAGGATGGTTTTATTGAATTTTAGATCTTTCAATGTAGGAAGCAAAGCATTAAGGAGTTAATTGAAAACAAAGTTTTAATAGCAGATGCAATAATACGGCTTATATGACTATCAATTTAACAAGGTTAAGTGGTCCCTAAAAAGAATTCTAAGACCAACTATTTTGGTTTATTGTAAAAAATACTGATCATGAAAAATTTTGAGAGAGTGTTCTCTTAACCTTCTGATCCCTCCTTTTTCTGCATTCCTTTAAATGCTGATATTTCTCATTCCAGGACTTTATCTTTTCTTCTTTATATCCTTTCTATGTTATTTCAATCTGGACCAAGGCTATGGTCACTTATATTTCAAAAAACTTTCAAAGCTTTGCCTCTAGCTCTCTTCTGATTTCTGGATCACTATTTCCAGCTACTTGGATATGTCAAAAGAATTTCAAACTAAATATGGCCTAAATTGAAGTCTCTATCTTTACCTCTGCATCAGCTTCTGCTTCCAAATCTCTGTCTTGGCTAATGGCATCACCATTGTATTAGTTAGGTGAACCCTTGCTGCTGAGTAAATCCCCAAATCTTAGTGGCTTAACACAATAGATGTTTCTTTCTTACTAATTTAAAGTCCAGTCAATGGGAAGGGCATGTAAGATTTCCCTTGAGGGACCTGAGCTAACAGAGGCTCTTCTTTCATCACCCTGAGCACTGACGTCCAGCTGATGTGGGAAGAGAAAGGAAGATATATTGGAAGATATTTTTATTGATTTTATCCAGATCAAGTGGTGGAAGTGGTGATCATCATCTCCGCTCACATTTCTTTGACCAAAAATTAGTCATGTTGCCACACCTAACTGTAAGGGAGACCATGATATATAATTTGGCTGTGTGCTCAGAAGTAATAAGGAATAGGTTTGATAGGAATATAGCAGTATCTTCTATAACTCATTTTTCCATTCATGTTAAAAACCTTCTCATCTAAGAATTTTTCTTTCTTTAGCCATTAAGGTAAATAAGTAAATTCTATCTCTCAAATCTATCCTCTCCTTTCTGTTCCTTCTGCCACTATCTTATTCTGGATCCTGATAATTTCTTTTTTTTTTTCTTTTTTAGGTGAGGCATCCCTTGGTTAATCTCAGAGATTGCAAGGACCTTGTCATTTTACAATCCCTTATTTTTTTATTTTTTACACCTACAGCACCTGTAATTCCTAGGTGGTCTCCCATCCAAGTACTAACCAGGCCCGACCCTGCTTAGCTTCCGAGATCAGATGGGATCGGGCTTGTTCAGAGTAGCATGGCCGTAGATGGATCTTGATAATTTCTTCCTTAGACTTTGGAATAGTTTTCAAAAGAACACTTTTGTTGTTTTCGCTATAATTTGTCCTTCATGTTGCAAATGTCTTTCTATAATACCTAATCAATGATACCACTGTAATACTTAAACATTAAACATGAATCTTTAGGATAAAATAAAAAGTGTGGTAAGGTATCATTCTGGCTCCATGTCTCATTATCTACCTGGTGAGCCTCTATTTATTACTTCTTCTGTTATGCCTTTCTTTATGGTCCCTAATTCATCGAAGAATTAGTTGCTTCTTCCTCAATGGTGCTACATACCTCCAGAATAATTTTCACCAGATTATAAACTCCACAAATGTTTGTTCACTGCTATATTTCTAGGACCTAGAAATCTTGATATTTAATAAATCTTCAATAAGCATTGGATGAATTAATTATAGTTTTTTTGTGTACGTATCTGTTTGTCATACTAGAATATACAAATTAAAAGTAAAGATTATACCCACTAATTTCTGAGTCCCTTATGCCTGAAGCATGGTACATATTAAATAAATTGTTACTGAATTGAGCAAAATGGGTTTTAGAACATATGAGAGAAAATTAATGAGGATGGTTTGCTTAAAGCATAGCAAGATGTTTCTGAAAAAAGGAAACATTAAACATACACATGCAATTAACACCATTCTTTATGAAAACAATTTCTGATTGCCAATTATGTGTCAGGATTGTCCTTGGCACTAGGGCCACAACAATGAATGAAAACAGACACAGTTGCTGCTTTTCTGGAGCTGGTGATCCATGGCTAAGGATCTGGCGTGGCACACAGAAAGATAATTAGCATTGATAGAGCATAAAAAAGGAACCCCAGTTTACACTGTGGGGTTAGAGAAGTGGTCCTTGAAGAAAGTGTACTTAAGTTGTGATGTAAAGATGTAAATAATATGAAGGCATTAACCAGAAGAAGGGAAGAGATGGGTGATTTTTACAAAGGCAGGAGGTAAAGTTTGTTGTTAGAAGAAGCATGATCTATTTGAAAATTTAAAAATTTCAGTGTTTGTACAGCATAGAGTGAGTGAGAAGGAGAGCAATGCAGATGGGGCTGGAGAAAGAGGCAGGGACTAGACAATTATGGTACCCTGTGGGTCATGTGACAAATTTTGGTCTTATTCCTAAGAGCAGTAGAAAGTCACTGAAGTTTTAATTAGTGGGGGACATGATTAATTGTTTGTCTTGAAAAGATTACTCTGTCTATAGTTGGAGTCAGAGCAGATGTGGGATGACCAGTTAAAAGACTATTGCACTTGTTCAAGCGAGGGATGTTGGTAGCTTGGATTATCAGAATAGCAGGTGAGAAAAGAAGTGAGAGTGTTGGGAGTTCTCTAAAGGGTCAAATGGACAAGATGGAGTAATGTACTACATGCAGTGAAATAAGAGCTTGTTGGTTTCATTCACCAAGATAAGAAACATTGGAAAAGGATCATGGTTTCATCTTGGACATGTTGAGCCTGCCATTATCAATTACTGTAACCCTACTTAATCTCAATTCCAACCACCCTCTTACTATC
Source organism: Pteropus medius (assembly GCF_902729225.1). Classification (NCBI taxonomy): domain Eukaryota; kingdom Metazoa; phylum Chordata; class Mammalia; order Chiroptera; family Pteropodidae; genus Pteropus; species Pteropus medius. The sequence goes on along the minus strand of NW_024340849.1, from coordinate 44,072,712 downwards.
AGTTCTTATGTTTCCAGGTCACACTCTCTATACCCCTACTCCAGTGTTGCTTTTCCACTAGCATCTATAGTCCCTTGATCTCTTATGTTTTCATTGCTTCTCATTTCTTTTGTGAGAAGGACAACTTTATTCAACTTATATTCACTCATTGCCCACTTTTGACCACTTTATTCAATTTATATTCATTCCATGACACCATTATAATCATTCCTTTGCATACATGCTTGACTCCCTTGACTTCTTACTTCATTCTATCTTCTTGGAAAAACCACAATCCTTCTTAAATTCAGTTCTCTACTTGCTCCTTAGTTGCATCCATGTTAGAGAAAAACACAAAATCATTTTGAATGTGCTCAGTTTATATGATCATTAATATTAAGTGTGCCTAAAATGTTGTCTAGAAATCATACTGACATTTACTAGTACTCACTCTTCAGCTCTCCTGATGGTTGTTTCATACTGACCATACTTCAGATCTTTCCTCCTCAATCTTCACTCTGAGCTGATGAACTTGCATCCCTATTGCACTGAGAAATGTAAGCAATCAGAAGAAAATTTCCACAAACTCTCACCACATCCACCCACTTACAAATTTCTGAATCCATTATTTTGCCTTTTCTCTCCTTACCATAGATGAATTAAATTTACCCCCAGCAAAGGCTAACTTCTTCACTTGTGACCCCATTTCCTCTTAGGATTGGACCACTTGGGGGCAAGGGCAATACTCAGGAAATTCTCTCCTCTCTTCCCTGAATTATCACTCTCTCATCCACCAGAACCTTGCTTTTCTCTATGGCTAATGTCCATTTTCTTTCTTTCCCTTAACAGTGAAAAGAGGTGTTTGTATTCACTGTCTCTATTTTATCTCCTCCAATTCTCTCTTGAACCACTTCAATTAGACTTTCATACTTGCTACTTTACTTATCCTGAATGTACCAAGGTCACTATGACCTTCATACCAGTCTTTAATCCTCATAATTTCTGACCTATTGGTAGCATTTGATATAGGTTATCACTCTTGCCACCTTGAAACTCGTTTTTTTTCTTGCTTTCACACTCTCTTGGTTTTACTCCCATTTCTCTGGATGTACCTTTCAGTCTCATTTGTTGGTTCCTCCTCATCTTCCTGAGTTCTAAATATCGACTGCCCAGATCTTAATTCTTGGACCTCTTTTTTATCTTCACTTCCTTAGTGATCTTGTTCAGGCTGAGAGATTAAGTACCACATATAGAACTGAAGACTCCCTAATTTCTATCTACAGCCTAGGCATTTCTTTGAACTCTAGACTAGTGTATCTAACTGGTTACCTGAGAGTTCCTCTTGGATGTCTAATGCATGTCTCAGGTTGAATATGTCCCTAAGTGAGTTTCTGATCCTCATTTCTGAACCTGCTCCTTCTGAAGTTTTCTCCATCTAATAAAATGGAAACTTCATCTTTCCAGTTGTCCTGGCCAAAAACCTGGAGGTTATCCTTGATTTCCTTCTTTCTTCTCAAACTCTATATTCATTCCATCAGCAAATTCTGTTGGCTCCGTTTTCAAAATATATACAGAATCTGATCACTCTTCACCAGTTTAACGGCTGATGCTGTGGTCCGAGACACCATATTTACTTGGTTGGGTTACAGCTGTAGCCTCCCAACAGGGCTTTCTGCTTCTGCCTTTACTCCCCATTCATTATTTTCTCAACCTCATGCCTAGAGCAGTACTTTTAAAACATAAATCAGATCATGTCATTCCTCTGCTCAAAACCCTCCAGTGGCTTTCCATTTTAGTCAGAGTAGAGCCAAAGTCCTTATAATTGCCTATAAGGTCCTATATGATATGGACCTCCTGTTAATGCTCTTATTTATCTCTCTGCTTTCTCCTTTTTTCCCTCAACCTCTCCTACATGATGTTATTGCTGTTTCTTAAAGATTCCATGCACACCGCCACTTACAAGACTTTTTACTTTTCCCCCCTCTGTTCAGATGTCCACTTTCATTGCTTTCTCACTGTTTTCCAGGTCTTTTCTCAAATGTCAGCTTTTCAATGAAGCCTTATCTGATCACACACAGCGCTTGACCTATAACAAATACTCAGTATTTGTTCAGTGAATGAATTAATGAATCCAAGTGCATATAGTGAGTAGGCAATTCAATTTATGAGCCTGGGGCTCAGAGAAGAGATCTTCACTGGGGAAATAAATTTGGGACTCATTGGCATATAGAGAGGGTGGCCTCTATATATCCAAGTTAGCCCTGAACAATCTGGGTATAATTGCCAATAGAACCTTTACTTTCCTTTTCAAAATGCTCTCATTTGAACAATAAGTTGTGTAGTTCTAATTGAAACCATAAGGCTGGATTGCCTAGAGAAAGCCTACAGAGTGAAAACAGAAGAGGATCTAGGAAGAGCCCTTAGGTTCTCTAACTTGTAAAGGCTTCTAGGAGCAGAGGACTCTGAAAATGAAATTAAGAAGGAGCAGTCAGAGAAGAAGGAGCAAAACCAGGAGAAAGCACAAAAGGTAAGAGAAGAGTATTTCAAAAGAGAAGAGGGTAGCCAATAGAGTCCAAGTCTACTAAGAGAGCAAATAAGATGAGGACTGGAAAATAGCTGTTAGATATCTTGGACCTTTTGGTGGAGTGATTAAGGAAGACTGATGGAATAGTTGGAAGAAAATTCAAGTTACAGAAAATTCAAGTATTTTGATTGTGAATATAAGAGAGAATGGCAAATTCTGGATTACCCGTTTAGCAGATTGAGATGTGCTTAAGGCAAAGCTCCTAGCATGCAGAAGCACCAAAACAAAACAAATTTGAAGAGAATTTAGTAATTGACAATTTGAAAACAAGGAATTAAAGAAGTCATCATGAAAAATTAATAATTTTATTGAGCTTTCTGTCATTATTTTAATGTTTGCATTACATATGGGAAAGAATACATTAATACCTAGATCCTCTGAATGATCTAATCTGGCCTTGAATATGGTTATAGTTAGAAGTGGGTGTGGCATGTTTTCTGTTTTTGTTTGCAATATATTTGAGCTTGTTTAAATGTTGATGGAAAGGATCTAAATGAGAGGGACCAGCAGAATACTCAGGAGAGGGAAGAGATAATTGATTGTGGCATTTTATCTGAGAAGGTGGCAGGGAATTGGATCTGAGGACAGATAGGATGATTGGCATTAGGTGAGTTGAGGATTGCCTCTCTACTGTAACTAAAAGGATGAAAAGAGGCTGGGCACATATATAGCTGGGTTTGTAGAGTTGGATAAAAGAAGGAGAGGACACTATCTGAAGTCTTCAATTTCTCTGAGAAGAAGGAACTGAGAGTTAGGGAGATGACTTAAAGCAGTTAGAAGAGTGAGCAAGTCACTGACTAAGAAAATGTTAAGGGCTCTTTTAAGGTTGGTAGTCATGAATCATCAGTAGACATTTCTTCAGTTACCTACATGATTGCAGGAAATAATAGGCTTTTTTCTTTGATCGAGCAAAGATCACTGAAGGAAAAGTATTTATAAGTGGGATTATTTTAAGTGGCCAAGTATCCACTTTTTTTTTTTTTTTTGGCTGTATAATGAGTCAATATGTATATGTGGAGATTGTAGGGACAGTTTGAAGAAAAATACTCTGGAAAGTAGTCTTTTGTGTTTAGTTTCCTTCAGAAATGAGTGAGATTGAGTAAGACTAAGGTTTTCCTCAGAGGTAAAATTCTCACTGGACTGGGTGGGAGTCAAGAGACCTGAGTCATAGTCCTGGTTCTGCCACTGGTTAGGTTCTCTCTCTGAGTTTTAGTTTTCTCATCAACAAGCTGTGAATAGGTGATCTTATTTTCCTTTCACTTCTGAAATCTATAAGTCTATGACCTTCTGTCTCCATCTTGGCTGCTTTCAAATGATAAGCAGTGGTGTAAATCATGGACTTTTTTTTGGAGTTGGAATTGTTCTTGCAGATCATCTGATTCTGAATTTGTGCTCTGAGATACTGGCTTCTGAGGGGACCTGATGAACTTGACCCTTCTTGATAACTAGAGTTTCGAACCAATTAAGAGATAAGGCAAAGAAATCAGGCAGACATAGATTAAAACATTGTTTTTATTACTGGTAAATCCGACATTGGAGAATGTAGCTTAGAGCTGTAGGCAAATGGGCTACATAATAATGAATTCCAGGATGAGATAGATTTACCCATCAGAGTCATGGGTAGCACAGAAAATTTCAGGCCTTCTCATATTATCCCATAAGGAAGCAGAGAACCCAGGCTTTCTGCAGGCAGCCAGGTCCCTAAAGGCAAGGAGAAGGAAGGAAGGAGTAGACATCAATTATCAGGTTCTCTCTTAAACTCATTAATCAAGTAGGTTACTCTTCCTTAGGGGAGAGATATAGATTGAGCAAAGATGGGGAGAGAGTGAGAAAGAGTGGGAGTGAGAGAGAAAGGGAGGGAGGGATGGAAGGAAGGAGTGAGGAAAGAGTGAGAGCGAGAGTGAAAGAGAGAGAGAGAAGAGTGAGAGGAAGGGAGGGAAGGAGGAACGAGGAGGAGGAGAAGAAAAGGGAAAGACAGGTCAGGGGTATGAAGGTATTTCACTGGCTTCTCTTTTCAGCCTTTGCTGCTTTCTCCTCATCTTCCTGATTTCTAAACATTGGAATGTTTATGGTTCAGTCCTTAAAACTCTTATGTATCCTATTCTCTTCCCATTTTCTCTCCTACAGTCTCATGGCTCTATAAATACTGAAGATTCTGGATGCATTGACTGCCTTATTCATAGTAGTATTTCCAGGGCTTAGTACAGAGACAAATGCAATTGAAATAAATAAACTTTGGGTGTTGTATAAAAGAAGGAGGAAAGGAAGTCACGGGGCAGGAATAATTCAGTCCTGGGCTCAGAGTCCCTAAGTGGAAATTCCCAAAAGCACAGTACTGTCACTTTCAGTAACAACTCATGGTTTAAAATTTAGTTAAATTGAAGCATGAGGCTGTTTAGGTGGGTTTGGGCCTAGAGAAGAGATAAGAAGTCCTATTTCAGAGATAGCATCTCTCTCTCATGAATTATTATTATTAATATTATTTTTTATTATTTTACCTCAATAGTAGTTTTATTAAACAGAGAATCTCCTTGATTTGGGCCCGGATGTTTTGTAACTATAGTAAGCCACTGTTTGTAATGGGAATTTGTTTTTTTCAAGAATTCTAGGGAAAAAGAAAGAACTGATGTTCTATATAGTCTAACTCTAGGGATTCAGAGAAGTAGAGGATCTATAGAGATTCTGACCAATGAGACACAGTGTCGTCAGAGTGGGATTTATGGGAACAGACTCAGTCTTTTCCAAGATTTATTGAAAGTCAAGGTTGTCATGGTGTAAATGTGGACTCTAAGCAATTATTGTTCTCTAACCAGCATGGCAGGGCAGTCTTGATAATATGATACATACATTGTAAATGTATATGCCTGTGTACAGGGTACATACAAATTCAGTGGTCAATAGAGATATGGTATTCAAAAATAAGTACATGAAAATATTGGTGGTGGTTAGATTTTCCTTGTGCATTGGGGCTGCTGTTTGTTTAAAATCTCAAATCTCAAGACCAGTGTCAAATGAATGATTTTCTATGGACAGAGGCCCATTTATCTATGGTTATTTGTCTATTAAAGTTAACCTCTATACACTTTTGCCTGTGATTTTCTAATTTTAACTTATATAAAACTAATTTCTGTAAAGTTGGAAGTTATCTGCCCATTGTTTGAATTCCATAGTCTTTTTTTACACTGTTACATGGCATTTAATTATATTCTGCCTGGCAATTTGGTGGTTTATGTGTATGTCTCGCACCTTTATTAGAATGGAGCATTCTTAAGGGCAGGAATCATATATTATTTTTATATCTCAGACAGCAATTAACTCTCTGCCTTGCATGTAATAGATATTCAGCAAAGATATATCAAATGAATATTTAATGAATAATCTTAAACATTTTTTCATACCATTTTAAAAGGATTTCACACTAATTTATTCTCAACTCATTTCTGTAAGAAGCAGCTTTGCGCAGAGGAAAATATTGCATAGATTTTTGGACTTAAGCCAGGTCACAAATGTTGATATTTCATAACAAAAATGACTACTTCTATGATGGCTACTACTACTACAGCCTCTCATTGTTGTTCATTAACCAAGCATTGTATTTTATTATTTGTTGTATCACTTAATTTTCTTCCAAATCCTATGTGTTAGGTATTAATTTTTCCATCTTGGCATTTAGAAAATAGAAGCTCAGAAATATGCCTATATTCTCATACTGTCTTGCTCTTAATGTTTCTTTCTTCATCCTACATGGTTCTTTTCTAGTTTGTCATATGAACTCAAATTGTATTTTCAATACGCATCCTTATAATATGATAAAATGATCAACAAATGCTCATCCAAAATGGAAATAAAGGTATTTTTCTAAAGATGGGATAAACTATGAATATTGCTTTCCTTAAGCACAAAATCTCACACAGAAAGTGGATAAAATAAAAATTTATTTAGAAAATATATTTTAGAAAGTAATACTAATTTTCTCTTTTGTTTGGAATTTAAGTATCCAGATTAAAACTTGATCTTTGGAATAAATCATCCTAGTTTAAACATGAACAAGTATTTCCATAATGCCTAGAATGGGCCCAGAACCCCAGCCTCTGAGGGACATGAAAGAAGGCCCATACAAAGTTTCTAGGAACTTAAGATCTAGCAGTGGAGATGGAATTCAGACCTGAGGAATGTGATAAAAAGAATGGGAGAGTACTTGGGGCCCTACTTAGCCAGTGTTCCCAGAGTAGTCATATCCTAGTGCCTGGCAGCTGGGAGCAGTGTGGTGTAGGGCTTCTACAAGGGGAGAAGAACAAGTATATTATAGTCTATTAGTTACTATGATTACTGTTCTAATTCCTTTTATTAAACACTATGTTTATTTTATATATTATATGTTTACATATTATAGTACCTCATCATTTAAAGAGTCAGCAATGAGAGGATAGATATTCTAGGTAGTTAATTCTTACTTATCCTTCAGATCTCGGATCAGATGTCAATTCTTCAGGAAAGTTCTCATTGTCCTAGCTCTCTGTACCCCAGAACTAGGCTAGATGTCTTGTAATGAGCAATTGTAGGATCCAGTATTTTTTCTTATGCCCACTTAATCGAATATCAGCTTTCTTATTAGAATGTAAGTTCCATGAGGGTAGAGATCTTTATTTTGTTCACTGATGAATACTAGGTCAGTGCTTGGCATATAATATGTACTCAAAATTATTTGTGGAATAGAAAATAAAAGCACTACTTACTTTCTAGGTATCACTTACTTTTGTATTGTTCTTGTCTCAAATTGCTGTATTTTAATTAATAACTACTCACTTTGGGGTCCTCAAACTAAGAAGAAAAAGAGACAAAGACTTCTCTTGCACATGGGCCTTAGGCTAAGAAGACACTTTTAGTTGTATAGAAGGCTGGTAATGAAGATGTCTGGTCCTGAGGCCTCCCTGATGAAGACATCTTCTTTTTATTCTTTCTGCACTCACAAGGAGCCTAAGCCTGTTAAGCAACATCTAGTGGGAAAGTGGATGAAACTAAATGACCAATAACCCAGGGGAAGCTGAGGATGAGCAGCAGGTCCTACTTGAGGGAAGAGGATGTTGTTGTCCAGGAGAGGAGTAACTTCATAGGTTAAGGATGAAGACTTTCAAAGCCCTTTCATGCCATTCAAAGCAGATGCTTTGAGGTGCCTGGGAATGGGCAATTTGAACCTGAATTAAAGAACTATTCTGCCCATCCTTCTGAATTCCATGTGTGTGAGAGAGATAGGCTCAAGGAAAGCTTTGTGCTCAGTAATGAATTATGCCAACCCTACTTCTGAAGTTAATGGCAAATTACAAGTGAAAACATATAATACTTTAGCTTTAAGCATAAATCCTAGTCTACTTGTGTACTTACGTCTTAGTTTGTTCTATGTCGTACCAGTTCAGTAAACATCAAAATGTATTGAACAACCATAACAAAGATGCCAGATGTCTTGTGTCAGGGAAATGTGCATAGTAAGGATTTCTATACAAATTTGAAGAATGAAAACATTTGGCGGTAAAGTGTCAGAAAATTTAGAAGCTGACGTACTGGAACATCCTCTATCTCTGCACATTACATGTGTGAAGGGCTGACCAATCAGAAATTTTTAGTTATTTATGAAATAAAGAAGCAAATATTAGGAGATGGTGCTGTTGCAAATGCTGACTCTTCTGTAGTCCCAGAGACTGCTCCTGAGGCCCAGCCTTGCTCTTTAAAGTTCCAGGCTGCTAAGACTGGTCTGCCAGCTTATTTCACAATGTACACTGTTTTCTGCATCAAGGGCCCACTCAAACCGCAGAGCTCTTCTGGAGAGAAAACTCTATCCTTAGGACCTAGGGTTCTGGGGAAAAGGGAAGAGTGTGCACAATAGCCTCTTTTGACTACAATATCCCTGGACAAAGACTTCTGTGTTAAAGGCCTGGGTATTCAAAGTGCTGATCATAATCAGCTTTATCTAAATTAGGTAAGAGTCTAGTGATTTTTGAGAGGACTAAGATATTACATACAACTTAGGCTTAGTCTGAGCCCATTCTGAATAGAAAGCAAACTCTCCTACTTTTGCTGCCAGAGATGGTATAGATGGGAAACACGTTCTGTCGATATTATTGACAGGGTTCTTTTTCCATTCTAATCTAACCCTGTCCAAAACTAAGAGAAGTAGTTGATATACCGAGAAAAATAACAAATTATCCTAGAAACCTATCCAATAAAATAATCCTTCAAAACAAGAATTAAATAAAGACATTTTTAGATAAACACAATCAGAGTTTATTATAAAAAGATCTCCCAGTACAGGGATTTTTAAACCGAGCCAGCTATTAATATATATATGTTGATAAGGAAATATTGATTCTATAAAACAATAACATCTAACTTTAGGAGAAAATGGCTAGAACTAAAATATTAGATACTAATAATGTATACATTGAGAGGAGTGTGATCAGAGTTAAAGCATTTTAAGGATATACTACTGTTAGGGAGAGGATAAACAGACTAATTTTGATTACCTTTAATACAGTTATTTTTAAAGGTATGACACTGGTGTGATTATATTCAAATATCTAATTTTTAGAGAGATATACTAAAATAATTTCAAGTGAAATGATGTATCTGAGATGGGCTTCAAAATATCTAGAGGTGAGAGGGTTGGAGGTATGGGTGCAGGTATAGATGACACAAGATTTGCCATAAGTTAATATATATTGATACTGGGTGAGGGATATACTGGGGGTGGTGGTGGTGGTGGTGGAATTCATTATATTATCCTTTCTATTTCGTTATATATTTGACATTTTCCATAGTAAAATTGTTTTAAATATACACACATATAATTTCTAATAGTATATATATACCTATGCATGCACACACACATATGTAAGTATAACAAAAGATGTGTGTGGCAGAGATAACGCTAGTATTCAACAAGCCCTGTTTCATTTATATAAACCTTTAAAAATCAAACTAGTTCATTGCATTTGTTCAAACATTCATTGATTCGATAAACATTTTAAAATGTGTGTGATTTCTACTATGTACTAAGAATGCTGGGCATTCACTTGAAAAGAAACCTGTTGAGTATCTCATAGTTACTGAGGGAAGCAAGTAAGTAATTACAATCCAATGCAGTACTAACAATAGTAGAGATAAACATAGGAATTTTTGGAAGACGGGAGGGCACCTAATCTTGTGTGGGTTATGAAAAGCTTCCAGAAGGAGGCCTGGGTCTTTTCTGGAAGAATAAGTAGAAATTAACCAAGTGAAGAGGAAATGTGAGTAGGTCATTCCAGGTTGGAGAAAGACATCAATAAAGATATCAGACTAGGAACATCAGGGAACAACATTTGTGTACAGGGAACTGGATAGTTCAGTTTTACAGGAACGTGAAATAGAAGGCAGAAAGTGCTGACATATAAAGTTAGATAGATGGAGGCCAGATGAAATGTGTAGGACAGATTTAGAAGTTATTTGGATATTTTATCTTGCAGACAATGTAGCATTATCAAATATTTAGTTTTTTCTTCAGAGAGGAGTGACATAGTTACATGGTTAGTGTTGCATTCTCTACAGATAACTCTGGTAACTATGTGGTAAATCAAGGATTAATCTGGCCCACTACCTGTTTTTGTAAATAAAGTTTTATTGAAACAAAGCCACACTCATTTATTTATATGACTGCTTTCCCATTCTGAAGGTGAAGTTGAGTGATTTTAAAAGAGACGAACGTAAAGCAGATGACTATAAATAAGCAGATGAATATGAAAACATGAGACCAAGAAACCAGTTATGATTGCTGTTATGCTAGTCCATGTGAGAGATAACGAGGGTTTGATTAGGACAGAGGTGATAGGGATGGAAAGTAGCTGGTAAATTTAAGAATTATTTAGAAAGTAAAGTCAGACAAGTTAAGGGTCACTTGTAGATTTTTAGCATAAATGAAAGATGCTGGACCAGTTGAGAGAGAGTAAGATTATAGGAGAATGTTAAAATGGGAGGAAAGATGACAAAAATTTGAATGAAGTGTGTCTAAGATCCCCTATATCAGCCCACCTGTCACCTCATTCGTGAGCCTCAGGATCAGGAAGGTCTGAGGTTTGAGATTGGGATCAGGGTGGCTGTTGCGGTATGGTGATTAAAAAAAAAAAAGATTATTTAATCGTTTGTTTTTTAAGCTATGCCAAAATGTCTTTGTAAATGTTAACTATCCCATACCATTAATGTAAAAGAAGTATGTGTTTCTTTCTCTTACTTTTTATCCAATCACAGAGATTTATCCTCTTTACTTTTTTCTACCTCCCTAATCTACCACCAGTGAATCTCATGTAACCCTCCTTATGTCTCTTCCTTTGATTCTAATGTATAAAATAAGCTGTAAAACTGCCATTTTCTAGAGCATTTTTTTAATCCGTTGAGATTTTGCTTCCAGAAATTCTCATCAGTTTGGCTCAAATAAACTCTTAGTAGACTTTTTCTTAGGCTGGACTTTCTATCTTCGACACTATCTTTACTCTTTCCTCAGGAGTTATATTAAGGTCTTGCAATTTCTCCACATTCTTCTGGTCTTCCAGTCATTTTCTCTTTGAGGCCCCATCTCTTCATGGAATGGGGCATAGCCATTGGACACAGTCTCCTTTTTTGGAGGCCCTGATAAATCTATTTCTTTTCTTTTCCTGTAAAAAAAAATTTTACCCACAAACCCAGAATGCATTTTCAAACAAAATAAAATAAATGCAAAATATTTCCTTTGGGGTGGAAAAACTAGTTATGCTTTTTCTGGCTTTTCTCCTGAACTCTTACCAATTTAATCTTGAGGTTAGGACTCAAAAAACTTTTTCCCCTCTGCTCCTGCAATTAATTAAAAGCATTGGCTTTCAAGACTTTACTCTCTGCTTTGCATTTCAAGCACATAGTTTAAAATTCACATGCCAAGATTCAGCCTAATGTCTACTATTAATACGTAAAATGGTGTAAAAATCAATTACTATGAAAATCATTAATTTCAATTTCCAAATGTTATTATGCTACTTAAGCATTATTAACTTATCGAAAGACCTTTAAAGTATTTTCTCCTTAGATTATTTGGCAACGTCTCAGTATGTATAACTATTCACTCTCCTTCCCCCACTGTTAGAAGCCAAGCTGTGTGGTTCATGATCTTCTCCACCTTTGTCCATTCACCATTCAGGATGACTCCAAACAGCACTGACACTTCACTCTTTCACTTCCTCTCTGCTGATTGTTTAGCAGTCTTTTATAGGAGCACTCCCAAGACTTTGTCATCCAAAAGGGCTCCACTACTGAAACCTTAAACTTAGAAATCCTGCCTGCAGTTCTGCCCGCTTTCTTATTTGCACTTGTGGGGCTGGTCTTTCAACCTCATAATTTCTAGTCCAGAATGACCTTGTATTTCCTTCGTCCTTAGAGAGTTCCTCATGACTTAACTTCTTTCCCTTCTCAACTTGGATCCTATGGGTTTAATGGCATTCTCATTTGTTAAAGGAAAATCCAGCAATCATAAATTTTGAAAAGATGTCACTGGCTTTATTCAGTGATTCATGAATAGGGTAGCATCCAATCCACCAGATGTAAGAGCTGTACTAAGTGAGAGATTTTTATAGAACAAAGTAATCAGGAACAAGGAAGTTATACCAGGCATTTGCTAATGGTTAAAGCAGGGTTGTGTTCCTCATATGGAACAAAGGAAAGTCTTGGAGCTGGTAACTTGTGCTGAGTGGGTAAGCACTGATTGATTGACTTCCTTTTCTGGGAGAACCGAGCATAGAAACTTAGGTAAGTTTTGTTTTGCCGATGGGAGTTTAGCAGGAGTGACTTCGTCTTGGGCCTACTTTAGATATTTTAACACATACATACTCTGACTTCATGTGACCACACCATCTGACAGCTTTGTAGATAAATATTTGGAGTCCTCAGCTGGGTCTCAGTGTTCTTCTCTCCTTCTTCCTTTTTCCTGCCCCCTTGTGGTCTCTTTTTTTTTTATACTGGACTCTAAGCTAGTTGAAAGCATACCCGTATTTTATGAGTCTGAATCTTCAGTATCTATTGCTGTTTTTAGTATTGATCCTTTGATCAATAAATGCTTGTTGAATAAATTAATGAAGAATAATGCCATTTTGAAAATAAATTGCAACATTTTGTATTTATTTACTCATTCATCAATTATTTATATTAGCTAATTACAGTGGATCAAAGGTGTTGAATAGAAAATGTAAAATTATTTCAGATGTAAAGCATTTTTAAAAATTAGGAAAAATTGAGTTAGCATACTTTATAGTTAATTCTAGCTCTTAAAATGTCCCATTTTTAGAATATTTGCACTCATATTTAAATATTAGATGGTTAAAATATGCTATTTAGATTAACTTTATAGCAGTATAATTTACATAAAGTAAAATGCACTAATTATAACTATATAGTTTAATGAGTTTTGACACATGTATATACCCATATAAACACCACTAAGGGTAAAGATACAGAGCAATTCCATCATCCCAAAAAGTTCATTTGTCTGCCTTTTCAGTCAATCTCAATCAACCTCTCAGTATCCCCAAGCTCCAGACAATCACTGATCTGCTTTCTGTCACTATAGCTTCTTAAGCCTTTTCTAGAATTTCATGTAAATGAAACCATACAGTATGTACTGTATTGCAGGGGTCCCCAACTCCTGGGCAATGGACTGGTACCAGTCTATGGCCTGTTAGGAACCAGGCTGCACAGCAAGAGGTGAGCGGTGGGCTGTGAGCGAAGCTTCATCTGTATTTTCAGCTGCTCCCCAGTGCTAGCATCACCGCCTCAGCTCCACCTCAGATCATCAGTCATTAGATTCTCATAGGAACACTGGTGCCTGGTGCCAAAAAGATTGGGGACTGCTGCTCTCTTGTGTTTGCCTTCTTTTGCTATGATGAATAAAGCCATTGTTAATGTTCATGCATAAGTCTTTATGTGGACACAGATTTCATTTCTCTTGGGTAATCACCTAGGAGTGGAACGGATGGGTCTTAGGGTAAATATATACTTAATGTTATAAGAAACTATAAAACTGTTTTCCAAAAATGATTTTAACATTTTACATTCCCACCAGGAGAATATGAGAGTTCTAGTTGTGCCATATTTCATCAACACTGGTCATTGTCAGTCCTGTTTATTTCCCCCATTCTACTGGGTATGTAATGATACTTCACTGTGGTTTAAATTTATATTTCTCTGATGACTAATGATGTTGAGAAGTCTTCATGTGTTTATAGGCCATAGTAATATATTCCTTTTGTGAAGTATTTGCTTAAACATTTTGGCAAGTTTCAGTTAAGTTGTTGTCTTATTGAGTTGTAAGAGTTATGGATACATTTGTTATATATATATATATTATATATAATATATTATATATATATAATGAATATTTTCTTCTAGTCTGTAGCTTGCATTGTCATTTTCTTAGCAGTGTTTTTCATATAGCAAAAAATTTTAATTTTGAAGTCCTATTTCTCAGTTATTTTCTTTTATGATCCATACTTCTTGTGTGTTATATAGGAAATCTTTGCCTACTCTAAGGTTGCAAAGAATCTCTCTTATGTTACAAGTTGATTTTTAAAATAGGTTGAGAAGTGACCAATGAATCAGTATTGCTATGAGCTTAGCTACCATGGTCTAAAGAATAATTCTTCTCTGATACCAAAATCCCTGTATAGTATACTGTGACTCTCCTAATTCTGAACTGAGCCTTTGAATAGAGATGAAGAGCTTTAAATCATTATTTAAAAAATTATAAGTATTTCTAAAGGTAATGATAAATTTATTCTCAAACATATAGCTTAAGTGAGCAGAATATGAGAATAGCACCCAGTTTCTCAGTTTGGACTGTACTGAGGCTCTCTTCTTGGTTATTATACTTTTTAAAAAGTTTGAAATTCTTTTTTTTTTTTGTTTAAAAAAATCTTTTTTGAGTCTCTTAGTATTCTTCCAAGTCTCCAAGTAAAATCATTGGTTCTGTCAGGTGACTTTTTTCCCCCTGTGCCTGCCAGTTCATCTAGCTCCTTGCTCAAATATCCATAGGGGTAGGAGTGTCCAGTTTGATAAGCTCAGCACAAGAGCAAGAAAGTTGGGGCATCTAGTCCAACTTATTTACTCTCTTTCTTCCTATCACTATCCCCATCATTGGCTAGAAATGAGGGTGCTAGAACAAGGTAGATGCTGAGGGTGGTAGTGGCTGCCTCTCTGATAGATGTCTATTTCAAAATGTAGTGGATTGTTTGAGAAGAGAGTGAGTGGCCTTGATGAAGGTGTTTAAACAGACAGAGTGAGACAATATTGGGAACCTAAGCCTCGGTTGCTGGGGTAAGAATGGATAAATGATATATCAAAGAACCTGGATCATATAGTAGAATGAAAGGGAATTTTTATTTTTCTCTGAGGCATTTTGTTATTAAATTGATCATTTACATTAAGATATAAAAACTACAGTAGGATTATTAGGGTATTTAAATTAAACCAACAGAATAATAACTCCAGTAGAAGTAAAAATTGGAGATGATATTGTTAAATATAAAATTTACTGATGAAATAACTGTAAATAAAAAAATTAAAGTGCCTTGGTTTTATAGGGAATAGAATAAATTGCTCTTACTAAAATATAATTAAGCAAAAACTGGATTGGGAGTATATTGTCCTCTGGCTGGGTAGTGGTGGTTTATTGAGTAGAGATAATGAAGAGATGATGGCAGGAGGAAGGGCAGAGAAGAGATGAGGATGGAATTGAGAAGAAAATTTTTCTTCTGTCATTGACCTGTAGCTTTGGTTTTTACTGGATCATATTACCTCCTATTGCCACAGTAGGCTAATCAAAGGCGCTATGGGACCATTTGTTTATTTATTTATTTGGCATTTTTTCTTTCTGCTACCACCTAGGCCTCTATCTAGCTTGGAAGTCTATGGGGCTCCATCTGGGTTCCTTCCTTATATAACATTTGAAAGATGCACTCTGAGGTTGGAGAGGATGTAAGGAGTTTATTTCTTTTTAAATGCTGATACATCTAATAACTTTCTACTCCAAATATAGTCTGTGGACCAGCAGCACCTGCAACATCAACATTATCTGAGAACTTGTCAGAAATGCAGAATCTAAGGACCCACTCTGTTCTCCTGAATTATCATAATCTGTATTTTAATTCTCCATGGGATTCACACATGATAAACATATTGAGTGTGCATTCTTGTAGGATGTCATCTACTCCTAGGGTATCAGTAATTTCCTGGAATGGGTTTAACCAAGGTTGTACTCTCTCTTAATTAATCCATTATCACATTTAATCCCCACAACAAGCCTTGGAGATATGTTGATCCTTATATCACAGATGAGACAATGAAGTAAGTTATCCAAGATCACACAACTAGTACATGATGAAGATGTTATACTTGGGTCTGATTGGTTTCCAAGTCTTTTTTCTTTTCCTATACTCTATTGCTTTTTCTTGAACTTAATCATGAGTAATTGTTTATGCTTTAGGAGAATAAAGCTCGTTAAAAATAAAGATGATAAAAGAGAGCCCTATTGAGTGTGTTAAAAGAAAAAAATCTTTCAATCATTCAAAGACTATTTTAAGTACTGTTTCACATTTCTCATTGTAATAAAGCAAATAAGACAGAGTGAAGCATCATTGGTCTCTGGCTTTTGGTGTAACTTGGGGAAGCAAGAGGACTGCATCCTGTCATGCCCACACTTTATCCTGCCCATATGACTTGTATCTTGTTGTTGCTGAGGCAGGACCCATCTGTTCAAGCCTGTGTTGAGCCAGGTGCTAAGAGCAGTACTGATTGTGTTATGTTGAGGCTGCCCATATGCCTTCATGCAAACTGTAGTCAAGGGCTGTAAAACTATTTGCATTTTTAATCTATTATACGTCTTTGAACAAAACCAGTGCCAATAAGGCTATTTGAATGTTTTATATTTGCCAAAAGAACTTATGGTCACCAATCAAATCATTAAGAAATACTATATTTTCAGAATAGCTATATTTTCCAGGGAGAGATGTAAATGATGAAACTCTATAAAACACTGGAGATGACCCTGATCAACATTTGTTCTTGGAAAACGCTATCCAAAAATAGAGGATTAAACCCAAACCAACTGACATCTGCCAAGAGGCTGGAGGATCCTTTGTTACTTTAGCTCTGGGGATGTAACCCAGATGAACTGGTTTCAAGCTGGGTAACATGTAGTGTGGGCTTTCCACACTGCACAAGCATTTCTTGGATGAACTAGATAATGCTTTAAAGTGAGCAATGGATTTAGAAGCACGAAGTGAGTGTGGGGCATGTACCAGTATCTTAGAGTAGAACTGGGTATACATAGACACAATTTTTCAGTTTGGTGAAGGCAAGTGAAGCACAAATATTTCTTTATGGGTTTCAGCTGTTCTCACACTTGAAGGGGACTCTGTTGGCCTATCCTTTTGCAGGGAGTGTGGGTTTGTCAGCAGATGAGGCCAGCCTAATTGAGATCTCTTCTTTTGCTCTGTCTGGCCCTGCTTTCTCTAAAGTGATGATCTTGAGGGCCTTCAAGCTTAGGAGCTTTTAGAGCCGGATTGGCTGCTTGGGAGCGGGGCCTGATAGGAGCGCCCTCTTCATGCCTCCATATTCACCCTGTCCTTCTCTCCAGCTGTCTTTCTGACGTTAGCACAAGACTGGGACTCAGAGCGAGAGAGGAGTTCTGGACCCCGAGGACCGATTAACTTGGAGGTCCCAACCGCCCTGGGCAGAGCCAGCCCAACTCGGAGAACTGAGTCAGCCTCTAGAGTAAAGCTTTTTGCATTATTTTTTAAAAAGGGCAAACCCATCTTAAATGTCAGTCCAATATCCACGGGGGCGAGCGACAGCAGGTAATTAGAAGCAATTAGCTGTCCCCCTGCCGGGAAGCTGGGCAATTACCTTTTTCTCGCTTCCTCTTCCGTCCTTCCTTCTCTCGTGGAAGCGGTAGAAGTGCTTTGCTCTCTAAGCAGCTATGTAAGCTGAGCTGGCACCGGAATGAGGGATGAATTGAGCAGGGATTCCGTCTCCTCCTCCAGCCGCCGCTGTGGCCGGCGGCGGAGCAGTGCATTGTGGAGGCTGAGCGCGCCGCAGCCGCTGGAGCGGCGGCCCGGGGATCACAGCGGGGAGCTGTCCGAGGTGCTGACCCCCCTGGCCGGCAACCGGCCCGCGCCCTGCGCGAGCACCTGCACCGGACCCCTCCAAGTCTTGGCTTTCCTCCCACATTCCGTCTGTCTGTCTCTCTTTACCTACTAGGGGCGTAGCGGCTGGAGGAAATCATGGTGTTCGCTCCAGGTACACCTGCACCTTGCTTTTTCACCAAGTGTCCAGGCGGGGAGCGGGGAAGTAAAAGGAGAGAATAGGGAGAAAAGGCCTTTTTTACCTTATGAACCCATCTGTGCGTTTCGGAGTTACCGTCTGTGAGTGAGGGGCGGGAGAGTGCCCCTGTGCGGCATCTTCGCCCCTCTCCCCAGTCCTGCCCCATATGTCCTCTAACAATCTCCAGCCATCGTCCCGCCGCTTTTCTTCCCGCCTGGCTCCTCCACATCCCATAGGAGCTCAGGTACCTTGAGAACTGGCACCTTCACCAGCGTCACAGGCGCCTACGTGAGCGAGAGGGTGGAGAGATGGGGCAAAGAGCAGTGGGCTTCAGGCTACTTAGGTGGGAATCTTCTTTACTGACATTTCCTCCTCTGGAGAAGTGGCAAAGTGACCCGGTTCCTCTCAACCTGAAGAGAGAAGTGAGTAAAGCCCAGGGGAGTGGGACGAAGGGCAGAAGAGCGATACTCCTTAAGGAATTAGACCTGAAAGTCCAGCCGGCCGACGGCTGCAGCATAGAGGCTGCTACTACTGCACTGCTGGCAGGGTTACAGTGTTGTTGTTGTTGTTGTTGTTTGTTTTTTGTTTTTGTTTTTGGAGATGGCGGTGAAGGACTTTGGTCTCTTTGATGCTATCTGTGTCTACAAGTTGGGGAAGAGTCAGATTTGTCTGCGTTCGACCGGCTCGGCTTACCAGGGTGTGCGTGTGTGAGTGCAAAGACATGAATGTGTGCTTCAGACGAGGTCGTGTGGAGTTCGGGAACAGCGAAGAAAGTGTAGTCATTGCTAGCATATGAAACTGTCTCTAGGGGTATATGCAAAGTCTTTTTCTCTCTCTCTCTTGAATTCCAGGCTCTGTTTTCATTAAAGACTGTTGTGGAAAAAAAGAGTAGAGGAGCCTATACCTCTTTAACTGTTATGTTTCTTTAATTTGAAAGGTTGGTTCGCATTTGTTCTGGCCATGGACCTCAGATAGCTGGGAAGGAAAGTTTTTTTTTTTTTAAATAAAATAATTCAGTCAGGACTTCAAAAGATTCAATGAGCAGAGGAAGTTGCACCCTCTTCCCCAAATCAGAATGCTTGTTGGAGAGGGAAGAATTCAGTTTCTGTCAGTTCTGACACTGGCCACAAGCAGTGACTCCGAGGAATGCCCTAGAGGAAAGCCCAGGAGCCCTTCTGCCAGCCTCCCCACCATCCCAAATAACTCAAAGCAAGAAATTGTTCTGCATAGTGAAGGATATTCAATGAACACGGATCTGTAAAGTTGGAAAACAACAGCTCTTTGTTGCATATATAAACTACTTAACACTTTATAAAGCACTTTCATGCTGTTAACTCATTAGGTCTTTAAATTGCGCTTTGAGGTAAACGATAATATTTTTCTTTTACTACCCCAAGGGAGGCTGATTCCAGATGGTCTTGCCAGTCTTAGCTGGAGTTTTCTGACCTCAGATTCTGTCTTTTTTTTCCCCTATTATATCTCAAAGCCTATTTTCCTGGGAAAAAAAATGCTTTACCAGTTCCAGGGATGCTTTTTGGTTCAAGGTCAGATATAGCCAAGGGGAAGTGTCTTTCCATTTCCAAGTGGGGGATGGGCTGGAGTTGTCTGGAGTTAGGATCCTTGGGTAATGTTAACAAGGCATTTTCTAAAAGCATGATTGTGGGTGAAGGATTGTGTGATGAGCAGTGGGGAATTTCTGGAGTTGACTGATTGGTTTAAGCAACCCATTGTTTGGACAGGGCTTTACTTTTCCAATTTTCTAATAAGTTTTGTATTAGGTTGTCCCCCCCGCACCCCCCGTGGAGACAGTAGAAGTTATTCATAACTATCAGAGATGGCATAAATTAATCTGAATAGGATATGTACAGAAACCTGTGATAAATCCGTTTTCGAGTCATTTGTTCAATTTTGAGTTTCTCTTGAAAAATAATAAGCATTTTTAGGCAATAAGAATGGTGCCAAAAATATGTCAGCTTACCTTTTCAGCTACTAATCATATGTCTTCTAACTCATATAGTGATATTATTCTGAAAGAAAATCAGAACAATAAATTGTTTTTGAATTCTGTCCACTTTTTAGCATTACAACCTCATCTCTAGAACTGTTTCTCTTCTAAATCTCTATAATCTGGGGATTCAGATGTTTTGTACCACCAGTCTAGGGAAATACACCCCCACCCCTTTCTTTAAACCAACCTAATGCTCAGTAATGGAGGAAACAGAGGAATGTGTTATGATCACTCCAAAATTAATAAAGTGTGTTTCATAATCCAAGATGAATATAACAATAAATTAACAACCAGCTGTTCATAAAATTGCATCAGTGGGTACTGTGCCCTTTAAAACCCACCGTAGCTTTTTGGATTTTAGCAAAGGGAAATAAGAACCCTAAGGTCTAGTTCTGGCCTTGTCTCTGTGGATTGATGTGCTTTTGAATGATTCTACTGCCTCTCTGCTTAACTTAAAGGCAAAGGTGAAAAGTGACAGGGATTCATGAAGCAAGTTTCAGTCCAGAAGTACAATGAATGAGACTGTATAATTCTAGTTAGGTTTCGTGCTTATTATATGGTATAAAATTTCCTTTATTCTCTTATTTCAGTTAGTCTGCAGATTGTAAGGAACAGGGCTTAAGTTGGACAGGGTCTTTGGGTGGTTTCTCAGTTTCTATAAAGCAGATAATTCAATTATTTACTTTTCCTTTTATAGTATTCATAGGTTTTGTAATTTAGAAGGGTTTTAATTTTCTGCTCACCAGTATTTAAACCCCTTAAAGGTAAGGGACCAAAGCTTTTTTTAAGTATTCAGTTATCCTAAGCCTAGGACTCATTTTTTCTTCCCTCTAAAGGAATTATACAAAATTAATAAAAATAAAAAGAGGAATAAAATATAAACATGTTCTTTGTAAGTAGCATATATTTCTAAATACAGGTTAAACTAAGCCGGGGCACATGACTGAGGCTAAAGGACAAAATGAGGCCCCTTGCTTCCTTTCCCTAAATCTATCTATTCCTCTTCCTTCCCTTCCCTAGAATGAAGGTGGAATCTCTCTTTCTGGAGGAATGTGAGATTTAGAAGTATACTACCAGAGCCAGAAAAAGTGGATGACACAACCAATATGGAAAAATTTGTTCTATAGATTTTGCTCTTGATATCATATCTAAGAACCTTTTGTATAACCCAAGGTCAGGAAAATTTTCTCCCATGTTTTCTTCTAAATGTTTTATAATTTTATATTTAGATCTAATCATGGGATTAGATGCCCACCCTCATTATTTCATCTAAACTTAATTATCTCTTTTATCGTATGCCCAGCATTTATTTTTTAAAATTAAATTTATTGGAGTGACATTGGTTAATAAAATTATACAGGTTCCAAGTGTACAATTCTATCATGTTATCTGTATATTATATTGTGTGTTCATCACCCCAAAGTCAAATCTTCCATTGCCATATATTTGATCCCTTTTCTACCTCCCTCCCTCCCCCCTTTCTCTCTGGTAACCACTGAACTGGTGTCTGTGTCTATGAATTTTTGCTTGTTTGTCTTGTTCATTTGTTGCTTTCAGTTTTATATCTCCCATATGACTGAAATCATAAAAGGCCTTACCTAATACTAGAAGGTAAGGGCATCGACATGTGAATTTTGGAGGGACACAAACATTCACTCCATAATAAGCTGATTTTTGGATATGGTGTCAATTATAGGTCAAGGTTTTTTCCTTTTCATATGAATATTCAATTGTTCTAATACCATTTGTTGTAAAGATAATAATTCCCCATTGAATTACCTTCGCAACCTGTTAAAAATTAATTGTCTATACTTGTGTGGGTCTATTTTTGGACTCTTTATCCTATCTCATTCATATATATGTCTCTCTCTAATACCACACCATCTTAATTACTATAGCTTTATAGTAATCTAAAAGTCAAGTAATAGGAATCCTTTAACTTTGCTCTCTTTCAAAATAGTTTTGGCTTTTGTAGTCTCTTTGTCTTTCCCTGTAAAGTTTAGAATCAGCTTTCCTATATCTACATAAAACCCTGCTGAGATTTTGATTGGAATTCTGTGAAATCTATAGATCATTTTGTGGAGAATTAATATCTTAACTATGTTGAGTCTCTAATACATAAACGTGTCTCTGCATTTATTTAGCTCTTCTTTGATTTCTTTCATCAGTATTTTGTAGTTTTCAGCATACAGATCTTGCATATGTTTTTATAGATTTACATCTATGTATTTCTTTTGGGAAGATCCACTGTAAATGGCATTTAAAAACAATTCAATTTCCAAACATTCATTGCAAGTATAAAAACATGATTGATTTTTCATGTTGACCTTGTTTTCTATGATCTCGCTTGATTTTTGCATTTGTTGTGGGTGCTATTTTGTAGATTTCTTAGGAGTTTTTATGTAGGCAATCCTGTTGTCTTCAAATAGGGAACATTTTATTTATTTTCCAGTTTTTTGCCTTTTTGCATTGGCTATGGCTTCAAGTACAATATTACATAGTAATGAGAGTGGACATTCTTGCCATGTTTCCAGTCTTCTGGGAAAGCATTCAGTCTTTCACATTAGATATGTTAGCTGTAGGATTTTTCTGTAGATGCTCCTTTCTGGGGATTGAGAAAAATCCTTTCTATTCTTAGTTTGCTGCTAGTTTTTATTATCAATAGATGGTGAATATTGTCAATTTTTTTTCTCCTTGTGGTGATATGATCATGTGGGTTTTCTTTAGGCCGTTAATATTGTGAATTACACTGATTGATTTTCAAATGTTAAACCAGCCTTACATTCCAGAGATAACACTCACTTGGTCATGATGTATTATTCTTTTCAGATCCTAATGGAATTAATTGACTTGTTAATAGTTTGTTCAAGTTAGTTTGGTCAACGTCCATGAGAGATATTGGTCTGTGGTTTATTTCTTATGCATCATCTTTGTCTGGTTTTGGTATCAGGGTAAGGTCGTCTTCATAAATGAGATGGGAAGTGTTCTTTCCTATTCATCTTCCTAGAAGATATGGTGTAGAATGATATAATTTTTTCCTTAAGTATTTGGTAGAATTCACCAGTGAAACTATTTGGGCCTAGAGTTTTTTCTGAAGGGAGCTCCTTAAACATGAATTCAATTTCTTTAATAAATATAAGACCATTCTATTTATCTTGGGTGACTTTTGGTATTTTAAGGAATTGGTTCCTCTAATTTATTGAATTTATGTGAATAAATTTGTTTGTAATATTTTCTTGTTTGTTTAATATGTGTGGGATCTATACTGATATCTCCCTTTTGTTCCCGATAGTTGTAATTTGTGTTTTTACTTATCTTTCTCTGTTAGTTTGGCTACAGATTTGTTAATTTTTTAATTTTTTTAAAGAAAAATCCTTTTTTTGTTTCATTGAATTTCTTCATTGTTTTTCTTTTTTTCAATGTCATTGATTTCTGCTCTTTATAATTTCCTTCTTTCTACTTTCTTTAACTTTATTTTGTTCTTCTTATTCTAGACTTAAGATTAAATTTAGATTGTTTATATTAGATCTTTCTTTTTTTCTGATATAAATATTTAATGCTATAAATTCCCATCTAAGCATTTCTTTAGCATGTCTTACAAATTTTAATATTATACTTTCATTTTCCTTTGGGTTAAAATATTTTCTAATTTCCCTTGGTATCTCCTCTTTTCCCATGGATTATTTAGAAGTGTGTTTTTTAGTTTCCAGTTATTTGGGGATTCCGTGCATATCTTTCTGTTATTGATTTCTAGTTTAATTTCATTATGGTCAGAGAATAAACTTTCTATGATCAACTCTTCTTAATTTGGTAAGGCACATTTATGAGATAGAATATGATCTATCTTGGTGAATGTTTCATGTGAGCTAAAAAGAATGTGTATTCAAATATATATTTTTTTGAACAAAATACTCTGTAAACATCATTTTGATACAGTTGGTTGATAGTATTTTTTATTTCTTCTGTATCCTAGCTCATATTCAGCCTACTTGGTCTATTGATTACTAAAAGAGGAGTGCTGAAGCAAAAATTATGGATTTTTCTACTTTTGCTTTTGGTTTATCACTTTTGCTTCATGTATTTTGTAGGTCACTTATTAAGATCGTTATGTCTTCTTGGTGTATTGACTCTTTTTCACTAGGTAGTGTCCCTCTTTATCTCTGGCAATTTTTCTTGCTCTCACATCTATTTTGATTGATAATAACATAGCTGCTTCAGCTTTCCTTTGATTAGCATTTACATGGTACAGTTGATCCTCATTATTTATGAATTCCAAGTTTGCAAATTTGCCTACTCACTAAAATCTATTTGCCTACTAACTAAAATAGATCAGTTAAAATCAATACTTGGTAGCACTTTCTCTGTCATTTAAGGACATGCACAGAATGTCAAAAAATTTGAGTTGACTGATATACATGTTCCCAGCTGAGACTGAACAAGACAATGTTTTTTTTTCTTGTTTTAGCTTCGATACTATAAACAAGTGTGCTTTTTGTTGTCTATTTGGTTTGTCACACATTTGTGCTTTTTGTTGATGTATTTACTGTTTAATATGGCCCTTAAGTGTAGTGCTGAAGTATTGTCTAGTGTTTCTAACTGCAAGAAGGTTGTGGCATGCCTTATGGAGGAACTCGTTAGATAAGTTTTATTCTGGCATGAGTTATAGTGTTGTTGGCTGTGAAATTAATATTAATGAATCAAAAATATATATTTAATAAAGTGTCCTTAAATAGAAACACGCATAAAACAAGGTTATATATTGATCAGTTGGCAAAAATGTTGTGACCAGAGGCTCACAGGAACCTAACCTTGTATTTCCCTTATGAACAATGTTTCCATATTTGCTAATTCAGGTTTTGTAGCTACTTTATAGAACATAACTACTGTAAATAACAAGAATGGACTATATACCTTTTCCCTTCCTTTTACTTTTAAATGACCTTTGTCATTATATTCAATGTGGGTTTCTTATAGGCAGCATATTGTTGGATCTTGCTTTTTAATCAAATGCATAGAGTTTTAAAAGTGATTTAAGCTAGTTACTGACTGCCTAGATGTCTTTCTTCTATAATTACTGGATTTTCTAATTTTTCATTATTTAAAATTAAGTAGTATTTCATCATTTGTAAATTTTTGTTGCTATAGTTTTAGAAATTTTGTTAAGCATAGATAATAAAAAATTACAATATTATCCAGCAGTAACCGCTGTGAATATTTTATACATAACTTCTCAAACTTTGTCTCTATGAATATCTTTCCTACTTTTTTAAACAAAAATGGTATCCCAACATGCATATTATTTTTTTGACATTATTGTTTACACAATGTACTGTTACCATCTTTTCATATCATTTATTTGTCTTCTACATGTCATTAAAAAAGTACAAACATAGAGTAAAAGATGTCATTCTTTCCATTTTTACAGATGACAAAAGTAAAGTTCAGAATGCCTGACAATTTTCAGTTGCAGAACCAAAATTTGACATTGGATCCACTTATTTTCTACGTACAACATAGCTTTAAAATAAATAGCAAATGACAAATAATTTGCAAACTATAATTAGAGACAAAAAAGAGGTAAAACTTGTCTTTTTTGGAGAAAATATGTATGTTGGACACCTCTTCTTCCACTTTAGAGTATATAAGGGTTTCTCCCAACCACACAGAAATGGGCTCTGTCTTTTCACACTTCCTAGATTCTTCATCTTCTCCAGATTGCTCCTCTTAGTAATGGAGAGTGAAAGGATGGACAGCCAGGATTGCCAAAAGTTGACCAGGAGAATAAAAAGATCCAAAACATTTACATAGAGCTTCATAATTTTTCAAGCATTTATATTAACTCATATAATGTATATTAACTAATACTACCATATATAAGATATTTTTCGAGTTGAGAATAAATGGCATTGGACTAAGTGTAACCATTCCTTCTCTATACAACTGATGAGAATATTTCAGTTATTCCATAGCAATTCAAATATGAGGCAAAGTCGGTTGATGCAGAAGCACCAATTTGGAGACAGAATGACCTGTCTTCTGCCATGTCTACACCTAGTGTCATTGGATGAGTCATTCAGTCTTGCTGATTTGCTCCTCTGTAAAATGAAGATCATAATATCTATTTTACAGAGTGGTAATTAAGATAAAGATAAAGTACCTGGCTCACAGGAGGCTAAATGGCAACTATTACTAATGTTATTGTTTTTAAAAGGGAATGACTAATAATATATTTTTTATATACATATGCATGTATATGATTTCAACATTGGACTATCATTCTTCGGAAGCTATACAGTTGATTCTTTCTGTGGAGGAAAACTGACTTACTGGTTTGCTATGTTACCTGGGTAGAGGTTATGAAACTTTAAAGCAAATGCTGTGAATTGATGATAAAGCAGATGTCTGAGTGCATCCTGGGATGAATAAGTTATGAATCATGGAAAGTTGCTGTTTAAAGGCTAGCAGCTGCATGCTTGAAAGCAGATGGCCATCTTGCTGATCTGAATAATTCTGATGTTGTCTAAATTTAAAAGTTGAATGATGATTTTCCGGGTATAATGTATTATATTTTTAATATTTAATTATTTAGTTAGGGTAAATTAGTATTTTTGGATATGAGATATTGTTTCACAATCTCTCTGCCTTTGTTTTTTCTTAGAGACATAAGTTTCCATTCCGTGATCTTTTGTCATAGACATACACACATTCTTAGATACCATTCTTTGCATATTATCTCTGGTCCTACGTGAATCTTCTTAGGAAGAAAGCTCTTTTCTTTTTTTTCTTTATAAAGAAACTTTGTTGTGAAATAGCCACACAGTTTCTATTAGAGATTAGGAGAGGGGTTGTAGTTTTTCTTCAAAAGGTTTTCTGACTTGCTATGTGACCATGAATTAGTTAATCAGCTTCCCTTGCCTCTTTCTCAATCATTTTCTAATCATCCTCAGCATCTTGGAGATTTAGCATCTTAGTTTTCAGTACAGGCATTTATTGGACAGAGGAGATAAATGTAAGAAAAGGCGAGGGAGCTACATTTGTAGAAGATCTACTGTGTGCTAAGTATGCCACATGCATTTTTCTTTGAAAAGCAAAAAGTAACTTTATAAAGTAAATGTCAGAAAAAAACTCTTTTTCTTTAATTTGTGGCTAAAATGCTGTTTCATGTTCCAAATAGTCACAGATGATCTATTTGCTGAAACTAATAGAAAAAAAATGAAATGTCTTTTCCCATTCTTTTAAACAATTGATTTTTTTTTAAATGAGAGAATTAGTACTTATGGTACTCAAGAAATTCATTCAAATTATGAATGTAATATCTCTGTTCTGAACACTTCTCATAAACCTTGCATGATGGCTCTGTTTAGTATTTAGATAGGAGAAATCCATGGAATCCACATCTTGTGTCGTTTGACAGAAGTTGTTAATTTTCATCTCTATGGAATTTATTTCTAACATTCTTATGTACTTATCTCTGCCTTTCCATTTTAATTTTACTTTTTGGGGGAATAAAAATGAAATTATATGTTTATTATAGTACCATAAATGAGATTTTGATCACTCCTAACCAGGGAATTTAGAAAAAAGTTCCCTATCCCCTTAATTGCAATCTGACTCATGCTTCAGAATAGATTATTTTACCACATCATCAGGCCATGCTGTATAAATCAATAAATAATAGTTGTTTTGCTCTAAAAATAATGTCAAGAAGGACAACTTTTAAAGCATTATTTATCTTATTATTCTTTCTTATGTCTACAGGGCAATGCTAGTTTGGTGGAGCTGTTGTGGAGTTCCATTAAACTGGAACTCGATAGAAAGAATGTGTGTGACCAATCCTCTACCCAACACCTCAGATCAGAGCAGATCTCTTAGTGAAGGTCATGTACAGCCTGATCTGGGGAAAGAGATGGTAGTAGCTTTGCTGGGAATGGAGCTGGGGGTGTTAGGGAAGGCCATGATATGTGGGTGGGGACGGGGTATAAACACTGTATTTATTTTCATTCATTTATTCATTCATTTACTCAACACATGCATTGCCTGTCTCCTCTGAGCCAGGTGCTCCTACCACCTAGTGGAGCACTAGGACTTTACTTGAAAAATGTTCACTAAAAGGTTAGAATTCTGTGATTAAAGGGCAGAAAGTAAAGAAGTATAGGGAGGAGGGATGGGTCAGTTCTGTTAGAGAGGAAGTGACTATCTTGTCTGGTCTGATTCTCCTGGGAAGCCTTACATGGGAATGGTGAAAGCCTTACTCCAGTAGAGAAGCCCTCTTCTGTCCACCATTCCGTGGTGCTGCTGGGCCAGGCATAAGAGCCTTGTTTGTGAGTGCCGAAGTGCTGAAGTGCAGGATGGGGAGCAAGGGACTACTAAGGGAAAAAGAGAGTCCCTTTTGTCTTTTCCTTTTTGGCACATAAATGCACCCTATAAAAAATAATCTATTCCCTTTAAATGACAATAAAGATGCCCTCAAGGCAGGACCATATGAAAAACCTGAAAGGAGACTCTCGAAGGGGAGCTGATATATTTGATTGGGGCCTGGCTCTGGCCCCTGAAGTTTATCTTCTGCTTGATCATCTCCCTTTAATGACTGCCACCACCAGGACAGGGCAAGGGTGTGCAAAGCTCCTTTTAAAGAGTTGCTTTGAGCATGGGTAGGCATGTCTTTTTCTGTTTCTTTTTCCACCCATCGATATTTCACTTCTTGATCCCTGTTCCAGCCCACCCCATTACTATGCAAGCTGTAGCTCAGGGGTTCTCAGTGCTGGCTATGCATTAAAATCACCTGGGAAGCTTTTAAAATATGTCATTGTTCTGGGTCCAACCCATACTGGTACAATAAAAATCTCTAGTGGTGTGTCTAAGCAAAAGTGTTTGGTAAAAGCTGTCTAGGTGGTTGATTGTGCATTCGGGCTGAGAACCACTGGTCTAATGTCAAAGGGGAAGCAAACAGGAAGCAGCTTGCTGATTCTTTACGCTGCTGTTCCTCACGTGTCTTCTTTTCTCAGAAGAGGGCATATACAAGTGCTTAGTACAAGCTGGATAAACAAATTAATGAGTGAATAAATGGTCATCTTTCTTTTCTTTCACCTCATAGTTATCCCATTAGAGCAAAAACTAAGAGAATATTTTAACTCTGCTACCCACATGGGGCCTTTTCACCCAGGCCCTGCCTGGTTTGAGGATGATGCCTCTTCTGGTCACTGGCAGGACTATAGGATTGTCACTCTAAAAATTGGGAGTTATTTTGTCCCACTTATTAATGAGATCTCAATCACTCAGTATGGTCATAACAGTCATAAAACCAGGATTACACACATCATTTAGCAGAGGGTCTATAAATCTGTAGGCAGATGAGTCCTACTGTGGTTGGGTAAGGGGTAAGCTGAGTTGGTACAGCTCCAAAGCAAAGCAGGAGGCAGGGGCACACGGCTTTGCAGAGGGATATCAACCAGGGATTTACACTGAAGACCTTGGGGATGATGTCTCTCTTGCCCGGTGGTTTGCCTGCAGGCATGACTCTTATGGGAAAGAAATAAGGCAGAGCTCAAAATATGTGCCAGGCATTCCTCCCAGCAGTGAAAATATAGATCTTCTCCAATGATGTCCTAAGTAGCTTGTGGTATTCCTACAATAACCTAGGTTAAATGGAGAAATAGGGACAGTTTTCTTGGTTCCACAGTTCAGAAAGGCAGGTTACTGCAAATTTCAAACACAGAACAAAATAATCGAGATAAGTATATTATCAAATCAGTTTTCCCATAGGCTTCAAACATGTTTTTGTTATATAATTTAAGTTATAAGCCATTTATATATGGTGAAATAAGAAGTCTATTTATTATTTATAGAGTATTACATGCAATATTTCAGACAATTGCATTAGTCTTAAAATAAATATTTAATGCTATTTAATATGCTGTGTCCCACATGGTATTGGAAATCCTGGGGTTAAATTGCCTAAATGTTTTATTATAATGCTATGAAAGGTGATTATACACAGGAAAGAATACTTAGTCTTTAAAATAATTAGTTTGTCTTCAAATTTTATAAAAACATAATTCCAAGTTAATATATGATGTATACAGGCAGCATGACATTGGAAAACATTACTTGGCTTGGAATCAGAAACTTTAAAAATAGGATTTTCTATACCTGCTATGTGATTTAGGGAAGCTACTTAGTCCTTCTGAACCTCAGTTTACCTAATTATAGAATAATAATAATCTTTCTTATCATATAGG
This sequence comes from Pteropus medius, assembly GCF_902729225.1. Lineage (NCBI taxonomy): Eukaryota > Metazoa > Chordata > Mammalia > Chiroptera > Pteropodidae > Pteropus > Pteropus medius. Next base: position 44,042,540 of record NW_024340849.1, on the reverse strand, counting down.
GTTGGGATAATGATTTATGGAGAAATTACTATGAAATATTTTGAATAGATATACATCACACAAAAATTTGAGTCATAATTTGTGTTTAGAATTTTAAAACTTTAGAGATTTACTTTGCATGAATCTGTAAGGAAAAAATCCTATGATATCCTTAAGCGTTTTCCATCTTTTATGAGCCCTCTGCTCCCCTAAGCTAACTGAGGTACTGACTCCATTCAGTGCTGGCCTTAGAAAATTGCTGTATTTTGCTGCCTCCCCATCACCAACACACCCTGAAGCCAAAGTGGTCTCTGAGTGAGACTATATGTTGAAAGTCCTTGAAGACTTTCCAAAGGCTATGTGGGTACAGGGAGAGTGTTAAGAAAATCAGTTTCTATGTTGTTACTTTAAATATACAGTTGGCCTTTGAACAACACAGATTTGAATTGTGTGGGTCCACTTACATGCAGATTTTTTTTCAATAAACATATTGAAAAAATTTTTGCAGATTTCTTTACTACTATGAGGCAATCCTATTGATTATGCTAGGCTTTCATAAAGCAATCAAATAGCTGCTTCTTCATTATCAATGCATGAATCATTATACCTGTAAATAAATATGAATTTCCTTTTTACATCTTCTCATTTTTGATGTCCAATGTTAGTAATATGTATAACACCTGCATTGTTTTTGTGTCATATTAGACAATATTGATGTAGGTAGGTACTAACAGACAATTTATCTTGTAAACAGACGATGTAAACTTACGGTATCAATAAATACAGAACAATACTGTAATATATTTTCTCTTCCTTATGATTTTCTTAATAACATTTTATTTTCTCTAGCTTACTTAATTGTCAGGCTACAGTATATAATATATATATACCATACAAAATATATATGTTAATTGACTGTTTATGTCATCGGGAAGGCTTCCAGTCAATAGTAGGCTATTAGTAGTTAAGTTTTGGGGGAATCGAAAGTTATGTGTGGATTTTCAACTGTGCAGGGATCTGCCTCTAACTCCCACATTGTTCAAGAGTCAATTGTTTCTTCTCAGAGTTGATTTGCTTGAGAGACCACCTGTAGTCTGCAGTTTCCATTATCTAGCCACCACTTTCATAATTGCCCTTTTCTCTTTATACAAAAAAAAGAGATTTGTCTCACCCTCCCCTAATTTTACAATGTCCTGAAATGGAGAAATCTGGGAGGTGCCAAACATTTGGGAAAAGATTTTAAGTTTTAGTATCTTATTACAGCACTTGGATCCTATAACTTATAGAATTTAAAGCACTAGACTTTCATGGCACAGCCCATCTTTACTAAATACGCACAGTCTAGGGCAGAGGTTCTCAACCAGGGGTAATTTTGTCTTCCTTCCCCTTCTCCAGGGGGACAGTTGACAAGCTGTGGAGACATTTGTACTTGTTGTGGCTGAGGGGCTCTACTAGTAGGGCCAGCTACATAATTTGCTGGGTACAATGCAAAATGAAAATATGAGGCCCCTTGTTTAAAAAGCAGGACAAATGCCATTAAATGTACTTAAATAGAAAGCTTTATCCTTTCTTCTTTGATGTCTTTCTCTCTCCCCCTGTTCCTCTCTTCTCTCACTCTCTTTCCCCTCCACACCTCGATTTATTATAGTCGTTTTAATTTGCTGTTTAATGTTTACCTAAGTCCAGAAAAATTAAAAATTTAAATTATTAGCATAAATTTTACTTTTAATTTTAATACCATATAATACTAGTTTTAAATGCAAATATAACTTGTGTGCCGAATCAACAAATTATACAATTCAAATTTCATACCTTGTATATGCATATGTATTTCTTACCATAAGTGGAAATGCTGCACAAAACTTACTAAACTGTTTTTATTTCACTTCTTGATATGCACATGTTCTACCAACATGTTCTACTTTTGGCTTATTGATGAGGCAGAATGGGCTGAAAGTAAAGGAACTGAGAATCACCTTATCTTTACTTTTTCTTCTGTTATTGTTTTCAGCATAAGAAATAATAATAAGAGCAAGAAAGAATATGATGGGGTTCCTTGGTTGCTCATATTTCTTATTATACAATTGCCTTTCTGTGTTCTAAGTAAGTTATGGTTCTAACAGAAAGTGTGGCCTTCTCCAACCCTTGTACTCTCTTTGAGCCTCAGTGAACACACATCATGAGTCCACTGGAATTCTGTGCTCATGGAGCATCACCGAAGCTATACGTGTATGCAGATGGGTTGGCAAGGAATGACATAATGCACGTATCTCTCCTCCACATAGGCGAATGTTCCATTGTCCCATTGAACTTTACTTACAAAACTGAAGTTGAAAGGTACGATTATTCAGAATTCCAAGATGGCAACAGCAGAGCACACACACATAAACAGCAAACAAACAAACAGACAAACTAACTAACAAAAACCAAGCACAGGGTCCTTCCTGACATCTAGTTGCTAGAAGCTAGGGATGCTGCTGAACATCCTACATTACCTGGGACAGCCCTGCACATCAAATGCTCTTGTTACGTCTCTGTATTTCTTATTCTATCTCTGAAGAACATCTGATGCCTGTACACAAAGCCAGTTCTCCCCTTTTCTATAGAGTTGTTCCCAGAGGTTCCTGTTCTGTGTTCCACAATGTCAGGTTTACCCAAGACAACCGCTTTCCGCTCTTCCAGGGACTGTTTACTCCGCAATGGTCAGGCTCCTCAGTGTTTTATCTGAGCAGGCAGTTTTGCTTACTGCTCTTTTTTGCTGTCAATTTGCCGACAAGATCAGACAAGATCTCCAAGGTGGACCTTGACCTGTCTTGGATGTGGTATGTGGACCCCAGGGTCTCTGAAGGCAGTGCCCCCTTGAAAAGGAATTCTCATGTGCACTCCCTCTCCCACGGGGCAGGATATTGGGAGAGGCGGCGCCTAAGAGCTTGTGACCCCTTAACGCGATAGTTCCCGGGGTGCTCCTAGCCAGGGTAGATCATCTCCAATGCCAGAGTTCACAGCACTATTGCAACTTTCCTCCAAGTCTGAAAGTTAAAAAAAAAAGTTCATGGGAGAAAATCTGGCTTAGCAGCCAAGAAACCTAGGGCGGGGAGCAGAGAGCAGGTGTAGAATGAAAGCAAGGGGAGGGCTCCGGGCAAGTGCTCAGAGCATCTTTTTTGGATTTTGGTCTTCATGTTCCAGGAAGAGTGCGGGTGTGGGTGAGCAAAGCTCCAGACAGCCCAGATTTAATCTCCCAACCCCCTTTTCTGGCTGGAATTCCATTTATGGGTCTCTAGCCACTCACAGCAGATGGTGAGGTCGGAGAGGCGGGGTGGAGGTGGGGCAGGGGGATCATACCATAAAAAGACCAGGTAGGACAGGAGCTTTTATAGCACTTGTTGGTGCTTACCACCATCAATGCGGTCAAATGTTAAATGATCGCTAACCTCATTATACTTCTGTATTAGAGTTCGAGGTTATTCTTTGAAACTTATCTCTGAATTCCCAGCATCTATAACAAAGCTTGGTTCATATTAATTATTTATTAGGCAAGCATTATGCACCAGACCTGGGCTAGTGCTAAATAGACATGAACTCTGTCCTCCAGAGATTTAGCATGATTATACTAAACAACAGTTGCTAGTTGTCTTGACTATGTTTTATCTGCCAAAGGAAAGTATGTAATTTTATCCCAACTAGAATATAATAGAAGTCAACTCTTCGTTTCTGACTTGGCTCACAGTAGTCTTGCCAGCTGCTTTTGTCGGGCTTTCATGTCACTGATGGCTGTTCTTCTTTTTTGGACATGCCAAATGGTAAAATATCAGTATCTTGAATTAATGATTTGGAAAACAAAAATTATACAGAAATTGAAAAGCTACAAAGCATACTACAACACATACAAAAGACACCTACAATGTCCCAAATTCGATATTTAAAATTTTTGGTTTAATTCTACAAAAGACTTTCAGCAATTGTGTTCATTTAGTCCTGAGGAGATTCACATGCATTATGCATCCCTGTTATGGTCAGTAAAAGCAAGTTCTCTCATGGGAAAGGATTTGAGCATTTTAATGGTTACTGGTAATTAGAATGGTTTATTAAGCTCTTTATATTGCACATAAAAACATCAATTTTCAGAATTTTAATGATTAAATAATTTTTAACCAATTGTGAAATGAAACATTTCTCATGCATTAAAACTCAACGTTTAAACAAAATTGTTCACCAGATCATTTATTTGAATATCTAATTATGCTGTAAACTTTAAAACAAGAAGTATGTAATATAGATACCAACTCTATTTTCTTCCATTATAACTCTTCTTTATTGGTAGGACTCTGATATTTATAGTCTTAATATGTTCCTCAGAGAAAATTTTATAGATATGATATAAATGAATTGAGTCAGGCTCCTTAGAAATTTCTTCTCCCAGCAGTAAAATTTTTAATTTCTTATATTCTTGGGTACTACAAATAGAAGAGGCCAAGAAAATTTTTTTTCTCACATGAGGTTTTGTTTTTTCCTAAAATGTTGTTATCAATCATATTAGCCTGGAAGCTGTATGCTTATCCTTGGAAGTCATGTCGTATTCTTTCTACCATCTTCTATTAATCGAGGCAGTCGCGAATGCTCTCACAAGTTCAACGGAAAGGGAAATAGATTTCATCTCTTAATGAACGATGGCAGGGTTCTGAAGACATGAGGACAAAAGATATTGCTGTGGTCATTTTTTGGAAAATAATAAGCTTCCACTTACTTAATATGGTTTTCATGATGATTAAACGAGTCGATTCCTACATGAAATGTTTAGGATATATGAGTATGCTATTGTTATTATTGAACATGTAAAATGTGCTAGAGGACTGTACAGATTCTTAGATTAGCAGACTCAGAATTCTAGAGTTTCCAGTCCAACCTCTAATTTAAACATAAGGAAATCGAAGTCCAGAGGTTAAAGAACTGGGACCTTGAGTCCAATATTGTGAGTACTTATTACTTAAGGTCAAACCACGGAGTATGGAAACTTACAGAGCTGACAATCATGGAAATAGAACTATAAATAGTTAATTAAATCAAATAATGAATGCTCTGTCTCTAGAGATCCTTGGAATCTGATTGGAATATAGACCTGATTACGAAAGGAATAGGTTCTTTATCTGACTTGTAGTATATTTGTGTTCAGGTGTAAAGGTTTTTTTTTTTTGCCTTTGTGATTGATAGGATCAGATTAAATTCTGCCAAAATTGCTTTTGTACCACATATTTGCCATATTATGCATAATAAGCACATTTTTATTAAAAGAATATTTTTAATGTTGCAAATGAGTGAATTAGCAGTACAGAAGGCATGCCAGTCATATACAAATGTAATGACACCCAATGTAAAATTTCAAATGGTTACAGTTATTAGAACTTTAGGCTGAGAGGGTGCAGGGGAACAGTAACTGTAATTGCTGGGCATTGGCTATAATAGTAGATAGTTAATTTGACAAGTTTTAATGAGAGTGTACTCATTTATTTCATAGAGAATTATGTGTGTAGTTTATTATAAAGCTTTATCTTTTTGCTCAGAAACATGTTAATTGGGAGAAAGTGCTTTTCTCACTTTGTTGTATCTGGATTTTCTGAATCTATCCATTAGACCTTCTAGAGACTTCAGAGGAGCCTGGAGCAGCCCACTGAGTGGGTGGTGGGCATGCTGAATGTGATCCATGGTCATGGCGCTGTTGTAGGGAAGGATGCTACATACCCTACCTCATAGGCCATGGATGACTGACTAGTAGATTCCATCTCATATTCGAATTCAGCCTGATTTCCTGGAGCTGAGCTTTGTGGAACTCACTGGGGAAGAGGACCTTGGCTGCTGAATGGTGTCTGTCATGGTCTTAGGCAGAGGGGGTAGCTGTGCCAACAGATTATGTATTTGCTCCCTCTGCTGTGAATTTCACCCAACCCTCCTGTAATGGCTAATTCCATTTATTAAATTGTCCAGGCAATGGTGACCAAATTTTGGTCAAATACCAGTCTAGATGTCACTGGGAAGGTACTTTTTAGATGTGATTAACATTTAAATCAGTAGACTTTGAGTATGGCACATGATCCTTCATAAGTGAGTGGGCCTCATCTAATCAGTGGAAAGCCTTAAAAGAAAAGACTGAGGTTCCCTGCAGAAGGAATTCTTCCTCTAGACTGCCTCTGGACTTGAGGCAGCAACATCGACTCTTCCCTGTGTCTCCAGCCTGCTGCCTGCCCTGCAGTTTTTAGACTCGTCTGCACTATCCCCGCCCCACCCTGCTCTCTCCTATTGGTTCTGTTTCTCTGGAGAACTCTGAGTAATACTCCTCCTTTAGGTCCCTTATGCAGTGCCCCCTCCTTTTAAAAAGAATTACCTCATGTGAAGAGACGAGCACATGTTTATTATCCATATCATCCAAGTTCCACATTTTTAGGGAATCTAGATTTGGAGGCAAAACCCACAAGGAAGTGTTTACACTAAGACAAAGATACAAAAAATTGGTTATAGGTTTCAAGGTAAAGTAGCATTTTAAACAATATAAGATACGGAAATGTGGAGACAGTCTGGTACCGAGAAGGAATGGGCATGAATTTAGAATTGGGATTTGAACTGTGATCTGCAACTTACTAGCTGTGTTACCTTTGAAAAGGTACCTAACCTTTCTGAGCTCCAATTTTCCTCATCTGTAACATTGGAGAAATGATGCTCACCTTTTGGTAGGTAGTAGATAATGCAGATTCTCAATCAATAGTGGCCACTTTGGCTGTTTTGCTTATTAAGAAAAGCTGCATTAGGGCAATGGCAAAATAAATGGGGTATGTTTTTATTTATTGCTTCTTTCTGCTCTGCTAAACAATTTTTTTTCCAAGTTAGTCTCTTCCCTTTACTTTACTTCACCTGCCTCTGCTTTCAGACTGTTCATTCTGATCAAGAGAAAAGAGATAAATAAGAGCACACATTGTTACCCCTTTGGGTAATGGGGCTTAAGGAAAAGCAAAAGTGACATAATTCTTGCAACAACCACAATTCAGGGGAAGTCAGGTTCAGATTGGGTTGGAGGGCAGGGAAAGTAAATGGTAGTCTCCTCTGCAGTCAGCTATATAGATAGGTCCTATCTATCTGCCTGGGTGTAGGGAAAATAGCACTACTTCCTAAGAGTGTTTATAAAAATAAATAAGATAATTCGTGAAATATGCTTACTACTCCAGGAATATAGCAAGTATTCAATAAAGGTTAGCTGGAAACAGTAGCAGCAGCAGCAGCAGCAGTAGCCACAGTAATTTATTACAAGGATTGGCAGAGAGCACTCAGGTGGAGTGAAAGTATGAAAGAAAGCCACCTGGGAAAAATCTACAGAAGAAAACTTTGCACTGAGGATTAGTGAAAAATAAAATATTTAAGGTAGAACCAGGACAGTGTCATAAAACTCAAAAAACTGTTACATGGATATTATTACAATGGTTTATGAGAATCTATCCTGTCAAACATCACTTTTATTGTACACTCAGTTGTTATAAACTCTTTATGGGATGCTGTTGCTCGAATTTCTGCAAAGTTAACATTGACATGGCAGACATCAATGCTTGCCTAAACAATAGCAACTCCTCCTTTATCTGTTTAAAAGAGTCGTGATTCTGTCTTGGTATCTACCTTTCACCCATGTGACTCAGGTAAATGCTGACTCGTATAGGCTATAATGATGGTTCCATTCCTATTGCCAGTGATTGGTTCATGAGTGGCCATATTACCAAAAAGATAAGAAAGGAAGTCTGCTGGTTGAGATGTGTGTGGAGGAGGGTGGAAAGGGAGGAAAACATCTAGTGAAAACAGATCCTTTTCTTAGCTCTTAGAAACAGTCATAAGGAAGAAGTCCACTTTCTGCTTCTGGATGTTGCTTTATGAAGATGTGATCCTGGATCTATTGCAGCCATCTTGTAGACATGAGGGAGATACTAGCCATCATTTTATTATTATTATCTGCTTACTTTCGCCTGGAGAGAAAGGTGTGCTGTCATTCTGGCATGTTTTTATTCTGAATGAGGATAGTTTTTATTCTGAATAGGGAGGATGAATGTCTGCTAATGTCTCCTTTGAACATTCTGCCTGTGCTGAATCTTGCTTCTTACTTCTGCCTCCACAATGCTGCAGATTCTGACCCCAGAGTATCTTGTTTTCTCTTGGGCTGAGTCCCACTTTCTTGGCAGTCCTCTTAATAATATGTTCCAAGCTGTGGCTTTTTCCAACTACTTTCTGTGTCTACTTATTCCTATATGATTTCCATCTTCCACAAATTTGTAGAGGTCTCTCTTCATTGGTGTCTTCTGTTCCATTTTTTCTTCTTTTTATGGTTATGGGCTTATTTTTTTATTTTTTGTATTTTTATACATTGGAAGCTGCACATGCTAATGCTTGTGCTTAGTTGATCATTAGGACTATTTCTTTTGCAAATTGTTCATTATAAACTCGTACTTATATTTGGGTTGTTATCAATTTGAAAACCTATTTACATATCAAGATAATCCTTTTTACATATATAACAAATATTTTTCCTAGTTTATTGCCTTTTAAAATTATTATTTGTGTTTTAGCCCAACCTTTTTGGCACCAGGGACTGGTGCTCTGATGAGAATCTAATGCCTGGTGATCTGAGGTGGAGCCGAGGTGGTGATGCTAGTGCTGGGGAGTGGCTGCACATACAGATGAATCTTTGCTCAGTTGCCTGCTGCTCACGTCCTGCTGTGTGGCCTGGTTCCTAATAGGCCACGGACTGGTACCCATCAGAGGCCTGGGGGTTGAGGAGCCCTGTTTTAGTTGATATACCAAAGATTTTATTGTAGTGTAGTAAATTTTATCGATCTTTTTCTTTGTGGTTTCTTGGTTCTTTCTTTGTTTTTATTCTTAGATGGACTTTTTCTACCCAAGATCAGATATTTATTCACTACATAATTTTGATTCTCTTTTTCCATTTCTTCCTTTATTCTATTTTTTTTTTAGACCTCAAATGTGCTGGATCTATCTAATCACATTTCTCAGTTCATGGCACATCATCATCACTGGTGCATGAAGAGCCCCTGTTTGTTATTTTATTATTGTTTTTTGTTCTTTCACCCTTCAGCTTCAGTGCCATTGTCTCTCCAGCCATATACATCTATTCTAGTGTATCTAGTGCATTTTCTTTATTTAAAACAAAATCACCACTTCTTCTCTATCTGGAGTTAGAGATTGAAAAAATTTTAAAGACATTTATCCAATTTGCTCATTACTTTTTTCCTGTTCATTTGAACTACCATCTTTACCAAATACGAGGTACTAGCCTTTCTAACCTGTTCTATTTATCCATCTATCTGTTTTGGGGTTAGGATCACACCACCTTAATTACTATATAATTTTAAAAACTTTTCAGTATGCAGGAGTATAAATTACATATAATGTTCTTTCTGTATCATTTAATTCTTTCCTCTTTTTTAATGTGATAGACAAGGGGGATTATTCTTTAATAATTGGCACAACTATATATGTCAGCATAGCAAGTTGCCAGTCAATGTCACCTAAGTCAATCATGTGCTACAGTTTGCAGATGGTGAAAAACATTATGGAAGATGTGACTTTAGGAGCAGAAGCATATTTAAAAGAAGTGCCTATAACTGATTCAAAAGAAAACAGATACTATGTTTTTGTGAACTCTGGTTTAGAGTCACTCAGGATGCTCACTGTGATTAACATTGTTGCAACTTTACATAATGCTTTGTCCATTTGTAAGAAAACAATTTCCAATGTCATTTTGAACATGACAAAATAGGAACCAAAAATGAAATTGGGTTCTTTTTCTTTTCTTATTTATTTTGAAGTTGACTTCTAACCCTCTTTTTGTCCACGTTGAGCAGACTCTTCTGTCTGGAATTGACTTTTTTCAACAGCTTTTGTCTTTTTTTTTGCATATTTATTTTGGGATGTGGTTTGAGTTTTTTTTTTTCCTTCCATAAAATATGTGGAAATATTGTGGTGGTTTTGGGAATCGGATTTGCTGTTTTTGGACACAAAAATGGTGCCTTGTTCCATGAAGCAGCACTGGACTGTGGTTCTATGTGCTGGTTGTGAGGGAGGAAAGCGAGGAGAAGTGTAGGAGAGACGTTTTCATGCTTCCTATGGCAAAACAAGAGGGGAAGAGTTGGTAACTCACTAGTGCCTAAAGAATCAAATTTATTAATTCAGAAAAATAAAAACCCTAGCATTTCATTGTGGCAAAACAACAAAATCCAAATGTACTTCTATAAGACCACGAGCATTTTAATTCCTACCAATAATCAATAATACAATAATAAATTAGAGAGAGGATTACACATAAACGACCACATGACACCTAGGTAATTTGTTATTTAGTTCAGGGAACCTTCTCACTAATAGATGTTTATAATCTTTCTGGTTACTGTTTATGTTTTAATTAATATTCTAAAAATTGGATAGTTTAAAAACTATGAAAGTAATAGCTTATCACAATAATTGCAAGCACACTTTAGAATGTTGAATATTAAAGGATTCTCTTTTTAGAAAAGGAAGCTTGAAGCCAGATAAGTCAAGTGACTTATCAGTTACTTAGTAGTTTAGTGGTGAAGCGGCTGCAAGTCCAGACTTTATCTAAGCCCAGTGTGGGTTCTGCCACCTAGGAACTGCAAACTGCAAGGACCAACTGGCAAAGGCCCTTTGGAGCACTGTGTGGAGAAGGTTCCTGAGAATTAGCCAAGCTCACTTTTAACAAGTGACATGAAAGGGTGGCAGTACCTGCCTTAGAAAGAGAAGCGGCGAGACATGAGGCCCGTATCTGCCCTTCCTGTGTCACACTTTTCCTTTACTTAGAGACTGGTTTGTAGATATTCTTGCCTTATATGTGAAAGATCCTACACAGGCCAAGTTGCATGTGTGGGTAAAGCTCCCTTTTACCTGAGTTAAGGACAGTTAGAACAAGCGCTCAGATCAGAACACTTAGCATTCTAAGGGGCTTTTGAAAACTCTCATTTCTACTTTATTTGAAAACTGGCTGTGGCCCAGAGTGTTGTTATTCTCATACTGATTTTAGGAGTTTAAGTTCATACTATAATTACAGAGAGGAGACAGAGCACAGGGAGTGAAGTGCTTTGTCATGGTTGCTGTTATTTCTTGCACCTTACTCATTATTTCCTACTACCCTTGGAGTGTTGACAGGTATCTGCCAGGCAAGCCGTGGCACCCTCCAGTTATAAGCTGAGCTTAGGATAGAAACAGTGGCTGATGGCTCATTTTATCTGTTTTTATTAGGCATCAGTTAGAGCCTTGGATGACATCTCCTTTTGATAAACAGAACACACAGTTGAAACATTTCAATAGAATATTTTAATATTTTGCTGGGTTCATCTTTCTTTTTTAGTGAGCACTTGTACGATCCATATTTCCTCAGTTAGTTTTCATACTCTACAACCTAATTGGCTGACAGATGGAAGTAAACGTAAGAGAGACACCAGTTGTATACAGCTGGAAAAGAAAAGATAAATTGAAAATTATTCAATTAATGGGCTAGAAAAGTGGAAATTGATTAAAATCATTGAGGACAATGTTACCTATAAATTTTATTTTTAGACATAAATAAAAATTAGTGGTTTTTACTCCAACTCTTTAATATCCATCCAAAGAGAATAGTAATGTGTCAATTTCTCTTAGGAATGCTTATTGTACCAAGTTGTATGTTATATGTGGGTGACATAAATGTTATGAGCTGCCTGCCCTTTGTATTAAGGATGACACTAATGTACTATATATTACTTGTAAGGCAGGAGCTATAAATGTTTTCAAATATTATGATGAATTTTGTTTTGCTACTTACCTTCAGCTACCTCTTCCTTCATGACCATTGGAAAATATGCTGAAGAAAGTTTAAATAACTGAGAAATGTTATCTGTATTCCTGGAAGGGTATGGGACCTTCTGGCTTATCCCAGATTGTATGACCTTGACCTCCTTAGCTCTGTGCAAAACAGTGGAGTTCATTGGATTAGAGATAATAAAGTTGAAATCAGATACAGAATTTTACTTGCTTTTCCAGAGATAATTTTATTTTTCAGTGAATAAAAAAATGATTTGGTAAATTAAATACAAAATTGTCATATATCTGCAATCCACCAGTGGCTCTAAATTGTATTACCTTGAACACAAATCACGAACAGTGAATTGCTTACCCCTCTGTTTCACTGAGTTCTGGCCTATTAAAGCAAATGAACTTTGTAATTATAGTGGGCACTAATAGGGTATATTTTTCATTTTTTATCATCTTGCTATGAATTAATTTATTGCTCCTCCTGGGATAACATGATTTTACATCAAATCATTTTTATGTGCATTTTAAATTCAAATATTAGTTGGGTCTTTTTTCCCCACTATCTTTTTTTCACTTTGCTCTAGATTTTCCACATGCAGTTAGAGAATACTTTCTAAATACAAGTGTAGAATCTGCCTCCCTGCCTATGATATATATTCAAATCTGTAGTGATCTTTTCTGTTCATCTGATAGAATTACAACCCCTCCCTTCCAGTTTTCTAAAAAGGGATAATTGTCGTACTATTAGATTTTTAAAATAAACTGTCCAGTACATTATGTGACTCACATAAGTATGCCAGATGGATCCAAAAGATATTGAGTCATATTGTTCAGCCTTCTGAACACACATATTGATAACATTATCTGCCAGCATTTCTTTTTTATCATCTGCAAATGTTCTACCTGTTAATGCTTCATGAGATTTAGAAGTGCGTCTTCTAATTTTCTTACTTCCTGGAATTCATTTTAATTCATACCTATTAACTCCAATTAAGTATTGAAATAAATAGCTTGAAAGCTGCCAAGAAGACAATGTGACTCTAACATACAAAGTATGTATATGAGAGGGAAATTTTCCATAGATAAGAACCTCTAATTTGAGGGTATTTCTGGCCTTTAACCTCACAACAAAGTAGACTCTGAATATTTTTCACTTGATTTATTTTCATCTTTCCATGATCCAAAAATTATAGAAGCAGGTTCATTTTCTCTCAACAAAAGGTTGTTTTTTATATTGTCCATGAATCTGAGACTTTTTACAAATTTAACTATAATGAAAGAGAAAAACCCTGGAAATGACACTAATCTCCATAACCCTGGTTTCAGATCTAGACAGGGGGTAGATGAAGCAGCAGTTTAGACAGGGGGTAAATGAAAAGCAGAATTTTAAAATTAATGGTTATAACCTTGTCAAATATTAATGACTAATTAGTGTTTTCCAAAGTACAGTACAGATTTGGCAATTAGCTAATTCAGTAAATGGAGAAGGCACACCTTGATTGTCCCATTAATTAAATCAATTGTGAAATGGTCTCTTAGCCACTGAATTTTCTCATGCTCTGTGGGTATAGATAGAAGGTGAGTCTTAAATAACAGAGTGGCCTATCTGAGACCTGAATCAGATTACCTGCAGTAATGGCTAAATATGTGAATTCCTGAGCTGCATCCTATATGGTCCTCACTGTAACTATTAATCCTAGGTGGTTCTTATGATGCTAGATTTTGAGAACCACAAGCCAACCAGATAATGACCTGCCTGAGGCCAAGAAGATCTGACCTTTCTTATACAGATCATACTCTTTATCACTTTCCCTTTGTTCTCTGCTTCCTATCACTTGTGCCATGACGGGGCAAGCCCTTTTCTCTTTATAGACCTAGTAGTGCTGATTTTAGGTCTTTCTAAAAAGAAATGTGTGCAAAATGAGAATTCTGAACTCTTGGCAAAATAAAAGAAGCCCATCAGCCTTTACACACACACACACACACACATATATATACATATATATATACATATGTGTGTGTGTGTGTGTGTGTGTGTGTGTATATATATATATCACATTCAACTCTTCATAACGTTTGAATATTTCTTATAAATTTTTATCCTTATAGTTATCCTATGAAGTATACCTGGGAAGGCCTCACCATTGTTATTTGAAAAATGAGTTAAACTTGGCGAGAGGGTTAAGAGGCTTGCTCATAAAGCCAGAATATATCTTGTGTCTTCTTTGAACATCTCGAGGACCAGGAAATACGGATTATCTAAATATCCCTAATGCCTAGCACATTGCCTGTACATAATACATACTTGATAAATGTTTGAATGACTTAATGTATCATTTATCTTCTCTGGTAGGCTCAACCCTCCAGGGCAAGGACAGAGAGAGAAATCAGAGCAGGGGTGTCATCTAGATTGCTCTGAATCTTTATACAGGAGACCAGGAGATGGGATCCACCTGTCATTTTAGAGAGTCTATCAACGTAAACCTTTGCATCTTAAACTGGTTACGATATGTCTTGTATAATTAATTTCTATAAACTATTTCTATAGTTTGCTTGCTAGAAACTTTTTAAGGTACTATCTACAATGTTAATTAGATAGATGTAATTTAATTTTAGTCTGTATCCTCAGATATTCTCTTTTCCTCCCTGCCTCCATCTCTCTCTCCCTCCCTTATTTCTTTTTCCTATATCTGATTCTTAGAGCAAATGCTCAGTTGATTTGCTTTGCTCTGTCTTGTAGTTTTGATGCTGCCAGCCAAAGCTCCCTGAGACACAGGGTGAGACATGAAATTAGCCTCCTGTCACATAGCTCTAACAAACACTTCTAAAGTCTGGGTTTATTTTCCTTCGGCTTCTTTTTCCTTCTGAAATATCACTGAAAAACAAAGCCATCTGATCTTTTTCTTCACTTCCTTTTCTATTTCCAGCCACCTGTTCCCTTTTTCTAATTATCCCCAACACAGTAAAGGAAGCCAAGATTCTCATGGTTATATAAAAAAGGTATAATGAAAGAAAAGTCACATATACTAGCATTTTGCCCAAGGAAACTCATGGTTGAAGACGAAGTTTTACATTTCTTTGTGCAATTTGTAGATGAAGAAATGGTGACTTGTCTTCCCATTCCTCTGTTTCAAAAAACTAATCAAATATTTGCTTGTGTATTATGTGAGAAAGCTGAGGACTGTGCAGAATGGCCCAGAGATAGGATTCACAGTCAGAACCTCTAGGACAGGGGCTTGCTCAGCATAGGCTCATGGCCTCCAAGAGTTGGTGAAATCTGATTCATTATATACCATTTGTGCAGAGTTCAGGGAATTTATAAATGTGCGGAGAGCGTTTCCATGGCAAATGGTTGGCCAATGGAACAAAATCACCCAGGAATATCACTGGACTTAATTGAAGGGAGCTTGTTTTCACATTGCCTTGTTCTGAAAAGTATTGGAAACCAAATGGAGGGAGCTAAGAACTGACCATTAAGGGGCTGATAGGGAGGCAAAAGGAGGAGAGAATGGAGAAAACTGGGAAGACAGGAAGTAAGAGATAGGAACTTAGTGCAAAATTTCAAAAATGGTAATTGGCCTAGTTACACATGGCCTAGAAATTGGAGCAGCCTTTCTGATATTCTTACTCTATTGTGCTTCTGCACTGCTTTTCATGCACAGAGTCTGAGCTGGTGCCAAAAGAGCATCTCCTCAGCTGTTTCCTCCTGTGCTTGAACTCTAATTGCAGTGAAGCAGTAAAATGTGGCAAAGGAGGCCAAGAGCAGGAAACTAATGGGAGCAGAGAGAGAGGGAAAGAAAGAACAAATTGGAAAATGGAAACTGGAAAGCCAATGCAGCAATCATTAGTTGAACAAATACTGAGTGTCCACTGTGAGCCAGTGCTATGCTAGGTCCGGGGGACAGAGTGGGGTCATGCCTTGGGAGCCGAAGCTCTAGTGAGGAAAGAGTATAATAAGCACAGGCTGTGCTGAAATTAGCAGATGGGACATGTTGGTTTCATTTCTGACAGCTGCACATTCATTCCCTCTTGATGCGAGACTTTCAAAGAGGTGTTACAAATGTAAGGCTTTTCTTCTCGGTACTAAAGTCAGAGAGCTAAATGCAGTATGGCTGCAAGTGGTGAAATGCCCCACACAAAGGTTTTGAATTTTAGACAAAGACTGCGTGGAATCCAAGTAGACCCAAACTCTTTATTTTTATTAGTTTAATAGACATTTAGGTACTGCTCACTTTAAGTCAGTTCTAAGCACTTTATAAATATTCACTTATTTAATCTTTATAATGTTATTAGGGAGGTGGTATTATTGTATCAGTTTTATAGGTGAGGAACCTAACTTGCCCAAGGTCCTACAATGCTGTGAACTGAAAGTTTGTGTCCTCCCAAAATTCATATGTTAAAATCCTAACCTCCAAGCTGATTTTAGTATGAGGTGGGAAATTTGGAAGGTGAATAGGTCATGAAGATGAAGGCCTCATGAATGGAGTTAGTGTCCTTATAAAAGGGACCCCAGAGAGATCTCTCAATTGTTCTACCATGTGACGATACAGTGAGAAGACAATCATCTATTAACCAGGAATCAGATCTCCACCAGACACAAAATCTGTCAACACCTTGATATTGGACATCCAGCTTCCAGAACTGTGAGAAATAATTATTTGATGTGTAAGCCACTCAGCCTCCAGAACTATGAGAAATAAATACTTGTTGTATAAGTCACTCAGCCTATTTGGTAGCCTGAACAGACTAACACACAGTAACTGATATCAGGCCATTCGTACATTTAAAACTAGATCTTATTTGTGATACATTGAATACAAAGCCAAGTAAGAGAAGGAGAAAGGGCATGAGGTGAGACAAGACATGAACCTGGTCAGCAGGGCCCTGAAGGCCATGGTGAGAGGTTAAGCTTTCATTCCAACTGCAATGGGAGGCCAAGGAAGGCTTTAAGCCATTGAGTGACATCTTGTATTTCCATTTAAAAAGGTTACTCTGGCTGCTGTCAGAGGAACAAGTGGAAGAACAAATAAAAGATGTAATAACAAGACTGTGACTTGATATGGTAAAAACATTTAGGAAGTGAGTGAGGGCATACGTTCATGTGTTTTTCATTTTGTGCAGCTAATAATAGAAGGGTTCTATTATTAGCTGCCAACTCCTCACCTTCTTGAAGATGAGGTAGTAGAGCCCTATGGAAGGGACTTCAGAGCACACAGTTCCAGTCCAGCTCTGGGACTCACAGAGTAGGTCCCCAAGTGAGTGACTCCACATAAAATTTGAACCACCATTTTTCCACTTGAAAAATTGAGAGAATCGATTCTTTATCTCTGCCAATCTTTTAAAGTCTTAAAATATTTTGTGGTATCTAAAACTGCGAGAAATCTTAGGCATCAATCCTTCCTGAAGGTGAAAATTTGGCTTGTCTTGTGCAAACCTGGCACATTTAGACATTTAATAAATGTTTCATGAGTGACTAGGAGAGGGCAGAATTGGAGAATAGCTGGTGGAGGGTTCTACTTCCATACCATGCCCTGGCTGCTACTTGCATTCCATTATTAAGAATTAGTTTAAGACGTTCGCTTGCTTTTAATTGCTTCTATGTCTCCAGCTGCTGCAGGAGAAAGAAAGACCCTGGGAGCGATCAAGCTGTTTCAAGTGACAGGGACGTCAACTTTGCAGCACACATTCGTGGTTGGAATATAGTCTCACATAACTCCCGCAGTTTTCACATGTATATGGAGGCTGTTGTGATTAATACCATTCAAGTTCATCTAAAAGCATTACTGAATTCATAGCCTCTTTTTGTCATATGTGAAATATTTTGACATTACAAAGACATTGTCTTCAAAAGGTTGGGAGCTGCTAATTCAAGGAGAGTAGAAAAGATGTTAGAGCATAATCTTCCTCTGGTTCTCCTCCTGAGTCTTGCTATGTACTCATATCCTCCAGGGATGAAGAATTACTTTTGAGAGATTGTTTAGTTAAATTCTAGACATGCACTTTCTGATGACTTGTCACAGCTGGGAATTTAATTCCTTCTTTAGCAGAAAAATAGTGATTGTGAGGATTATGCTGTTTATTTTAGGGAGGACAGTATGAGAGGGCTTTTTGTTTTTTAAAGGATTCCTTTAAAATCATTCAGAGAGCTAACATCAGTTCCTCCCCAGTCCGTTCCTCTCTCCCTCTCTCACTTTCCAAGGTGAGTAAGAAGGGAGAGCATGTGGCTAGTTTTGCCTAGGAATTTGGAATCTTTTAAATATTTAAGCGATCTGGTAATTCGGTTAAGTAATTTTCATCTGAATTAAGATAGGAAATCTCTACACTGTATTTTCAGCTGCTCTCTTGGGAGGACAAATCTATAAACGGCCTTGCATGATTTTTTTGTGGTCAGAAAGTACCATGATGTGCTAGTTATTCTAAGGTGTTTGATAAAATAAAACCACATTCTTGGCTCATGAGTCAAAGATTTCTCCTACACTAACACACACATTTGCACACTGAAACATCCTTGCTTGCACGCTATCCAGCAACAAGGGCAGACGGCTCCCTGCCAAAGGACATCCGGTCCCTGAGTCTGAGGCAACCCCAGGAGTGGCCACTAAGGGGCAGCAGAGGCTGCAGAACGTGCAGTGGAGCCGCTGGGGAAGGGGTGGACTGGCCGCTGAGCCTCTGAGGGTGGAGGTAGTGTGTGAGGGCGAAGAGCGGATTCTGAGGGTGGGAAGTGAGTAAGTGATCCCTCGGGTTCCAAGGTTTCTTCTGCTTTCTTTTTAAGTCTAGTATTGTCACTTTCTTTAATACACAGGCTCACATGGTGCCTACTTTTTCTGTCGCCTAAATACCTGACTACCGAATTTCCAGAATGTGTGTCTGGGATGTGCTGCCCCTACCTACTCTCCCTTTCTGGCATATCCCTGGGCAGGAACGAAGGAGTGGACAGTGTGGGCCCGCCAGGTTTGTTTGATAGTTCTGTAAGGGAAGGATGGGCACTGGGTGACACAGACACTCTGGAGAAATGAGCTGGTTAGGGAAGGTGAGGAGACTGGGGTAATGGCTGTCACAAAGGGTGGCCGGGCCCCATCTCCTTCATCTCAACCCCTGCTGTTTATATGGAAAATGGGCATTTTATCATTTCTGCCTAAAATGCCATGTACACCCTCGCTTTGGATCAAATTCTTGGTTTTCCCTTTCCTCTGGGTTGCCATCCCTAAATTCTTTATGGAAATTCTGGAACAGCTACTGTCAGCAAGAAACTAGGAGCTGGGGAGGAGTTTGATTTCCTGAATTGGTCTGGGTGAAAGGAGAAAAACATGTAGTTGAATTTTGCAGAAACCTGTAGTGGTCAAAATAGCCTTTTGGGGTCTCTCTAAATTCATAACCCAGTCTTAATTGAATTATTTTTTTATCCAAAGTTCAGAAAATTAAGTAGAGCATTTTTAAGATGGCATTTCCCCTGCCTCAACTTCCTCAAATGAAAAGTCTTTGTGTGTGTGTGTGTGTGTGTGTGTGTATGTGTGTGTGTGTGTGTGTTTCCCATGACAAAGGCTATTTAGTTTAATGTAGCCTGATGTATCATTTTTTTCCTTTATGGTTGTTTTTTGTGTGTGTCTTGCTTAAGAAATCTTTGCCTACTCCCAGGTCATAAAGATATTCTTTTATATTTTCTTTTAAAAGCTTGATAGACTTTTAAAGACTTTTTTCTTTTAGAGCAATTTTGGGCTTACAGCAAAATTAAGGGGAAGGTACAGAGATTTCCCATATCTCTCACCCCCCCCACCCCCCCCACCACATAAGCACAGCCTCCTTCATAATCAACATCCCCCACCAGAGTGATACATTTGTTACAATCCAGGAACCTTCATTGACACGTCATAAAGACCTAAAGTTCATAGTTTACATTAGGGTTTATTCTTAGTTCTGTTCATTCTATGGGTTTGGGCAAATGTATAATAACTTGTATCTACCATTATAGTATCATACAGAGTAATTTCACTGCCCTAAAAAGCCTCTGTGCTCCAAATTGTTTTACTTTTCAAATATAGATGTGAAATCCACCTGGAACTGATTTTTGATGTGTAGTGCGAGGTAGTTAAAGTTATTTTTTTTTTTTATGAATAAGTACTTGGCCTAATCTCATTGCTTAAAAATACCGTTTTTCCCCCCTCACTGCACCACATTGTCATGTTTTTCATAAATCTGATGATTACATATGTGTAGGACCATGTTTATGGACCCTTCATTTTATTTTATTGGTTGGCTTTTCTATCTCTATATCAATATCACACTCTCTTAGTTACAACCATGTGCCGTGTAATGACATTTTGGTAGATGACAGATGAAAAACTGCATATACAACAATGTTCCCATAAGATTATAGTGGAGCTAAAAAATTCCTATCTGCTAGTGACATTTTAGTCATAACAACATAGTGCAACACATTACTCACGTATTTGTGGCGATGCTGCTATAAACAAACCTACTGCAATGCCAATTGTATAAAAGGATAGCATATGCAATTATGTTCTGTACATAATACTTGATAATAAATGGCTATTACTGGTTTACATATTTACTATACTATATTTTTTATCATTATTTTAGAGTGTACTCTTTCTACTTACAAAAAAAGTTTGTCATGAAACAGTATGCCGTGTTATACTGGCAACACCATCATACATACATGTTTACTTCGTCTTTCGATTGCATCATTTTATCTTGTGCTTGGTTTAATCTCGTGTTGATTTGCATGGTAACATGCTATATAGGCTTGTAGCCTAGGAGCAAGAGGCTGTACCATTTAGGCTTGTGTAAGTCACTCTATGTTGTTCGCACAATCACAAAGCTGCTAATGATGAATTTCTCAGAACGTGTCCCCATTGTTAAGTGGCGCATGACTCTACTACAGCTTTGTAATTGGTATTGAAAGCTGCTGAATCAGGTCTTCCCTATTTGTTGTTCTTTTATAAATTACCTTTGTTCTCCTTGACCAAAATACTCATTTGATTTCTAAATTAAAATTGTCTTTTCCTTTTCAAGTTTTGTTGGGACTATTCCTTACAGCTTTCCTAAAAATAATACTTTGCAGCCCAGTAATATAGTAAAAGTCAAATGATGTTCTAAAGTAATAAAATAGCTCTACAAGGTAAAAGATTTCTAGGACACTGTAGGTCAGTGTGTCACGTCTGTCCTGCCCACTGCCCCTTCCCCTGAGGCTACAGAAAGAATTTGCTATCTTGTCCCATTGGTATTTCCAAATTCTATCTGTCTTTCAAGGCCTGCTCCAAATCCTACATGTACCCACCTTGATTACATAACTCTCCTCAGATTTCTTCAGTTACTCTCTGTGGCACAGATTTGATGATACACTGCAGAAATACTCTCGGAAAAAGACCCAGCACCTCCCAGCCTCCCAGGCCCTGCACCTTGTGGGCTAGCCTACTTTTACCTCCAGTCTCCCTCTCACCCAGTGGGCACCCAACCACTCAGGCAGGAATGGCCTTCAGTTTTCCACAAGGCCCCACTGCTGCACATTTCAGGAACTTTCCACTCTGGGTTTGACCTTCCTGCCTGGCATGTTCTTCCCTTCCTGCTCCCACCACCTTCCTTTTATTGATTAATGCCTCGGTAACCCTTAAGTCTGCTGTCCCAGACCCTTCCCTGACCCCCACACAAGATCAGTTCTCCTTGAAATGTGCTCCCTGTGCTGCCTTCATGGCATGTGCCACAGCTCAAAATTATAAACCTGTTTGATTATTTGGTTAGCACCTGACTTCCATTAGATCATAAGATCCAATAAGGCAGGATCCATGACTGTGTTCCTCAACATTTTAATCTCTAATACCTAGCCTAGTGGTTGTCATATGGTAAGTGCTCTGTAAATCTTTTATGAATGAATGCATGAATGAATGATACACTTTGGCCTGATGGCCTATGTAACTCTTTATAGTACCCTGCATACAGATGCTCAATAAATATCTTTCTAGTTCATCTCACATTGTTCTATAGGATATTTTAATAAAAAAACTCCATATAGTTTATGAATGTAGCTTACCACCCTCTGAAATGATGGGCCTGGCCATTGCAGGCAGAGTCAGGGGTAATTCTTAGTGCCCTGTACCTGATTCATTAGGGGTGGTGGTAATAGTGGGACATTACTCAAATATAACTCAAAAGTGTTCTATATCTGTTTTGCCTTCAGTATTTCAAATCCACCTTTTGGAAACCCTAAAATGCTGCTTCTGATTTGGTTATGGTACATGGGGACACAGCATGACACGATGGCTTTAGCAGAAAGCTGGAAACTCAGACACTGTGACTTTCTGTTGCTGGGAAGGCACATAACTTTAGCTTGCTCAGGGGCAAAGCAGGGCAACCAGGACAGCTTCATTAGCAGTTGGCATAGATAAGTGAGATCTAACATCTGGTCCTTCATGAAAAATTCCTGTAGTTACAGAGCTGGAAAATAGACTATTATTCCATTAATAAGGGTAGCAGAATTAGTTCTTGTTCTCTGTGTTCCTTCCGTAGGCTAGTCATTGATGAATGATAATGCTGTCTTTAGAGTCTCAAGCAGTCAAAGAGTAAGATAAAAATATGCTTTATGGATACCATCAGCAGCACTGTGTGTTGGAGAGAATGGACAGGCAATGCGGATGGAGCCCTATCCTACCCTAATAGAGAATTCTGTAATTTGCCTATATAGTGACCCAGTGGGGAAAGACAAGAGATATAGACACTGCTTATGACACAACCTCTGCCACACTCTCAGTGAGGTTGAGAGGAAATCGAATTCTGCCTCAAAATGAGAACACTAATTTTTTCTAAAATCCACTGCAGTAGAATATTATAGAGTTAATATAATAGAGGTAAATGACACTTAGGTTCTTAGGGAGTAAAAAAAAAAACTAATGTAAATTTTTATCAGGAGGATCTTCCTATGGTCATTAGAAGCATGATTTTACTAGATATAAATTAGGAATTAAGACCATATGGCAATTGAGTTCCTCAGACACCTTCCACTGGGGTAGGTGAGATTGACATGTGGAACCCTAAGCTCTGAGGTGAGGGAGGAGAGTATGGAGCTCTGGGAAGTCTGTGGAAGGCTGGCCCTCATGGGGTGGGCTGGATATCACAGGAAATCGTGACTACAGGGTTGCCCGAATATGTGTGTATGTTAAGGGACAGGAGGCAGGAGGCAGGAGGCAGGAGGCAGGAGGCAGGTAATGATTGGAGGTGGAAAGACACTGAATACAAATTTAGTTACATCACATTCTTGACTTCAATGTACTTATATCGGGCATTTTGAGTTTAAAGTGAATTAAATCGATTCATCTTTTGTGAAATACCAAAATGATCTTGTAAATGCTAATTAGGCTATAGGACATTTGCATCATCTAAAAATAAGCAATTGGCCACCTACAACATGTAGATGATTTATTAATTTTAAATAAATGAGTGCATATACGTAAATGGCAAGACTCAGGATTTCTGTGGCTGCCTTCTGTTGGGCTGTATTGCACTTCTCCACCAGGAAGGGGAGATAAAATACCCTTTCCTTTCAAGTGAATACCATTTCGAATGGAGCACCAGTCGGTTATTCCGGTGGGTGAAGCCAATCCTGTGAATGCCTGCTCTCTCCGTGGTGACTTGCCAAGGCAGGGGGCCTTGGTGGTTTTTTCCTCTTAAGTAGCTGCGTTCTTACTTCTTGAACCAACCTCTCAGGCCACAGCTGACTGAACTGGAATGAGCCACAGTCATTTACTCTATGGCTGGCCAAAGAGGTGACCTGGCATAAAAATGCTTTTTTTTCATGGATAATGGTGGTATGCTGAGTCTTTCAGCTTCTCTCTCAGGAATTTCAATAGAAAATATGGCAAGAATCAGGCAGTTGCAAGCAGAACCTTAGCTGAAATGTCCCCAGAGAGAAGGCAGTATATAAAATTGTGAAGCACTGCAAGTCAGGAATAAGTAGAAACAAGGATAGGTAAACGCCTTGAAGCTGGGGAGACTCCGGAAGGAAGGGAGCGTTGCTAGATGGAAGCAGCTGAAGGAAAGTTGAAGCTCTAATGGTAGAGAACTATCTAGATAATCCAATTACTGGAACTGTATTGGATTATTCCAATTTCTGAATTGTAATATGAGACTCCACCAAATATTTCCATGATGTCTAGCTATGACACATATATCCACATAGTAACCGCCACCCTCCAAAAATAACCTTAAGACAGTTTCTTTTTTTTACATTCCAAAGAACCTAACCTACGGTATGTACCAATGGTTTACAAAAAAATTTTTATTTCAGTCTTATTGAGATATAATTGACATACATCACTGTAAATTTTAGAGTGTATAGTTGAGTGCCTTGACTTAGGTATATTGTGAAATGATTACCACAGTAAGTTTAGTTAACATCCACTATTTCATATAGATACAAGGGAAAAAAAAAAAGAAAAAGAAAGAAAAAAAATTAGTGATGTGAACTTTTGTGAATTACTCCCTTAGCAACTTTTAAATATGCCATACAGCAACGTTAACTGTAGTCACCATGCTGTACATACATTCCCAGGCCTTATCTCATAACTGGAAGTTTGCACCTTCTTATCTCCTACATCCAATTCCCCTATTTCCTGTCACCCGCCTCTGGGCAACCACAAATGTTATCTCTTTTTCTCTGACTTTCTTTGTTTAGATTTTACATTTAAGTGAGATCACACAGTATTTGTCTTTTTCTGCCTGACTTATTTCAGTTAGCATAATGTCCTTAAGGTCCATCCATGTTGTCTCAAATGGCAGAATTCTCTTCTTTTTATGGCTGAACAGTATTTCATTGTATATTATATATCATGTTTTTCTTTATCCATTCACCTATCGATGGACACTTAAGTTATCTCCATGTCTTGACTATTGTAAATAATACTGCAATGAACACAGGGGTGTAGATACCTGTTCAAGATAGTTATTTTGTTTCCCTCAATATATATCCATAATGGAATTGCTGGATCATATGGTAGTTCTATTTTTGCTTTTTAGGGGAACATCCATACTGTTTTCCATAGTGGCTGTATCAACTTATAATTCCATTGACAGTGTACCATGTTTCCCTTTTCTCAAAAAATTGGATTATTTGTTTTTCTGTTGTTGAGTTATATAAGTTCTTTATGTATTTTTGATATTAAACCTTTTCATATATATGATTTACAAATATTTCCACCATTCTGTAAGTTTTCTTTATTTTTTCAACTATTCCTTTTACCGTGAAGAAGCATTTTATTTTGATGTGGTCTCATTTATTTTTGATTTTGTTTCTTGTGCTTTACATGTCATATCTAAAAATTTGTTGCCAAGACCCTTGTCAGGTAGCTTCTTTCCTATGTTTTCTTTTAGGAGTTTTATGGTTTCAGGTCTAATAGTTAAGTCTTTAATCTGTTTTATGTTAATTTTTGTAAGTGGTATAAGATATGGGTTCAGTTTCATTCTTTTACATATGCATATCCAATTTTCCCAGCACCATTTATTAGAGAGACTGTCTTTTCTCCATCGAGTGTCCTTGGATTCCTTGTTAAATATTAGTTGACTGTATATGCTTCAGTTTATTTCTGGGCTCTTGATTCTGTTTCATGTGTCTATGTGTCTGCTTTTATGCTAGTACCATACTGTTTGATTACTGTAGCTTTATCACATAGCTTGAAATCAGCAAGTGTGATGCCTCCTGCTTTATTCTTTTTTCTTGGGATTGCTTTGGATATTCTGGGGTCTTCTGTGGTTCTGTGTATAACTTTATGTTTTGCTTTTATTGTCCAAGTGCACTGAGTGGCTTTTACCCTTGTCTTCACTTCTCCCTTTCTCTGTTCTAGCTACTTGCCACTCTTTTTGTCCCACACCCTCCACTACATACAGATATTCATGACCCAGAGCAAAGCAGTAATGAGAACAGTGAGGGTTAAACCAACCTTGCAAGTCACCAAAGAGATCTTCCTGACACAGCTTGGTACAGACTGCCTTTGACTTTTTAATCAATTTATCTTCATAATGAATGAATAAAGACATGACAGTTTAACTGAAATATAAGTTCACAGCAAAATATAGTGTAGATTTTCTTTTTTTCTCTCTCTCTATTATTAAGAAATCAGCTTACTCTTGTCCCTAGATTCTTCTCTTCTCTATCCAAAGACAGAAAAATAGTTGTACTGCAGGGACATTTTAAAGTTAACACATATCTGGTTTGGCTAAAATACTCTTTCCAGGAGCAAACATGGATGCTTTGAACTTTTTTTGGTTTGTCCACACACTTGTGTTGTCCAGCAGCATGTAGAGCTCCCTGAGGATCAGATTTGAGCTGCTGCCAAGTGCATACTCTCCTTTTTCAATTGAACCTTAGTCCTTATATGGAAGTAATTTTAAAAAATTCTTAATTACTTCCTTTTAGCATCAAAACCTCCTTAAGTTTTGGTAGGGCATATGGCTGCCCGGCTCAAGACTATATTTCCTAGTTTCTCATGTGGCTAGGTACAGACACGTGACTCAGTGTCCCTCAAAAGAATGTGAGCAAAGTGATGTTTGCAACTTCTATGACAATTCTTAAAAGTGAATTGCTTGACCTCTATTTTCTCTTTATCTGCATTCCAACCCCAGATGAGATATCAGCTAACCAGCTCTGCTCATGCAGTTGAAGGCAAAATGGTAGAACAGTAAGGTGGAAGGAAGTAGAGTCCTTAGATAACCTGGTGGGGCACAGTCACCTACACTCTGGAGTGCCTCTGAGCTGTTGTGTGAGAGAGCGATAAATATCTCTCCCTTGAGAGAGCTGCTCAAGTTTTGAGTTTGTCTGTTATAACAGCCTAATCTATATACCCCAACCAACACGATAGTGGACATTAAGTACTGAACAGTTGTTATGCCATTTTGTTCTCTAGCAATGATCCTAAAATAGGTGCTACTTGTGCAAGCAGGCTTAGAGAGGTGAGGTGACTTGCCCAAGATCTCACAGCTGTAAGTGGTAGAACTTGAACTCAGCTCTGAGGTATTTAAAAACACACATTCTTAATTGCTATGCCCTCAGGTCTCTTAATATTACTGTTCGCTCTTTTTCTATATATAATATTCAAAGTATTCTTCTCTGTCACTTTAAAGTTTTAGTCTGTTACACACCATAGCTTTAGACTCTTTCTTTGCTGGGTTTGGTATACATTTATCATTTCGTCCTGCCTTTTTGGGAGGGTGGGGAAGGCAGAGAGTATTGTTCTTAGTTTTGAATATAGATTCATCTTGGCTTGTTTGTTAGATTGTAAGTCCCTCAGGAGATATACTAGTGACACAAATGCTAAATAAATGGCAATTATATGTCTAAAGGGATAAAGGCTGTCTGATCTTCCAGAATGACTCAGTATTCTCTTATGTGATGTTGTTCTCATGGGTATATAAATTCTGCTGTAAATGTATCAGTCCTAGTGAAAACGCCCTTCCCCTAATTTAAAACATATTTTCATAGTAGCAGTGTATTTACCTAGAGGAAATATCTGAAAAGATGATTTTGAACAAGGAATGATGCCCATTCTATCTGTCAGTATAAATATAAGCAGGTGGAATTTAAAATTTTTGCAGTCGCACTTTAGACAAATGTTAGCTTCATGATCATTCTGTTGTGCATGAGTTAGTAATACATTGGTTGCATAGTAAAAGAAAATCCAAAATACCACTGCCTTAAATAAGATATATATATTTTTTCTAACATGAAAGAGGCCTGGAGGTGGTCAGCCAAGGACCGATATGGTAGCCACTTGGTCATTGTGATGTCTAGCTCCTTCTAATTTTTCCTTCTAAATGGTTTCCACTTTAAAGGTGTCTTCATGGTTAGCAGGAGTCCCTGTAATGACAGCTGTTGTATCAGAGCTTTAGGCAATAGAATTCAGAGAAGGTAAATGGCCTTTATCTGCCTATTCTCTTTTCTAAAATTTTCACTAAACAAACTTCTACCCCATTGGTTAGAACTTAACAATACCTAGTTACATAGCAGACCAAATAAAATCAAAGTTTGTCTTGTTTTTAACTAAAGAAGAAAGGGAAGAATCGATGTTGGGTAGATTGCCTTGCCATCTAATTAGAAAATTACCACCATTCTAGATCAGGGATACTGACAAACTCTGGCTCATGGGCCAAATCTGGCCTTCGGCCTGTTTTCGTTTCTGCGTTTTTTTTGTTTGTTTGTTTTTATGTTTGTTTTTGTTTTTGTTTTTTTGTTTTTTGTTTTGTAAATAAAGAGTTACTGAAACCAAGCCATATACATTCATTGATGTATTGTGTACTGATTTCATGATATAACAGCAGAGCTGAGTGGTTGTTACAGAGATGAGATGACCCACAGCCTAAAATATTTACTATCTGACCTTCTATAGAAAAAGTTTGCCAACCCTTGCTCTAGATCATGGAAGACAGATTTTGACAAATGAATGGCTTTGTTCCTTGGGATACTATTATAGGAGCAGCATTGAGTTTAATATGGATTCAGTAATAATCTAGTCTTCTTGAGCCCCAGTGACTTTATATCCATCTATTAGGCATACATTTGGCTGCAAGCAACATAAAACACGACTAATGGTGGATTAGACAAAAATGAGTTTATTTATCTCACATGTAAAGAAATCCAGAAGTTCACTGTCCAAGGCTGGTGCAGATGCTCAATGATGCCTTCAAAATTGGACCCTTTTTTTCTCCCCAACTATATCCAGGATGTTGCTGTTCTTCTCCATGCTTATTATCAGGTGCCTGCAGCACCTAAAAGCATTATGTCTGCATCATATGTAGGGAGAAGGGAAAAGTACTGAAGGCCAAAGGGGGCACGAGTCTGTAGCTTTCTAAAAACTTTCCCGGACGTGCTCATTGGCCAGGACTATATCTCATGACCCCGGCTAACAGCAGAGGATTCTGAGATGGTGAGAATATAAGTTGGGCACATTACTGGGGCAAACGAATAGAGATTCTATTGGAAAGGAAGAAGGGGAGACAAGAGCAGTATGTGCTGCAGAGGGCTCCTCACAGTAAACTGAGCTACTCTAGCACGTTCTTATAGTTTCACCTTCCCTTTCACCTTCCTTACCTGCCCTTTCCTGCCACAGTTCCCAAAATTAATTTTGTTCTTTTCACCTCCCTTGCATATTTTCGGCTAGGTGAGAAGCCTGGAAATGAGCCGGAAGAAGTGAAGCTGCAGAATGCCAGCAGACAGATTGTGCAAAATGCCATCCTGCAGGCTGTGCGGCAAGTCTCCCAGGAGAGTCGGCGGAGGGAAGAGAGAGCCCATGACAGCCGGGGCAGCTTCCAGTTGGGTGTGGGGGAATTAACCAAGAAGCATGAAAAGAAGTAACACAGTGGATTTGGCTGCCATCATATGCTTGGCTTCCAGCCTTCCTCTTAGTATAGGATGCATCGCCAAAACGTTGCCAGTGAAGCAAACCAAAGTGTCATTGACACCTAGCAGTAGAATGATTTCACACTAGCCCTTGGCTGAGAAGCACTGTTTTGAAAAAGTGCGTTAGACGATTCTGTTTATATTAATGCAGTGCCTCTGAAACAGTGGGGCCAAACACAACACTGTAATTGCAAAAGTAGTTTGTAGCACAATTTATTTTTAAAGTTCTTTTTAAGAAAAAATAATTCTGTCTTGTTTACTTCTACCTTTTAAGCATTCTTTTTGTGAATTTAACCAGCAGTCCTTTTTGCTGAAATACTGAGTGCAGTACTGTGTTCATTATATATTTAAAAGACTTGCTGGAAAAGGAAGGAATGGAGTTTCAGCCACCTTCAAATATGGAACTGAAGGCTTTTCTAAAGTGAGTTCAGGTCCAAGATCAAATTAAGCAAAGGCGAATTCTAAGACCAAGTCCCTGAGGATCTTACCAAGGCATATATTTATATTACTTTTTTAAAAAGGAGGAGTTTAGCATCTCAAGAACTGTCTTTTAGTCTCAGTTGTTTGATAGTTGGTGTTTACTTTCTGTGCAGAAATCCTTTGGAAATATTGTGGATTTCTTTTTTCATCTCAAAATTAAGACAAGTATATCTATATGCATGAGTTGTCCATAACTCAGTTCTTTAGCAGCCTCACGAAGAGCAGCTACAATTGTAGATTCCACCCTGGAGCTAAACTAGGGTCTGATTCTAGGGTGCAGTGTCCTTGAATGGAGCTCTGGGGCCTTATAAATGCTGTGTTGCCATTAGGCTATGTATTTGCACTAGTACCTCGCTACTAAGAACTTTCCTTTTTCCCACTGACAGATTAAAATTATTTTTTTGAGATTATGAAAATCATACATATCAGAAATGAATAACACTTAAAATGGGAAAACTGTTTTTTTAAAACTCTCTGAAGCATGAAAATACAGTGGGAATATTAAAGCGACAGTGTTGTGAATGTAGTTATGGAGATATATGTGTGTGTATGAATAAAGCCATCTATATTGCAACAATATACGACTTCTGCTTCATTCCCACATAGATAACGCACATCTTTCCGGAGTCTTTAGAGTCCCATTTCCTGGGCTTCACAACAGTTATTGAGTTGGTGCTACTGGGGACAGAAGAAGAATTTAATCTTTGTTAAAAACCTTTTGGCTTGAGAGCATCAATGTCTACATTTGATAGTTTTTTAAAAAGCCAAGTATTTACATCTAAAGTATGACTGATATTAAGGTATATTTGTAAAATTCCAATATGTTACACTTTCCAGAATGGATACTATTGATAACAGTAGATGAATGAAAATAATCTCTTATCATCTCAGCTAGACTATCTCACACGATGCACAGTTGGAATAAATTCACAGGGAGAATGGCAGTAGGAGAGAGCAGAGGGTTTAAAATTTAAATATGGTTTATTCATAATTTTTTAAACAGAACTCATGACAACTGAAGAATGAATTTAAGTTGATCTGAAGGCATATCGCTGATGTGATATAACTGCATAGTATAGATAGTGTGAATGAAGGTATAAAGGGAAATTATTCAGGAGAATCTACACACACACAAAAATTCCAATGCTCGTAGTTTGCAAGTAATCTGGCACTATGTATACTGAGAAGTCTGGATATAACCAGCATCGGATCTTGCTGACATATGTAGAAACACACTAACATATCATCTTTCCTCTGTGTACTGTGCTGATACAATGGGGATCTTTGAAAACATCTGATGAACTTCAGTATCTAAATGTTACTTGTAAATAAAATATATCCAACTTTGAAGTATGTTGTCATTTTAAGCAAAGTTTTCTATGTCCTATTGTTATGGTTCATTTTATACGTGAACCTTACATTCGTATGGCACCAGGAAGCATCCCGAGGCTGTTTTCCAAATCTCTAGATCATGACCCAGGAAAGTGCTCCTTTAATGGGCCTCGACTGTGACTGTGAAGAAAGTCATGGATGATGGTTCCTGAGGCTTGAACAGAAAAGGACATGTGCTAAGAAGTGGCCTTTAGATCTCAGGAAGTAAAGATAAGTGGATCTGGAAAGCTGAGTGTCTTTCGTGATCTTTCTGAGATGGAAAGTGTACAGTGAGGAACAGAAATATGGAGAAGTTCTTGGAAGGAGAAAAGAAAGTTAAGCAACTCCTGCACTTAATAGGTAGGTGCCATATTGGCAGAATCCTAAGGAAGCTCAGCTATTTTAAAATGAGTGCTTCTGTTAGACTTTTACTTGTATCTCAGTATGAAGTTACTGGATTCTAAAAGGGCTGACAGAACATCATTTGACATAGGGTTAAGGGCTTCCACTGGCTATTATCATAAACCAGCACACAGCTTTTGGTTTTAGGAATTAGTGGGCACACTTATTTAATGTCCTTTATCTTCCTGATTTACCACATGGTAAAGCATACATGGGCCTTCCAAGACTGTGTTTAGTTGTTCATCTTTCACTTTGCTTGTTTCTGGGGTTCAACTAATGAAAAATATTTTTATGTTACTTTGCTTTTCTGTAATCATCTATCCAGTGTGAAGAGTATTGTAAATAGACACAAAACAACTTACTGCTTCCTTTATTTTTTTTCCTTTTTTTCCTCTTTTTTAGCCACTTAGTCTTCCCTTATGGTGGGATTTCAGGTTACAAATAAACAGATCAATCATTTAAAAATTATTGAATTTATGCCATTCAGGATATTTTTAAGATTTTTAAGGACTCTATAAAATAATGCAAAAGAGGGAATTTAAAATTTATCCACTGCAACAACTGTTGTAGTAAAATACAACAATGAAGTCTCCGAAAAATCTGGTAACTAATTTAACCATTTTACTACCCAAATAGGTGTAAAGACTAAACATTTGAGCAAATCATTCAGTTCTTATAAGGAGAGATTAGAAACTAAAATAATATCATCTCTCTAGAGGGTAAGAAAGCTTTCTGAAATATATTACTATACATTATCTTATTCGTCTCAACACTGCTGGCAGGAAGATCTTATTCTCCTTTTGCAGATGAAGTCATACTGTGTTGAAGAGAGGATAAATATATCCTAGATGGTAAAAAGCGAGTATTATTGGGCAAAAGAATCCATGAATAACTGATCTTGAACTTCATGAGTATATAAATTAGCTAAGGAGTTTAAGAATATAAATTCTAGGAATATTTATATTAAGATGGAAGACTAAAACTGCCTTACAGAATACCTTTCTGAGTAATAAATCAAAAATAGTAAACGGCCAACAAAAATAATCATCAATAGAAAAAGTTCAATCAATTTCCCTCAAAAAGTGAGTGCTAAGGAAAAAAACCCAGGAAACTCCAGAGGGAACAAAATGGAAGATTAACAACAGCATGACATGTTCAGCTTCTCTTTCCTCTGCTCCTCAGAAGCCATGCTGGTCAGCCCACAGAATCCTGACCCAGGTCTGATCCAGGTCTGGGGAAAGATGACTGAGTGACTTTTTCATTGTCTTCTGGCTGCAGTGTAATGTCTTTTGGAAAGAAATAGGTGAAATAGGAAAGGAACTTCTCTCAGACAGAAGTGACAGCTTCATCTAGCAGAAATGGAAAAAAAAGAAAGAAAGAAAGAAAGAAAGAAAGAAAGAAAGAAAGAAAGAAAGCAAGCAAGCAAGCAAGCAAGCAAGCAAGCAAGCATCTATTTAAAAATCCCCTCATTATATTCTAGGGAAATGGATACAAGATGCCCAACAGCAATACTTCCAGAATAAAAGAAAAATTTTTGAAACTTCTAGGCTGAAAGTGAATCATTTACTAGCAAAGATGTCACTCAAGCATAAAGGGAAGCATAATAGAAATTACCAAGGGTTACCAGTACTCAAGGGCTCTTCTTGAAAAAATTGACAGTGAACTTCAGCCCACTTAAAGATAAATCAAAATAAAGGATCTAGGACTGGGGGAGCTGCAGCAAAAGGACTGGCGAAGAGCAGTGCCTTCACTTAAATATAAAGTGAATATTACATAATTGTGAAAATTAGGCTAAAGTAAAGAATATAAATTGTTATATCTTGAGAATATAAAAATGTAACTAACAAAAATCAGGAGGTGGGGCAAGGGAAATGGCATCATGCTCATGACTTCGTCTATTAGAGAAAAGAGAAATTATATGATTTTAAATTGAATGACCTAGTTAAAAAACTTCAAGGATACTAACCTCTTAATCGATTTTATCATTCCTTTTCTTAAACTTAAGTGAGTATATAAGAATATATCTTATGATAATATTTATTTAAAGTTTAGCAATTCCTTTAGTTTCCATTTAGTTTTTTCTTTCATGTAATTAAAAATAAAGTGACATATATATTGTCAGCACCGAGCTAATCGAGAAGAGAAGGTTTCGGTGGTGAGACACGCAGTCGGAAGAATGCATGAGGGGCCGGCATGAGAATGAAACGGCAGGCACCAACTTTATTGTGGGGAGCGCACTTCTGTTAAGGGAGTGCAGTATTGTGCACACTTCTTGTGCTCCCCTTCTGCTCTCCAGGGGACTGCATGGCTCTACACATACCAGAGTACAATATGGCCTTCAGCCACACATGCGTGATACAATAAGCTGAAGTAATGTTTACATATTTTAGACACAGGTGCTCTACTACACGAATGTAACATTCTAAATCTGGGGTCCTACTCCTAGCCCCGAGCTTAGATCACAGCCAGACCTAGGATCAGCCAGGCCTGACTCCCACACTCCACCCCTGCACATTGTGGCACAGGATCTGGCCCAGAGGGCACTACCTTGGAGCCACAATCCACTTGCCATTCCTGGAGTGGCTTAGCCCTGTGGGGCATCTACCCTGAGTTACTTTTTACCTGCTATCTCTCTGGGTGCTGCTCAGCACACCAGGGGCATTGTGACCCGGCAACTTGTGACGGCATCAACGGTAGCCCCCATCATTTTGCTACCTGTTCCATGGTACAAGCTGTCTGTGTTCCAGGCATCCTCAGGGACGGGAACCTGACCCTCTACATAAGGACTCAGTATGTCTCCCATCTCAGCAGGCTCTTTCAGGAGCTCTGCCTGAAACTGTACTGATCCAAACGAGGAGTGCAGTAGACATGACAGGGATCTCACAGAGAACTGCGCCCACTGCTCTAGGTACGCTCCCTACTTGGTCAGTGTAGAGGTCTGTGCAATTTCCGTACAGAAAGTCTTCACCCAAGACCGCAGCCGCCTCTTCACGGGGTATGTGAACTGCACCGTTACAAGATTAAGGCCAGCGATGGCCTCATTGGCCAGAAGGGCTGCATATATGATAGCAAGTTGCTTCTCTATCAGAGAATACTGCACTCTCGTGCTTTTCCACAATTGGGACCAGAGGCCTATTGTCATCCTCCAGGAACCGTGCTTCTGCCACAAGCCCCATCCAAACCCTACATCATCCATCTGCACCATAAGCAGGAATAGGCGGGCTGGATTTACTACATGTAGAGTTTGGGCTTGTGCTACAGTTTGCTTTGTAGCCTTAAAGGTCTCCTCTATCTCAGGGATCCAATCCCACTGGGCACTCTGTCGCACTAGACAGCATGGGAGTCACATCAAGGAAGCCAAAAGGGTGATGAATACTCTCCAAAATTCCAGCACTCCCAAATAGGTTTGGAGCTGCTTCACAGTCTCAAGTTGAGGCTATACCTATATTTTATCAATCACTGCCTCTGGCATTACTTTTGTCTTACCCAACCAGACAACTCCCAAGAATTTGACAGAGAACCCAGGTCCCTGGACCTTGTCCTCATTGACTGCCCACCCCGTCGGTGAGAGGTTCTCGCAGGCTGGTTGCCGCTGCTTCTAGTTCTGTAAGAGAATCAGAGGTTAGCATTATATCATCAATGTAATGATACAAGAGCACTGTGGGTGGTCGTTTCCACGTCGCTAAATCTTGAGCCACGAGTCAGTGGCACAGGGTAAGTCTGTGCAAAGAGCCTTGGGGAAAGACAAGGAATGTTTACTGTCGCCCTTCCCAGGTGAAGGCAAACTTTCTTTTACTTTCTGGGGCTACGGCAATAGAGAAAAAGGCATTTGCCAAGTCTACCACATAATGGTATTGTCCAAGTTAATGTGATAACCGGTCCATGATGTCTGTGACGTTCGGCATGGCGGCATGCAGGGGCGGCATAACCGTATTCAACTCCCATGGCCTCAGGGTCAGCTGGCTCCCTCCCAACCAGGTGCCCCGGCCAAATCCCTAATCAGGGAGATAATCGGCCAGCCATATCTCATGGGTTGAGGCTTTCCTAGGAATCAGAGTGAATAGCTGGTCAGGGCGCAACTGATTTCACAGCACCAGCAGCACTTCATTAGGTTGCTGCTCAACTGTTTCTGCAGCGACCCCTCCCTGGAGGAGATCAAACTGCATCTGCCTGTGGCTCGCAGCCCAATGGGCTGGAGGCTGCTCCACTCCCCCTTTCATCCATGCCTCCATCCGTGCACTGGCTGGTCTGGGACTGCGTAAGGTGGTACGGCGCATACTCGGGTGGAACACTCCTTGCGTTTCACTTCCATATCCCCCAAGCTAGCCATAGCGGATGTCAACTCATAGATCCACCTATCCACGGAAGGGGCCAGCTGTGCCACCATGGTGCCAAAAGTACTGGCTGGGCCAGAAGTCAAAATCAAGTCCTTCACATGGGTTGTAAATACTTCTTCATCGGGGCTAGTATACTGGGTGCAAAACATCATCTGTTGCATGCCCGTTCCCCGAATTATCTGGACCAGATCTAAGTATGTGGTCCATCTGCTTACTGTCTCTGGCAGCTCCCCTGGGTCGGCCCACATTGTCCGTGCAGCAGACATAAGCCAGTTAATGAGGGAGTGATTGCCTGTTTCCTGTACTGTATGTGCCACATTCTGGAGGCACTGCCGGAGAGTCGGTATTATCGTAACAGAGGCCAGCTGAGCCATCTCTTCTGGAGATAATTCAGTGCCTTCGGCCTCATCATCCCGCAGCCACAGCAGACACCCTGGAACCGTCTCCCAGGTTCTCTGTCGTACCTGTTTCGTCAGGTCCTGGAGTTTGATGGGGGTGTACTGGATTAAGGTGGTGTGCTTTTTAGTTTGGAGGGTGCCGCCAGCTTGCCTCAACCCTGGGCCCAATGACTGTTCCACTTCGACCTGCTGCCATATCACCAGCTGTGCCTGTAGCAGTATCGCTGGTGGGCTCCCAGACCGGGATGATGGCAGTGACTCATCAGGGCCCCGCAGCATGTGTTCTGCTGCCGCCAGCTGCCTTTTCAATCCTTCTCCCTGGCGTTGTAGCTGCTGCACTTGCTGAGCCTGGTCCTGAACCTCCAGGCTGGCCTGCCGCAGCACCGCCAGGAACATCCGGGCCACCTGACCCGCTGCCTCCCAGTGAGCAGTTGGGACATTCAGCTCCAACATCTCCAGGGCTTTCTGGATGTCCTCTGACATGGCTTCACTCCATTCCAATCCTCTGGGGACATCCACGTAGCAAGATACGTGGCCTTGGGATATCACTGGGAGGCGGGGGCTGCATGTCCTCCACCCGGGTATCCTCCACCTGGGGACTGTCCGAAGGACTGGGGGCTGTACTCACCTCATGATACACCATGTGTCAGCGCCAAGCTGATGGAGAAAGGAAGGTTTCGGTGGTGAGATGCCTAGTTGGAAGAATGCACTGCGCATGCGTACCGGGCATGAGAATGAAAAGCAGGCACCAACTTTATTGAGGGGAGCATGTGTTTCTGTGCTAGGGGACCACATGGGCTTTATATATGTCAGAGAACAATAGTGGCATTCGGCCACACATGCGTGGTACAATAAGCTGAATCATGTTTATATATGTTAGGTGCAGGCACCCCAATATGCTAATGTAACATTCTAAAACCGGGGGCCTCCTATTCCTAGCTGCAAGCCTGGATCACAGCCAGACCTGGAACCTGCCAGACCTGGGACCTATATATGTGTTTATATATAAATAATGTATATAAATTCCTTGATATCATACATGACCACCATTCATTTA
Organism: Pteropus medius; assembly: GCF_902729225.1. Taxonomy (NCBI): domain Eukaryota; kingdom Metazoa; phylum Chordata; class Mammalia; order Chiroptera; family Pteropodidae; genus Pteropus; species Pteropus medius. The sequence goes on along the minus strand of NW_024340849.1, from coordinate 44,005,271 downwards.
TTCCACTGAAGCTGACCTGGAAGACTCTTGAAACATGTGAAGACCCTGGGTGATCTTCCATTTGAGAAAAGTAATTTCTTTGATCATTAGACTTAGGATACAAATGGTCCACAGTCTAAGTAATAAATGAAGAAAAGAATAGTTTTATAGCTATACTGCTTTTCAATTTTTAAAGCAAGTTACCATTGTACAGTAGATTCTGTCCTAGTTGATTTCTACTTAACCAATTAACCAGTGCTTTCCCCACATGCCTATCATTGGTGTGTTGCTGCAGATTTGTGGTTCTGAGGTAAGGGGTCTGAAACTCTGGCACCTGGAAAAAAATGTGGGGAGCTGTAGGCAGCTATGACATAGCTCTTTATTCCAGCTAAGGCACAGCCCACCTCACAGGGTATCCAGTGGTATCCAGCAAGGGCACAGCACCGCATCCTGGCAAGGCAGTGGCGCTTTTTATACCGAGGTAAACAATAGTGGCACACTGCCAGATAATGGGAGCCTGCGCATGCGTACCGGGCATATGGTTACATCATGGGAGAAGTGCTAAGTCACTTACCCTCCAAAGTTAGCTACAGGTGTGGGAGGGAGCCTGATAACGGTTATCTTTCTTTCTCTGGTGTCTAAGAATTGATTCTCTTGCACGCCCTTGCACTAATGCTCCACTAACTGAGTTATACTTGGTGGCCATCTGCATGACCTCAGCATTTGTCATTTCCCTGAGGACAGATGGCTTCTTAGTGCAAATAGCTATCAGTTTTTGCCTGTGGCCTTTTCCTACCTACAGCTGTGTGCTTAGCACACAGGCTGGAAGCACCAGCGAGCTGAGGCCCAAGGAGCAGCCCTTTAAAGATGATGAATGGGAGGTGGTGCATAAGTACCCTGCCCTCCTCACCTCTCAGTGGGGCCAATTCTTGATGCACAGTCTCCCAGCGGTAGCCAGCCTGCTGAGTCCCACCCAGGTGTGCACAGCCCTTTCCTTCTCTCTCTCTCACTTTACCATCTTCACACTGGTGCATCCTAAGGTCAGCTCCCAAATGAACTTTCACTCAAATCTTTGTGTCAGGGCCTACCTCTCAGGGAACCAAACTAAAGACAGTAGTATTATATTTTTTCTTATCAAAGAAAACTGACGTTACTAATGACTTGTGTTTTGTTGCAGGAAAATTGGACCAGCCTTTCTGCAGAGGCAATCTGCCCCAGCCAGATATTGAGCGATAGCTGGCATCTTTCAAAACAAATCCCCAAAGTAATAGACTGTGAGTTGGTTAAAAAAATCCAATGCGTTGTGTGTTTTAATTTTACGATGGATGTGTTGGTTGTCTTGAGACTGATTTATTTCAGTTCTGTTTTCTAAGTTGACTAATTTGTAACCACTGGGCTCACATAAATATCAAATAAACAGTCATCAGAGGCTGCTCTGTTAACAGAAAGCAGTTGAGAGGCTATTGCCAGGCCATATAACCCATGAATCTAAAGAACCTAGATTTAACGAACAGAAAACAAATTTCAAGTCTGATAATTTTAGCAGTGCCTTCCCTGCTGAATTTGAGGCTTTTTTTGGCAAGTCTTGGGAGAGAGTCATCATTTTAAATTTATTTATACTTTTGCTTATGTTTTACAATGAAAGATTGCTTTTTGAAACCTGGGGGAGAAACTCATGCAGGGCTATAATTTGCTTCTAGTTTTTAAAAAGTTCAAAGTTCATGAAAAAATGCAGTGTTGTGGAGTCAAGAGAGCACTACTCTTGTCAGGCCAGGTGAACTAAACTCTAGCTCCACGTGTAATCACTAAACACACCTTGTAACGGTCCTTCACAACATTTGACACAAAATAGAGTTATATATTTAATTTTTAGGTAATTTGTTTAACTTCTGTTTCTACAGCTAAACCATAGGCTTATGAAGGCAGATAATGTGTCTGTCTTATTTAACCCGTATCCTAATATGTTCTCAGCAAAGCGCAAGCGTCTAATCATTACTTGTTGAACAAATAAATTACCTACAAGCTTCTTAATTTTTATGAGCCTTATTTTCCTCATGTGTAAAAAAAGTTGGCCAAGGTGATTACTAAGCTTCTTTCTAGTACTAAAATTAAATGATTCTATGTTTTTTTGTTTGTTTTTGTATTTTTATTGAGGTTTCACATAAGTGAATTTTTCTATATGTATATAGCCAAGTGAGTGCCACCAGATTGAGATAGGCTATTTCCAGCACCCAGCACATTTCCTTATGCCCCTGCCAGTTGATACCTTCCCCAGGTTAACTACCATTCTGACCTACATAATCATAGGTTCGTTTCCCTCGTTTATTGACTACATGTAAATGGAATCATGCAATATACACTCTTTTTTCATAATGTTTTCCATAGTGGCTGCACCAATTTACAATCTCATTAACAGTGCACAAACAAAGGTTTCCTTTTCTCCACATCCTCACCAACACTTGTAATTTCTTGTCTTTTGATAAAAGGCATTCTAACTGGTGTGAGACGATACCTCATTGTGGTTTTGATTTGCATTTCCCTGATCATTGGCGATCTTTTCATATGTCTTCTTTGGAGAAATGTCTGTTTAGGTTCTCTGCCCATTAGTAAATTGGATTGTTTGTTTGTTTGTTTGTTTTGCTGTTAAGTTGTATCTACTCTTTATGTAGTTGCTGCAGTGGGAGCACTGGGTTAGATCCTTCCCAGAGTAGAAATCCTCTGATTCTGTGAATTATTAATCCAGGCATGTTGGTACCCATTGACAGTATATCAATTACAGATCACATTTAGGATAGTGAGGTCAAATATAAGAATGAAAACCCAATTTTTACTTTCATTTGTTTCAGAATCATAATATTGGAAGCAACACTGAGCAACTACTTACTCTGCTAACGTGCTTTCTGATATGTAGTGGTTTGCAGTGAAGTAATTCTGATAGGATTATAGTTACTTAGGAATACACGTCAAGTGCATAATAAAGGAATCCAGTGCTAATAGATAACAACTTTTTTCATTCTTGTCTTTTTTGTCCAACTTTCTGTCAACTCCTTGTATTTCTCTATGATAATCTCTTCCCTACCTCTTCTAAGCTTCTGCTTCATCACCATCCTTTAACAATTTTGAACTATGAAAGGAGAAGTGAGAGAGAGAAGAAAAAGAGAGGAAAAGGCTAAAATAAATCAGGAAAGTAATGTTTTATGCTCATGTAGAAATGTGCATGTGTACATAAGTCTAAACATGTATATTTAGGATGAAATTAAGAGAAATTTTTTGGTTTTGGTTCTAAATCAAAAGTAGTCCTATTTTATACCAACAATTTACATAAAAAAATAAGCATTTTAACTTATATTAAGATAGACACAAAAGAATAGAGAGCAGGAATGGTTCCATAGAGTATTTCAGTGGAAATCTTTATAAATTAGAGATATGAACGAAAAGGCAAGAAATATCATCGTTTTAAATAAGCTTTCTAAATTACTATATATGTTTTTCAAATTTAAAAAACACATTTTCATATCAAAAATACTTTGTAAATTCTGGCCTTCCTCTACATGTTTAGCTTCATCTTTTGTCACTTTCTACCTAATATTTTATGCTCTAGACATTCTAAAATACTTGTAGTTTCTTTTTGATTTCATACTTTAGTGCCTGTGATCATGCAATCCCCTCTACCTAGAATATTTTCCCCAACCTCTTTTATTTTGAAATCTTTTGTTTATTTTTAAGAATCAGCTCAAACAACTTATTTTCCTGAAAGTTTTTTCTCACACCTCTATACTTTCATTCATTCAACCAGTGAAATTGGTCTAAACGCATCATCCGTGTGCTCGAAGTTCCTAGGCTGCCTTAGTATCTACCACGTATTCTTGCAATGGTCTACTACAGTGTCCATCTCTCCTGCTAGATTATAAATCTTCTAGGGCACGGGCCATGTCTTAATCATTCTTGGAGTCACATGATTTAGTACAGTACCTTGAATAGGGTTTGTTCACAGTAAATGTGGAATTGAGTTGTATTTTCAGACTTTCCAGTGTATATTCTGAGATGTGCTACATTTTAGGGATGGAGCACAGATGAAGGGAGATTCTGCTCAGAATGACTTTTATTTTGCACATTTTATTAAATGGGTGAGGGGGTATTATTATCTCTAATTATAATGATCACTGGAAGCTACTAAGAGGTATATGAAGATTAAGATATACATTATCTTGTGACAGGAATGGTTATGTCCAAGGGGTATTCAGTAGCAGCCCATAATTCAAGTTAATGAATCAGAAAAATCTCAGGCAAAATGCCAATGTGTATGTATGATATAATGAAAATAATCATGTTTATGTATTATTACAATTGAAAGTCATCTGACTCCATTCTTCAGCAGCCACATAGAAGTTTAAAGAGATTCTCAGATCTTACAAGGATTCTGCTTCTTTGTATCATCTCTGGTACTGTCAGTCCTCCTTGTATTGCTTGTACCTATCTCCATCTCTTTTGCTATCCTTAAAAACCACCCCTCAAGTGTATTGCAAACATTACCAAACCAAAGAGAAGAATATGACTGCTGAGCAGAAGGTGAGAAGTGCTCAGGGGACAGTCTCAGTTGTGATTTATAGTAAGACCCCCTCAAGACAGAAAACAAACAAAGGCTGAATTAAAATGAGTTTGTTGGTTCCTTCAGAAAAATTATATCTGTACACCCAAGACCTAAATATTGCTTATGATTTCCTTAAGATATTTTCTCAAGCTTTTAGACATTTCTTGAATTTATTTTTTCTCTAATTGAGAACTTAAGGTAGTGGTTTAAGTAACATGTTCTTTAAACTTGAGTGGCGTGATTGAAATTATGCTACCAAGAAATCAGTTTGAAGAGATATATGGAAATTTTGGAAAACAGGTATGAGTACTATTAGAAAAATGTTAATAAGCTTAATTTTTCTGACATATTACTATTATTTTATAATACTTTGGCCTACATAGGTATAATTCATCCCCCTACCACGGGAGACTATTCTGGCTTCTAGTTTATTTCTTCTTCTTCAGCTTTCTGGTCTCTTCATCTGTTAAGTGCTCATGTAATTTACAATAATTATAATAAAATAGCTACAGAGTCCATGAGGGACATGACTGTGACTCTCTTGCCTGGCACAGGGTTGGTGCTCAATATACATATAAATTTAGGTGAATAAACAAATTGAGTGATTAATAGAAACTTTAATGAATTGATAAATTAGTATGGATTATATACCAAAATTCATGGTTAGTTTCTTACACACGCTAGCCAATTTAATCTTATCTCTCTGTATCACAGTATGCCCATTTTTTAGTTAGGGAAATTGCGATGTAGAGAGGTTAAGTAAGTTGCCCAAAGCCATCCTCTAATAAATGGTGGGATCAGAATCTAGAGGAATGTCCCTTGCTATTTGCAAGTTGTGACCACAGCCTATTGTGGAACTATGTGTTAGAGTAGAAAGGACCACGGGACAGCCAGAAAACAAAGTCCTAATTCTTCTTTCTGCTGGGCATCTGCCCTTACCTAGCTGTGTCCTCATGTGTAGAAGTGGAGGGTAAGAACTCCTTCTCTGTCTTCTTTGTTAGATTACTGTGAGGATTAGAGTTAGACCTAGGTGGTTATAAAATGACTGGCATAGGAGTATATTTTTCAAACGCTAGGTGAACGGAGATGTGGGAGTTGGGAGTTTTGGCAACAGCGGATTCTTTCTCTCAGAGTTTACAGCACTGAGGAAACTGAGGGCTCTGGGGAGCTGCAGACTTCCCTGAAAAGTCTTGGTCAGAGTGAAGGGCCCTGGGAGTAGGATATGGAAGAAAGAAGAATCCTTTTTTTTTTTTTTTAAATACATTGGTATTTGCAGACTTTATATACTATACATATATAAATCATAAATGTTAATTGGCCTTAGAAGGTCTTGATCAATACTCTCAAGTATTTTGTTAATGAGACTTAAAATGCATATTAGTAGTTTAAATGTGATTAGAGGATGTTTTAGTTACAGAATGATACTGTCTGTTAAACCTTATTTCTTTTGTGCTGTATCTGGAACGTATCTCAGGATTCCTTTCAAATGTAGGATAAAGTTAAAAGGTTTCTCTCATCTAATTAAGGATGCAGGATTACTTAACTGAATTATAAAGGAGCTGATCTCTCTCCCCTCCACCCATTGTCCTCCTGCTTCTTTTTGTAAGTGAATTAACATGCAATTTAAATGGAATGAATTATAGCCCATCAGGAGATACTTAAATAGCTCCTGGAACAAAAACTAGTAGAAAAATAAGCTTAACTGAATCTCAATTTGCCTTAAAATTTAGTTGGAAACTGGGTTTTGAATCACTTAATATATGAGTTCCAGAGTTCAAAACTATGATATATTTTGACTTTAATTGTTTTTGTGTCATTTGGTGGAAATCTGATACAAATTTCTAAACTACAGGATTTAATTGTAGCAATGGTGATTATATTGACTTTAATAGTTTATTATTAACCATGTATAGTCATAAAATACTGGAACTGAAGGTGATTTTCAGAATAGCATTTCCCAGAGTTCTTCAGAAGCTAGTCTGTAAGATGCTCTGGAAAAAAAATACCACTCTTAGTGCAATCAAGTGGAGAAAAACTGCATACCACAGCTCACTCGTAGAAAATGACAATGCACATGAACTCTGAACAGTTCTGCAATAATGAATCCTGTTGATCTTTGTGTAACCAACGGCCTCTGCAGTATATTTTACGGTAGATGCTTCCTAGCCAAACAGCTACTAGTGGCTTGTAGGGAAAATAGTTTGGGATATTTAGTCCCGGGTCAAGTGACTTGCCCACAGCTTTACAAACTCAAAGATTTTGATTCGTATTCCATTATAGCTAGCTGATATCCTTACCATAAAGAAAATAAAATATGGTTGTTATGGCTTATTTTTATATGCCATGCTTACTAACTAGTGATTGCTTTTTTTTAACATTCACAAAGAATATGTACATATATATAGAAAACCATATGTACCAATACACACTTTTTTATTTATAAATATGTAGCAAATACCACCTTTTTATGTTAATAAATACAAACCTATATCATCACTTTTAATTCTCTTCGATTCTTATATCCCTGCCTTTATGCCCCCCTCCTGCCAATGGAGAGCTTTTTGTGACGCAGTTCATCTTCATCTAATATCATTCCCAGCATAGACCAGTTGTTTGTGGGTAGAAGTGGGAGGACTGGAATGAGTAGGTACATTTTTGCAAAGGTAGAGAATGTCTTGACTTTAAAAGCCTAGAACCTGTCTGGATAATATGTCACAAAGCGGGCAGTGGAGAGGAAATGACTCTTTAGATTGTAGCCATTCATTTTATCTTTCCCGCTGTCATACATTTTATAAGCCCTTGACTCATATTGTTATTTTCAGTCCTAGCATGTGGTACATTGAATCTTCTGGCTTATTTGTGGTTTGGTGGAGCCATGTAACATGTTTTAGCCACTGGAATTTGGGTGGAAGTCGTAGGGATCGCTTCTGGACTAAGAAAGTATAAATCCCTGCATGAGCCTCTGATCTCTCTTCCTGAGCAGGGAAAACAAAGTTTCCCGACTGAGAGAGCAAAACCACAAAAGTGGTGTAGTCTTTATAGCTGAAGACTTTACATGCATGAGAAATACATCTTTATTGGGTTTTGAGAGTGATGTTCATCACAGATTCCTATGCTGAATGAAGTCACTCACCTTGATGGTATCACTTTAAATGATAACTGCCCTTGGTCCCAAAGAGAAATCAACTCCAAAGCTAATTTTTGGAAATTTACTAGTCGAGAAGCTCAGGGAGTCCTTTAGTAGATCCATAGGTTTTTCCAGGTTCAAGGCCACCTTAGAAAACTCTTCCTTTTAAGATTTGACAATTTTGAAACCCAAGAGGAAAAAAAGAAGAAATCTAGAAATACTGGGTTCTTCAGACAAATTCCATATGTGGTGAGGAAAGAAGCTCGCAGAAAAATAGGCATCTGAACACAAGAACATACCATTTTGCAAGATGGAATATGTGAGTGGGAACTGGTGGTAGCTGACTGGTAGCTTTGACCACAGGTCCCAGGCCCACTTACTGGATAGTGTCACCAATAAATATGACCTGATCTCCAGCTCCCCTACATTAATCTTCCTTGTCTCTGAAAGACCAAGGGTCTAATTTTAGGGAAGAACAATGAAAAGTTATGCATTGTTAAAAGGCCTTTAAGCCTAAAACTGAATCCAGACAAAAAGAATGGGAAGCATCAATCGTATCCCCTTAGCTTTCACCTCATAATTTGATACTTCATATTGTGTTTATTTCTTTATGGGCATCTAGGATGTGAGCAAATAAAGAAAAAAATATTTAGCTTATTCTGATCCACATTATAGATGTGACTATGATTTTTTTTTTTGCCATGATTAGGCCATAAGTTTCTTTGGGGAAAGGACCTCTATATCTGTTTTGTCATTGTGTTTACCTGGCATTTGACAGAATGACTAGCATGTTGTTGGTACAGTTTATTGAATAAATTTAAGTAATTCTTGCTTGATCCCTGCCACTGGAGGATCCAAAATGTTAACTGTTCCTCAAAGATTTATGGCCCACAGATGTTCATGCTGTTTTCAGCAAGGACACAACTTCCTGCCTCGTAAATTCTTGGGCGTTCCCCTGTAACTCCTACCTGAAGAACACCAGGGGAAGCAATATTCCAGAAACAGAAAGTGGAATGTCACTTGCTCCCCCATCCCAACCATTGGATTCCACCCATTTTAGCAGGTAGATAATTTGGGTGATAGTTTTGATCTGGATTTAGTAATGTACCATTTACCGATGTAGATTTCTATTTTGGTGATGTTCATGGGTAGGAGAGGGTTTAAGAGGTGAGGTAAGAAAGGTATGTGGTGGGAGCATGGGGAGTTGAAGGAAGGATTGAAGGATGGAAGGGAGGGGAGAAGGAAAGGAAAAAGATCTTGAACATTACAGATGTAGATATTAGCTTGTGTTTATATGTCACTAGCAATGTGGTTGAATGATATTTTCAACCATTTCTAGAATTTTTATCTGAGTTTTAATGACCCAGTTTGGGTAGTGGTGGAAGAAGACTTAAAATAATAATGACTCCGAAATATACTCTTTACTGAGGCTTTTACTTCTTTGATAAGTAAAGTGGTTTCCAAAAATTGGCATTCTCCAGGCTAGACTTAAAAGTGTAAGTGTGCTCTGGTTTCTGAAATTTGTACTTAATTAGTCACAGAAGACAGGTTGAGTCATCATTTAGAAAAAAACTCTTCTTTTTGAGCCTTGAATGTTTTTTTGTGTGTTTAAGGCTGTGAATACTTTGAAGTTGTTTAAGCTTAAAGGAAAGAAACAGTTCTTCGGAGTTGGATTTCTGGTTATAATAAAAAAGATAATTTTTACGAAGGTATTCCTGAATTAATACCCTGCAAGATAGCAAACCTCATTATAGGCTGAACTGTGTGCTACTAGCTCAGGTGTAGCTGTTGTGGATATTGATATTTTAAATGGTGAGAATTATACGATGCATAAAACAGTGCTTAAGCTTGTAATATACTATGGCAGCCATTTCCCTTCAAATATTTCAATTGATTTTGGTTTAGTAACAAAACTAAAGGAAAACTGTGTTTTATTGGTTTACAACACACACCACAGGCAAGCTGATGCAGGACTCCACACCTCCTTTAAATTCACTTCAGGGATTTCTGAGCGTCCTCAGGTATCCATGTCCTCATCCATAAGACAGGTCAACTACCACAGGGAGACCTGTGGCGATTCAGTGTTGGCACTGGGCCTTACCGCTTCTGCTGGGTGTCACAGCTGCCATCTATTTCAGTAGTTCTTTAGTAGTATTGCATAGCTTAATCCTGAATCTATCTTGCTAAGGATTTTGTAGATACCAGATTTAAATAAGCTATGCAGTGCCAAATCCTAGACTTTGTGTTTCCTCATTTCCATCATTCTGAGCTGAAGGCATATCCCTGTTTCATTCCCAAACTGTATATTTTGAGCCCTGCCAATCAGTGAATGACCTGTTCTCTTATGTTGTGTAAGGAAAGCTCTCTATTAATGTTCTTAATTCTCCCTTGTCCAGGTCAGTTCTATGAAAGGCCTTTTTTCTTAATCTTAGTTATATGAAATGACATGATTCTAAACCTCTTCCTTTTTATTGAATTAATCCCTGTTTAAGTCAGGGTTCTCCAGTGAAACAGATTCAATAGGGGGAGAGCAAGAGGGGGAGAATAGGAAGGAGGGAGAGGAAGAGAGATATTTGTTTTTAAGGAATTGGCTCATGTGATTATGGGGGTTGGCAAGTCTGAAAAATGTAGGACAGGCTGGCAGGGTGAAAACTCAGGAAGAGTTTTTATGTTACAGTCTTAGTTATTAAGGCCTTCGACTGATTGGATGAGGCTCACCCACATTATTGAGGATAATCTATTCAAAGTCAATTGATGGTAGATATAGATCACATCTACAAAATACTTTTGCAGCAGTATCTAGACTGGTGTCTGAACATACAGATAAGTACCATAGCCTAGCTATGCTGACACATAAAATGAACCATCACAATCCACTTCTAGTATCCTTTCCTAAGCAGGCTGACCACCAGACAGCCCTTTCAAGCACATGTTTATTTGCTTCATTCAGATTTTGTCCTTATTCTGTCAATCAATACCCAGACTCTCATGAAATTAGCAAATTCAAATACACATTTCTATCGACTTTCTTCAAATAACTTGTGTCGTCTATGGAGGAAAGAATACTTGAATATGTTACTAAAGAAGTATCTTTTCACAAGAGGTGCATATAGAGGACAGATTTAAGTTCAGAGATTAAGAGCTGTAGTTACAATTTCCATTGCAAATGGATTGTATTTTAAAGATAAGTTGTAATTACTTTTTGAAAATTTATTTTAAAAAAATGGTAGTTAATTATCTAGCACATAAGAAAATTTGTATATGTGATATAGAATATTGTTCTAATGGTTTAAGAGACTATATCCACCTATATAATAATGTTTAAACAAACAAATACATTTGGAATGTCTATCTTGGGATATCTATAGATGCAAACATGATATGTGGCAGATAAATCTAGGCAGCAGGGTTGGGGCCTCCAGGGTCTACTGTGAACAATTGAGGGGCTGTAGCTCCTACCAACGTCTCATTTTCAAGATCACTTTGAATAATATTTCCTTTTGAGGAAATAAAATACAATAAATAACAGAGAGGTAAAATGTTTTTACCTAAGCTGTTCATATATATATATGTATATATATATATATGTATATATATATACATATATATGTATATATATATAATATATATGTAATATATATATTTAGAATATATATATATTTAAAATATGACCCAGAGTATTACAAATCTAAGAAACCATGGACCTATGATGGAACTTAAAATAAATCCTATGACAGAATACCAAAGTTCAGTTTGAGTTCTGGAATCCAGGAAATTCTACATTCATCATATCATTTTATATATATATATATATATATATATATATATATATATATGTGTGTGTGTGTGTGTGTACACACATATATATGTGTGTGTGTGTGTATATATACATCATATTTACATCATATATATATCATTTTATAAACATATGTGTGTGTGTATATATATATTTGTTTACAACACACAGCACTTCATGTTCACTCTCTTGTCCGATTTTGTGTACACGTTTCTCCATTACTTTTTGATATAGTTCCTTTGAAGTTAGGGTTGAAACGTATTTGCTTTATTCAGCATAGTTTCTAGGATGATGTTTTCTTAATAAATATTAAATGCAAATTTAGAAATAGACCTTTAAATACAAGGAAAACATCTATAGGTGATGAGCAGAACTTGTTAACTGCCTACCCAATAATCATTCCTCTTATTTTTTGTGATGATAGAACCTCAGGTTTTTAAGGGTTTGGATAGTAATGGGCTCAGGAAAGACAGACTCATCTTCAGGGATAAATTGTGATTGGTTTAAACCAGTGTTGTCAATCCCATTCTTTGCCATGTGATCCAGTTCTGGTCAATGAAACATAATGGAAAGACAGCTGGAATTTCTGGAAAGGTTTTCCTCCTATCAAAAATTGAAGAAAAAAGGAGAAATCTTTTTTCATTCTTGTGTTTGGATTTTTCTCTTGTGAGGATGTGACTGCTTGGAGCTGTGACAATCATGTTGTGGCCATGAGGAGAAAGCCAAGAAAATAGCAGAGAAGTCCAGTTAGAATCCTAACATCATTGAGCTGGTGAACTAACCAACCATGGGAACTCTTTCTTCCGAATTTCTTATGTGAGATAATATACCACCATTATTTAAGTTGTACTCAGTCTAGATTTCATAACTTGCACCCGAAAGAATTCAAATTGATACAGAAAAGCATTTAAGTATATTTTGTGATACAACACCACAAATATTTACTAGAACAGTTTTCCTGTAGGGAGCATTCAAAAATCCCCCATGGAAATTCTAAGTGCGTTTACCCTAGAAACACTGTATCATCACTCCTTGTTCACTTGGCAATGTCACCCCAGCTAGATTGTGAATTTCAAGAAGAAACTGCCTACCTGATGAGATCGGAGGGTCTCAGAAGTAGGAAGAAGCAAACATTTGAATGGTTTCCAGACGCTTTTAGAATCACCTAACATTTTCTCTGGTGAAAAGATAATTTCAGATGTCTTGGTTTTAATATACATTCCAGTTGGAATAAGGTATCTACTCAAAAGAACTCTTTATAAACCAACACCTTTTGTATTCTACAACAACATTCAATGCTTAAGATGGAAAAGACATCTTGCAGATTTGGCTCTTCATCAATACCATTTTTTTTTTTTTAAGAATCTAGTGATTCAAAGAGTTACACTCCAAATCAGTGTAGGAAATGGAAAAGTTGAATCTCTAAACCTGGGTCTTCACTGGCTTCTCTGCAGCCTACTTTTAGCTTTGATTCTTTTCCTTACCACTTAAGTGCAGCAACTCTGACTGATGGGTTCAATTATTTCTTATTCCTTTCCTGTTCAATGTAATGAATCTTTTACTCCATTACATTTTATGCTTTCCATTATTTTCTTGCTGAAGTCCCCATTTTCTTACTATTTTGAATCTCTAGGTGTTTTAGGCACACTGTCCCCCTAGAATCTCACCCACTGTTCTCGTCCAACTCCTAGGTCAGTTCCAGAAGAGACAAGAATGGACATAGGTATTTAGGGATACATACCCTGGGCAAGCTCATTTACCTTTGAAGCAGACTTGATAATGGCTCTTTTTCTTTTTATGATATTGGTAGGAATTAATAAGCCAAAGGATCTTTGGGCCACTACCAAATGTTTTTAAGCTTTCATCTATAGTTACAAAGAAACAAATCATGGGATTACTCAACATGAGAACTCTAATGCTAGGTCTTCTAACTGTATGATCATAGATATGTCATCCAATCTTGTGCCTCAGTTTCCTGATCTATGGTTTCTTCCTCTGCACCAATAGCATCATTGACAAGAAATTAAGCTTATTATTTGCCTGACAATGACTAAAGACAGCTCAGATCATATATATACATACACATACACACATATACACACATATATAATGTCCTAGCTTAAGTTTTGTAATACACATTTTTGCACTCATAATATCATGCCATGTCTATGGCATAGCCACCTCTCCAGTTCCTCTCCAGAATGATCCCCAGAATAGAGGTAGCACACACAATGTGTTCTTTTGTCTTTACAGCCTTTACTTTATTTATATTAGTCCTTGCTTCTTACAATTATTAGGTTATGGGGCTCATTCTGGAGTAATGGGAGTCGTGTATAAGGTTATTTCTTACATAAAACTCAACTTTACTGTTCAGAATTCACTCGTATTCTAGACTTACCTCAATTTTATCACCACAGGTGCAAACCGTGGTTCTCCCTCTCTCCATTGTCTGTTTCTCTATGAAGTCTTATTGACCTACATAATTTTTAAAAATATATTTACCAACTTAACCAATTTCTAAGTTACCATTCCAGTTTCCAATGCAATGCATTTCATTTCTGTTAAAAATTACCCTCTCTGTAGGAGCAGCGATATTATCCCCGTGTGCCTAGGGATAATATAGATAATAGCACTTGGTTCATAGCTTCATGCTTTTTCATAGATAAGAATTGTATTATGTATAATATTAGTTGTCACTATCAAAGTTTATTTTTTCTTTCTTTTATCAACCTCTAGTAGTTGACTAAGTCAGCTTTTTGTTTGTGTTGTATTTGGATAGGAGTCTAGATTTTAGAATCAGAAGATCCCTGGATTTTATTTTCTACCCTGCCATTTAGTAATTGTGTGGCCTTGGACAAGTTATTTAATCATTTAGAAGCTCTCCAAAAATAAGAATGTTATTGCTTTCGTTAGAATTAAAAAAAACCCAGTAAAATGGAATGCAAAAGCTTAGTGTAATCTCTATCATTTTTCATAAGCGGTTACTACAAATATCTTGTGAATTTCTTTTTTAAGCCAATACTTTTCTTTTGTGGTGGAAGATGTTTAGTCTTTTTTTTTTTCTTAAACATATTAAAAATAATTATCTACGCAGCTCAGATGACTCTCCTCCATTTCCTCACTGTAAAAGTGAATTCCTTTTTGCGCTCAATTTTGATAAGCTCATGTGTATTTTTCTGGATAGGCTGATGTGAAACCTAAGACATATTTAACTTGGCCCTTTTTTTCAACCTGTAATTACTTAGCAAGTTCTACTGATCTTTCATAGGTTTCTCTCATCTCTGGTGTCCTCCACTGTTGCCATTGCTGGTTCAAGATTTTATTATACCACGTGCTTAAAGTATTGCACTACTCTCTTTTCTACAGCTGGTCTCCCTTTGAATTCTCTTTTCACATACCTAAGCACTATTTTGCCACGTCTCTGCTCAAAAACCTCAGTGACTTGCTATGGCCCGAGAAATAATGTCTACATTCCTTAAGGTATTTATCTGAGAACCTGGAAAATCGAATTCCATTTTACATCTCCTACTTTTTCATCACCCTTCTGCATGAGCCCTCTGCTATTACCAGCCTATTCCACTCTCTCTCTTTCCCCGATCTAAATCTGCTTTAAAACCATGACCCCAATAGGAAGTATTTCCAGACAACTCTCATCCATAATTATCTTCCCTTCTCTTAACTCAAGCAATTATTGCTGAGTGTTACTGAGTTGATGGTGAACATTTTGATTTTTCACATACAATTTCCTGCACTTGCCTCGCTTACTAGATATTGAATTACTTCCTTATTGCAGCACCTCTTTCTACATGTCTCTATGGTCTTCCCATCTATGAGCCCTTTTTTTCTTCTAAACAACACTTTGACCAATATTCCAATTCTTTACACACTTTTCTTTTCCTATCTTCCCAGTAAAATTTAAACTGAATTTTCTTTTGTTTCTATACCCTGCACCTAGGCAGCTGAGCATTGCCAAAGAGAAATCTGCTACCACAAAGATTGGTTCAGCTATATATTCACTCCTTCAAATGCAGCCGGGCACTTCAGTACCTTTTGTTAAATCTTATAGTTGTCCTTGGTCATGTTCCTCTACCATCTCTATCAGGTACCATTCCATATTTGGATTATTATTAAGCATCTTTCTCTATTCCAAGCCCTCCTTCTCAGAAGATGACCTTGCTTCCAACATTTTAGAAAACATGGAGGCCATCAACCATGACCTTTAATTTTCTCTTCCCATTCCAATACAATATATGCAAATAGATGTTTATTAATTGTTACCTGCTTTCCTCTAGTCTTAGAGGACCCATTGTCTCTATTCTGGCTGAGGCCAGCTGCTCCACCAGGATTCTAGATCTGTTCCTAACCTATCGTTCTTTCTTCAATGACTCCTTCTCTGTACTATTTCTTCTTCTCTTCTGACTTCTTCTTCATAGAATATAAGAATGCTCAAGATTTTATATCTCGTAAAGATAGTATACAGAAAGACCACCAGAGTACTGCCTTAGAGCAGAGCAGTACCAGGAAAGATGGTTCTTTGGAGAAATCAAACTGTTTCTCTATCCTTTATTTCTTATTTCCCCTCCAAAGCTTTCCCTTAGACAGAGAGAAATTCTAGACTTACAGTAAATCAAAGATTTTTCACCCCTTGAGGAAATATCCTACCTCCTTTCCCATCCGCATTATGCAGGAGCTAGAGCAGCAAGCATTGAGGATCTAGAGATCTACTTGGTAGCCTTGTGGGTTTTCTGCCAAGCTCTGTGATCTCTAAAAGCCTATGATCTCCCTTGTCTGGGACTCTAAGGCTCTGGAGTACTGTGAAAACCTGTAGGAAGCACCACCTCGCAGCAGGCAAGGTCAGATGGGTCACACGAATGATTAACTCTCGTCTTTTCTTCTGTTGACAGTTCTTTATGCTTTTGTATCTTTGCCGCTAAGTAGGGACTGTGTAGGTTGTGACCTGAACAGGAGTGTCTGAATGACCATCTCTATAAACTTCTGGTTTTCTAAACTGTGGCCAATAATTCTTTCTTGGATTGGGATTGAAAATTTCAACATTGTTTCTTCACTGGCAAGGCATTTTCCCTCTCATTCCAAACTTTTATAAATGTGATGCTGAATGTCATATTTATTTTGGGACTGAGGTCAAAGTGAATTCCTTTTCTAGCAGTTATGCTAAGCAGTGCGTAATGGGGTAAGTTGATAAAACAGCCACAGCTGGTGATGTGATTCCATTTCAGAACATGATATACTTCTTGGACCAAAGAGTTGCCTTCTTTGGAAGTCAGGCATGCTAACAAGTCCCCACTAGCCTGCAGCTTGGCCCCCTTAGCCTCCAATCTCATATATAAGGTAAACTCATTTTCAATATGATTCATGCTCTGAAGCCTGGTTCATTCTAAGAAGTGAAAATCGACGGCCACTGCAACAAAACTGATCACTTGGTAGATACCAGATTAGTGCTGGGTATTTTTTGATATCCATGTGAATTGAAACAGGTGTTTACTTGAGCTCCACGAGATTCTCTAGAGATTTCTAAGTGGATTTTTTTTTTTTTAGGTGATTTCCATCTTATTACTCTGCCCCTATTTTCAAACAAGTGTTTTCAATACTCGTCTTAAAAACTCTTATTTTCAATATTCAGCATCGAGTCATTGGCCTTTAAGGAAATCCCTGTCGACAACAGTGGCCGAAGTTCAGCAAAAAATAATAGTATGGCAGTCTCACATGAAGCTGTTCCGGGTGATACTCACAATGACTCAGTATTTTTGCTATAATACAGCCAAATGGCGCTTACAGTTTACACCGCTCTAAAGTATCTTCATCAAGCAGACTCAGCCTCCAAATATCACCGCAGTTAATGTTCAACAGCAGCTTCCACTGCATTCAAGCAGGTTGCCTGACCACAGATGAAACCCAAGGCCAGTTATCTAACAACAATTGTCTGTTAACCTATGCTGACGTCCTCATGTGAACCTTCTCATGCAGACATGATGTTTCAATTGAAGTGCCGTTAGGCAGTTATGTTACACAGACACTATCATTTTCCCAGTGGTTATCTAAATTTTACCAAGGTTTGGAGAAGGGTAACTCAAAAGTGAGCACCACACCATCAATCCAATATCACATGACTGTCTGTGCTGCCCTAAGGACTGTCTCTTGATGGTCATGTGAATCCTGCAGGGAAGCCTCGTGAGTATTGCGAGATTCCCTAATTCTTGTTATGAGATTTCCAGATGACTTCCACCTCACTTTCCCCTGCTATGCTACAATCAGCCCCTTCAGAACATGTTGATTGAACAGTTGATGGAACAGCCTCAATGTCAATATCACAGATTTCGTTCCTTGGTTAAGCTTGTCCATCTAGAATTTGTAGTCTGAGGTTAGGTATACAGAAATTCTGAGGCAGCCATTCCTTCCGCCATCAAGTTGTATCCTCGCAATGATAGCATTTTTCCTACAATATAAAAAAAAATATATATCGGTTATTGTTTCCATCACTATCCAGTCGCTGCCTTACAGCACACTCAGGCTCAATAATCAATGCCGCCAATGTACAAATGTTGCCTCCATGAACATAAGGCAGTTTTCTTGACAATCAGACAAAATTAGAGGTGAATTAAAGATCATTGACTGCCCGCATATACTGTTGACTTCAAATTATATTTGTAATGTGGACACAACATTCAATTGGAGGTAAGTATGAAGTCTGTCTCGGCTACCTTTTTTTCACGCATACTAAAGATTTCTCATTGTTGATGTTAATTTTCTCAGTTATGTACTCGTCACTTCAAAAAAAGCACTATATCGTCTTCTCTTGTGAGGATGGGGATTTGTGACATGGGCCCAAGGCACTAGGCCCTTTTCCTAACAAAAAGTAGAAGAGAGACTGTGAACCAAGGCACTAAGCCTTTCTTTTTGAATATTAGAAGATAGGATAATTTAAACCACGCGGTAAGTCAGTCCTCAGATAATTTGGGTCTCATCTCCAAACCTAGGACCTTGTCTCCTCCCTGCATTTTCTATTGGGCTCAAGTGTGCTGTCCATGGTTGGAGTTACAATCTCTACCTCTAGTACCAGAAAGTAGATTTGAGAAATTAGCCCAGAGCATTTCTTAGGACTTTCTCTGACATAGACTGAAAGGGTGGCATAAGCCCACATTTCCAAACCTGTTTTCTGTGAACAAATGTTGCCTGAACTCCTTGTCTCCAAACCTTGTTAATGGAAGAAAAAATAAAATGGAAACTGTGGAAATCTTAATCAAGCCTGAACCTCCTTAAAGGACATAGTTAAAGACCAGCCCCACAATGTCAAAATCATCCAATTGGTAACAATATCCAGTCTAAAGACATACATCCACAAACATCCAGCCTGGCCCTTGCTATCTGAAACTATTTTGGACACCTTGACCTATAGAATCAAGCTGTCATGTCCTAGAAGGAAGAAGAATGGACGACTCGGTCCACAGCTTCAAGAGTGTCCGCCCTTTAAAGCATTTACAATAGAAATTGGGCCAAAGTCACCAACCTGTGTCATCATAACAGTACATTCCGCACAAACTATTTCCACGTCGCCAATTTTCCTTTTAGACAATTATTGAAAGGTGACCAAACCTTACAGCACCAAGCCTTTCCACTGGTAATAGAACATAGTTTGGGCACTAAGAAACTTGGACAAAACTTGAACTGTTTTGTAAGATACTCGACTAAAGAGCCTGGAAGCAAGACCAAGCATTGCTTTTATTTCCAGGAAGTAGAGTGGAGACATTGGCACACAGAATCTAAGCTAACTTTACTTAACAAATCTTTAGATAGAGGACATGGCACCTGGTCACAAGACCTTCTTGGTAGGAAAAAATGTTGATGGAAGTCCATGGCCCAGGACTAGTCCTCTGCTGGAACTAGAATAAGTTGTCTGGACGTTTGAATATACAACACCACACCGGTCTCATTTACAGGGTACACTAAGGTCAATACATTTCACAAGCTGAAGCCTGATTCATTGTAAGGGTTAGGGTGAAAACCTGAAGCCACAGCAATAAGATACATCACCTGGTAGACACCAAACTCCTGTGGGTCTTCCTTTACCCTCACGTGAATCCCTCCAGGTATTCACTTGACCTCCACGTAATTCCCTGGTATTTACTACATGATTTTCAGGTGACTTCCACCTTATTCTTCTTCCCCTATCCTCGAACAAGTGTTTTTAAAACACGTCTTATAAACTTTTATTTTCAATATTTCAGCATTGGGACATTGAGCTTAAAGCAATTTCTCGACAGCAGTAGCCTAATGTTCACCTTCAAGAATAACGTGAATCTCACACCAGAACTGTTACGGGTTATGCTCACAATGACTCAGCGTTTCTGCTATAATACAGCATAATGGCCCTTAGGGTTTCACCTGCTCTAAGGAAGTTTCGTCATTCAGACTCAGCCTCTAAATTTCAACGCAGTTAATGTGTGACCGCTGCTCTCATTATATACAAGCAGGTTGCCAGACCAGATACAAAACTTCAGGGTAGTTATCTAAGACAAGTGTGTGTTAGCCTATGCCGCTGTCCTCAAGCAAGTCTTCTCATGCAGACATGACCTTTGAATTGAAGGGCTGTTAGGTGGATATGTTACATAGGTAAACTTATTGTCTCAGTGCTTATGTAAATTTTACCAAGGAACATAGAAGGGTAACACAAAAGTGAGTGCCACACCATCACCCCAATTTCACGTGATTTTCATGTGTTGCCTTCAGGCCAGTCTCTTCCTAGTCACCTGAATTCCGCGGGAAAGCCTCGTGAGTATCGTGAGATTCCCTAATTCTTCGTACTAGATTTCCAGGCGACTTCCACCTCATTTCCTCCTCTAGGAAAATACAAGCCTTTTAAGAACATGTTGAAGAAACTGCCTCAATGTCAGTTTTTCAGCTTTTTTTCCATATTGGATTAGCCAGTCTCTCACAGATTTTTAGTCTTTGGTTTGATATAGAGAAATTCTTCAGCAGCTGTGTATTTTTTCAATGAAGAGGTAACCTCACAATAACTCAGCTTTTTCCTACAATAAAGTAATATGGCAGGTACGATTTCAACCGCTATCCATTAGCTTCCTCACAGCACACGCAATTATGAATGCAGCCAATGGGTGACTTCTGCCTCCACTGACTTAGGTAGTTTTCCTGATTAACAAACAAAATTAGAGGCAAATTAAAGATTATTGACTGCCTGCATATACCGTTTACCTTACATAAGATTTGGAATGTGGACTTGACATTCGATTGGAGGTCAGTACAAAGTGTGTCTTGCCAACTTTCTGTTCCATGCATACTAGTGATTTCTCAGTGTTGATGTGAATTTTCTCAGTCATGTGCTCTTGTCACTTCAAAGAAAGCACGAAATCATCTTCCCTTGTGAGGATGTGGATTGGTGACATGGGCCCAAGGTACAAGACCTGTCTTTTCAAACAAAAGTAGAAGGGAGACTGGGAACCAAGACACTAAGCCTATGCTCTCTGAAATCTAGTAGATGATAACTTAAACCACAGGGCTGTCAATCCTCATGTAATTTGACTCTTAACTCAAAACCTAGGACCTTGTCTCCTCCCTGCATTTCCTATTGAAATCCAGTGTGCTATCTGTGGTTGCAGTTACAATCCCTACCTCTATTTCCAGAAAGTAGATTTGAGAAATTAGCCCTGAGCATTTCTTACGATTTTTCTCTGACATAGACTGAAACGATGGCGTAAGCCCACATTTCCAATCCTGTTTTCTGTGAACAAATGTTGCCTGAAGTCCTTGTCACAAAGCAAAAACCTTCTTAGGGAAGAAGAAATAAAACGAAGCTTGTGGAAATCTGAAATAAGCCTGGACCTCCTTAAAGGACATAGATAAAGCCTGGGCCAACAAAGTCTAGACCATCCAATTGGTAACAATGCCCAGTCTCAAGACCTAGGCCCACGAACATCCGGCATGGCCGTTGTTACCTGAAACTCTTGTGGACACCTTGGCCTATAGAACCAAGCCGTCATCTTTTAGGAGGAGGAAGAATGGAGGACTCGGTGCATGCCTCCTAGACTGTACTCCCTTAAAAGTATTTCTGATAGATATTAGGAAGATGGAATCAACCCTGTGTCATCATAACAGTACATTCAGCACAAACTGGTCCCATGTCACCAATTTTTCTTTTAGACAATTATCGAAAGGTGACTATAGCTTGCAGCACCAAGCCTTTCTTTTGGTAAGAGTAGATAGTGTGGGCACTAAGAAACCTAGGTAAAGCCTGGACTATTTTTAAAAAACTCACTTAGGGAGCTTGGAATCACAACCAATTATTACTCTTATTTCTAAGAAGTAGAGTAGGGACCGTCACTCTCAGAATCTAGCCCGATGTTAATTAACGAGTCTCTAGGTAGAGGATTTGGCAAACGGTCAGAAGTATTCTTGGTAGGAAAAGAAAAGTCATTGAAAGTCCATGGCCTAAAAGGCTGTCCTCTCCCAGAACTGGGGTAAGTTGAGTGGACGTATGAAAACACAACACCACACTAATCTCAGATATAAAGTGAACTCATTTGCAATATAATTCATGCTCTGAAGCCAGTTTCACTCTACGATATAATGTGAAAAGCTACGGCCACAGCAACAAGACTGGTCACTTGGTAGACACCAGAATAGTGTGGGGTATTCGTTGATTCTTATGTGAATTCCACCAGGTGTTCACTTGTTGTTTGCGTAATTCCCTTGAAATTTCGAAGTGATTTTCAGGTGATTTCCACTTTATTTCTCTTTTCCTATTTTAAAACTAGTGTTTTCAAAACTCATCTCATGAACTCTTATTTTCAATATTCAGTACTGAGTCACTGGCCTTTAAGCAATTCCCTGTTGACAGTTGTCTCCAAAGGTCCATGTAATAGAATAGTGCAGGAGTCTCACATGAAGCCATTCAGAGTTATACTCACAATGACTCAGCATTTTGCTATAATACGGCAAACTGGCGCTAACAGTTTACGCCCCTCTAAAGTAGCTTTGTCAAGCAGACTCAGCCTCCAAATATCAATGCAGTTGTTCGACAGCAGCTTAAACTGTGTTCAAGCAGGTTGCCTGACAACAGATGAAACCTCATGCCAGTTATTTAACAACAATTGTCTGTTAACATATGACGCCTTCCTCAAGTGAACATTCTCATGCACACATGACCTCGATTGAAGGGCCCTTAGGTGGCTATGTTCCAAGACAGTATAACTTTCTCAGTGGTTATCTAAATTTTACCAAGGAATGGAAAAAGGTAACTCAAAAGTGAGCACCACACCATCAACCCAATATCACATGACTCCCTGTCATGCACTCAGGCCTGTCTCTTGACGATCATGTGAATCCTGCAGGGAAGCCCCGTGATTATCGCGAGATTCCCTAATTCTTGTTATGAGATTTCCAGAGGACTTCCACCTCACTTTCTGCTGCTAAGCTAGTATCAGCCCTTTCAGAACACGATGGAACAGCCTCAATGTCAATATCTCAGATTTCTTTCCTTGTTGGTTAAGCCCGTCCCTCTGAGAAGTTGTAGTCTGTGGTTTGGTATAGAGAAATTCTGAGGTAGCCGTTCGATCCACAATCAATGGTACCCTCACAATGACTCAGCATTTTTCCTACACTATAGAAAATTGGTGGCTAAATTGTTTTCACCACTATCCAGTCACGGCCTCACAGCACACTCAGACTCAATGATCAATGCCATCAATGTGTGACTGTTGCCTCCACGAACAGAAGGCAGTTTTCCTGACAAACAGATAAAACTAGAGGTGAATTAAAGATCACTGAGTGCTTGCATATATCGTTGACTTTAAATTAGATTTGTAATGTGGACATGACATTTGATTGGAGGACAATTAGAAGGCGGTTTTGGCCCCCTTCTGCACCTTGGAGACTAATGACTTCTCAGTGTCAATGTGAATTTTCTCAGTGATAGATACTTTTCACTACAAAGGGAGCACTACATCATCCTCCCTTGTGAGGATATGGATTGGTGACATAGGCCCAAGGCACAGGGCCTGTCTTTGCCTAAGAAAAAGTAGAAGGGAGACTGGGACCCAAAGCACTAAGCCCGTTTACTCTGAAAACTAGTAGATAGGAAAACCTAATCCAAAGGGTAAGCCTATCCTCATGTAAGTCTTATCTAGAAACTAAAACCTTGTTTCTGGCTTCTATTTCTTATTAGGAACCAGAATGCTGACCTCGGCTTTGCAGTAACAATCCCTTCCCCTATTTCCACAAAGTAAATGTGAGAACTTTTCTTCCGACTTTCTCTGACATAGACTAAAATGCTGGTGAAAGCCCAGGTTCCAAGCTAGATTTCTTTGGACAAATGTTGCCTGGACTCCTGGCTCAAAACAAAAGCCTTCTTTATGGAAGTAAATATAAAACAGAGCCTGTGGAAATCTGAACCAAGACTTGACCACCTAAAAGGAAGTAGTTAAACTCAGGGCCACAACCTCAAGATCATCATATTGGTAACAATATCCAGTCTGAAGAACTAGGTCCACAAACATGCAGCCTGGCCCCTGCTACCTGAAACTACTGTGGACACATTGGCTTACAGAATCAAGCTGTCATCTCCTTGAAGGAGGAAGAATGGAAGACTCGGTGCACGGTTCCAAGATTGTCCTCCCTTGAGAGTATTTACGATATAGACTGGGCCAAAGATACCAACAAGTGCCATCATTATGTACATTCAGCACAAACTCGTGCCACGTCCCCAATTTTTCTTTGATACAATTATTGAAAGGTGACCATACCTTACAACACCAAGCCTTTCCCCTGGTAATAGAACATAGTTTGGGCACTAAGAAACCTGGATCACAACATGAATTGTCTTGTAAGTTACTCTATTGGAGAGCCTAGAAGTATGGTCAAGCATTGCTTTTATTTCCAGAAAGTATATTGGAGACCTTGGAACACAGAATCTAGCCTAAAGTTACTGAACGGATCTTTAGATAGAGGAAGTGACACACAGTCACAACACCTTCTTGGTAGAAAACGTGTCCATGGAAGTTCGTGGCCCAGGACCCAGTCCTCTGCTGGAACTAGGGTAAGGGTGTGGACGTTTGAACAAAACACCACGCAGGTCTCATTTACAGGGTACAGAATAGTGCAAAACAATTCACAAACTGAAACCTGATTCATTGTAAGAGGTAAGGTGAAAAGCTGAGCCACAGCAACTAGAATCGTCACCTGGTAGACACCAGATTCCAGCAGGGTCTTCCTTGAACCCCACTTGAATCACTCCAGGTATTCACTTGACCTCCACAGAATTCCCTGGTGAATATTACATGATTTTCAGATGACGTCCACCTTATTCCTCTTCTTCTATCCTCAAACAAGTGTATTCAAAACATGTCCCATAAACTCTTTTTTCAATATTTCAGCATTGAGTCATTGGCCTTTAAGCAATTTCTTATTGATAGTAGTAGCCCAAGGTTCACCTTCAAGAATAGAGTGGATATCCCACCAGAACCGTCATGGGTAATGTTGACCATTACTCAGCATTTCTGCCATTATTCAGCATAATGGCTCTTAGAGTTTCCATCAATCTAAGGTAGGTACGTCATTCAGACTCAGCCTCTGAATTTCAACACAGTTAATGTGTGACCACTACCCCCTTGTATACAAGCAGGTTGCCTGACCAGAGATTAAACCTCAGAGCAGTTACCTAATGATAAGTGTGTGTTAGCCTATGCCACTGTCCTCAAGCAAGTCTTCTCATGGAGACATGACCTTTCGATTGAAGGGCTGTTAGGTGGTTATGTTACACAGGTAATCTTATTTTCTCTGTGCTTATATGAATTTTACCAAGGAATGTAGAAGGGTAACACAAAAGTGAGCCTCACACCATTACCCCAGTTTCACCTGATTTTCGTGTTTTGCCCACAGGCCAGTCTCTTCTTGGTCACAAGAATCCCTCGTGAAAGCCTCATGAGTATCGTGAGATTCCCTAATTCTTGGTAGGTGATTTCCAGGTGACTTCCAACTCACTTCCTCTGCAAGGCTAAAATAAGCTTCTTCAGAACACTTTGATGGAACAGCCTCAATGTCAATATCTCAGTTTTCTTTCTTTGGTGGTTAAACCAGTATCAGAATTTTTGTCTGAGGTTTGGTACAGAGAAATTCTGAGGCAGCTGTTCTTTCCGCCATCAAATGCTATCTTCAGAATGACTCAGCGTTTTTCCCACTATATAGAACAATTGCAGCAATTGTTTCTACCACTATCCAGTTGCTGCCTTACAGCACACTCAGGCTCAATGATCAACGCTGCCAATGTGCGACTGTTGGCCCCGCGAATAGATGGAAGTTTCCCTGACAAACAGACAAAACTAGAGGCGAATTAAAGATCATTGACTGCTCACATATACTGTTGACTTCAAATTAGATTTGATATGTGGACACGACATTCGATTGGAGGAGAGTTAGGAGGATGTCTCAGTCACCTTCTGCTCCATGTAGAGTAATGACTTCTCTGTGTTGATGTGAATTTCTCAGTGATATGCACTTAGCAATACAAAGGGAGCACTACATCATCCTTTCT
This sequence comes from Pteropus medius, assembly GCF_902729225.1. NCBI lineage: Eukaryota > Metazoa > Chordata > Mammalia > Chiroptera > Pteropodidae > Pteropus > Pteropus medius. The sequence goes on along the minus strand of NW_024340849.1, from coordinate 43,979,218 downwards.
TGTGAGGATATGGATTGGAGATACAGGCCCAAGGAACAAGTCCTGTCTTTTTTTAATAAAAAATAGAAGGGAGACTGAGACCCAAAGCACTAGTGTGTACTCTCTGAAAACGAATAGATAGGAGAACTTAATCCCAAGGGCATGACTCTCATCGTGTAATCTGAGTCTTATCTAGACTTCTAGGACCTTTTTTCTGGCTGCTATTTTCTATAAAGAACTGGTGTGCTGATGTTGGTTTTGCAGTTACAATCCCTACCTCTATTTCAAGAAAGTAGATTTGAGGAATCAGCCCAGAGCACTTCGAATGACTTTCTCCGACATAGACTGAAAGGGTGTCATACGCCCACATTTTCAAGCCTGTTCTCTGTGAATAAATGTTGCCTGAAATCCTTGTCTCAAAGGAAAAGCCTTCGTTAGGGAAGAAAATATAAAACGGAGACTGTGGAAATCTGAACAAAGCCTGGATCTCCTAAAAGGATGTAGTTAAAGCCTAGGCTCACAACGTCAAGGCAATCCAATTGGTAACAATTTCCAATCTCAAGAGCTAGGCCCACAAACATCCAGCCTGGCTCTTGTTACTTGAAACTCTTGTGAACACCTGGGCCTTTAGAACCAAGTTGTCATCTCCAAGAAGAAGAAGAATGGAGGATGCCATGAACACCTCCAAGACTATACTTCCCTGAAATCATTTACAATAGAAATTGGGCCAATCGAATCAACCCTGTGTCATCCTAACAGTACATTCAGCACAACCTGGTCCAACGGCACCAATTTTCCTTTTAGACAATTATTGAAAGGTGACTATAACTTGCAGCACCAAGCTTTCTTCTGGTAAGAGAAGGTAGTTGAGCACTAAAAACCCTGGCTAAAGCAGGGACTATTCTTAAAAAACAGATTGGAGAGCTGGAATCACAACCAAGTAGAGCTCCTATTTCTAGGAAGTAGATTGGCTCCCTTCACCCACAGAGTCTAGCCAAACATTACACAATGAATGTTTAGATAGAGACTTGGCAAATGGTCACAAGACATTCTCGGTAGGAAAAGAAAAGTCCTCCAACAGAACTGCGGTAAGTTGGGTGGACGTTTGAAAACACAACACCACACCAATCTCATATATAAGGTGAACTTGATTGCAAGATGATTCATGCTCTGAAGCCTGGTTCATTCTATGATGAAACTTGTAAACCTACAGCCATAGCAACGAGACTGGTCACTTGGTAGATATGAGATTAGTGTGGGATATTCCATGATCCCTCTTCGAAATCAATCAGGTGTTTACGTGATCTCCGCATGATTCCCCAGTGATACCTAAGTGATTTTCAGGTCATTTCAACTTTATTTTCTTTTCACCTATTTTCAAAGAATTGTTTTCAAAACTCATCTCAAAAACCCTTATTTTCAATATTCAGCATTGAGTCAGTGGCATTTAAGCAATTTCCTGTCGAGAGTAGTGTCCAAAAGTCCACATAAAAGAATAGTGTGGGAGTCTCACATGAAGCTGTTCATAGTTATGCTCACAATGACTCAGCATTTTTGGCATAATACAGCGAAATGGCCTTTACAGTTTACACCACTCTAATGTATCTTCATCAAGCAAACTCAGCCTCCAAATATCAACACAGTTAGTGTTAGACAGCAGCTTTTATTGTGTTCCATCACATTGCCTGACCACAGATCAAACCTAAGGCCAGTCATCTAACAATAAGAGTCTGTTAATCTATGCCACCGTCCTCAAGGAAACCTTTTCCGGCAGACATGACCTTTTGATTGAGGGCCATTTAGTGGCTATGTTACACAGACTCTATCATTTTCTCAGTGGTTATATAAATTTTACCAAGGAATGGAGAAGTGTAACTCAAAAGTGAGAGCCACACCATCAACCCAATATCATGTGATTCCTTGTGATGCCCTCAGGCCTGGCTCTTGTAGGCACGGGAATCCCAATGAGATGACTCGTGAGTATCACGATAATCCGTAATTGTAGGGACAAGATTTCCAGGCTACTTCAACTTTACTTTCCTCTACTACCCTAAAATAAGCCTGTTTAGAACACATTGATGGAATAGCTTCAATGTCAATATCTCAGTTTTCATTCCTTTGTGGTTAAGCCAATTTCTCTCAGAATTTGTAGTCTGAAGTTTGGTATAGAGAAAATCTGAGGCAGCCATTCTTTCCACCATCAAGTGGTATCCTCACAATGATTCAGCATTGTTCCTACATACAGAAAATTGGCGGTTATTGTTTGCACCACTATCCAGTCGCTGCCTCACATCACACTCAGGCTTAATAATCAATGCCACCAATGCACAACTGTTGCCTCCACGAACAAAAGGCTGTTTTGCTGAAAAACAGACAAAACTAGAGGCGAAGTAAAGATTTTTGACTGTCTGCATATACCATTGATTTCAAATTACATTTTTAAGGTGGACACAACATTTGATTGGAAGACAGTAGAGGTGGTAGTAATCACAAGGGAATTACATGGAGGTCAAGTGAATACCTGGAGCGATTCACATGATTATCAAGGAAGACCCTGCAGGAATCTAGTGTCTACCAGGTGACGAGTATTGTTGCTGTGGCTGTAGGTTTTCACCTTACCCCTTATAGTGAATCAGGCTTTAGTTTATGAGATGTTTTGCACTCGAGTGTACTCTGTAAAAGAGATTGGCGTGGTGTTGTGTATTGAAATGTCCAAACAACTTATCCTAGTTCCGGCAGAGGACTGGTTTCTGGGCCATGGACTTCCATCAACATTGTTTTCTACCAAGAAGTCTTGTGACCATGTGCCACTTGCTCTATCAAAATATCTATTAATTATATTTAGGCTAGATTCTACGTGCCGAAGTCTCCACTCTACTTCTTGGAGATAAAAAACAATGCTTGGCCATGCTTCCAGGCTCTCTAATCGAGTAACTTACAAAAGATTACCGGCTTTGATCGAGGTTTCTTAGTTCTTAAACTATGTTCTATTAGCAGAAAAAGACTCGGTGCTGTAAGGTATGGTCACCTTTCAATAATGGTCTAAAAGGAAAATTGGTGACATGAAACCAGTTTGTGCTGAATGTACTATTGTGATGATATAGGTTGGTGTCTCTGGCTCAATTTCTATATTAAATACTTTAAAGGGAGGAAAATCTTGCAACCATGCACTGAGTCCTTCCTTCATCCTCTTTCTAAGAGATGACAGCTTGAATCTGTAGGCCAAGGCATCCACAGTAATTTCAGGTAGCAGGGGCCAGGCTGCATGTTTGTGGACCTAGGACTTCATATTGGATATTGTTATCAACTGGATGATCTTATTGTGGCGGCTGTGAGTTTAACTGCTTTCTTTTAGGTGGTTAAGTCTTGGTTCAGATTTTCACTGTCTCTGTTTTACTTTTTCCATAAAGAAGGCTTTAGGTTAAGCCTGACTCCAGGCAATATTTGTTCATAGAAAACAGGATTGGAACTTGGGCTTACGCCACCATTTCAGTCTAAGGCGAAGAAAGATAGAAATGCCATGGACTAATTTATCAACCTAGTTCCTGGAAATAGAAGTAGGGATTGGAACTTCAAAATCAAGGTCAGTAACCTATTTTCTAATAGGAAATAAAAGCCAGAGACAAGGTCCTAGGTTTCTAGATAAGACTCAGATTACATAAAGTTTGCCTTTAGGATTAAGTTCTCCTATCTACTAGTTTTTGAAGAGGACAGGCTGAGTTCTTTGTGTCCCATGATCCCCTCTACTTTTTGTTAGGAAAAGACAGGCCTTGTGCCTTGGACCAATGTCACCAACCATGTCCTTTCAAGTGAGGATGATGTAGTACTCCCTTCATAGTGACAAGTGCATATCACTGACAAGATTCATATCAGCACTGAAGGGTCATTAGTCTACGTGGAGCAGAATGTGGCCGAGACAGCATCCTAAGTGTCCTCCAACCAAAGGTTGTGTCCACATTACACATCTAATTTGAAGTCAACTGTATATGTGGGCAGTCAATGATCATTAATTTGCATCTAGTTTTATCTGTTTGTCAGAAAAACTGCCTTCTGTTTGTAAAGGCAACAGTGGTGTCATTGATAACTGAGCCTGACTGTGCTGTGAGACTGCGACTGGATAGAGGTGGAAACAATAGCCATCATTTTTCTGTATTGTAGGAAAAATACTAAGTCATTGTGAGGATATAACTTCATGGTGGAGAGAACGGCTGTCTCAGAATTTCTTTAAACCAAACCTCAGACTACAAATTCTGAGATGGACAGACTTGACCACGAAGAATAGAAATCTGAGATATCGACATTGAGGATGTTGCATCAAGGTGTTCTGAAGACACTTATTTTAGCATAGCAGAGGAAAGTGAAGTGAAGTCACCTTGAAATCTCATACCAAGAATTAGGATATCTCACGATACTCATGAGGCTTCCCTGAGGGTTTCATGTGACCGTCAAGAGACAAGGCTGAGGGCATCACAGAGAATCACATGAAAGTGGGTTTATGGTGTGGCGCTCACTTTTGAGTTATTTTTCTCTTTCCTTTGTAAAATTAGATAACCACTGAGGAAATGTGTAACATGGCCACCTAAAGGTCCATCAATTGGAAGGTCATGTCTGTAGTAGCAGGTTTGCTTCATGATGGCAGCATAGGTTAACAGACAATTGTTGTTAGATAAATGACCTTAGCTTTCATTTGTGGTCACGTAACCTTCTTGAACACAATGGAAGCTGTGGTCGAACATTAACTGTGTTGATATTTGGAGGCTGAGTTTGCTTGACAAAGCTACTTTAGAGGGGCATAAACTGTTAGTGCCAGTTTGCAGTATTATATCAGAGTCATTGTGAGTATAACTCTGAACGGCTTCGTGTGAGACTCCTGCACTATTGTATTACGTGGACCCTTGGAGACAACTGTTGACAGGGAATTGCTTAAAAGCCAATGACTCAGTACTGAATATTGAAAATAAAAGTTCATGAGATGAGTTTTGAAAACACTAGTTTTAAAATAGGAAAAGAGAAATAAAGTGGAAATCACCTGAAAATCACTTCTAAATTACAGGGGAATCACGTGAAGAACAAGTGAACACCTGGTGGAATTCACATAAGAATCAAGGAATACCCCACTCTATTCTGGTATCTACCAAGTGACCAGTCTTGTTGCTCTGGCTGTAGGTTTTCACGTTATATCATAGAGTGAAACAGGCTTCAGAGCATGAATCATATTGTAAATGAGTTTACTTTATATATGAGGTTAGTGTGGTGCTGTGTTTTCATACATCCACCCAACTTACCCCAGTTCCGGCAGAGGACTGCCTCCTACGCCATGGATATTGAACACGTTTTCTTTTCCTACCAAGAATGTCCTGTGACTGTTCGTCACATCCGCTACCTAAAAATTCATTATGTAAAGTTAGGCTAGATTCTGTGGGCCACGGTCTCCACTCTACTTCCAAGAATTAGGAGCAATACTTGTTTGTGATTCCAAGCTCCCTAATCGATTGTTTAAATAAAAATCCAGGCTTTGGGCAGATTTCTTAGTGCCCCACTATCTTCTCTTACCATAACAAAGGTTTGGTGCTACAAGCTATGGTCACCTTTCAATAATTGTATAAAAGGAAAAATGAAGACATGGGACTAGGTTTTGCTGAATGTACTGTTAGGATGACACAATGTTGGTGCCATCGGCACAATTTCTATGAAAAATGCTTTCAAGGGAGTACAGTCTTGGGGGCATGCACTGAATCCACCATTATTCCTCATCCTAAGAGATGACAGCTTGATGCTAAAGGCCCAGATGTTCACAACAGTTTCAGGTAACAAGGGGCACACTGGATGTTTGTGGGCCTAGATCTTGAGACTGGAAATTATTACCAATTGGACGACCTTGACATTGTGATCCTGGGCTTTAACTATGTCCTTTTAGGAGGTCCAGGCTTGGTTCAGATTTCCACAGTCTCCATTTTATTTTTTCTTACCTAAAGAAGGCTTTTGCTTTGAGACAATGACTTCAGGCATCCTTTATTCACAGAAAACAGACTTGGAACTGTGGACTTACGCCACCCTTTCAGTCTATGTCAGAGAATGTCATAAGAAATGCTCTGGGCTAATTTCTCAAATCTACTTTCTGGAAATAGAGGTAGGGTTTGTAACTGCAACCAAGGACAGTACACTGGATCCCAATCGGAAAGGCAGGCAAGAGACAAGCCTTAAGTTTTGAGAGAAGTCTCAAATAACATGAGGACAAAATTGCCCTGAGGTTTAATTTATCCTGTCTACTAGTTCTCAGAGAAGATAGGCTTAGTGCCTTGTTTCCCAGGCTCCCTTCTACTTTTTTGTTAGGAAAAGACAGGCCTTGTGCCTCGGGTCCATGTCACCACTAAACATACACACAAGAGAAGATGATGTAGTGCTTTCTTTGAAGTGATGAGTGCATATCAATGAGAAAATTCATATCAAATGGCTTAATTTATATTGAAAGAAAGCTGAGATACTGACATTGAGGTAGTTTTTTAACGTGTTCTGAAAAGGCTCATATGAGCCTACCAGAGGCAATGAGGTGGAAGTCGCCTGGAAATCTTTTAGCAAGAATGAAGGAATCTCGTAATACTCCCGAGGCTTTACTGCCGGAATCATGTGACCAGGAAGAGACTGGCCTGAGGGCATACATGAAAATCACGTGAAAGTGGGGTGATGGTGTGGCGCTCATTTTTGTGTTACTCTTCTACATTCCTTGGTAAAATTTACATAAGCACAGAGAAAATAAGTTTACCTGTGTAACATAGCCACCTAACAGCCCTTCATTTGCAAGGTCATGTCTGCATGAGAAGACTTGCTTGAGGACAGCGACATAGGCTAACCCACACTTATCATTAGGTAACTGCTCTGAGGTTTAATCTCTGGTCAGGCAATTTGCTTGTATACGATGAAAGCAGCGGTAACACATTAACCTCTTTGAAATTGATATGCTGGGTCTCAATGACTAAGCTTCCTTAGAGTGATAAAACCTCTAAACGCCATTGTATTGTATTAGAAATGCTGAGTCATTGTGAGCACAATCCTTAACGGTTCTGATGAGTGTTCCACGCTATTCTTGAAGGTGAACCTTAGGCTACTACTGTCAAGAAATATTTGCTTAAGTATTGAAAATAAGAGTTTATGAGAGGTGTTTTGAAAACAGTTGTTTGAGGATAGTTGAAAAGGAATAAGGTAGAATTCACCTGAAAATCATGTAGTAATTACCAGGGAATGACAGGGAGGTTAAGTGAATACCTGGAGGGATGATGTGGGCATCAAGGAAGACCCTGCAGAAATCTAGTGTCTAATAGGTGACATGTCTTGTTGCTGTGGCTGTAGGTTTTTACCTTACCTCTTACAAAGAATCAAGCTTCAGTTTGTGAAATATATTGCAATGGAGTGTACCCTGTAAATGAGACCGGTGTGGTGTTGTGTATACAAATGTCCACACAATTTACTCTACTTCTGGCAGAGAAATGGGTCCTGGGCCATGGACTTCCATCAACATTTTTTCCTACCAAGAAGTTCTTGTGACCATGTGCCACATCCTCTATCTAAGATCTGTTCAGTAAAGTTAGACTAGATACTATGTGTGAAGGTCTCCTACCTGCTTCCTGGAAATAAAAGCAATGCTATGCCATGCTTTTATGATCTCCAATCGAGTATTTTACAAAACAGTGCAGTCTTTGATCAAGGTTTTTTGTACCCAAACTTTGTTCTGTTTCCAGGAGAAAGGCTTGGTGCTGTAAGTTATGGTCACCTTTCAATAATTTTCTAAAAGGAAAATTGGTGACCTGGAACCAGTTTGTGCTGAATGCACTGTAATGATGACACAGATTGGTGTATTCCGTCCAAAATCTATCGTAAATACTTTTAAATGAGTACAGACTTGGAACTGTGCACTGAGTCATGCTTCTTCCTCTATCTAGAAGATGGCAACTTGATTCTATAGGTTAAGATGTCCACCATAGTTTCTGGTAGCAGGAGCCAGGTTGGATGTTTGTGGGCCTAGGTCTTCAGACTGGATATTGTTATCAGTTAGATGATCTTGAGGTTGTGGCCCTGAGTTTAACTGCTTCCATTTAGGTGGTCCAGGCTTGATTCAGATTTCCACAGTCTCCGTTTTATTTTTTCTTCCATAAAGAAGGTTTTTGCTTCAGCCAGAGCTTCAGGCCACATTTTTCACAGAAAATAAGCTTCGAAGTTGAGCTTACACCACCTTTTCAGTCTATGTCAGAGAAAGTGGGAAGAAATGCTGTGGGCTAATTTCTCAGATCTACTTCCTGGAAATAGAGGTAGGGATTGGAACTGCAAAACCAAGGTCAGCACCCTGGTTCTTAATAGGAAATAGAGGCAGGAGACAAGGTCCTAGGTTTCTACATAAGATTCAAATTACATGAGGATAGGCTTGCCCTTTGGAGTAAGTTCTCTGATCTACTAATTTTTAGAGAGTACAGGCTTAGTGCTTTGGGTCCCAGTCTACCTTCTACTTTTTGTTAAGAAAAGACAGGCCTTGTGTCTTGAGCCCATGTCACCAATCCATATTCTGACAAGGGAGGTTGATATCATGCTCCCTGTGTAGTGACAACTGCATATCTCTGAGAAAGTTCACATCGATACTGAGAAGTCATTAGTTCATGTGGTGCAGAAGGTAGCCGAGACAGCCTCCTAACTGTCCTTCAGTCAAATGTTGTGTACACATCACACAAGTAATTTGAAGTCAACAGTATGTATGGGCAGTCAATGATCTTTAATTCACCTCTAGTAGTTTTGTCTTTTTGTCAAGAAACTGCCTTCTATTCGTGGAAGCAACAGTTGCATATTGGTAGCATTGATGATTGAGCGTGAGTGTGCTGCGAGGCTGTGACTAGATAGTGGTGGAAACAATAGCTGCCAATTTTCTGTATTGTAGGAAAAATGCTGAGTCATTGTAAGGATACTACTTGATGGCGAAAGAACAGCTGCCTCAGAATTTCTCTATACCAAACTTCAGATTACACATTCTAGAAGGACTGGCTTAAACACCATGGAAAGAAAACTAAGATATTAACATGACAACTATTCTATCAAAGTGTTCTGAAGAGGCTTATTTTAGCCTAGCAGAAGAAAGTCAAGTGGAAGTTGCCTGGAAATCTCGTACCAAGAATTAGAGAATCTTGTGATACTCACTAGGCTTTCCCACGGGATTTAGGTGACCAGGAAGAGACTTGCCTGAGGGCAGCACGTGAAAATCACGTGAAATTGCAGTGATGGTGTGGTGCTCCCTATTGTGTTACCCTTCTACATTCCTTGGTAAAATTCGCATAAGCACTGAAAAAAATAAGATTACCTGTGTAACTTAGCCACCTAACAGCCTTTCAGTTGAAAGATCATGTCTTCATGAGAAGATTTGCTTGAGGATAGTGGCATAGGCTAACAAACACTTGTCTTAGGTAACTACCCTGAGGTTTTGTCTCTGGTCAGGGAACCTGCCTGTATACAATGGGAGCATTGGTCACACTTGAGCTGAGTTGAAATTTCAAAGCTGTGTCTGAATGACGAAGGTCCCTTAGAGCAGTGGAAACTCTAAGTGCCATTATGCTGTATTGTAGCAGAAATGCTGAGTCATTGTGAGAATAACCTTTATAGGTTCTGGTGGAAGATCCACGCTATTCTTGAAGGTGAACCTTAGGCTACTGCTGTCATGAAGAAATTGCTTAAAGGCCAATGACTCACTGCTGAAATATTGAAAATAAGGGTTTATGAGATGTGTTTTGAAAACACTTGTTTGAGGAGGGGGCTGTCTCTGCAATCTTCTGCTCTATGTAGACAATGATTTCTCATTGTCGATGAGAATTTTCTCATTGAAATGCACTTGTAAGTACAAATGGAGCACGGCATCATCCTCCCTTGTGAGGATATGGATTGGTGACATGGGCCGAAGGCACAAGACCTGTATGTCCTAAAAAAAAAAAAAAAAAGTAGAAAAGAGACTGGGACCCAAAGCACTAAGCCCGTCCTTTCTGAAAACTAGTAGATAGGAGAACTTAGTTTAAATGATAGGCCTGTTCTCTTGTAATTTAAGTCTTATCTAGGAAACTAGGACCTTGTCTCCTGCCTCTATTTCCTATTAGGAACCAGTGTGCTCATCTTGGTTTTCTCAACATTAGTGACCTAAAGTTCACCTTCAAGAATAGTGTGGATATCCCACCTTGAAGGGTTATGCTCACAATGACTCAGCATTTCTGCTATAATATAGCTTAATGGCGCTTAGAATTACCACCTCTCTAAGGTAGCTTCATCAATCAGACACAGCCTCTGAATTTCAATGCGGTTAATGTGTGACCGCTGCTCCCATTGTACACAAGCAAGTTGCCTGATCAGAGACCAAAGCTCAGGACAGTTACCTAAGACAAGTGTGGGTTTTCCTATGCCGCGATCCTCAAGCAAGTCTTCTCATGCAGACATGACCTTTAAATTGAAGGGCTGTTAGGTGGCTATGTTACACAGGTAATCTTATTTTCTCAGTGCTTATGTGAATTTTACCAAGGAATGAGGAGGGTATCACAAAGTGAGTGCCACATCATCACCCCAATTTCACGTGATTTTCTTGTGTTGCCCTCAGGCCAGTCTCTTCCTGGTCATTTGAATCCTGCGGGAAACCCTTGTACATATCATGAGGGTTCCTAATTCTTGGTACGAGATTTCGAGGTGAATTCCACCTCATTTCCTCTGATAGGCTAATACAAGCCTTTTCAGAACATGTTGAAGAAACTGCCTCAATGACAGTATCTCACCTTTTTTTTCATATATCTTAAGCCAATTTCTTGCAGATTTTTAGTCTGTGGTTTCCTATAGAGATATTCTTAAGCATTCGTTCTTTTAGAAATGAAAAGGTAGCCTCACAGCGACTCAGCATTTTTCCTACAATAAAACAATACAGCTGCTATGGTGTCAACTTCTATCCATTCGCTTCCTCACAACACACTCAGGTTCAATTATGAACACAGTAAATGTGCAAATTCTGCCTCCACTGACATAGGCAATTTTTCTGACAAAGAGACAAAAGTAGAGGTGAAGTAAAGATAATTGATGCCTGCATATACCGTTGAACTCACATAAGTTTTTTTTAATGTGGATATGACATTCGATTGGAGGTTAGTACGAAGTTTTTCTTGGCTACCTTTGGTTCCACGCATACTAATGATTTTCAATGTTGATGTGAATTTTCTGTTATATGTACTTGTCACTTCAAAGAAAGCACTACATCATCTTCCCTTATGAGGATGTGGATTGGTGACATGGGTCCAAGATACAAGGCTTGTCTTTTCCTAAGAAAAATGGAAAGAGATTTGGGAACCAAGGTGCTAAGCCTATGCTTCCTGAAAAGTAGTAGATAGGATAACTTAAACCACAATGTAAGTCTGCCTTTCAGGTAATTCGAGTCTCATCTTGAAACCTCGGACCTTGTCTCCTGCCTGCATTTCCTATTGGAATCCAGTGTGCTGTCCATGGTTGCAGTTACAATCTCTACCTCTATTTCCAGAAAGTAGATTTGAGAAATTAGCCCAGAGCATATCTTAAGACTTACTCCGACATAGACTAATTGGTGACGTACGCCCACAATTCCAAGCCTGTTTTCTGTGAACAAATGTTGCCTGAAGTTCTTGTCTCAAAGCAAAAGCTTTCTTTATGGAAGTAAAAATAAAACGGAGAATGTGGAAATATGATCCTAACATGAACCTCCTAAAAGGACATAGTTAAAGCCCAGACTCACAATGTCAAGAAAATCCAATTGCTAACAATATTCATTCTGAAGACCTAGGCCCACAAACATCCAGCTAGGCCCCTGCTACCTGAAACTATGGTGGAATTTGGGCCTACAGAATCAAGCTGTCACCTACTAGGAAGAAGAAGAAAGGAGGACTCGGTGCACGCCTCCAAGACTGTACCCCTTTGAAAGCATTTGCGATAGAAATTGGGCTGATGGCACCAACCCTGTGTCATCCTAATAGTACTTTTGGCACAACCTGATTCCACGTCACTCATTTTCCTTTTAGACAATTATTGAAAGGTGACCATATCTTGCAGGACCAAGCCTTTCTTTTGGTAAGAGAAGGTAGTGTGGGCACTAAGAAACCTGGCCAAAGCCTACATTGTTCTTTAAAAAACTTGACTGGGGAGCTTGGAATCACAATCATGTATTGCTCCTATTTCTAGGAAGGAGAGTGGAGACCTCAGCCCACAGAATCTAGCCAAACTTCATATAATGAATCTTTAGGTAGAGGACTTGGCAAACGGTCACAAGACATTCTTGGTAGGAAAAGAAAAGTTGTTGGAAGTCCATGGCCTAGGAGTCAGTTATCTGCTGGAACTGTAGTATGTTAGGTGGATGTTTGAAAACACAACACCACGCCAAACTCACATATAAGATAAGCGTTTGCAATACGATTCATGCTCTGAAGCCTGGTTCATTATATGAAGTAAAGTGAAAACCTACGGCCACAGCAACAAAAATGGTCACTTGGTAGATAACAGATTAGTGCACGGTTTTCCTTGATCCCCATATGAATTCCACCAGGTGTTTAGTAAATCTCCGTGTGATTCCCTAGTGATTTCTAAGTGATTTGCAGGTGATTGATTTCCACCTTATTCGTCTTCCCCTATTTTCAAACAAGTGTTTTCAAAACTTCTCTCATAAACTCTTATTTTCAATATTCAGCATTAAGTCATTGTCCTTTAAGCATTTCCCTATCAACAGTAGTGGCCAAAGGTCGGCACAAAAGAAAAGTGTGGGAGTCCCACATGAAGCCTTTTGGAGTTATACTCACACTGACTCAGCATTTTTGCTATACTACAGCGAAATGGTGCTTACACTTTACACTGCTCTAAAGTAGCTTCGTCAAGCAGACTCAGCCTCCAATTATTAACACAGTTAATATTCAATAGCAGCTTCAAAGGAGGTCAAGCAGGTTACCTGACCACAGATAAAACTTAAGGCCAGTTATCTAACAACAATTGTCTGTTAACCTATGCCGCCATCATCAAATGGATCTTGTCATACCTACATGACCTTTCGACTGAACAGCTGTTATGTGGCTATGTTCCACAGACACTACCATTTTCTCAGTGGTTATCTAAATTTTACCAAGAAATGGACAAGGGTCACTTTCAAGTGAGTGCTATACCATCTACCCAATATCATGTGACTCCCTGTCATGCCCTTAAGCATGTCTCTTGATGGATACATGAATCTAGCAGAGAAGCCTAGTGAGTATCATGAGATTCCCTAATTCTTGTGATGAGAGTACTAGGTGACTTCCACCTTACTTTCTCTGCTAAGCAAAAATAAGCTTCTTCAGAAGACGTTGATAGAATAGCCTCAATGTCAATCTCAGTTTTCTTCTCTTGATGGTTCAGCCAGTCCCTCTCAGAATTTGTAGTCTGAGGTTTGGTATAGAGAAATTCTGAGACAGCCGTTCTTTCTGCCTTCAAGCAGTATCCTGACAATGACTCAGCATTTTTCCTACAATACAAAAAATTGGCGGCTATTGTTTCCACCACTATCCAGTCACTGCCTCCCACCACACTCAGGCTCAATGATCTATGCTGCCAATGAGTAACTGTTGCCTCCATGAACAGAAGGCAGTTTTCCTGACAAACAGACAAAACTAGGAGCAAATTAAAGATCATTATCTGCCCACATATATCGTTGACTTCAAATTAGATTTGTAATGTGGACACGGCATTCGATTGGAGGAGAGTTAGGAGGCTGTCTCGGCCACCTTCTGCTCCATATAGACTAATAATTTCTCAGTGTTGATGTGAATTTTCTTAAGATACGCACTTTTCATTACAAAGGGAACAATACATTATCCTCCATTGTGAGGATATATTTTGGTGACATGGATCCTAGGCACAAGGCCTGTCTTTTACTGACAAAAAGTAGAAGGGAAACTGGGAACCAAGGCACTAAGCCAATGCTCTCTGAAAACTAGTAGATAGGATAACTTAAACCACAGGACATGTCTGTCCTCATGGAATTTGAGTGTTATCTCGAAACCTAGAACCTTGTCTCCTGCCTGCATTTCCTATTGGGATCCTGTTTGCTGTCCTTGCTTGCAGTTACAATTTCTACTTCTATGTCCAGAAGGTAGATTTGAGAAATTAGCCTGGAGCATTTCTTACGACTTTCTGCGACATAGATTGAAATGATGGTGTAAGCCCATATTTCGAATCCTATTCTCTGTGAACAAATGTTGCCTGAAGTCCTTGTCACAAAGCAAAAACCTTCTTAGGAAAGAAAAAATAAAATGGAGATTGTGGAAATCTGAACCAAGCCTGGACTTCCTAAAATGACATAGTTAAAGCCCAGGCCCATAATGTCAAGACCATCCACTTGGTAACAATGTCCAGCCTCAAGACCTAGGTCCACAAATATCCAGCCTGGCCCTTGTTACCTGAAACTCTTGTGAACACCTTGGTGTATAGAACCAAGCTGTCATCTCTTAGGAGGAGGAAGAATGGAGGTCTTGGTTCACCCCTCCTAGACTTACTCCCTTGAAAGCATTTATGATAGAAATTGGGTTGAGGCACCAACCTTGTGTCATCATAACGGTACATTCAGCACAAAATGGTCCCACATCACCAATTTTCCTTTTAGACAAATATTGAAAGGTAACCATAGCTTGTAGTACCAAGCCTTTCTTCTGGTAAGAGAAGGTAGTGGAGGCACTAAGAAACCTGGCCAAAGCCTGGACTGTTCTTTAAAAAACTCGATTGGGACTTTGGAATCACAATCAAGTATTGCTCCTATTTCTAGGATGTAGAGTGGAGACCGCGGCCCACATAATCTAGCCCTACTTTGCATAACGAGTCTTTAGGTAGAGGATTTTGCAAATGGTCACAAGACATTCTTGGTAGGAAAAGAAAAATCATTGGAAATGCATGCCTAGGAGTCAGTCTTCTGCTGGAACAGGGGTAAATTGGGTGGAAATTTGAAAACACAACACTGGACCAATCTCATATATAAGGTAAATTTGATGGCAATATGATTCATGCTCTGAATCCTGGTTCATCATATGAAGCAAAGTGAAAACTTATGGCTACATCAACAAGACTGGTCAGTTAATAGATATCAGATTAGCGTGGGGTATTCCTTGATCCCCATGTGAATTCCACCAGATGTTTACTCGATCTCCGTGTGATTCCCTAGTGATTTCTAAGTGATTTTCAGGTGATTTCCACCTTATTCCTCTTCTCCTATTTTCAAACAAGTGTTTTCAAAACATCACAGAAACTCTTTTTCAATATTTAGCATTGAGTCATTGGCATTTAAGCAGTTCTCTGTCGATATTTGGCCGAAGGTCCACATAAAAGATAGTGATGGAGGCTCACATGAAGCTGTTCAGAGTTATACTAACAATTACTCAGAATTTTTGGTGTAATACAGCAAAATGGTGCTTACAGTTTACACTACTCTAAAGAAACTTCATCACAGAGACTCAACCTCCAAATATCAACGTAGTTAATGTTTGGCAGCAGCTTCCACTGTGGTCAAGCAGGTTGCCTGACCACAGAAGAATTCTAAGGCCAGTTATGTAACAACGATTGTCTGTTAACCTATGCCTCCAATCTCAAGCAAAACTTCTCATGTAGACATGACCTTTCGATTAACGGCCATTAGGTAGCTATATTCCACAGACACTATACTTTTCTCAGTGGTTATCTAAATTTTACCAAAGAATTGAGAGGGATAACTAAAACTGAGTACCACACCACCAACCCAATATCACGTTACGCCCTGTGATGCCCTCAGTCCTGTCTCTTGAAGGTCATGTGAATCCCGCAGGGAAGCCTCATGAGTATCGCGAGATTCTCTAATTCTTGTTACAAGATTTTCAGACAACTTCTACCTCACTTTCCTCTGCTAGGCTACAATCAGCCCCTTCAGAACATGTTGATGGAACAGCTTCAGTTTCAATGTCTCAGATTTCTTTCCTTGGCAGTTAAGCCAGTCCTTCTCAAAATCTGTATTCTGAGATTTGGTATAGAGACATTCTGAGGCAGCTGTTCTTTCCGCCATCAAGTGGTATCCTGACAATGACTCAGCATTTTTCCTACAATCCAGAAAATTAGCAGCTATTGTTTCAACCACCATCCAGTTGCTGCTCACAGCACACTCAGGCTCACACACCGCTGATGTGTGACTATTGCCTCCCAAAACAGAAGGCAGTATTCCTGACAGACAAAACTAGAGGTGAATTAAAAACCATTGTCTGTCCACATATACCGTTGACTCCAAATTAGATTTGTAATGTGGACACGACATTCGTTTGGAGAATAGTTAGGAGGCTGTCTCGACCACCTTCTGCATCATGTAGACTAATGACTTCTCAGTGCTGATGTGAATTTTCTCAGTGATATGCACTTTTCACTACAAAGGGAGCACAACATCATTCTCCCTTGTGAGGATATGGATTGGTGAGACGGGCCCAAGACTCAAACCTATCTTTGCCTAACAAAATTAGAGGGGAGACTGGGACCCAAAGAACTAAGCCTGTCTACTCTCAAAACTAGTAGATAGGAAAACCTAATCCAAAGGGTAAGACTGTCCTCATGAAATTCGAGTCCTATCTAGAAACCTACAACCTTGTCTCCTGCCTCTATTACCTTTTAGGAACCAGAATGCTGATCTCGGTTTTGCAGTTCCAATCCCTTCCCCCATTTTCTGGAAATAGATCTCAGAAATTAGCCCACAATATTTCTTCTGACTTTCTCCGACATAGACTGAAATGGTGGCGAAAGCCCAAGTTCCAAGCCTGTTTTCTGTTATCAAATGTTGCCTGGAGCCCTGGCTCAAAGCAAAAGCCTTCTTTATGGAAGTAAATATAAAACAGAGACTGTGGAAATCTGAACCAGCCTTGACCACCTAAAAAGAAACAGTTAAACTCAGGGCCACAACATCAAGATCATCCAATTGGTAACAATATCCAGTCTGAAGACCTAGGTCCATAAAAATGCAGCCTGGCCACTGCTAACTGAAACTACTGTGGACACTTTGGCCTATAGAATCAAGCTGTCATCTCCTTGAAGGAGGAAGAATGGAGGATGTGGTTTCAAGACTGTCCTCCCTTGAACGTATTGATGATAGAAATTGGGCCAAAGACACCAACCTGTGTCATCATAACAGTACATTCAGCACAAACTGGTTCCACATAAACAATTTTTCTTTGATACAATTATTGAAAGGTGACCAAACCTTATAGCACCAAGCCTTTCTCCTCGTAATAGAACATAGTTTGGGCACTAAGAAACCTGGATCAAACCTGAAGTGTCTTGTAAGTTACTCAATCGGAGAGCCTGGAAGCATGGCCAAGCATTGCTTTTGTTTCCAGAAAACAGGTTGAATACCTTGGCACACAGAATCTCCTAACTTTACTGAACCGATCTTTAGATAAAGGATGTTACACATGGTCACAAGACCTTCCTGGTAAAACAATGTCGATGTAAGTCCATGGCCCAGGAAGCAGTCCTCTGCTGGAACTCAGGTAAGTTGTGAGGACGTTTAAATACACAACACCACGCCGGTCTCATTTAAAGGGTATACTCCAGTGCAATATATTTCACAAACTGAAGCCTGATTTAGGTTAGGTAAGAACCTATTGCTACAGCAACAAGACACATCACCTGTTAGACACCAGATTCCTGCAGGGTCTTCCTTGATCTCCAAGTGAATCCCTCCAGGTAGTCACTTGACCTCCATGTAATTCCCTATGTTATTACAACATGATTTTCAGGTGATTTCCACCTTATTCCTCTTCCCCTATCCTCAAACAGGTATTTCCAAAACACCTCTCATAAACTCATTTTCAATATTTCAGCATTCAGTTATTGGCCTTTAAGCCAATTCTTCTTGACAGTAGTAGCCTAAGGTTCACCTTCAAGAATAGTGTGGATATCTCACCAGAACCGTTAAGGATTATGCTCAAAGTAACTCAGCATCTCTGCTACAATACAGCATAATGACACTTAGAGTTAAAGTAGCTTGATCATTCAGATTCAGCCACTAAATTTCAATGCAGTTAATGTGTGACTGATGCTTTCATTGTATACAAGCAGGTTGCGTGACCAGAAAGGAAACCTCAGTGCAGTTACCTAACTACAAATCTGCTAGCCTATGCCGCTGTCCTCAAGTAAGACTTCTCATGCAGACATGACTTTTTGATTGAAGGGCTCTGGTGACTATGTTGCACAGGCAATCTTAGTTTCTCAAAGCTTATGTGAATTTTACCAAAGAATGTAGACGGGTAACAAAAGTGAGCGCCACATCATCATCCCAATTTCATGTGATTTTTGTGTGTTGCCCTCAGGCCAGTCTCTTCTTGGTCACCTGAATCCCTAAGGAAAGCCTCATGAGTATCATGAGATTTCCTAATTATTGGTACCAGATATCCAGGGGACTTCCACCTCATTACCTCTACTAGGATAATACAAGCCTTTTAAGAACATGTTGAAGAAACAGCCTCAATGTCAGTTTCTCAGCTTTTTTCCATATTGATTTAGTTAGGCTCTTGCAGATTTTTAGTCTTTGGTTTGATATAGAGAAATACTTCAGCAGCCGTTCTTTTTGCAATGAAGATGTAACCTCACAATGACTCAGGATTTTTCCTACAATAAAACAATATGGCAGCTATGGATTCAACCGCTATCCATTCACTTCCTCACGCACACTCAGGCTCAAATATGAGCACAGCTAATGTGCGATATCTGCCTCCACTGACATAGAAAGTTTTCCTGACAAACGGACCAAAGAGGCGAATTACAGATCATTGACTGCCCGCATATACTGTTGACCTCCATAATGTGGACATGACATTCGATTGGAGGTCATTACGAAGTCTGTCTTGGCCACATTCTGGTCCAGATATACTAATGATTTCTTAGTGTTGATGTGAATTTTCTCAGTGATATGCACTCGTCACTTCAAAGAAAGCACTAAACTGTCTTCCCTTGTGAGAAAGTGGATTGGTGACATGGGCCCAAGGTACAAGGCATGTCTTTTCCTATCAAAAATTAGAAGGGAGACAGGGAACAAAGGCACTAAGCCTATTCTCTCTGAGAACTAGTAGACTATATAACTTAAACCACAGGGCAGGTCTGTCCTAATGTAATTTGAGTCTTATCTCTACACCTAGGACTTTGACTCCTGCCTGCATTTCCTATTAAGATCCAGTGTGCTTTCCTTGATTGCAGTTACAATCCTACCTCTATTTCCAGAGAGTAGATTTGAGAAATTAGCCCAGAGCATTTCTTACAACTTTCTGCTACATAGACTGAAATGGTGGCATAAGCCCACAGTTCCAGTCCTGTTCTCTGTGAACAAATGTTGCCTGAAGTACTAGTCTCAAAGCAAAAGGCTTCTTTAGGTAAGAAAAATAAAACAGAGACTATGGAAATCTGAACCAAACTTGGACCTCTTAAAAGGACATAGTTAAAGCCCAGGCCCACAACGTCAAGATCATCTAGTTAGTAACAATGTCCAGTCTCAAGACCTAGGCCCACAAACATCTATCCTGGCCCTTGTTACCTGAAACTCTTGTGCACACCTGGGCCTATAGAACTAAGCTGTCATCTCCTAGGATGAGGAAGAATGGAGGACTCAGGGCACTCTTCCAAGTCTGTACTCCCTTGTAAGCATTTACAATAAAAATCGGGTCGATGGCACCAACCCTGTGTCATCAAACAGTACATTCAGCACAACCATGTCCAACGTCACCAATTTTCCTTTTAGACAATTATTGAAAGGTGACCCTTGCAGCACCAAGCCATTCTTCTGGTAAGAGAAGGTAGTGCGTGCACTAAGAACCCTGGCTAAAGTGTGGACTGTTCTTTAAAGAACTCCATTAGAGAACTGGAATCAAAACTAACTATTGCTCTTATTTCTAGGAAGTAGAGTGGAGACCTTGGCCCGGAAAATTTAGACTAACTTTACATAACAAATCTTTGGGTAGAGGACTTGGCATATGGTGACAAGACATTCTTGGTAGGTAAAGAAAAGTTGTTGGATGTCCACGGCCAAGGAGGCAGTCCTCTGCCAAAACTGGGTGAGTTGGGTGGATGTTTGAAAACACAACATCACCCCAATCCATATATAAGGTAAACTCATTTGCAATACAATTCACGCTCTGAAATCTGGTTCATTCTGCGAAGAAAAGTGAAAACCTAAGGCCACAGTAACAAGACTGGTCACTTGGTACATACCAGATTAGTGCGGAGGTTTCCTTGATCCCCATGTGAAATCCGCCAGGTCTGTTTACCTGATCCTCGTGTGATTCTCTGGAGATTTCTAAGTGAATTTCAGGTCATTTCCAACTTATTCCTTTTCCCCTATTTTCAAACAAGTGTTTTCAAACCTCATCTCATAAACTCTTATTTTTAATATTCAGCCTTGAGTCAGTGGCATTTAAGCAATTCCCTGTCGAAGTAGTATCCAAAGGTCCACATAAAAGAATAGTGCAGGAGTCCCACATGAAGCCGTTCAGAGTTATGCTCACAATGACTCAGGATTTTTGCTATAATACAGTGAAATGGTACTTACAGTTTAAACCGCTCTAAAGTATCTTTGTCAAGAAGGATCAGCCTACAAATATCAATGCAGTTAGTGTTGACAGCAGCTTCCATTGTGTTCCAGCAGGTTGCCTGACCACAGATGTAACCTAAGGCCAGTTGTTTAATAACAAATGTCTGTTAACCTATGCCGCTGTCCTCAAGCAAACCTTCTGATGCAGACATGACCTTTCGATTGAAGGCCATTAGGTGGCTATGTTCCATAGACACTATCGTTTTCTTAGTGGTTGTCTAAATTTTATCAAGGAATGGAGAAGGATAAATCCAAAGTGAGAGCCACACCATCAACCCAATATCACGTGATTCCCTGTGATGCCCTCAGGCCTATCTCTTGAAGGTCACTTGAATCCCCCAGAAAAGCCTCATGAGTATCGCTAGATTTCCTAATTCTTGTTAAGAGATTTCCAGATGACTTCCACCTCAGTTTCCTCTGCTTAGGCTATACTCATCACCTTCAGAACATGTTGATGGAACAGCCTCAATGTCACTATCTCAGATTTCTTTTCTTGGTGGTTAAGCCAGTTACTCTCAGAATTTGTAGTCTGAGGTTTGGTATAGAGAAATTCTGAGGGAGCCATTCTTTCCACCATCAAGTGGTATCCACACAATGACTCAGCATTTTTCCTACAATACAGAAAATTGGCGGCTATTGTTTCCACAACTATCCAGTCGCTGTCTCACAGCACACTCAGGCTCAATGATCTACATCGCCAATGTGTGACTGTTGCCTCCACAAACAGAAGGCAGGTTTCCTGGCAAACAGAAAAACTAGAGGCTAATTAAAGATCATTGACTGCCCGCGTATACCAATGACTTCAAATTAGATTTAAAATGTGGACACGATATTCGATTGGAGGACAGTTAAGAGGCTGTCTCGAGCACCTTCTGCTCCACATAGACTAATGACTTCTCAGTGTTGCTGCAGATTACCCTTTGGCATGAGTAATATTGCCACTCATGCCAAGGCCCTGGCTGGCAGTGGGCTTTCCTTTGAGCTAGCAGAGTCCTCTTAGATAACCCCTGCTTATCCATCATGTGGACCCACTTGGAACAATTAAAGCTGCTTGTGTTGGCCTAGCTGCAAGCACATTTGCACAGAGTGCATTGAGACAGAATGCTTCCCTCACAAACCCACTTACTATTCCTCAGGATAAAAACACAGGGCAAGACTGGGAAACATAGGCTCAGTTCCTGTAAGTGGAACACACAGAGTCACCACTGTGGTGTTCAGGGAAATGGAGTAGAAGATGGGTTAGGATGCCGCCTCTAGCCAGAAAGCCAGCTACATAGCAGAAGGTAGCACTCCAAGATGTCTAAGGGACCGGAGCCTGGACAGAACAATTTTTAAAGGAAATTACTTTCCCTTCCTTCCTTCCTTCCTTCCTTCCTTCCTTCCTTCCTTCCTTCCTTCCTTTCCTTTCCTTCCTTCCTTCTCTTTGTCTCTGTCTCTGTCTCTGTTTCTGTCTCTCTCTTTCCTCTCTCTCTTTCTTTTTAAAATAAACTTTATTTTTCAGAGCATTTTTAGGTTCAAGCAAAATTGGAAGGAAGGTACAGAGACTTTCCAAATACCCCCTGGTCCACACATTGATAACGGTCTCCCCCATTATCAACAATCTCCACCAGAGTAGTATATTTGTTACAACTGATAAACCTATGCTGATACAACATAACATCCCCACTTCTTCTTAATGGATTTTTTTTTTTTTTTTTTTTTTTACAATTTCTGAGTGGCTTGGATTTCTTTAGATTTGGGGTTGGAGAACTAGGACTAGTTTTTTCGTCATATTTTATTCTCGATGAATTTTGCTGGCTTTAAAAAATCACAACTAGACTTTACTGAAGTACCAATGGCAGATCCTAGCCTGGCTGTTTCCCTGAACTACCTACCATATAACTTAAAGCCCCTGCTGCTTCTCGATGGAGCACATCTGGAATGCTTACCACTATTTCATGTGCATTCGTGTTAGCTTTTCAAATAAACTGTGAGTTCTTCGAGGACAGAGACCATTTCTCAGTGCTGAGCTCATGTGCTCTCAGTAAAATACATGAGGCTATACAGAAATGTATTTATTTGGGAGGATAAATATGAAAGGTATCCAAATACTGGGATGCTTCTGAAAGAATTTTGTTATTATGATCATTTTGTAATTACTACCACCATAATGGAAGTACAGTCTGCTTTAGGGACTGAGAGTAGTGTAATATGCCAGGCTGCAGAAATGGGGAGATATGTCCCAGTGGCCCAAGCTACATGATCCAGACAGTGTGATGGAGTTTATAACAGACATATGAAAGATGTCCCTGTCAGAAGTTGTTCGATGTTATGAATATCTTTAAGTTGTATGGAACAAAGTTCATTTACTCCACAGCAAGATATATTCCAGGTGTATAGACAAGCAAAATTTGTGAAGGAAGATGTAGACAGAGTAAGCAGAGGACACTGATGGATCTTTTCAAAGATCACTTCTGATGGGGAGTGATTTTTGCCATACTTCTTACTATAGGTCAGTAAATGTTTCCAGAAAAACAAAATTTCCACACATATTTTACAATTTTAGCATTTTAAGAGTAAATAAAAATGCAGTGCTAATTTTGATTTTTGTGTGTGTGCAAAAATTATGTTAAATGTGTTCTTTGTGTTTATGGTATTAAATATTCAGAATATTATATGATTTTTGTTAATTTGTAGATAAAACTAAGTAGTATTAATTAGTATGAATTGATGATACTCAATACATTCTTCAATTGATTTGTATTAAAGAAAAGACATTGTAAATTTTATTGAATTCTTACTATATATACCATTTTTTTTTGATACCAGTGACTTATGGACTAAAGTATATTTCTAAAATATTATGTCATTTTGAAGTTAAGATTTCTTAACTTCAGAAATACTATTGACCTGGAAGCAATAGGTTCCCCGGCATTATGGATAAACCCTCTGCTATAATTCTATGTTTATTAATAAAACTTAAAAGTCATCCTAAAACTTATTGTTTTACACTACAGTTTAATTGGGTAAACTTATACCTAATTAAACTTAGGGTTTGTTCTTGACACACCCTTTTCAGTTCCATGTCTTCTCACTTCTATTCTGTGGGCCTAGAAGTACAGAGCTTTCTGAATGTTTCTACAGAGAACCAGCTGCAGCCTCTAACATCCATGTGAGTGGGTTTGCTCATGACTGTTAATTCCTAGCAGAGTGTCAGACAAATACCAGATGTTGAATGAAAATTTGATGAATGAATAAAGAGTGAATGAATGAATAAAAGCCTATGTAGCGTGAATTATCAAGAATTCCGAATTAGTAAATCCTAGCATATGAAGTTCAATTAAGCATCACAAACAATTCATACTACCTAGGGCCTGTCTAGGTTTCAAGCAATTCTCTAGGAATTGCTTTATATGCCCAAATCCCTGCTTTATGGACTCAACATGCACTCTTTGGTTATGATTGTTGGGGCTGGAGTAATCTGAAATAAATTAATGTGTTAGTTTGAAAGGAATATCATGTCAAGGTGTGGGTTTATGATATTTTCTCCAAAAAGCAGAGGATAAGAGAGTGATAATTGGTATCTATTTTGAAAACCAGAAAATAAAATAATGACATAAGAGCTGTGTTATCTTTAATCCAGGATAAGAGGTAATATAAGTTAAACATGGCTGTGCTAGGTCATAAAAATATATCCTGCAGGTCAAATTAAGCCAAAGACAGATCTCAAATTTGAGATCTCATTTGCCTTCTGCCCTTCTCAATCCTATGGAGGGATTTTTTTTTTTTTTTTTTAGCTTGGAGAAAATTTTAAAATGTAAAGGACAGGCATCTTTCTTTCTTAATGACAAATAAACACATACATTTTTTTTTTTTACTATGTATTGTATATATTTTGGGTTCAACAAGGAGCCCTAGAGATATTAGAAATAATGTGCCACTAGCATTTGTATTTTTAACGACCATTTCTTTTTTTGAATAGCTTCCCTAAGAATTTTATCTTTTTTTTTTTTTTTTGGTTAGTGGTATACTTTTTTCTTCCCTGGGATTCCTCATTGAAATGAAATTTGAGATTGTGAAATGATGCATTGCTCCATGACTATTTATAGGTGGCATAAAACTTTCTCTGTTTAATAATACTCCTTGTGGCATTACATGTATGTTCCTTGTCTTCCATGTGCGGTCACTTAACATTTTGCAGTGAGAGAAAATGCCTTTAAGGTTTTATTTCCCTTCTAATTTACAGAAATTCTGCAGTTCAGAGCCTACATTCATAGTGGGAATTTTTATACAGCATTAATCTTGGGTCCAATTTCTCCCAAGTCACTGTGAGTGGGTGGAGCCTGTTAACCTTAACAGGAATCAGGTGAGCGCTGAGCGGGTGGCAGCATCTACATGCTCAGGGCTCCAGGCTGACATGCAAATGAGAAGGTCCCTGAAATTCTTATTTCTGATGTGGAAATTGCCCAAACCTGGAGGTTTTAGGGTCTAGAATTAATTGAGAACATAGAATAATAAATCTAGTATTTGAGTAAAAGAAGTGACCTCTGTATTCAGAAATGTTTTATAGTGAGTAGAAAGCCTTGGTTTTTTGAGAGGTTTGAGAATCTAGGTCAAGTAAAGAGCGTTTTCTCAGTTTTGTCTGCATAAGGCTGAGAAAGCTCCTCAGTTTGAAATAATAAGTCAACCATTTTTATTAGAAAAGTAATTGTTTCTGAAAGGACCATTCATGAATATTTAAAAAGATTCAAATACACATTGTTTATAAATCCCTTGTTTGACTTCAACCAACTGCAAAGCCACACTAGGTCCTTAGAAAGCCCTAAGCAATAAAAATATTTCTAGACTCAACCCAACACATATAAAGTATGATGAAATCAATTTTACGTGGTAAAGTAAGTATAAGGAAATCAAAGAAGTTCGAACATTTTTTTCAGAACAACTATTTTTAAGTGTTCACTTTTTAATTTGAAAGATCAAATTATTTAAAAATCATTGAGAGAGGGATGGGGAGGTAGTATTGCTGCCACAAGCTTAATACAGTCGCATTTTTTGAAATTCTGTGATAAGCAGAATGCCTCTAGGAGAAACACTTATTTTCATAACAGGCACATGAGCAGTTACTTGGTGGCAAAATAAGTCCCCTGAGAACTATGTCAAAATGAAGTACAATGCTGTCATCTGGTGACCATATTCTGAAATTACAATAATATCAACCTGCAGGGCTCCTGCCTTCTGTTCCTGCACCTTCTCCTTAGTTTGGAGACATCACAGGATTTTAGGGTTAGAGCCACATCAGAGCAAATCACGTGCAGCTTCTCTAGTTTACAGATGAGAAATCAAGACCTTAAAGGGTTAAAGTGGCACAGCTAGAAGGTAGTCCTGGTATATGCCTAGTTAATGGTGCACTTAGTGGTAAAAGTAGGCACTTGGCCAGCCAAGTTGGGTTTAAATGGCAGCTCTGCAATTTACTAACTTTCAGATCTCAGGCATATTATCTAACCTTGCTGAACCTCAGTTTCTTCACATGTAAAATGAGAATTCCATTAGAATATACTTCATGGGGTTATTGGGAAAATTGAATGACATAATATATGTAATTTGCCTGCTATATAATATATGTAATTTGCAGACGTGATTGAGACACACTCAACAGTGGACAGAATGTTGCCAGGATAAATGTGATAATGGACCTTAAAAGCTTATAGAACTGTACAAATATAGGATACAGTTTTGTACAGTTTTGATGATTTCAATTGAAATCAAATGGTGCAGAATAAAAAAATAACGCTTTTTCTCCATTTCCTTCTTCCTTTTTGAGAAGATACCAAATTGTTTTTTTATTCATTGATGGCTTTATTCTATTTCTCTTCTAAGCTCTAAAGCTGTGCTTTGCTGAATTTCTTGTAGAGTCTCAACCCTTCAGAGTGACTAGAGTGCGTGTAATTATTGCCTAAATTGAAATTTCTGTAAATTATTTTGCACTGAATTCTGAAGTGCCAAGACAGAGTTAACTTGCTGATGCTTGGTGAAGTTCACACAGCCATGTTAGCATAACAAATCCAACCAGGCATAGTCTGACAACTTGCTTTAAGTAACTTCTGCATTTTGTGAGCTTGTGGAAATGGAGAGGTCAAATATGGAAAATCTAAGCTAACCATCTGAGCTTAAAATGTAATGAGTTTTGTGTGTGTGTGTGTGTGTGTGTGTGTGTGTGTCCTGCTGGGTTCAAAAGTGGAGGCAAATGACCTAATACCTTTGGTCCTTTTTCTACTGTCAAGGAACTATGGAGTATAACAGGATTTTTTAAGAACCCCACACCCCTCAAAAATCTTTTTCTTTTCTTTTTTCTTTTTTTTTTGTAGTTACTGCCAATGCCTGAAAATGAAAACAGTTTTACACTCTAATGAATGTTTGTAAAATTTAGATTTTTAGAGAAATGCAGTGTGCATGGCTGATTCTGATCTAATTACATTTATTGAGTACCTGCTACATATTAGACACAAGATAGATACATAACATCCATTACCTGGAGGTGGATAGGACAGGTACTGTGGTTGGTAACAACTATATTGAGTCTACTTGAGAAAGAAAAAAATATCTTAGTTTGTGTCCCCCAGAAGCAGACCCTGAGACAAAGATTCAATTGCAAGTCATTTATCTGGAAGGCGATCTCAGGAAATGGCAGTGGGGAAATAGAGAATTTAGACATGGAGGAGAAGGAAGCTGATAAAAGATGTATAATCAAATAAGTTTCTATTGTGAGCAAATGGAGCTTCATTCTGGGGGACCCTGGGAAACAGAACACGTACCTCAGAATTATCTCACCATCTACTAGTCACAGTACCATGGTGGCTGGTACCAGGCCTCAGGAATCAAAATTGATTCCCTCGATTTTGTCCTCAGGCAAAACTAGTAGGTGCTCGAAGTTTGAAGTTGGTCCAGTATGTGTGGAAATGGTAAGTGCTGAGGTGACATAGTTAGAGTTACAACACTATGTCCTACAAAGAGGGAGAAGACCAGAGCCACATCCTTTGAGGATTCCTCAACCATCTCAATCTAAAAATCCAAATTTGCAGAGAGAGGGGAATATAAATATTCGGCAAAGAATTAGATGACAACTGCTGTTTATTTGACATCTTTATTTGGCATCTCCTTAGGTCTGACATGTTACCTGGATGACATCCTTGTGTAGATCAATGTTAGAGGTGAAGAGACAATGTTGGAGTGTGCTAAGAGCTCTGACTCCTGGACTGTAGGTCCCTGAGGGAGATGGGCAGAGAGAATGTCCAAGCAACATTAGTTTTTATTATACAAAGCTTTTGCCCCATACTTGATGCCATCTTTTGATGATCCAGGAGAAATCACACAGAGATGGAAGACACCCAGATGAGAGGTTAACCCAAGGTCCTCACTAAAAATAAACCACAGACCTCCAAGATCCTCTTCCTAATACTAAGCCATAGATTTTATACTTCTAATGGTGAAGAAGGGTGGTCAAATAAGTGAAAAAAGTGCCCCATATCCAGTGCCTAGAGACAAGCTGAGGCAACAAAGAGTGGTTCGTTAGGGCTCTAGAGCCAGCCTGGTTCACATATTGGTTTAGCCACTAAGTGGCATTGAATTCTTGGACTCTCTGTACCTTGGTTTACTCATCATGTATCTACTTCATAAAGCTGCTATGAGGATTAGTATTTATTAGTATTTATTAGTACCTATAACGGGAGATATTATTGTATAGGCTGCCCACCATAATATGTCCCAGGGCCTTCTTACTGTATCTAATTAAGGGAGAAGAGAAAGAAGTGCTTTAAAGAGGGAAATATAGAATCAGTTCAAGTCTCTAGCTCCATTTATTGATAAATTGTTTTGATTTTGATGTATTTTTGGGGGATAGTGAGAGGAGAGAAGGAGGCAGAGGGAGAGAAAGGGGGTGAGTAGAAAGGGGGAAGAGAGAGGTTTGAATTCTGCTTATAAGTTGGAATGTGCCAAGAATGGTCTATTTTAATTTTTTCTTTTATGGCAAATTTAACCCCACATTTATGCAGTAGTATAGTGGAGTTTAAAATTTTTTTAAAGTACACTAATTCCCATTTTCAGCTGTGGACATTTTTTGGTACAGACAGAGATAGGATTCAATCTCTATCAGATATACACAGAGAACTTAAAAAATTGATAAGTGTATGTATGTGCGTGTATACACATGTAAAGATAATTATTAAGAATTCTTGCTTTCAAGAATTCTGATCTTCCACCACCACAAGTAACTACTTTTATGAGTCTCTTATATATACTTCTAGAGTTTCTTTATGTAAATACAAGCGAATACTAATACATTTTAAAATTTTCATCCTCTAAGAGATATTTTATTATTAAACATTTTATTAAGTATTAGCTGTATACCAAGTATCCATTTTATACATTAGACTCATTTTACAGATAAGGATATTGAGCACAGAGAGTTAAATTACCATCCCAAGGTCATAGAACAAACAAGTTAGGGAGACAAAATTTGAACTCTTTTAGTGTTCAGAGTCTGGGCTCTTGGCCATTATGCAATATCACCTCTATAGTATACAGTAATTAAAATTTTTTTTCATACTAAAGAACTAGGAGCCTTTCTTTATTAAGTATTTATTTAAAGTTGGCATTCTGTATTATTTTATCTTAGTTTCAGGTGTATAGCCTAGTGGTTAGACTTAATTCACGAAGTGATCTCCCTGATTAGTTTTGTACCCACCTGACTCTATACATAGTTGTTAAAATATTATTGACTATATACTCTATGCTATACTTTATATCCCTGTGACTATTTTGTAATTATCAGTTTCTACTTTTTAATACCTTCAACTCTTTCACCCAATCTTCCAATCCCCCTCCCATCTGGTAACCATCAGTTTGTTCTCGGAATCTGTAAGTCTGTTTCTGTTTCGTTTGTTCATTTATTTTGTTCTTTAGATTCCACATATAAGTGAGATAATATGGTATTCATCTTTCTCTGTCTGACTTATTTCACTTAGCCTAATATCCTCTAGGTCTATCCATGTTGTCACAAATGGTAAGGTCTTATTCCTTTTTATGGCTGAGTAATATTTTATTGTACATATATACCATTTATTCTAGTACATAGTAATTTTCAAATCCTTCTTTATTCTCCAATTGTTATGGGCTGAATTGTGTCCTCCCAAATTCGTACCTTGGAAGTCCTAACCCCAAGTTCCTCAGAATGTGACATTCTGATTAATTTGGAATAGGTAGGTTTGTTGTTGTGTTTTTTTTTTACAGAGATTTTAAAGTTAAAATGAGATCATTAGGGTGATTCCTAATCCAAATTATAAAAAGGAGAAATTTAGGGAGTGGTGGAATTCCAAATTTCAAATTTCAAATTTCCAATTTAGGCAAGATGGTGGAATTTAAAGCCAGACAAAGATATTACAAGAAAAGAAAACTACAGACCAATATCCTTAATGAATATTGATGTAAAAATCCTCAAAAAATCAAAAACAAAAACAATTCAACAACAGATAAACATGATTGTACAAAATTACTAAGTGAGTTTATTCCTGAAATGCAAGGATGATTCAACATATGAAAATCAATGACTATAACACACCACGTTAACAAAGTGAAGGACAAAAACCACATGATCATCTCAACTGATGCAGAAAAAGTACTTGACAAAATTCAACACCTTTTCATGATAAAAAAATTCAACAAACTATGAGCAGAAGGAAACTACTTCGACATAATGGAAGGCATATATGGAAAGTCCACAGCTAACATCATACTACTCGTGAAAGATTAGAAGCTTCTTTTCTAAAATCAAGAATAAAGTAAGGATGTCAATCCTCACATTTCTATTTAACAGATCACTGGCAGCCATAGCCAGAACAATTGAGCAAGAAAAAGAAATAAAAGGCATTCAAATTAGAAAGAAAGAAGTAAAATTACTTCTGTTCACAAATGACATGATCTATATGTAAAAAACCCTAAAGAGTACACCCTTAAATTCTATTAAAACTAACAAATTCAGCAAAATTGCAGGATACAAAATCAACGCACAAAAATCAATTGTGTTTTATACACTAACAATGAATTATCTAAAAATAAAATTAAGAAAATAATCTTATTTACAATAACAACAAAAAAATAATTAGTTAGAAATAAGCCTTAACCAAGGAGGCAAAAGACTTGTTCACTGAAAACTACAAAACACTGCTGAAAGAAATTAAAGAAGACATAAATAAATGGAAAGACATCTCATACTTATAGATTGGATGACATAATATTGTTAAATGTCCATACTACCTATAGCTATTTATAGATTCAATGCAAAATCCCAATGGCATTTTTTGCAGAAATAGAAAAAAAATTCTAAAATTTGCATGAAATATCAACGGACCTGAATATCCAAAGCAATCTTGAAAAAGAATAAATTTGGAGGCCTCATACTTCCTAACTTCAAAACATATCACAAAGCTTCAATAATCAAAACAAAACAGAAAGACATATAGACCAATGAAACACAATAGAGAGCTAAAAAATAAACCCTTGTGTACATGGTCAAATTATTTTGTTAAGGGTGGCAAGACTACACAATCACTTCAACAAATGATGTTGGGAAATTGTATATCCACATGCAAAAAAATAAAGTTGGACCCTTACCTTATACCAGATACAATAATAAACTTCAAATGGAAAGACCTAAACTTAAGATCTAAAGCTATATAACTCTTAAAAGAAAACGTAGGGAAAAATCTTCATGACATTGGATTTGGCAATGAATTCTTGGTTGTGACATCAAAATCACAGGAAACAAAAGCAAAAATAGACAAATAGGACTACCTCAAACTTTAAAATTTCTACACGTCAAAGGAAACAAACAACAGAATGAAAAATCAATCTACAGTAAGGGAGAAAATATTTGCAAATCATATATTTGATAAGAAGTTAATATCCTGAAGATTATATATATATATATATATATATATCCTGAAGATACATATTCTGAACATATGTATATATACACTCTTAGAAACTCAATGACAAAAAGAAATAATTAATAAATAGGAAAAGGACTTGAACAGACGTTTCTCCAAAGAAGATATAGAATATAGATGGATTTTAGAAGCTGGAATATATGAGTAACAGAGTCCTTCCAGAAGGAATGAACCCCTATTAAAAACTTGCTTTTAGAACTTATGCCCTCCAGAACTGTAAGATAACAAATTTGTGTTGTTTCAAGCTTCTAAGTGTGTGGTAATTTGTTATAGCAGCAATAGGAAACCGATACTATCTCTAAAATAATCTTCCAGCTTTTTAATATTTACTTTCCTCAAATCTATCTTCCTCTGATTAGTTTTTTTTAAAACACTAATAAGACCATATGGCTCTTTATGGCTTTGTGGTGAATCAAACCAGTTACCATTTGCCTTCTGACAAATACTGCCAGAATCAGCGTAGGTGATTTTTGTGTGACCTTCATCTCCATTAGTTTATAAATTTCTTTACATAAAGGGAACTTACTCCACAAAAGACTAACAAAGTTTTTTCACATATTAGAAACACATATGCATATACACATATATACATATACATACACACATACATATGTGCATACCTATTATATGTATGTGTGTATATATGTATACATGCAAATATATGTATAGAAATAGTCAATATATATTCAGTGTCTATATATCTATATCTATATAGATACATATGTATACACACACACACACACACACACACACACACACACATATATATATATAATTTAATAGTTACTGAATAACTTGGCTTATGAAATCTAGTAGAGGTAACAGGATTTCTCTGTGGAGACAGTGAAAGAGAAAAATGGAAAGCTATACATGGACCAGAGGATTCTCTGCTCACAACTCTCCTAGCTTTAGCTTTAGAAAGAAATAAATTAATCATATATGTTATGAGTATTTGCAGAATTAGGCAAAAAATGAGAAATTCTTTTTACTCAGGAAGATGATATGTTTTTTGACTTTGTCACATATTAAGCTTACTGTTTAGGAAGCTATTTTAGAAAGAAATTTTATGAAAATTAACATCCATTTCAACCCCTTTATAAGTAGGCTTTATGGAGGAAGAAAATATATTTGAAATAAAAAGTCTCCTGAAAAGGAGCTGAATTGAAGCCTGTTCAACTCTCTCAATCTCCTAGGAAGAAGTTACATGAAAACAGCCCTTAGGAAAACCACTTGAAACAAAGGATACTGAGTTTCTTTTCCCAGAGGCCTTGAAATTCTTTTAAAGGTAGCTGAGAATAAACTGTGTATGTACAGCCACAGGGGACCTTTGCTGGCAGCCTGTGATTTCAGCAAGTGATGCTCCTGACTTCAGAAACCATAAGCTTTTAACTGATTTGACTTCTGGAACAGGCATAATAAATCCTTAGCACTTTTAGAGCTTACATATCCTAATTCTGCTGAACATACCCAATCTATGAATTTATCTCCGCCCTTTGCAATACAATTTCTAACAGGGAGTTCCAGCCCTCCCTTTCTTTTTCATTTTCCTCATCCTTCTGTCTCATTTTTCTTACAGGAAAAGTAACTGAATCCATAAATAAATTCCTTTGTCCTTCACCAATGAAACCGCTGAACTTTTTCCCCACAAATGCCAGTGTAATCTTGGCCACATCCACTTTTGGGACACTTAAAATCAATGACCTCATTCTTCTGATTATGATGAACGTGAACACACCACTTCTTTTTTAAATCATGACTCTGAACAATCACATACTTTTCCATAGCCATGACTGGTCCTCAGCCAGGTTGTTTGCATGCTTCTCTGCAAAATATGCTTGTGATGGAAAGAAGTACATAGCTGAAAAGTGTCCAAATCAAGCTTTCAGTGTTCACTCCACCTTTCTTATTCCTTTACATATATTGCTCTGTCAAATCTCCCTCATTCCACTGAACCACTCATAGAGACCATACAGACTCCATGTAGAGCACTAAGTGAAACATTTGCCATCACTTTTAGTGATGTCGGGTGCCACTGAGACTTCCTGAATTCCTGGGGACAGAGGATGTTCTTCTTAGGAACTTGCACATTTACAGAAGTGGCCAGAGCTTAATAATGAGTATGAGTCTCAGGCTTGGGTTGAGCAGAAATGGAAATTTACCTTCTTGTAACTGAACTTTGCTCTTGAATCCTTATTTCCATTTAGGAAAAACTTAATATTGTAATTTAAGGTAATCTAGTTTTCAAAATTTAGAATTCTGTCTCTTCTGGGTATACAGTCAAATTTATTATACTTCTTTTTACCCTCCCTGTCTTTTTTCTGGGAATAAATAATTCTGTGGGGGCTTATACACCACCCTGTGGTTCATGGTGGCAGCTATGACTATGTTGGTGTTATCTCAAAAATGACTGTGATTCTGGGGGAGCTCCATGGCCTCCCCTTGCTGGGTTGACAATCACTTCAGCTTTCCCTCTTGCTCTTCACCCTCAAAGACTAAGCCATGTCTGCCATTTTGTCTAGACCTTGGTTTTCTACCCACAGCCTTTTCCATGGGTCCTCTCATCCACCTTCACAGACACTCTTGACTGGAACTCATTCATCACCCTTTTTGGGCATGTGAGAACTTTTTAGAATTCACTCATGCCCCAAGGGAGCAGAGAAGGGCACTGGAGGGATTGAAGGTGGGAACTATCCTAAACTTTTTTCTGTCTAGAGCCACCCTGCTGACATTTCAATCCCACCATTCTTGTTGCTAGGAGGTTCTCCTGGAGCCTGTCTCAGTGAAGAGTTGCAGGGCTTCTCATGACTTCAGAATCTCAAGCATCTGGAGGACTGAAGCCCACGAGAGTGGGTCCAACACTCATGTCTAATTTGCCTTTCTCCTTTCTCAAGCTTAGAAAAACTTGAACCTGAGCTCTGAGTGGGGGGATAGCTGCTCTTTGTCCATTATGTTTCTCTCCCAACCAAGACCAGGGACCAGCATACAACTCCATGTTTTCAGTTCTCTGTTTTATTTTTATTTATTTATTCCATAACCTCACATAGTTACAAATATTTTTTTCTTGTGATGAGAACGTTTAAGATTTGACTTTGGGTGGTGAACACACAATGCAATATACAGATGATATGTTATTTAATTGTATACCTGAAACCTATGAGATTTTATTAACCAATGTCATCCAATAAATGTAATTTAAAACTTTACTATCTTAGCAACTTTCAAATATATAACACTATTATTAACTATACTCACTATATAATACAATACATCCCTGTAACTTATTTATTTGATATTGGAAGTTTGTATCTATTGACACAATTTACCCATTTTATGCCCACTCCCACCAGCCTTTCTGGCAACCACCAATCTGTTCTCTGTATCTATGAGATTGATTTTTTTTTCAGATTCCACATATAATTGATATCATACAATATTTGTCTTTCTCTGTCTGATGTATTTCACTTAGCATAATGTCCTCAAGGTCCATCCATATTGTTGCAAATACATGATTTTTTTGTAATGACTGAATAATATTCCATTACAAGTATCTCATTTTCTTTATCTATTTATTCCTCAATGGGCACACTGAGGTTGTTTCCATGTCTTGACTATTATAAATAATGCTGCTATGAATATGGAGGTGCAGATATTTTTTTGAGGTAGTGTTTTTGTTTTCTTTGGATAAATACTCAGAAGTGGATGTTTTATTCTTGATAAATAACAAAAGCAAGTTTGTAGAATTCCAAATACTTTTCTTTCCTCAGTGCCTTGCTCTTTCCAATCATCTTTTCTTCTTTCAGACTATTGCTCCTCCCATTCAGTTAAACCAGGGGTTCCCAAACCCGAGCTATGGACTGGTACTGGTTAGTGGCCTGTTAGGAACTGGGCCACACAGCAGGAGGTGATCAGTGGGCAAGCATCTGTATTTGCAGCTGCTCCCCAGTGCTAGCATCACTGCCTCAGCTCCACTTCAGATCATCAGGCATTAGATTCTCATAGGAGCACTGGTCTCTGTTACTTGTGGTTAGGGACCACAAATAAATGATCAATTCAGAAATTGACTATTCACTCATAGGCTGGCTTAATTCTCCTCTGTGACCATGAATACTACCAATTCACAGGTAGTAGGGGCTCGGGACATATGAAAAATGCAGAAAAGATGAGCCTGGTTTTTATCTCATGGTATTTTCTTTTTAAAATAAAATTAGTTTCAGACATACAGCATAATGTTTAGACATTTATATAATTTATGAAGTGATTCCCATGACATGTCTAGTACCCGCCTAGCACTATACATAGCCATTACAATATTAATGACTATATTTCCTATGCTTTACTTTACATCCCCATGACTATTTTGTAACTACCAATTTATACTTATTAATCTTTTCACCTTTTTTACACCCCCCCAAAAACCTTTCCCATTTGACAACAATCAGCTTGTTCCCTGAATCTATGAGTCTGTTTCTGTTTTGTTTGTTCATTTATTTTATTCTTTAGATTCCACATATAAGTGATATCATATGGTATTTGTCTTTCTCTGTCTGACATATCATTTAACACAATACCTTCTAGGTTCAACCAAGTAGTTGAAAATGGCAAGATTTCATTCTTTTTTTTATGGCAGAGTAATATTCCATTGTATATTTATATATCACTTCTTCTTTATCCACTTGTCTACTAATGGGCACTCAGGTTGCTTCCATATCTTGGCTGTTGTAAATAATGTTGCAATGAACATAAGGGTGCATATATCTTTTCAAATTAGTGTTTTGGATTTCTTTGGATAAATACCCAGAAGTGGAATTGCTAGGTCATAAGGTAGTTCTATTTTTAATTTTTGAGGAATCTCCAAACTGTTTTCCATAGTGGCTGTACCAATTTGCAATCCTATCAACAGGGCATGAGGGTTTCAATGGGTTGCCTTTCCTCCACATCCTTGCTCAAACTTGTTTTTTGATTTATTGATGATAGCCATTCTGACAAGTGTGAGGTGATAGATCATTGTGGTTTAATTCACATTCCTCTGATGATTAGTGACCTTGAGCATCTTTTCATATATCTATTGGCCATCTGTATTTCCTTTTTGGAGAAATATCTATTCAAGTCTTCTGTCTATTTTTAAATTGTTTTTGTTTGTTTGGTTGGTTTCTGCTTTTATTATTTTTGGTGTTGAGTTGTATGAGTTCTTTATAAAAATAAGACATATTAATCCCTTATCAGGTGTTTCATTGGCAAATATCTTCTCCCATTCAGTAGGTTGTCTTTTTGTTTTGTTGATGGTTTCCTCCGCTGTGCAAAAACTTTTTAATTTGATGTCCCATTTGTTTAGTTTTTCTTTTTTTTTGCCTTGTCTGAAGATATAGATCAGAAAAAAATATATATTACTAAGAGCAATATCAGAGAGTTTATTGCCTATGTTTCCTTTTACAAGTTTTAGGATTTGGGGTCTTACATTTAAGTATTTAATCCATTTTGAGTTTATTCTTATATATAATGCAAGAAGGTAATCCTTTTTCATGTTTTTGCATGTATCTGTCAGTTTTCCCAACGTGATTTATTAAAGAGACTGTCTTTATCCCATTGCATATCTTGTCTCCTTTATCATATTTTTAAAAAGTGTATAGGTGTGAATTTATTTCTAGGCTCTCTATTCATTTCCATTGATCTATATATCTGTTTTTATGCCTGTACCATGCTGTTTTGATTAGTATAGCTTTGTAGCATAGTTTGATATAAGGTAGTATTATACCTCCAACTTTGTTCTTCCTTTTTAAGATTGCCGTGGCTATTTAGGATCTTTTATTGTTCCATACAAATTTTCAAATTATTTGTTTTGGTTCTCTGAAAAATGCCATTGGTATTTTGATAGAGATTGCATTGAATCTACAGACTGCTTTGGGTAGTATGGATATTTAACAATGTTAACTCTTCCTACCCGTAAGCATGGCATATCTTCCATTTATTTGAATCTTCTTTAATTTCTGCTTTCAATGACTTATAATTTTCCAAGTACAGGTTTTTTACCTACTTGGTTAAATTTATTCCTAAGGTATTTTATTATTTTTGATGCAATTGTAGATGGAACTGTTTACTTAATTTCTCTTTCTGATAGTTCATCATTGGTATATAAAAATGCAATCAACTTCTGAATATTAATTTTTTTATCTTGCTACTTTATTGAATTATTGATCAGTTCTAACAGTTTTTCTGATGGAATATTTAGAGTTCTCTCTATATAGTAACATGTCATCTGCAAATAGTGACATTTTACTTCTTCAATTCCAATCTGAATGGTTTTTATTTCTCTTTCTTGTCTGATTTCTGTAGTTAGGGCTTTCAATACTATGTTGAATAAAAGTGGTGAAAGTAGACATCCTTATTTTATTCCTGATCTTAAGGAAAAAGCTTTTAGCTTTTCCCCTTTGAGTATGATACTAGCTGTGGCTTTGTTATATATGGCCTGTATTATGTTGAGGTATGTTCCCTCTATTCCCACATTGCCGAAATTTTTTTTTTATCATAGATGGATGCTGGATTTTGTCAAATATTTTTCTGCGTCTATTGATATCATATGTTTTTATTCTCATTTTCTTTATGTGGTGTATCAGGTTAATTGATTTGAGGATATCAAACTGATCTTTCATCCCAGGAATAAATTCAAATTGATCATGATGGATGATCTTTTTAATGTATTGCTGAATTTGGTTCGTTAATATTTTGGTGAGGATTTTTGCATCTGTTTTCATCAGGGATATTGGCCTAATTTTTTTTTTTTGTAATGTCTTTGATTTTGGAATCAGGGTAAAGGTATCAATGTAAAATACACTTGGGAGCCTTTCCTCCTCTTGAATTTTTTGAAATTGTTTGAGAGTAGATGTTAGTTCTTCTTTGAATGTTTGCTAAATATAAAGCAATTTGGTCCAGGACTTTTGTTTTTGGGGGGTTTTTTGATTACTGATTCAATTTCATTGGTGGTAATTGGTTGGTTCAGATTTTCTGTTTCTTCTTGACTCAGTCTTGG
This sequence comes from Pteropus medius, assembly GCF_902729225.1. Taxonomy (NCBI): domain Eukaryota; kingdom Metazoa; phylum Chordata; class Mammalia; order Chiroptera; family Pteropodidae; genus Pteropus; species Pteropus medius. The sequence goes on along the minus strand of NW_024340849.1, from coordinate 43,940,607 downwards.
GAGATTGTATGTTTCTAAGAATTTATCCATTTCTTCCAGATTGTCCAATTTGTTGGCATATAATTGCTCATAGTATTTTCTTATAATTCTTTGTATTTCTGGAGTCAGTTATTACTTCTCTTTCATTTCTGATTTTCTTTATTTGGGTCTTCTCTCTTTTTTCTTGGCAATTCTGGTTAAAGTTTTATCATTTTTGTTTATCCTTTTAAAAACCAGCTTTTGGTTTCACTAATCTTTTGTATTTTTTATTTTATTTTTTTTAGTCTCCATTTCATTTATTTTTGCTCTGATCTTTACTATTTCCTTTCTTCTACTCACTTTGGGTTTTGTTTGTTGTTCTTTTTTTAGTTCCTTTAGGTATAATGTTAGATTGTTTATTTGAGATTTTTCTTCTTTCTTGAGGTAGGCCTATATTGCTATTTCCTTCTTAGGACCGCTTTTGCTGTATCCCACAGACTCTAGGTCATTGTGTTTTTATTTTAACTTGTCTCAAGGTATCTTTTGATTTCTTCCTTCATCTCATTGTTAACCTATTCATTGTTTAGTAGCATGTTACTTAGCCTCCATGTGTTTGTGTTTTCTTCAGGTTTTTTTTTCTTGAAATTGATTTCTAGTTTCATACTGTTATAGTCAAAGTAGATGCTTAATATGATTTCAATCTTCTTAAATTTATTGAGACTTGTTTTGTGGCCTAACGTGTGATCTGTCCTGGAAAATGTTCCATATACACTTAAGAAGAATGTACATGTCCTGAAGATATCAACTAAACTCATCTGGTCTAGTGTGTCATTTAAGGCTGCTCTTTTCTTGTTAATTTTCTGTCTGAAAGATCTGTCCATGGATGTCAATGGGATGTTAAAGTCTCCTACTATGAGTGTATTACTGTCATTCTCTCCCTTTATGTCAGTCAGTATTTGCTTTATATATGTAGGGGCTCCTATGTTGGGTGCATGTATGTTTACTTGGATTATATCCTCTTGTTGATCACTTTATCATTATGTAATGTACTTCTTTATCTCTTATTATAGGCTTTGTTTTAAAGTCTATTTTGTCTGATATAAGTATTGGTATCCCACTTTTTTTTTCATTTCCATCCCTTTACTTTCAGTCTGTGTGTGTCTTTTGATGTGAAGTGGGTCTCTTGTAGATAGCATAGGTATGGGTTTTATTTTCTTATTCATTTAGCTATCTTCTGTCTTCTTATTGAAGCATTTAATCCATTTACATTCAAAGTGATTATTGATAGGTACGTATTTATTGCCATTTTATTATTCATATGTATGTTTTTTCTTCTTTTTAAAAAAGTTCCTTTAACATTTTTTGTAATATCAGCTTATTGGTGATGAATTCATTTAGCTTTTTCCCATCTGGGAAGCTCTTTAGCTCCTCCTCAATTTTAAATGATAGCCTTTCTGGGTAGAGTATTCTTGGTTGTAGGTTCTTGATTTTTATCACTTTGAATATTTTGTGTTAATCCCTTCTGGCCTGCAAAATTTCTGTTGAGAAATCAGCTGACATTCTTATGGGAGTACTGTTGTAAGTAACTAGCTGCCTTTCTATAGCTGCTTTTAGGATTCTCTCTTTATCATTAATCTTCAGCATTTGAATTATGTTGTGTCTTGGTATGGGCCTATTCGGGTTTCTCCTATTTAGAGACTCTTTGCACTTCCTGGACTCGTATGTCTATTTCCTTCACTAGTTTAGGAAAGTTTTCTGTCATTATTTTTTCAAATAGGTTCTCAATCTCTTGCTCTCTCTCTTCTCCTGGTATCCCTATGATGTGAATGTTGGAACTCTTGATGTTGTCCCAGAGGTCTCTTTAACTTTCCTCATTTTTTTGTTAATTCTATTTTCTTGTTGCTGTTGATTGGGTGTTTTCTGCTACCTTCTCTTCCAACACTCCGATTTGATTCTCTGCTTCATCTAATCTACTGTTGATTTCTTCTAGTGTATTCTTCATTTCAGTTATTGTATTCTTCATTTCTAACTAGTTCTTTTATGTTTTCTAAGTCCTTTTTTTTATGCTACTGTCTCTTTGTTAACGTTCTCACTGAGACCATCTATTCTCCTATAAGTTCATTGAACATCCTTATAACCAGTGTTTTGAACTCTGGTAGGTTGCTTGCATCCCTTTCGTTTTTTTTTTTTCCCCTCCCTGGAGTTTTCTCCTGTTCTTTCATTTGTAGCACATTCCTTTATTTTCTCATTTTAGTTGTCTATATTCATTTCAATGTATTAGATTTGTTATGTCTCTCAGTCTTGACCAGGTGGCCTTATGTAGTAGGTGCCCTGTGTAGCTATGATGCCATCTCCCTGATCACCTTCTCTGGGAATTCTGAGAGTGTTCCTTGCATGAGCTGTGTGAGTTCTTCTATTGTTGCTAAGCCTCGATTGCTGTTATCACATCACTGGATGGGTTTGACTCTTGTGCTGACTGGCTGTGAGGATTGGCCACACCCACAGAGCATGAGCTGCTGCATGGGGGCCGACCCCATGAAGTGGAATTTGCCCTAGCAGTCTTGTATACCTGTCGAGACCACCCTCTGGTTGCACAGCTTGTGGGTCTAGTTAGGGAGTGCTCTGTTGTTGTTTGACACCAGCCTCTAGGTGTATTGTTTCTGTTGGGAGGGGCTCCTGTGCAGGCCAACATTAACTGATGGGTTCGATCACTTGGGGCAACCTGGTAGGAGCTACAAAGCCATCCACAAGTGGTCACTGCTTGTGCTGGATCTGATAGTAAATGGGAAAAATCATGCTGCAAATTGTAGCCAGTTGCCCTCAGTACCAGGACTGGGGTGGCTTAGCAAAAGGTCCAGGGCACCCCAAGTCCTGAAGCTACCTGCTGGCTGCCTGTAAATATTTGCATCTGAAAGAGCCTTTGGGTGCTTTGTGAGTTGGGTGGGAGAGAAACTCTGGAATCATTGGGTAAAGTGAGTGGATTTCACTTGGCCATTGAATATTCAGTTTTGCTGCCAGTGCTGAGCCTGTGGCCACCTATGAGTCTCAGATCTCACTGAGATAAGCTGCTACCTATCATGGGCCTGCAAACTCTTAAGATTTGTTCAAGAGATATTGCAGCTCATGCCGGAGCTGGCTGCCCACTGCTGAAAATTTCTCCCAAGATACACTGGCCATGCAAACTGGGGATTGTTGACTGCTGTCAAATGTGCCCCCTGTTGAGAGCACTTGGTGATGTTTATTGCTGGATAACGAGTCTGTCAGGAGTAATTTGCAAGATGGATGGGGCAAGGTCCCAGGAAGCCATGGGATGGAGTGAGCTGAACTTGTCAGGCTAATGCAGATTCAGATTTGATGCCAGTGCTGAGCCTGTGGCCTCTTGCAAAAGTTTCAGATCACACCAAGGCCAGCCACTGTCTGAGTCCTCAGACCCCTGTACTTTATTCAAGAGATACTGCAACTCCAGCTGGTGCCTGTTGTCTGCAGCTGAAAGTCTCTCCTGGATGCGTAGGTTGTGTGCAAGGTGCCGTTAATTACTGTGGAATGCACTGCCAGGGGAGAGTGCAGGGTATGGGTGGTTGCCAGGCAATAAGCTTATTGAGGGCAAATTGTAGGCTGAATAGGGTGGGGTCTCAGGGAGACACAGGGTGGAACAACAAGATCTCACTAGGCCAATGTAGATTCAGAATTGACTATGCAGGGGAGAGGGTTCAACACGGCAAGATGGCACCTGTCTGTGGACTGCACTGGATGGGGGCCTGACAACGGATCAGTGGTGGCTATCCCTCCAGCCCTCACCCCCTGCTACACAGCTCAGTCTTTCCCTGTACGTTTCTTGTGCCTTCCGAACTGCTGGTCCTCTGCCAGAGCCCAGGGTGAGTGTCTGCAAGTGAGTGATCTGTGCACGAGCCTTTTATGGGAGACATCTGAATTTTCAGATTCCTTCTGTCTCACCCAGATGATCAGAATTCCTACTGATTTTTACAGTCAGATTTGGTGGGAACTCCTCTTCCTGGTATGGGAACCTTGGGCTGGGAACCCATGTTTGGGGCTAGGGCCCCTCGCTTCCTCAGGGGGAACTCTGCAGCCACCATCTCTCCTGGTTGCTCAGCCAACATGTGTGGGTGTGGGGCCAGCTTGTTTTGCATCTCCGCCTCTCCTGTTGGTCTCATTGTGGTTTTTTTCTTTATATCTTCAGTTGTATGTAATATGTTCCTTTAGTCTTTAGGTGATTTTCCAAGTTAATTATGTTATAATTTGGTTGTAGTTTTAATGCGGTCATGGGTAGAAGTGAACCCCATGTTTATTTAGCCTACCATTTTCCTGGTATTTTCTTGATATGAATACCTTGAGACTTCTAGATACTAAGCAATGGATATCAAATGGTCACTTTGAGGTATTTTTTTAGTTAATGCATTTTTCATGAATATATGACTGCTTACTTTATTTGCACTTAATTTTGAGGCATTTTACAGGTATATTATCTCATTATTTCCAATAACGCAATTGCAATATCAATGTTGGATGTCCTAGTGTAAATGATGCTTATGATTAAGAAGAAAGCTAAAGAAGAAATAATTGGTTGAAAATATGGTTCAGAAATGATGATTTTTACCCCCAGGAATAGATCCAGGTTTTGTGGGCCTGATGTTTATAAAAAATTTGATAGTCTCTTTAAAATAAAAAATTACAAATATAAAATATTAGATGTGAAAATGGATGGTGGAAGTATTAACAGAAATCATTCTAAAACTGAGACAGCCAGCAATAGTCACAAATAATTGTGAGACACTTGACTATATCCCACTAAGTTCTACCCAAATGTGTGTCCAACTTACCTTCCCCAACATTCTCATGGCCTCTCCACTATTACCCTATGTGAGAGCGAGTGCGGTGGGTGGGAGTAGAAAGATATAGAATCTTTACAAGCTGTAGCCAACATATTTTAGTTCTGTGTATTTTACAAAAACATACAACATTGTCTGGGACTATGAAGAGGTGAGCAAAAGAGAGGCCCCAAAGAGTCATTAGCTTCATGGTAAATCCAGTTCTGATTGTCCATGCATGTGGGATAATCAGCTGACACTAATCATGATTCTAAAGAACAAAAGATACCATGTAAGAGATGAAAAGTGTGCACTTATGCAATCAAAAGTAAATAACCAGAAATGAAAAAAGATTATATGACAAAATAAAATGCTCTTGCAAGTTGGGATCATTCAGAGTATCATTATTAATCTTGGATGCTTATTTGCCCAATGTAAGACAAGACCAGGAGTTTATTTTAGAATTTTAAGCATATGGAAAGAACTGTTGATGTTTTTGTCACAAATTTGGAAACCAGGGATGGCTTTGCTTGTTTAAAGCATTTCTATTAAGCATCAAAGTGAGTGGTAAGTGAATGTAGGGTTGGATGTCCAGAGACTAGCAACGATCAGAAACACTAGCTGCTCTTAGGCCTGACGGGGCCTGGTGGAAAGTGTTGCCATAGCTTAGAAAGCCACAGCCATGGGAGAAGGGCCACATCTTGACATAGCTAAGACCAGGCTGGGAATGGGAGAGAGAATATATAACCTGACCTCTTCATCCCTTGTTATGGCCTGAACTGTATATAACCCTCCCTCTTCCTGCCAAATTCATATGTTGAAGTTCTAACTCCTAGAACTTCCGAATGTGACTGTTTTGGGGGTTAGAGCCTTTAAAGCAGTACTTAAGTTAAAATTAGATCATTAGGGTGAGCCCTAATCCAGTATGACTGGTGGCTTTATAAGCAAAGAGATTAGGACACAGACACACACAGAGGGAAGACCACATGAAGACATAGGGAGAAGGAGGCCATATTCAGGCCCAGGAGAGAACCTTCAGGAGGAACTAACCCTGACAACACATTGATCTCAGACTTCTAGCCTCCAGAATTGTGAGAAATTAAATTTCTGTTGTTTAAGGTACCAGTCTGTGGTACTTTGTTACAGCAGCCCTAGCAGACCAATACAACTTTCATCTCCTGAAGTTGTTCCCCCGTCAAGGGCCCAACCCAACAGGTGGTGAGAGGGCAGGGAGCTCAGAGGATTCTGTCTGCATAGATTACTGTCACTCTCCTGGCCACAGAGAGATGTAATGTGTATGGTAGGTGGGGAGTGTAGGGAGACAGACAGAATGACCAGGATGAAGGGCAAGTACAGAAAATATAGCTGAAGAAAATAAGAAAATGTTGCCTAAAGAACACATGTAAACAAGGAAAATGAGAATGTGCCTTGTTTTAAAACTTGAAAGTACTGATTCATACTCTTATTTAGTGGAAATATATCTAGAGACTACAAGCTTTAAATTCTCATAAAACATGAATCTAAAAATAGCCTTTTGAGTTCTAATCTATTGGTAGAGTTCTGGCATTCGACTTGCAACTGAGATAAATTGCCTCCAAATTAATTATAGGTCCATGGTTTGAACAGCTAGATTTGAAATTTTCTAAAATATTTATTAAGTGCTTTTGAAAAAAGCATGGTGCTAAGTGCTCTGTAGGATACAGCGTTTTATATGAGATGCTTATGAGATTGGTACCCCAATGCCTCCCCCAAAGACAGCATTTGAATTTACTCAGAACTCCCATGTGACTGGAACAATTAGTAAAGGTTGTGTACATGGCAGCATTTAGGGTAACTTGTTTTCTGGTTATTTACTTTTGATTGCATAAGTGCAATCTTTTGATCTTTAGGTGGGTGAGTCTAGCCCCGGTGTAGCTACTATCTGCATCCACAAGATGGCGAACACGACCAGAAAGAGTCTGCAAGAGTCACTACTGGATATCAGTGTCTAGGCTCCATCAACTGGTGAGGTCTCTAGAGTCTAGAGATTAGTGGGTAGGTGATGGCTGGGAAATGGGGATTCCACAATAGCTCTTCCTATAAGCAGGCAATAAGATCCGATCAGTTGACAGTGAAGTAGTTGGGAGGCAGTCGTGGGGTGGGGAGGAAGGAGATAATCAAATTTAAGCAAAGAGTACAAAAATGTATAGATATATAGATGTAGAGTTGAGGCATGAAGGTCAAGCCATAGGGACAAGAGAAATGTCAGAGGAGCCAGAATATCAGATAAAAAGGTTACAGGCTGTGAGACAAGCCAGGCAGCAAAGTCTGAGGAGGTAGGAGAGAGGTGAGGAGCATGTCAGGGACAGACAGAGGAGAATCTGGGTCTGAAGTTCATAATACTAATCCTGAACTCCTGTCCACATCCCTTGGTGTTTCCAAGAGAGATGGCTCCTAGAATGGATTCCAACTTACTAGATCTTGAAGGGAAAACGGGGAATGGAAGAAACAGAATTAGCAGAGTTCACATCCAGTTCAGGGGATGGCAGTATTTCTGATGGGTCAGAGCAGTTTTGTGGAAAGGGGTGGGGAGATAAGACTGCAAAGTTGGAGGCCTGCCAGCTCCAGAAGAATCCTTGAGTGTTCAAGTAAGCAGTGTGAATTACTTGATTGAATAGAAATGAGGCAGTCATTATAAAGTTTTTAAATAAACAAAAATGATATGCTGGTGTCTTGGAAAGGCCAATTGAAGCTCACTACAAAATGGGTTTAAAGGAGGCAATAAGAATGATTTCAAGGCTATTGAAAATAATTTAGATGTACAGAATTAAGAGTTCAACATGGTGATGATATTCAAAAGGAAGGGGAAATGTTAAAGGGTGTAGTGGCTTATGTATACCAGAGAAAACAGTTTACAGAGGGTTTTTCTACTGAATCTTATTAAAATACATACATATACATATATATGTGTGTATAATTATATGAATTTAGAACGAGTTAAAATATGCTAACATCTAGACACATTTAGATATTTTACTTTTATTTAACTGTTTTCTACCATTTTCTCTGAGGCATAAATATAACTTATACATTCCTAAATGTTTTACATTATAACCAAACCTCCAGGAGTGTATACATGGCTTTGGATTTCCTCAGTTTCAATGTAGCTTAGAGGTGTTTGTATCATTAGAATTTCCCAGATATCCTACCCACCTGTCTGTACTTATCTCTGATACAAATAGATACAGAAGAGTTCTGTCTCAACACAGATCATGGCACACACACCCAGGCCCTCACCTACACTTTAAAGAATGTGCTAAATCAAAAGCATTTGACAGTCCCTTCCTTCCCTTCTCTCCAGGGCTCGAGCTCTACTGCTGACTTTCATAGGAACTGTTTTGATCTGTTTTTATTATTTTTTACTCATTCCTTTAAGTCTTTCTTGTAATAGAAATGGCTTTTGATATCTTTTATTTAGACACACAGAGATTCAGGAAATCTGCTGATCCAAAGATCCCAATATTTGTTGTAGATTTTGGTTCCATCCTCTTTAGAATTTAAAAATTGAACTGGATTGAAATAAAAAGAGAGTAAAGATTATCTTTATGGAGAGAATCTGCACAGCAACAATATGGAACCGAATCAACATCTTTCCTATTCAGAAGCGCATCCATCATGTTTCTTCCTTTTAAGTGACTACCAAATTGATTAGAGATGGGGTGGGTGAGCCAAGTTATTTCTAGAATTATAAAAAGCCATCGGATGATAGTTTTGTAAATACATTTAGGATCTGTATGATGTTAAATCTCCAACGCATCTTTGAGATGACCTAGTACAGTGCTGTTCCTTCCAAATGCTCTAGTTTACCCAAGGGTGTACATTTATTGGGTGGGAGATTTGGATGTGATGGCAACCTGGGTTTGATATCTATCTTGCCATGATAGATGAACATGTTTCCCAAAGAGAATAGTTATTTGTCAGTGGACATAAGTGACAAGAATACAGGTATATTAACATGAGTGCTAGGGAATTTTAAATAATTTACTAAATAAATTTATTATTTATATGTTATTTATTTTTTTAAACCAGTAAGCATGATTTACTACTTTGTCTATAAAGTAGTTTCAGTGCAATAAATTTTAAACTACATTGGGCTGTTCCTGACTTGGTCTTGGTGAATGCTCAGTAGTTTAGTTTGGTCCCCTCCACATTCCAATTGTGAATACCCAGACTAGCCCCCACAGAAGCATGGGTGTCCTGACAGTGTTTGTCCTTGAGTGCCCAGGAGCACAGTGATACCACTCACGCCTTTTTAGGTTACAGACAATTTGCACAACTCAGAACCCAACTGATAAACACCAAAATGAAATATAGCTAATATTTCCCAGGTTTGCTTTGTATGCAAAGAGGACTCATTTGAACATAGCCAATGAAGTTGTTAAAATACATCTTAAGAAAAATAAATATTCTTCACAAAGTATTTATAAGAATTGATTGTTTTGTCTCTTGCTCCCAATTAGCACAAAATTGAGAGACTGTAATTTGAAAATTAAGAAGCATATTCTTGGCCATTAGTGTTAGTTCAGCATGAAATGTGGTGCTAAAAATACAAAATCTTTTTTTGAGCCATATTTATGAATATACAAACTTGCAAATTTTAATATGCTTAGGAGAAAAAAATTAAAGAAGGAAGTAGAAATGATTTTACTTGGGTTTCCTGACCCTCTTCAAGGGTGAAACTATGCAACCATACATTCCTATCCTATAGCTGCTGAAGAACTATTTTTCGCGTACTTTCTTATCTATTTTTTATTTTTATGTTTTTGGTCAATAGAATGTTTGTTTGTTTGCTTGTTTTCATTATGGCGACATTGGTTAACAAAATCCAGTAAGTTTAAAGTGTACAATTAAACAGTAAGGCACATGTGTATATATATATATCTATTTATATCTATATCTATCTATACACACACACACACACACACACACACACACATGTGTATCTATCTATCTATCTCATTGTGTGTTCACCGCTCATACTTAGATTTCTTTCTGTCACTACATATTTGATCCCTTTTACTCTCTACCTCCTCCTACCCCTTTACACTCTGGTAACCTCTAGTCTATTGTCCATGTCCATAAGTGTCTGCTTGTCCTGTTTGTTTGTTGCTTTTAGGTTTATATCCCACATATAAGTGATATCATGTGTTTTTCAACTTTTTCTGTCTGGCTTATTTCACTTAGCATGATTATCTCAAGGTCCATCCATGTTGTCGCAAATGGCAGTATTTCATCTCTTCTTACAGCTGAGTAATATTCTATTATATATATGTACCACATCTTCTTTATCCAGTCATCTATTGTAGGACACTTCGGTTGCTTCCATGTCCTGGCCACTATGAATAATGCTGCTATGAACATCGGTGTGCAAATATCTTTTCAGGTATGACTTTTCAAGTCTTTAGGGTAAATACCCAGTAAAGGGATTGCTGGATCATATGGTAGATCAATTCTTAGTTTTTTGAGGAACCTCCATACTGTTTTCCATAGTGGCTGTACCAATTTTCAGTCCCACCAGCAATGTACGAGGGTTCCTTTTTTTCTGCATCCTCTCCAACACTTGTTATTACTTGTTCTATTGATAATAGCTATTTTGATAGGTGCAAGATGGTGCCTCATTGTGGTTTTGATTTGGATTTCCCTAATAGCTAGTGAGGTTGAGCATTCATTCATATGTTTGTTGGTCATGTGTATGTTCTCTTAGGAGAAATGTCTGTTCAGGTCCTCTGCCCATTTCATGATTGGATTATGTTGTTGTTGTTGTTATTGAGTTAAATGAGCTCTTTGTATATTTTGAATATTAGGCCCTTATTGGAGGTGTTGCTTGCAAATATCTTCTACCATTCAGATGTTTGTCTTTTTACCTTGTTGATAGTTTCTTTTTCTGTGCAGAAGCTTTTTAGTTTGATGTAGTCTCGTTCATTTATTTGCACTTTTACTTCCCTTGCCTCTGAGGTCAAATTAATAAAATCTTATTTAAGTCCAAGGTCCATGAGTTTAGTTCCTATATTTTCTTCTGTGCATTTTATTGTTTCAGGTCTTATATTCAGGTCCGTAATCCATTTTGAGTTAATTTCGGTATGTGATGATAGACAACAGTCTAGTTCCGTTCTTTTCAGGTGGCTTTCCAGTTTTCCCAGCACCATTTATTGAAGAGGCTTTCCTTTCATCACTGTATGTGTTTGGCTTTTTTGTCAAAAATTATTTGTTCATATAAACATAGGTTTATTTCTGGACTCTCGATTCTGTTCCACTGGTCTGTGTCTGTTTTGTCTGCCAATTCCATGCTGTTTTGATTATTGTCATTTTGTAGTATAAATTGAAGTTGGGCAGAGTGATGCCTCCAGCTTTGTTCTTTTTTTCTTAGGATAGCTTTGATGATACGGGGTCTTTTGTGCTTCCATACAAATTCGATGATTTTTTTTTGTTTTATTTCTTTGAAAAGTGCCAATGGGATTTTGATGGGGATTGCATTAAATTTGTACAATACTTCCTTATTAGGTAATAAGGTAATTTTAATTATGTTGATTCTTCCAATCCAAGAACATAGAATATCTTTCCATTTCTTTGCATCTTCTTCATTTTCTTTTAATAGGGTCGTATATATATATATAGTTTATTAAATAGGTCCTTCATGTTTTTTGTTAGATTTATTCCTACGTATTTTATTCTTTTTGTTGCAATTGCAAAAGAACTTATTTTTTCCATTTCTTTTTTTGACATTTTATTATTAGAGTATAGGAACGCTATGGATTTTTTAACATTCGTTTTGTATCTGGAAACTTTACTGTGTTTGCTTATTGTTTCTAGTAGTGTTACTGTGGAGTCTTTAGGGTTTTCTACATAAAGAATCATGTCATCCGAAATAGTGACAGTTTGACTTCTTCATTTTCTATTTGGATGCCTTTTATATCTTTCTCTTGCCTGGCTGCACTTGCTAGGACCTCCAATGTTATATTGAATAACACTGGTGATAGTGGACAGCCTTGCCTTGTTCCTGATCTTAGATGGAAGGTTTTCAGTTTTTCACCATTAAGTATAATGTTGGCTGAGGGTTTGTCATATATGGTATTTATTATGTTAAGGTACTTTCCTTCTATATCAATTTTGTTAATTTTTATATTTTCTTTCCTGATGGTGTCAGCTAGTTTTTGTGTTTCTCTTTCATTATTTTTCATTCTTTGGTCTCTCTCTTCTTTCTTCTGATTTATTTCTAGATTTCTGTCTTCGATATCGCTAATCCTTTCCTCCATTTGGTCGACTCCATTTCCCAAGCTTGCTATTTCATTCATTATCTTTTAATGTGTTCTTCATCTCCAGAAGCTCTATTTGTTGTTTGTTTGTTTGTTTAGAGCTTTAATCTCTTTGCTAAAAAACTCGTTCTGCTGTTCTAGTTTTTTCAATTCCCAGAATTGTTGACATAATCATTTTGGATCTCACTGAGTTTTTTCAGAAGTACCATCCTGAATTCTTCTCATTTAACTCGCATATTTCTATGTTTTTAAGCTTATTTTCTGGAGATTTTTCTCTTTCTTTCTGAGATGCCTTGTCACCTTGATTGTTCTTTGTGTTTAATGGACTATTTCTCCACTTGGGTATTAATGGAAGTATATTTTGCTTCCCCCCAGCCCCCAGAAGAAAGATTTATTATATAAAGGTCTCTCTTCAGGTTGTTGCTAAGAAGGCATTTTTCTTTTGGTTCCAGTAGGTAGCATCTAAGCCTCTTGGATCCCGGCTTTATATAAAGCCGTAATAATGCCTTTTTTTCTTATAAATATTCGATCACTACCCTCATTCTCAGTCCCTGTCAGTGTTAACAACAGTTTCAGTAGCATTTACTCAGATTCCCCTGAGACTTCACGGTGATTGGTCTTGCCGGATATGGGGGGAGGAGCCCTCTGAGTTGGGAGATGGGAGCTGTGGCTCAGCCTCGTGTTTTTCAGTGAAGGCTGATAATAATCAATTGTTGCTTCTTTGCCATCCCCACTTCTCTGCTTTCTGCCCTGATGACTGGGCCCTGCTGCTGGCAGTGTAGAGCTCACAGCTCTCTCAGCAGGGTTATTCAGGGAACTTGCCACACCTCCCCTTCCCCTTCTCCTGCAGGGAGCTCAGGCTGCGAGAGGCAGCTTCTTTATTTCTCTCGCTCTACCACCTGTCTGCCCCTTCTGCCCTGTGGTAGCTCTTATTCGCAGGTCCCTCGCTCAGACATACTCGTGTGCAGGTTGAGTGTTTTTTGTTGTGTTTTACATGTTCAGCTTATTGTTATTTCAAAGGGAAAGATCTGAGGACATCTCTTGCTCTGCTATGCTTCTCTTATTTACTTTTTCATACTGTAGCCCCCAATTTCAAGCTATATAATTGTGTAGGAGTTGGAAAAATACTCATTGTTGAACATGTTGAGATTTTAAAATTTTCTATCAGTAGAAAAAAATTTTTTTCTTCTAGAAATTGATCTCCACTTTCATGCTTCTAAGTCTGTTTTCCATCCTTATTGTCACCACTGCTTCTATTTGAGATTTTTTCTTGTTAGCTCTTAAAATTTCTTCCAAATCCCTGCCATTAAATTAGCATATGTGTATTCATACTAGTTCACTTTCCACTGAGCTATGGGCTTCAAGTTATTCTGATCTTTCTCATCTTAATGCTTTTCACATCTTACTTGATATTCAATGCCACACATTATGTTTGCAATTTTTTTCCTCTGGCATAAGGGATTCTTCACTTCACCACCAATCACTGTCAGAATAAAGATGTACCATAATGATTCTGTTTTAAAGTCAACGAAAAAGAAATATCTAGGAAAGCTTAGCTGGAGACTTAGTTTTGAAATAGGCTAAGAAAGCTGTGTCTTGTCATAGTAGGTGCTCTGTCATCAACCTTTCTATTGGCCATTCAACCTTTATTTTCTTTTGCTCTAACTTTGCTAATGCTAACTTCCTTTCCGTGATGCCTATAATAAAGCAGGAGATTAGATCAGAATGGATATCTCTATAGTGTCACCAAGATAGGGTAAAACAAAGATATTATTTACTTGCTTAGCATCATAGGATTTTGGCAAGGATAAAGGGAAGTGATTTGTACACAAATGTTTTTCTTAATTATAAAATGTTACATAAGTGTAAAGACATTGGCATTGGTTTTTGATGGCTAAGTTGATAATGTAAAGGTGTATTTCTCTTCTAAGTTCTATGATTTCAAGCTTATTTTTAAAAACCACTAAAAAATGGATCTGTCAGCAAAATTATTCATTGTTTTTCAAAAACAGCACCTACAAAAACCTCTTGTGCCCAAGTTAACTGTAATGAAGCAGTGGGACTTCCAGAACTTTTCTATTGTTATCACTCACGCTTTGTGGGTAGAACCAGGGCCAATGGCTTCCCTGGCTTGCTCAGAGTTCTGGAAGACCAATAGGTTATTTTCATGCCTTGTGTCCTAAATCTAGCACCCATGGTATGTATATCTAGTCTTCAAAAGACTTAGTTTATCATTACTTACTGACTTTTGTCATTTTTCTTAGATGAATGATTTAAAAATATATATTTGTATTCACATATGTTTTGTGCTGATACAATTGTGGCCAACAAAATTTTAAGAATGAAATAGGCATCCATTATATCCCTCTTAAGTGATAAGGCTGATGTCTGAGCGTAGACTTTTCCTGCTTTTCAGAGAGAAAATGATATCTATGGCTGTATTCAGAGAAGCCATGGATTTATCCACAGAATGGAGATTACATTTTTTTATTCTGGGCTGGAATCACAGTAAATCCTCAGGGAGAATTTGTGCTACTCTTATCAGAACTTCTGGAGTAAGGATCAGGGGCTAGGTTATTGTATTAATCAGCATTCTCTAGAGTAATAGAACCAGTAGGATATGTGAGTGTGTTTAATATTACATATCCTCATATTTTAGTATTACATATTTATATATAGATGTATATATATTTACTTTAAGGAATTGACTCACACAATTGGATGGTACGAGTCCAAAATTTGCAGGGCAAGCTAGCAGGTCGGAGACACAAGAAGGGCTGATGTTGTAGTTCAAGTCCGAAGGCTGTCTGCTGGCAGAATTACTTCATACTGGGGGAGATTATTCTTTATTTTATTCTGGCCTGTCAACTGATTGGATGAGATCCACTCACATTATGGAAGGCAGTCTGCTTCACTTAAAGTCCACTGATGTAAATCTTAGTCTTCCAAAAAAATTTTCACAGAAACAATCAGAATAATGTTTGACCAAATATCTGGGCCACTTGCTCCAGCCAAGCTGACACAAAATTAATTGTCAAAGGAGTAATGTTGAAGCATTTGAATTGTTGTCCCTATGACTTTTAATCTACCTGATTCTATCAGAAGAAGGTTATAATCTCTGACAGCGCCTCTGAGATAGGAGTTCGCAGAACAGTGCCAAGGTTAACAAGAAGGTAATATCCGTGAGCATGCATGGACCTTCAACCAACAGTCTTCTGACTGTGCAACTACCATGAGACATGTGTGACATTGCACAAAAGACTGCCCAGGTGAATGCTGAGTCAAGTACAACGAGTACAGACAGATCTAGGATCAATAAATATTGCTTGAATGTGCTGAGGTAAAATTTCAAATAATTGAGTAATGGGACCAATTGTTAAATCGGCACTTTTCTCCCTGATATTTTACTCAAGGAAGTAAATAATTTTTGTGACTTGGTTAGTTTGGCTTTTAGGGTATTGCTTCTGCTTTAATAGACTATTTACTCAGAGACAGTCACTTAGAAGTTATACTAAGATTAATACATACTGTCTAATTGCCCTCACTTGAACACATACAAATGTTCTGGGCTAGATGTTGTGTGGACTATTAATAATCAGAAATGCTAAATACAGCCATAAAGAGCTGAAAGCTAGCACTTGATTCTGTTGTTAGGCTCATGCTGTACAAAGTAGTGCTTTCCAGTAATACTTTTCAGTTTGTCAAACTATTGATAAAAACTACCATATTTTCTACTTTTAGGGTTCTTGGTTTGAAGGGACTGGGTGGGGATGTGCACAAGGATTCATCAAATCAACTATTGAGTGTATTGCTTTAAATTGAGTCTCATGAATGTCTATTAATCTCAGTTCTCTTGGTGCTATTTATGTTTTTGATCTAACTTTGATTTATCTGTTGAAAAAATATATAGTGCTTATTTGCCATATTACATGGTGTTGACATTGATAGACAGTCTCAATTTAATGACTTGGCAGAAGATACATATTATTCAATAAAATGTCACCTTTACATAGCAAAAAGTTGGTCATAACATGGATAGAATACTGACATCATGTTTTAAACTAAACTCCGAATCTACTTGGAGTGGTTTACTGGGAGGTGAGAATCCTAGGTCTTTTAAATGTTTCACACTTATTTTTTGAATATTATTATAATTGGTAGGTACTAATATATGTGTATTATATGGAAAGTAATATGTCAAGTGTTGGTTTCCTGAACATTACAAATAGAACAATGATAAAAGCTTGCCACCAGATAATATTGGGATCTTATTCAACCATGGATGCTCAACTACGGATGATTAGAAAAGCTATAGTATATGTGACTCATATGTCACAAAAAATAACATCAGGATGTCTGTATTTTATTTCAGAAAGCTTCAGCAGTGATGGTATAACATAAATGAGTTCATTAGTCAATTTAAATTGACTACTTCAATTATTCAGCATTTTATTAGAAAGGCTGCATTCCAGAGGTGACTGGTACAGGTGTTTGAGCTCTTTTATCTACATCAACACTGGAGGATTTTCTTGATAGTACAATACTGTTAGAAATAAATTTTCATCTTTGAATTAATGCTGTTAGAAATAAATTTTCATCTTTGAAGTAAATGTCTTGTTAATTAGCATAGTATGTAGAAATGGACTTTCCTTGCTATTCTCGATCATGTGGCTTAGTTAAATTACTATGAAGATATTCCTTACCCCTGGCATGAACTAGATACAAGAATATCGTGAGGCTTCATCCAAATGTCTCTCCTGATTCCTGGGAGGAATCAGGTGGCCCGATGCTGAATGTGAGATCAGCAGAACATTCTCTATGGAATATGTAGCACCTACCTTGAGTAAATCTATGGCTGAATCACCTAAAGAAATTCATTGAACTTATATTATAAATGTTTGTTTAGTAAGACTTGGGATGTCTGAGATTGGCTTTCATTATAACCTGGTATCAAAGTTGTAGGGAGGGAGCTGACCCTCACCTACCTCCAACTCTTGGGGGCAACTCTTATCTATTAAACCTACCTAAGATATTTGTTCAATGTAGGTCTTGTCATCACTCGAAAAGATAATAAACTGTAAACTCCAGGCTAAATTAGTGACAAGTTACTAGTATTCCTGTTGGTAGCATAAACTCTAAGAATTTTGTTTGTATAAAATCCAATGAGATCATGTCCTTAAGGGGAACATTCCTAATGCAGGGACAAGAAGCATCTTTAGAAGTGCTTAATTAAACATGACAGAACTCAAGCAGACATAGAAAATGATGAGATAGAATTAAATCTAGCACAAGTAGTTCTTCCCCAAGCATTTGTAGGGCCCGTATACCATATGTATAAATATTTACAATTTATAAACAGAGCTAACAACCTTTTAAATAAATTATTTATATATGTACCACATACCTTGACAAATAGACCTTCAAAACAACTGGACAAATCAGGTTCTGATTTGGAATTTTGGACTCCATGTAGTTCCATAACGAAGTGGGGCACTGGGAGAGGGCTGTCCTGCTGTCTGATCCCTTCTCTTTCACCCTGGCTCCATTCCTCAACTGCACAGGGTCTTATAGAAGAATGAACACCCAGCTCACACATTGCAGCCCCATCCACAGCCTGTCACAATCAGGCAACACTTGACTACCCTCTGCACCTGGGACTGTGCATCTAGGCCCCAGCTCTAGCCCTTGAGACTGTTTGGGCAGCTGGCACAAGTTGGGCTCTTCAGGAGCTGACCCTAAGATAGAAATAAGAATGCATAAGTTTACCGGGCACTGCTTTAGGGATCACCACCTGTGTAAATGAAGGAAAATAAGTAGGATTGAACATAGGGAGAAGGTGGGCTGCAGGGAAGTCTCAGTTGAGGTCTCGGCAGACCTCTAGGGAAGCTCCAGAGCTGGGGATGGCTCTATAGAGTTGTCTCAAGTTGGGAGGAGGAGGCGTGTGAGAATTCATACACCTGAGGTTACCAGTCACTGAATGTGGGCCACTCTAGAAAGGGGCATGACCTTGGTGAGTTGATTTTTTTTTTCAGTGGAAGTAATTCCAAAAAGATTGAGAGCTAAAGTATGTCTGCTGGCATGACTCACAGCAGCTGAGGAAATCAGTCTTCAGACCCACAGTGTATGTGGGTGGTGAATCATAGCATCTACATGGCAAGTATCTTTGCAGTCTTGAGTACCTGGAGTGTGACTCAGAGTGATAGTAGAGGTTATAGTTGGACATTGACCAGTTCGTCCCGGAGGCATCTTTATGCTAGGGGAAAGGGCACAGTTGGGGAAACTGGAGCAGGGTTTTCTAAAGAGTGGGGCTGCTTTGGTCAGCTCAGGCTGCCATAACAAAATACCATAGACTGAAGTAGCTTAAAGGATAGAATTTTATTTTCTCATATTTCTGGAGGCTGGAAGTCCAAGATTAGGGTGCCAGCATAGCTGGTTTCTGGTGAGAGCTCTCTTCCTGGCTTGCAGGTGGTCACCCTCTTGCTGTGTGTTCACATGACTTCTTTGTGTGCAAGTGCCTGTGGAAAGAGAGAGAGCAAGCTGTGTCTCTCATTACAAGGCCACGAATCTCATCAGTCTAGAGCCCCACTCTCATAATCGCAATTACATCCCAAAGGGCCCATCTCCAAACACCATCACATCAGGGAATATGGCTTCAACATGTGAATTTGAGAAGGGGACAAACATTCAGCCTATTGCAGGGCCCCTGGGCAGGGTCTGTTTTGCTCATGCCATGATACTGAACTCATCCGAGAGATGTTATAAGAAGCAGCCTTTTGAAATTCATTGCTGTTTCCCTACAGAAAAGATATAGAAGATATATAGTGTTCTTTTTATAAGAGCTGATGGGAGAAATTTCCTTTTGATCTTATTTTCAAGAATAATAGTTCCTCCTAGACAATTGACTTATTTTCATTCCATGACCACTGTGACTTGCAGTGACCCTCTTTCCATTTTCTGGTTGACTACTAGAAAAGCCTAATCCAAATTGGTGGACTATGTCTAGAAAGTACACAGAAACTCAGGAGATACGTTTAGTTTATAGACTTCTCTTCTGGCTTTACTTTATCTTTCCAGTCCTCAGTTTTCCTTTGTCCTGGTTTCTCTATCTATCTATCTAAAATGATTATATATTATTATTGTTATTAGTGTATACATCTATATGTATATTGCAAGTACTTATGTAGTCAAAAAATTATTTTTAGGATAAGGTGGGAGTCTGCAAGCATAACATATTTTGTTTTTCAAATTTATTTTCTGTAACAATCATTTGTGTGTGTGTGTGTGTGTGTGTGTGTGTTTGGGACTTCAGTGACATGAAAGTTACACATTTTGATATTGTATTATTGACCCATGAAACCGTGTTCATTTTTTCCCATTTTTTACTCCATTCTTCCGGGTGAAGAATTTCTATTGATTTATCCTTAAGTTCAATGATTCTTCTGCCATCTCCATTCTGTTATTGAGCCCATTTCACAAAGTTTCACTTCGAGTATTGCATTTTTCTTAGTTTAAAATTTTTCATTCAGTTCTTTTTCACAGTTCCTACTTTTCTGTGAGGACATCTCATTTAAGGTGGTTTACTTCATGGAGCACAGTTAAAACATCTGCTTAAATGCTTTGTCTGGTAATTCTAATATCTGGGGTATTTAGGGTGAATTTTTCATGTTTCATTGGGCCTTTATGTATTGAGTGATTTTGGATTGTATCCTGGTCATTTTCAATATTGTGTTCTAGAACTCTGAGTTCTGTTAAAATCCTCTGTAAAATGTTGAATTTTTGTTGTTGTTTTAGCAGGCATTCGAACCATTTAGGATTAAATGATATATTCTGTCTATCCTTCTGTGGGTGGTAGTTCCAGTGTCAGTTTAGATTTCTAAGCTTTTGCTATGAACACTTGGTTCAATATGGCAGTGGCCTGGACTTGGGTGGTGGTTTACTTGTTTATTTGTTTATTTAATTTAAAATATTTTAAAAATCATTGTTGAGAAATAATTGGTACATGTATTTAAAGTGTATAATGTGATGAGTTGATATATATTTTGAAATGATAACCAAGGTGAAGATAATTAACACATGCATCATCATCACATAGTTAACTCTTTTTTTGTATGTCTGTGGTGAAAATGCTTACTGTCAGTTACTTTTAAGTATACAATATTGTATCATTAACTGTAGTCACCATGCTGTATGTTAGGTCTCCAGAACTTACTCTTAGAAAATTTGTACCCTTTGACCTCCATCTCCCCATTTCCCCCTCCTCCCAGACCCTGGAAACCACCATTCTACTCTCTTTCTATGAAATTAGCTTTTAAAAAAACTTTTTAGATTCCACATGTAAATGGTACCATGTGACATTTGTCTTTCTCCATATGCCTTATTTCATTTAGTACAATACCCTCCAGGTTTATCTGTCCTGCTGCAAATGGTAGAATTTCCTTATTTTTTATTCCTGAGTATTTATCCATTGTATATATACATGCATCACATCTTCTTTTTAAAATATTTTTAAAGTAATTAAAAAAAGGTTTCAATTACAGTTGACATACAATATATATTAGTTTCAGGTGTAACAAAATAGTGATTAAATACTTATATAATGTATGGAGTATTCACCCTGATAAATCTAGTACCCATCTGATACCACACATAGTTATTATAATGTCATTAACTATGTTCTATATGCTATACTTTATATCCCCATGACTATTTTGTAACTACCAATTTGTATTTTTTGATCTCTTCCCCCTTCACTCATCCTCACAAAATCCTTCCCATCTGGTAACCATAAAATGTTCTCTGTATCTGAGTTTGTTTCTGTTTTGTTTGTTTATTTTTATTTTTATGTTTTTTAAGATTCCACATATAATTGAAATCATATGGTATTTGTCTTCCTCTGTCTGACTTATTTCACTCAGCATAATATCCCATAGATCCATCTATGTTGTTGCAGGTGGCAAGATTTCATTCTTTTTAATGGCCAAGAAATATTCGATTGCATATATGTACCACTTCTTTACCAATTCATCTAACAATAAATAATTAGGTTGCTTCTATATATTAGTTATTGTAAATAATGATGTAGTGAACATATGGATGCACATGTCTTTTTGAAGTAGTGTTTTGGATTTCTTTGGATAAATACCCAGAAGTGGAATTACTGAGTCTTTCTTTGTCTCTTGTTGTACCCTTTGTTAAAAAGTCTATTTTGCCTGATATAAGTATTGCTACTTCAGCTGTTTTTTTCATTTCCATTTTCATGAAATATCTTTTTCCATCCCTTTATTTTCAGTCTGTGTGTGTCTTTTGATCTGAAATGAGTCTTTTGTAGGCAACATATGTATGGGTTTTGTTTTCTTATTCATTCAGCCATCCGATGTCTTTTGATTGGAGCATTTAATCAACTTACATTTAAAGTAATTGTAGTTATGTAGCTATTCCCATTTTACTATTCATTTTTTAATTTTCTTTTTCTTCTTAAAAATTTTTCTTTAACATCTTTTGTACTAATGGTTTGGTGATGATGAACTCCTTTAGCTTTTTCTTGACTGGGAAGCTCTTTATCTGTTCTTTGATTCTGAATGATAGCTTTGCTGGTAGAGTCATCTTGGTTGTAGATCCTTACTTTTCATCATTTTGAATATTTCATGCCAATCCCATCCTGCAAAGCTTCTGTTGAGAAATTAGCTTACTAATTTCTCTTATGGGAGTCTTATGGGAGTTTCCTTGTAGGTAACTAACAGCTTTTCTCTTGCTGCTTTTAAGAGTCTCTCTTTGTCTTTAACTTTTGGCATTTTGATTATGATATGTCTTAGTGGGGTTCATTTTGTTTGTGACTCTCAGTGCTTCCTGGGCTTGTATGTCTATTTCCTTCACGAGGATGGGGGAGTTTTTCATCATTTCTTCAAATGGGTTTTCAATTCCTTGCTCTCTCTCTCTTCTTGTTCTGGTACCCTATGATACAAATTTTGGTACTCTTGATGTTGTTGCAGAGGCCCCTTAAACTATCCTCATTTAAAAATTTTTTTTTTCTCATTGCTGTTCTGATTAGATATTTTCTGCTACCTTATCTTCTAAATAGCTGACTTAATCCTCTGCTTTATCTAATTTACTGTCGATTCCCTCTACTGTATTCTTCATTTCAGTTATTGTATTCTTCATTTCTGACTGATTCATTTTTTTATGTTTTCTATTCCATTTTTGTGTTTCTTATCTCCTTATTGAAGTTCTCACTGAGATCATTGAGTATTCCTATGCCCATTGTTTTGAACTCTGCATCTGGTAGATTGCTTATCTCCATTTTGTTTAGTTCTTTTTCTAGAACTTTATTCTATTTTTTCCTTTGGGATATGTTTCTTTGTTTCCTCATTTTGGCTGCTTCCCTGTGTTTGTTTTTATGTATTAGGTAGAGCTTCTATGTTTCCTAGTCTTAATAGAGTGGCCTTATGTAGTTGGTATCTTTGTGGCCCAGTGGTACAGTCTTCCTGGTCACTGAGCCAGATGTTCTAGGTGTGTCTCCCTTGTGGGTTATATGTGTCCTCCTGTTGTAGTTGAGCCTTGGTTTCTGTTTGCATGTCAGTGAGAGTGATTGACCCTCAGGCTGCTTGATTGTGAGGACTGGCCATGACTACAGTGGAGGAGCTGTTGTGTAGGGGCTGACTTTAAGGAGCAGAATTTGCTTTAGTTGCAGCTCTGGTGTCTGCTGAAGCTGTCCTTTGGGTGTGTCATTTGTGAGGGTGGTTGGATGGTACCCTGGTGTGGTCTGACAGTGGCAACTGGATGTGTTGGTTTTGAGATCTCTTGAGAGGGGTTCTGTTGTAGGCCAAGGTAAGCTACTGCCTGTGCATGGCCTAGGGCGATTTGGTATAAGCTACAAAGTGATCTTCAGATGGTTGCCACTTGTGCAGGGCTTGGAGTTGCCTGGGAGAGAATAAGCTGTGAACTGAGGCCAGCGGCTGCTAGTGATAGATTTGGGGCTGCTTAGCAAGTGG
Source organism: Pteropus medius (assembly GCF_902729225.1). Taxonomy (NCBI): domain Eukaryota; kingdom Metazoa; phylum Chordata; class Mammalia; order Chiroptera; family Pteropodidae; genus Pteropus; species Pteropus medius. Next base: position 43,917,543 of record NW_024340849.1, on the reverse strand, counting down.
TACAGGGCATATGGAGGCTAGATGCTATTGTTTTTGGATTTGCGAACCTTTGAGAGATTTTAGGAAAGTCCACAGCATGAGCCATGACAGGCTATTTGTATGGGAAAATCACTGGAAGTGGTTTGGGGGTGCCCACAAATTGGGTAGGGTGGGGTCATAGGGAATTACTAGAGCAAGTGAATGGTGTTTGCCAGCTTAATGGAGATTCAGATATGGTGTCTGCCTGAGCCTGCAGGCTGGGCCAGGGGAGGGCTCAACCAAGAAACAATGGCTTCTGCCAGCACTTCTGTCTGTGATAAAGCCGCCCCTCCAGTGCTTGCACGGAAGCCAGAAAGTCAGGATTCCTCTGAATCTAGGCTGCCCATAGTATTGCTTTGCAGTTTAGTGTAATCAGAGTCACCCTTGACACAAAGTGGCAAGAGAAAAGCATTTTCCTTATACTCTTTGGAACCATCAGAACTCCTTTTCCTTGTTCTCCAGACCAGAAGACAGTTTGAAAGTTTTGCTGCTGCCACTGTTTGTGCCTATGCCTGGGGCTACCCTCTGTTCAAAGCTGGGAGGAGAGACAGAGCAAAACACCCACATATGCATTGCTTCTTCAAGTTTTAACTCCCTTCTTCAATTTGCCTGCTATTAGTTATGTTCCTGAATCCTTATGTTGTTACTTTTCTGTTTTGTCCAGAGGTTTAAGTTGTAATCAATGGGTGTAGTGACCTTACTCTGCCTTGGCTGGTATCCAACATCCCCAGAATATCAATGTTGGTCATTGTTAGGAATATAGGAGAATCCTATTAATATCTTGATTACTGGGACCAAAAAGTTCTTTTATGTAAGTAAATTATCAATAAAATACAAAGACAGATTTGAGAACTGAGTTAAATTTTTATTGTTATGTTGGCAACAAAAACCATTAATTACAGAACTGACTACCAGACTAAAGGATACATTGGATTTAAAGGCAAAACTGCAAAGGTAGAGTGAGTTTGCTCATTGTTTTCTTTGCTGAAAAAAAAACAAACCAGTAGTTTTTGTGGTACAAGTTAGCAATAGATTTATTTTTCCCTAAGGAGTAAGAAACTTGCAGAAAATGAACCTAAATTCTCTAGTATTTCAAACAATAGAATAACACAGAAATATTGGTCAACAACAAAAAAGATTCCTGATTATCCTAATTTATCTTGAAATCCATTTTGTTCCAGTATATGTCATTGATACTGTGTAGCTGTAATGGTGGATGTGGTTAAGAGCTAGAGGTAAGTTTTCTTTCTGAGAATAAAAGAGTTATAGAACTTCGTCAGAAAGAGAAAATATTTAAAAAAATTTTTTACACAAACTTATTTTAGAACTTTGTGTTTTGTAAAAAAAAAAAATTGGTGCTAGGCAACAGGAGAATAATATTTAGAAATAATACTTGAGGAAACAATTATTTTTGCAATATTACTATGTTCCAAGTACTGTTGTAAGCACTATACATGCTCATGGTAATTCCTTGAGGTGATTATTATTACCCTCATTGTATAGTTGTAAAAGTAGTCATAAAGACATTTTGATTTAAGTTCTCATAGCTGGTAAGCATCAGACCTGGAATCTGAAAACAGTCTGGTGTAAGAGCCTGTGCCTTTAACTGCTCTATTATATTGAAATGTGTATATTGTCATGTGAATATAAAATCAAAGTTAGTGTGATATAATGGTATCTAGTAATCAGGACATAGATTTTAGGCTTGACCTGGTCACTAATTAAGTATGTAACCTTAAAAAGATCATACGATCTTTTTGGTTTTGTTTTTCTATTTGGACTATCTCTAAGACATTTTCCCACTAGAGGAAAATAAAGACAAGTGTCAAGTGTTGGGAGGGAAAATAAATTTAAGCATGAAAATAATTCATTCATCCAACACTTAACGTGTTCTATACTCTTTTTGAGAACTGAAGATACAGAGTGTACAAAACTGATAAAATTGCTCATCTCATGGAGCTTTCATTTAACTACAAACATATAAATGCACAATAAATATATAATATAATGTTAGGTTAGGATAAATGCCATTATTGAAAACAAGGTAGTAGAGAACAGAGAGTGGTGATTGTATTTTAGACAGGGTTTCTCTGACAAAGTAACATTTGAACAAAGAACTGGATAAAGTGAGGGAGCAAGCCATGTAGATACTTGACAGAGCATTCCAAGCAGAGGGAATAAGTATCCCAGTGTACAAGTTTCTTGTACACATAACTCAGTATATCTGAGCAAGTATTTCTGTAACATAGATCTAGAAGTTGAATTATATTCATGAATATAAATTCTAATAAAAAATCAGTGGGTTTCTGAAAAAAATGAAAAATTCAAAGTAATTTATTTTATTACCTCCAAACATTTAATTAGGCAAGGATTTCAATGTTTTCTTACATTTTAAATGTTCTATGAAGCCTGGAGCCATTAGCTCCAGGTTAGAATTATTTGTTATTATTTTCTGCCAAAACTGATGGAACCAGGAAGTTTGCCAGCAAAATGGGAGCCATCAAGACTCTAATTTCTGAATGAAATTGAGAAAGGAAATACATTTGGAGAACAAAATATATTTCATTCAGAAAATAATTGAATTTACTTTTCAAATGATTGATATAAACTGACAGAAAGTTATTGAATACAATAATAGAATTTTCAAATATATAAACCAAATCAACAATATTTCTTTTTAAAATAAAAATCAAGAAAAGCCTAAATATTAACTTGTATTATGTTGTATTCAACCTTGATTCATTCAAAACTTGAATTTAGAACTGGTATTTGCCTTTTAGGAGAAGTATTCACTACAGAGGGGAGGATTAGGAATTCTTATGGAATGGAGAGCAGGGAATATTCATTCATTATTGGTTTCTGTAGGGCACATAGGGAGTGTTTGTGAAGAGGCAGTGGTGAAAGCAGGTTTCTATGTTCCTGACATTCTTGCTACTTAAAATCTAGTTAAAACACATTCCTGTACGCTGACTTGAAAGGATTTCTTGGGCAATTTTTTAAAGAATACCGTATAATATAGCATTTTTTAGATATTATAGTTTGTGCTAGTATAATTGTATTTTTTAATGCATTCTGTGTGAATAATGTTTCTTATATAGACTTTCATGTACAAAATAGTCCTTTACATAGAAAACACTTCCACATGTTTTATCTCATTCGACATACTAAATTTTCTTTAATTTCCATGTAATAATAAAAATAAGGAAATATATTAAGTGTATTATCTCATTATCTTTATCTATTATTGTTCCAGTTTTATAGTTGAGGAAACAGAGTCTTAGAAAAGTTAAGTAACTCTCAAATGGTTTTGGACAATTGGAGCGAGTGACAAAATACTCCTTGATTATATTACTAATGTAATTTGATATGAAACTCTCAGGTTCAGTTGTGGTTTTTAAGTACCCCCAAATTAAGTAGCCCCCTAAAAGTACTTCCAAATTCCAGATCGAGGAGATAGGCCAATATAAGTTAGCACTGTTGACCATTCATTTCTAGGTAAAAACCACATAAGTTGAAGAGACTGGCAGAAGAGGCTCCTAGAAGAGAGATGTTAGATGACTGTAGTGTTTCCTCTGTCTGCTTGCTATGGGCTAGAGAATTGTTTCTCCTCATTTTAAACCAAGTGAGAGGAGCTTCAAGGGAATCACTCAGAAAGTTTGCTGTATGTCCCTTGTAGTTTGGAAGACACAGACGCAGTGGGGTTTGACATATGGCTTAATAATATCTAACCCCAAGTTGTTCTGATAATTGATCTGAAAAGCAGAAAGAGAGAAAGATGTACTAGCTATGACCAGCCTGTTCCCTTAAAGAATTATGCCCAAGAAACCTGCCTGGAGGAGTGAAGGGACAAAGCAGAAAGGCAGACTGCCAAAAGCCAGGGGCTAAAGAGTCAAAAGCTACCATGTATAAGAGGGACATTGCTTGCCTCTTGGGAAGTGGAGGCTCTCTCTGAGAATCTTGTGAAGGTGCCCTGTGTGAAAAAGAATGAATTTCTGGAAACTGCCACACTCAGAGGACAAACAATGCATGATTGCAACAACTGCAGCTAAGTACAAACTTTCCTATTGGTATTAGTTAAGGTAGAATCAATTATGCTGCAGCCATAAATTAACTGCGAATCACATCAGCTTAACATATAATAAAAGCTCTTTCCTTGCCCCTATTAAGACGAATGGGGTTTGTGTACTCTGTTCTGTCTTATCGCTATATCATCTTGAACATGTGGTTGTCAAGCCTGCTGCAGCAGGAACCTTGAGAGAGATGTCTTGGTCTGAATGTGACATTTCATTAGCCAAAGCTAGTCACATGACTCAAAAATAACTGCATAGGAAATTGGGAAATGTAGTCTATCTCTAAGCCAAGGAAGGGGAAACAGTATAGTAAACACATAGCAGTGTCTTTGACAACTGTTCCTTACCTCTCTTCCTAATTCCCCTAGAGAGGCTAGAGGCAGCCTAGTGAGTGAAAGGAGGAACAGAAAACCAAGGTAGGCTAAGAATGAAGAAACCATCCTTGACTTCCTTCCCGCTATAGGCTTCAAAGTCTAAATCATGCCAGTTTTAGAGAAGTGTTTTTAATTATATAAGATTCTTTAACATCAAATTGGACATTTTGATTAGTGAAATCAATTAGTTCTTGTGGCTACAAATAACCATAAGAAATTTGTTATTTACATTTGGCCATAACATATGGAAACTGCTTAAGGTTCTATTTTATGCAAATGATGGGGAAGTATTACCCTATAGATTGGACTGAAAGGGAAAGTTATGTAGAAGCAATAAGTTTACAAATAAAATGGTTTATTCTGAGGATGTTGAGATAGAGGACTGGTGATGCTGGATACAGGATTTACTGACATTGCAAGCTCTTCAATTCTCCATTGAAGAAAAGTGACGCACAGTCACCTTCTAGAATGTCAAAGGGTCCCTTCAGTATGTGGGAACTTCGTGGAAAGGACAGGCAGCCAACACTGTGGCAGATGATCTGTTGCTATCATCTGAATGTTTATGTTCTCTGCATCTATTTCAGATGTTGAAGCTTAATCCCCAGTGTGATGGTATTTGGAGGCTGGGTCTTTGAGAAGTGATTAAGTCATGAGGATGAAACACTCATAATGGGATTAGATAAATAAATTTCTGTCTTAAAAAAGCTTTTATTTATTTACCTATTTATTTTTAAGGTATAATTATATTAGCTTCAGGTGTACAACATAATGATTCAATATGTATATATAGTGTGAAGTGATTATAACAAAAAGACTAGTTAACATCTGTCACCGTACATAGTCACAATTTTTTTTGCGTGGTGAGAAATTTTAAAATTTACTCTTAGTAATTATGGTCACCATTCTATACATTACGTCCCCATGACTTATATATTTTATAACTAGAAATTTGTACATTTTGGCAATTTATCCATTTTGCCCACTCTCCACCCCCCACCTCTGGCAGCCACTAATCTGTTCTCTGCATCTCCCTATCCTTTTCTTATTTGTTTTGTATATTTGTCTTTGTTTTTAGAATCTACATATAAGATCATATGGTATTTGTCTTTCTCTGACTTATTTCACTTAGCATAATGCCCTCAAGGTTTATCCATGTTGTCTCAAAAGGTAAGATTTTATCCTTTTTTATTGCCAAATAATATTACATTTTACATATATATCTCATATATTTTTTATCCATTCATTCACCAGAGGACACTTTTTTTTTAATAACTTGGCTTGCAAAGGACATGGGGGTGTATGTATTTTTTTGAATTAGTGTTTGCCTTTTCTTCAGATAAATACCCAAAAGTGAAATTGCTGTATTATATGGTAGTTCTATTTGTAATTTTGAGGGAACTCTATACTGTTTTTAATAGTGACTATACCAATTTACATTCCCACTAACAGTGCATAAGGGTTCTCTTTTCTCCATACCCTTACCAACACTTGTAATTTCTTGTCTTTTTGATATCAATCATTCTAACAGGTGTGTGGTAATAGTTCATTGTAGATTTGATTTTTTATTTCCCCAATGATTAGTGATATGCATTTTTTCATGTCTGTTGGCCATCTGTATGTCTTCTTTGGAAAATGTTTATTCAGATATTCTGCCCATTTTTTAATTGGATCGTTTGGGTTTTTTTCAATATTGAGTTAAATGAGTTCTTTATATACTTTAAATATTTGCAACTATATTCTCCCATTTATTTGGTAGATTGCCTTTTGATTTGTTGATAGTTTCCTTTGCTGGGCAGGAGCTTTTTAGTATAATGTAGACCCACTAGATTATTTTTGCTCTTGTTGTCTTTACTTTTGGTGTCAGATCCCAAAAAATCATCACTAAGAACAATGTCAAGGAGTTTACCACCTATATTTTCTTCAAGGAGTTTTATGGAATCAGGTCTTACATTTAAGTCTTTAATCCATTCTGCATTAATTTTTGTGTATGCTAAAAGATAGTGTTCTAGTCTTACTCTTTTGCATGTAGCTGTCCAGTTTTCACAACATCATTTATTAAAGAGACTGTCCTTTCTCCATTGTATATTCTTGTTTCCTTTGTTATAAATTAATTAACCATATACCTGTGGTTTATTTTTGGGCTGTCTATTCTGTTTCACTGATCCTATGCTTCTATATTTATACCAATACCATACTGTTTTGATTATTATAGGCTTTGTAATATAGTTTGAAATCAGGAAGCATGATGCTTCTAGCTTTGTTCTTCTTTCTCAAGATTGCTTTCATTGTTTAGGGTCTTTTGTGATTCCATACAAATTTTAGAACCGTTATATTTTTGTGAAAAATACCAGTGGAATTTTGATAGGGGTTGCATTGAATCTATAGATTGCTTTGAATAGTATGGACATTTTAAAAATATGAATTGTTCCAATCCATGAACATGAAATATCTCTCTATTTACTTTTGTCTTCTTCAGTTATTTCATCAATGTCTTATAGTTTTCATTATATAGGTCTTTCATGAGCTTGGTTAAATTTATTCCTAGGTATTTCATTCTTTTTGATGCAATTGTAAATTGGATTATTTTCTTAATTTCTCTTTCTGATAGTTTGTTTTTAGTGCACCGAAACACCACAAACTTTATATATATCTATTTTGTATCTTGCAATTTTACTCAATTCATTTATTTAGTTCTAATAGTATTTTTGGTGGAGTCTTTAGGGTTTTCTATATGTGATGTCATGTCATCTGCAAATAGTGACAGTTTTACTTTTTCTTTTCCAATTTGGATACATTTTAGTTCTTTTTCTTGCCTAATTGCCCTAGCTAGGACTCAACCATATTGAATAAAAGTGGTGAGAGTGGGCATTCTTTTCTTGTTCTTGATTAGAGAAAAATCTTCCAGCTTTTCACCATTGAATATGATGTTAGCTGTGGGTTATTCATATATAGCCTTTATTATATTGAGGCATGTTCCCTCTATACTCACTTTGTTGAGAGTTTTTATCCTAAATTGAAAATGAATTTTGTCAAATTCTATTTCTGCATCTATTGATATGATCATATGGTTTTTAGTCTTCATTTTGTTAATATAGTATATCACATTGATTGATTTGTGGATGTTGACTGTTTTTGCATTCCTAGAATAAACCCACTTGAGCATGATGTATAATCATGTGAGCATTTTTATGACCATTATTTTAAAGCATTTCTCAGGTAAATCACTTACCTCTATTTCATTAAGAAATTTTTCTGAGCTTTTATCTTGTTCTTTTATTTGAAACATAGTCCTTGTTTTATTAGTTCCCTTAACTCTGCATTGGTGTCTATGCATTAGAAAAAATAGCCACTCTTCCCAGTCTTGCAAGAGTGGCTTCATCTAGAAGATGAAACTTATCATTTAACTCTGACCTAGCTCTTGGTTGTCTTCCACACCTTGTGATTGTCCAAGTAGCATCTTTTAGTGATTCCCAGTAGTTGAGGTGTGCAAGATCTGTCAGTGTTCAAAGGAGAGGTTCTCCGTCAGCATCTAGATTCAGGATGAGTAGGAGACAGACCCTCAGGCAAGCAGCTTTTAAAGTATGCAGGACTGTAAACATAGGTCGCACTGGCCACCAGAGCTAGGTGATCTAGAGGTGTCCTTTGGGCAATAGTCACAAAAATCAGGGTGCCAGACAAGTGTACAAGTTCCTTTCCAGGAGATACTAGTGACCTGAAGTGAGGCAGAGGGAGAGTGCAAAGTTGGTGTCCACTGGTTTCCATTTCAAGAGAGCACCTCAGAATGATCCTAGTTATGTGCCAAACCAGAAACCTGTGCCTTAGACCAAAGCTCCAGCACAAGGAAATAGGCCTCTTTCACAAAAAGAATGGCAGAGTGTTTCAGTCTGCTGTCTGTGCAGTGCTCGAGGGTGAAAGCTGGCCAAGAATTGTCTCTCCATTTGTTACAGTCCCATGGGATCCAGAAACACACATCTGTCAGCCACTAGAGCCAGATGATCAAGGGGCATCCCCTGGGCATCAAGTGTAAAACCTGGAACACCGGATGTAAAAACCAGGGCACCAGAAAATTATAAAAGCTCCCCTTTGGGAGATACTGGTGCTTTGAAGCATAACAGAGGGTACAAAGGTAAAGTGCATGCTCTGAGGTCTTTGGAAAGGATTACAGTCAGCCCTTAGATGTGTATTTAAATAGAAGCCTGGCCCTCAGGCCTTGGCTATGAAGATGAGCTAATAAGCCTCTTCTGCAGAAAGACTGGGCTCCTCTGACTGTTGGCTCTTGCTGTGTACTGGGAGTGGTAGCCAATTAAGAGCTCTTTATCTGTTGGTTACAGTCCTGTGTGACCCTAAAGAGTAAGCCTGGTTAGCCACCAGAGCCAGGAAACTTCTAGATTTTGCAAAAGCTGTAAAAACTGGGGTGCCAGTGGAGAGTAAAAGGTCCTTTTTGTGAGAGATCACCGAGCTACAGCAAGGTGTATGGAGAGTGTTAAGACAGTGCCTTCCTGCCTCTATCTCCAGAGAGTATCCCAGAAGGCCGCTAGATGTGTGCTAAATTAGATACCTATCCCTAGGTTGACACTTTAAGATAAAAAATAAGCCTCTTTCACATAAAGTCTGGGTGCCTCTCAATCAGGTCCCTGAGGTAAGTGAGTCTGAATGTTCAAGGCCTTAAAGAGTCATTTCTCTGTTAACTACAGCCCTGTGACTCTTGTAGACATGAGCTCTGTTGATTTTCAAAGCTACACATTTTGGGGGCTGGTCAAAGTCTTAGAAGTTTCAAGTCTTAGAAGCTGATGTGCCTTCCGCAGAGTTCAAACACTTTGATCCTCAGGCAGAATCTCTAGGTGTTGAGTTCACTCCCAATTATGGGTTGCTTTGTGGTTTATGGTAAGATTGTCTCTCAATCTCTCCTACCTGCTTCAATGTGGGTTTTTTCGTTTGTTTGTTTGTTTGCCAGAGATGAGTAGGAATCACTCAGCCAGTTTTTCAGTTTTTCTCAGAAGAAAGTGTTCCATATGTAGCTATAAATTTGGTGTGCCTGTGGGAGGAAGAGCAAGATTTTCCTTTGTTACCATCTTGAACCAGAATTCAATTTGTTTGGATTCTTCCCAGAATCTGTATGTCTTCATATAATGAAACCGTGCTTGTCCTAGGAGGCACTGATGGCACCTGCTGCTAATTTCGATTGATGTTATTATGAAGGCACGTCCTTGATTTTCCGTTTTCAGGTGTGATTTGACAGCACTCAGAGTCCTAATTGCATATCTCCCAGAACTGCATGATCATCAGTAGCCTGCTAAGAGCTTTAGCCCTTATCAGCTTCCACTCTGTATACATATGAGCCAGAGGAGTGCCAGATACAAATTACCTGTGAACATTTGTAGCCAGTTGGCCTCCCACGTGGGGATTAAATTTCCTTCCAGCAGTCTCTCTCCCTGTCATTGTTCTACTTTCCCCATATTGATAGAAAACTTTAGGTTGAAAATATTGATTCAAGTGAAAGAGAGGGAGAGGGAGAACACTTCATACATGGTTACATCAAGACCAGCTCCCCGTGACTTGAATTTTCAAAATGCATAAACTAATACTCAGGGAGATTAAGTAACCTCCAAGAGGACTTGAGCTATTAAGTCACCACTTTGAATCCATGTCAGTGTGAATCCCTAACTAGCATTACCAATGCAACTCACCTAAAGAGATGAAGCTAAGTTAACACTAGAGAGGGGAATATAACCCTCTTACTTCCTTTTTCCTATTGAAGTCCTCCCTTCACGACAGGTCAAAGTGCTGGATAGAGATTATTCAGTGTTTTTAAAAAAATGGGGTTTATTTTAGTTATTAGAATGTAGTCACTAAAGTTTCAAATGATGTAAGAAAATATTTATTCCTGATCTTTAGTATAAATTAATCTATGTTTACTTAGAAAATTAAAGTAACTTTTGCCATTTTTGAATTAACCCTAAAGTGAAACTTCTTTTTCATAGGATAGTTTATGATTTAATTAATTCAGCATAGAAAGTAGGGTTAACCATTATTACTAGGTTGAAAAAATTAGGCTACTTTTTTTTTTTTTTTTGCTAAGCATCTTAAATGGTTCAAAGTTTGGATGCCTTGTTTTTATTATACCTGGGTCCTTTGGTTTTATATGTATTCATTCATTTTTGAACTATAGGGTGACTTTCTTTTTCAGAAAATAAATTCCCAAGTCATGGGAGATGTTTACGTGAATCATATATGATTACTTTGAGTTGTAGTTGTGTCATGAACAATAAATACATGTGTTTTAAAAAGAAAAATGATAAGGAACAGTATATAAATTTATATTCTTATGTAGAAATAACTCTTAAGTAAATATACAAAAGAGTGCATGAAGAGTGCATGAAAGAGGAGGCAGTGTTGCAGAAAAACTAGATAACTAGTTATTACCAAGATGACAATACTTCCCAAAGTGGGAATGAAATCACTATTAAAATCCCAATGATGGACAGAGGGGAGAGAGTTTGGAGGCCTGCAAGAATGAGATGAAGGGTTAAAGCAGGACAAATTAGTAGTCGATAGTTGGTCACGGGGAGGGAGAGCATGTCAGAGAGAATGCAGTTAGCATTAATATGATGGCCCCCATGCCTGCTGACTAGGGTAGGGGTGGGGAGTGAGACTGGGGAGACTGTTTTCCTGTGAGTAGCATATTTCAGTGCATAATGAGGGCTTTCTGTTGTACTATCAAAATTTGGACAAATACCTAAATATTGATTTCAAATACCATTTCTAAATGGAACCATGGGCACTTTTTGGAGAAATGTCTTATTTCAGAACTAGGGCTAAGAAAACACAAGAATGAACTTAGAACATCTAATTGGGTCAGAGAATTAGAAAGTGCTCAAAAAATTATGGAGACATTTCAAAAGGACAAAGAAAACTAGCTTGAAGAGGCTCCCACTGGCCAAATGTAGGTCATTTTGAATACCAAAATAATCATGATAGAAATCTATAGCCCACATATAATATAACCTTTTGTTAAAAATAAATAAATTTTAAAAACAGATCAACACGTAACTAATGGATCAGGAGAAACTTGCTTAGAGTAGAATGCCAATCAAAAGAAACACACTGTTTGTAACCAGCATAGACATGATTGATTCTGGCAAATATCATGGATGGATACTAAAACTTTTGGGTAGATTAATGGGGACTAAAATATTTATGCAGTCTCGAAGTAGCCCCCACAGATTAATTAATAATGTCAAGGAGAAAAGTGGATATTTAACACTGAAGAATCCCAGCAGATACCAGTTTAACAAGTGAACAAAGTTAACGTCACCAGTTATGGGACAAACTGACATTAAGTGCTGCTTACTAAGGTGATGAATTGAGAAAGACATATCAGAAAGTCAAAACCCAAGTCTACCCAAATAGAAATATGAGACAGACCCAACCTGAAGAACATTATACTCTTCAAATACATCAGTGTCATGAAATACAGAGTAAGGCAGAGAAAGAGAAATGCCCGATGAATACAACGTGTTAGATCATGGTGGACAATTGCTATAAAGAACACTGTTGGTAATATTTGAATGTGACTGATATGTCGATATTATATTTTCTGAGTTTGATTATTTTACTGTGGCTTTGTAAGATAATGCCTTTGTTCTTAGAAGATATATACTGAGATATTTAGGAATTATTAGAGGAAAAAAGGTCATTTGTCTGCAACTCTCAATTAGTTTTATAATAGTAATAACTATATATGTATTACACACATATAATAAAACAAATATAGCAAAATGGTATCAACTGGTAAATCTGAGTAAAGGCATATTAGCTATACTTGCAACTTGCAAAATTTGAAGTTTTTCCAAATAAAGTTAAAAAGAAATTCACTTCCAACATAGAATTACCCCTTCTGGAATTCATTCCTGCAAAGACACAGCAGAGTGAATAAATGACAAGGTCATTTCTAAAGTACCTTCTGACTGTATGCGCCTGCATTTCCCCACAAAGATAGCATCAGTCTTGACGAAAGAAAATGACAAACATATACTCTCAAATCACCCTATACAGATACCTTAGGAGATCTCCCTTGCTAGACATTTCAAGAAGACTAATAGGCTGGATCAAAGAAAGTTTTGGGGGAGATTGGTGTTGGTGGAATAATTTTGTCACATTTAATTCAAGGTGGTAGTTGGTCCCATTCTAGAACGCATGTCTGGAGCTTGCTCAGCTAAGCCAGTGACTACGCAGCCTGAAGGAGGAGACAGATTAGAAAGATGAAACAAATAATTTGGTGGCAGTTCTCACAGTTGTGGCTGATACTCTATAACATGACCATCACTAGCATTGTCAGATGCTGCAAACTGAATGAGCAGGGAATAATTTCCTAGTATAGCCAACATCTTATTTGCTGGAAGGTACCATTCAGAGCAGCTTATTACTGTGACTGAAGATATATTCCAAGAATTTCTGCGAAGACACAGATTCAAATAGGAGATTGAAATTTGTCTGGCTGTGTATGTTTTTTATCCACACTCAGTCAGTTTTATTTCAGCTGTCTAAATTTGTGTCAAGAAAAGACATTCAATTAACATTTGGTATAGCTTTGCACTTAAAAATTATAGAAAAGTCTCAAAACAGATTACTGTTTTTAAATGAGAGATTTATATTTTATGCGTCTTCTTTTATTTTGGGGGAATTCATGCTTCTTTGACACATGAGGAAGGGGATATAAAACATGGGAATTATGCTGAGAGTGGGAGATTAAATAATTAATTTGACCAAACCACTCTGCCCTCCAAATTCTGCTTCACTATATATCAATGCTTTTTTTCTTTCAAAGTAATGTGGATTCAAAGTATAACTAATAATTAAAATTGCGATGGGAACATTGATTTGCTCCCTAGACTCTGTTGTTTATCCCAGCTTAAGGTTGAAATGACTCTTCTTATGGTTCATTGGTTCCTGCTTAATCTGAGTTTATGGCAAGTGTGTATTAGTGTGTGTTTGGTAATAGGACTCTACATAGGCATGTGGGCGCATGCATGCGCGCGCACACGCACACTCGACTTAAAAATGGAAAAATTAAACTGAGCGAGTTTTGCTGTTCATGGATACTAAAGTAAATATTTGGATTTGATGCACCCTGTGTGTCACAGTCATCACAGTCATCATATCAAATCCAAACAAATCAAACATTCTCAAAGATCAGGAGTGAAGGGAGGTCATGCAGTCAAAGCATATACTTCTATTGTTAAAAAAAAAAAAAATTGCCCAAGCTCCTATTTGTTCTTATTAGGAATAAGTGTGGCATTTTTCGAGCTGCCCCACCACTCCCACTAGTTGTTAAAACAGGATTTCTGTAGGTCAGTCCTTCCCAACACCACTGGAGAAAGAAAACAGCAGATGAATAGTTGTCTAGGTGTCGCTCAACATGGGGGAGCACAGTCTGTTGGTGCATGGTGACTCTTTCTGGAAAATCTTTCCTGGTTTAGTCAGTGGAGCACCCTTGCATGGCCTCCAGTTCTAGAGCTCATTTACCCAGACATTGTTTCAGGGCAGGGCAGCTGAATCCAGAGGGACTTCTGATTTCAGCCGCATGTTGAGCAAGAATCAGTCCTGCCTTTCCAGCACTCTTAGGCTCTTTAAAAAAAAAATAAAAAAAATAAAAAAATTGATAAAATATGCATAACACAAAACTGATTGTTTTAACCATTTTTAAGCATGCAGTTTAGATGCATTATATGCTTAGGTTCTTATGTTGAGCTTGGAAGTATACTTTTAAAAGCCACATGTTTATATTGGTGTTGACATTTCCATTTCAAATTTAATATTCAGTACATTCAGTGGTTTTCTTATATGTCTTACTTTGTAACATATATTTAAACATTCGAAATCTCCAATCTTAATATGACTTTTAACAGTACAACTACTGAGTGAAAGGATTTCTTTGCAGTTTAAAAAAATTTTTAATTTTTTAACTTTTTGACATTCAATATTATATTAGTTTAGGTGTATGGCATAGTAGTTAGACATTTATATAATTTACAGAGTAATCCCCCCAATTAGTGTAGTGCCCATTTGGCACTATACATACTTATTACAATATTATCGACTAATTCCCTATGTTGTACCTTACATCACTATGACTATTTTGTAACTGCCAATTTGTACTTCTTAATCCCTTCACCTTTTCGCCCAGCCCCTCAAGCCCTGTCCCATCAGGCAATCACCAGTTTGTTCTCTGTATCTATGAGTCTTTTTTTGTTTTGTTTCTTTATTTATTTTCTTCTTTAGATTCCACATATAAGTGAGATCATAGGATACTTGTCTTTCTCTGTCTAACTTATTTCACTCAGCATAATACCCTCTAGCTTTGTTTTTAGTATGTATTCCATAAATAATATATGGTCAGAGCACACCTTTGAAAAATCACCTTTGATATTCTGTGTTAGGTCCATTTGTTTTAGTTTGTTTTCGGTTTCAGAATTTACTTTTGAAAAATCTTTGAATTGATATTTTGAATATATGATTCAAAGTAAAATGTTTTTAAAAGGTTTACTCAGAGAGGTTTATTTCCATTCTTATTTTTTCTTCCTAGCCCCACTTCACCCAAGGCCCCTAAAAATATTTTACTTATCCTTTCAGTGTTTCTTTTGGAAAAAAATACATTATATTCATATTCTCATTTCCCTTCCTTTATTACTCAAAGTGTACTGTAATGCACTATTCTACATCTTCTTTTAAATTAATAATCTATATTAGAGATCAGTTCAATCAGCATAAAAAGACCTTTTTTCTCTGTGATTGCATTAATATTTTATTGTGTGGATGTGCCATAGATTATCCAACCAGTTCCTACTGATGCAAATTTAGGTCATTTCCAATATTTTGCTATTATAGCTAATGCTTCAATGAATAATTTTAGACATATGTTTCATTCTTGTGGAGGTGTATATTCAGGGAAGATGCCTCAAAGAGTAATGTTGGACAAAGGGCAAAAATGTATGTTATTTATTGCCAAAACCCTCTTCATAGAGGTCACACCATTTTGCACCCTCACCAACAATGTGTTAAGAGTGTCAGTTTTCCCATGACCTAACCTACAGAATGTGTTGTCAAGCCTTTGGATTTTTGCCAAATACTTTTGAAAATTTTTTTGAACTTCCACTAGCTTTGCCCAGAGTCAGCAAGAGAAACAAGACATCTCAGCTCAGGGGTATGTGGAGCTGGCTTGGACTGACTCACCATGGTCTAGTATACAAATTTCAGAAACTGTGTTGGTTGTTAAACACAACCATTATTAAAATTAAACTATATTCACTTATAATTAAATATTAAAAACAAAGGCAACAAGTACTCAAAAACTTCTGACTTCTTAATTATTTTACTATGTTTGCTACATCCATTCTCTTCACTCTTGAGGACAAACTGTCTCCAAAAATCCTCTCACCAATAAAAAAAAAATTCTTCAATATCCATCTTCCAATTTTTTATACAATTAATATGAGTGGGGGAATGAGGCTCAAAAAATTGTTTCCAGACATTTCCTTTATTAGTTCTGCATGTGGTCTAACACTTTCTTTGGAAGGCAGTATCTGTTGTCCCTTAGGTCTTTGGGTGAAACTTGCATTTAACATCGTGTTACATGAAGAGGATGACAGATGCTATTGTGTTCTTGTTGCATAATATAAATAACTTTAATTTGCATGTTTAATTCTATACAAAAATGGCATGATGGTTCATTATCAATGGTTCATTATTAATCAGTTTTATATGTGAATTCAAATCTACTCATTATTAAATTTAGGTGAATATTTTTTGGAAGACTTAAAGACATCACTTCAAGTTTTAAAATTAAATTCAGTTCAACTATGTCAAAATCTAGTTTCAGGAGTTTATGTTTAGCAGTAATATTTTGTACATGTTATAATAGTTGTGTCATGCAGTCTTAGGGGGTATATTTGTTTCTACAGATAAATACCATTTAGAACCAAAAACATGGACCTGAGAAGCATGCTAGCTAATGATTTAAACAAATAATCCAATTATAAAGTGGGCAGAGGACCTGAACAGCTACTTCTCCCAAAAAGATATACAAATAGCCAACAGACTTATAAAAAGAAGCTCAACTTCACTAGTTATTAGGGAAATGCAAATCAAAACCACAATGAGACACCACCTCACACCTTTTAGAATGGCTGTCATCAACAAGACAAGTAATAACAAGTGTTGCAGAGGTTGTGGGTAAAAAGAAACCCTTATACATGGCTGGTGGAAATATAAATTGGTACAATCACTATGGAAAACAATATGGAGGTTCCTCAAAAAATTAAGAATAGAACTATCATATGACTCATCAATCCCTCTTCTGGGTATCTACTCCCCAAATTTGAAGACGTTTATCTGTAAAGATATATGCTCCCTGATGTTCATAGCAGCATTATTCATGGTGGCCAAGACATGGAAACAACTGAAGTGCCCTTTGATAGATGACTGGATAAAGAAGATATGGTACATTTATACGGTGAAATATTACTCAGCCAGAAGAAAAGGTGAAACACTGACATTTGTGACAACATGGATAGATCTTGAGAATATCAATCAGGCTAAGCTAAACAAGTCAGACAGAAAAAGTTAAGAATCATATGATTTTACTCATAAGTGGGATATAAAACTGAAAGCAACAAACAAGATGAACAGAGACTCATGGACATGGACAAAAGTTTAGTGGTTAGCAGAGGGAAAGTTGGCAGAGGGGAGGTAGGTTAGGGTAAAGAGGGTCAAATGCATGGTGATGGAAGGAGATTTGACTTCGGGTGGTGAACACACTATACAATATATATAATGTATTATTGAATTATACACTTGAAACCTTATAATTTTATTAACTAATGTTACCCTAATAAATTTAATAATAAAAAAAATGACCAAAAGTAGTGACATTGTAAAATGAGATTTTCAGGAAGGAGAATGAAAGTTGAATAGGAGGAAGAATATGAATATAAATTAAAAACGAATAAATAATAAGAATTAGTTTGAAGTTCTTACCCTAGACTCCAGAGAACACCTGACAGTCAGTTTTAGGCTTAAATGAGTCTGTGAACCTCCTGCAATTACTGCAAATATTTGTATTAACATGGTAATGTGCATTTTTTCAGCAGAGAGAGATTTCTTAGTTTTCACCACATTCTCAAAGGATCCCAATAACTCCCCAGTGGAAGGAAACATGACTTATTACCAATAGCATTACACTTGGATTTCTGTAATCCAGACATCATAAGTCAGTTTTTCACTAGCTAGACACACATTTGAGCAAGTCACTTTAATCTCTATGGGCATCAGTGTTTTCGCTATTCCATGGTGTGAGCTGTAACTGACTAGCCATGCACAGGCATGGGGCTTAGGAAAAGAACTAAGAAACATTATTCTTCCCCTCCAGAATTTGGAATCACGTGGAAGTAAAATATATGAGTAAAACAGATGAAGACCAAATTTCAATTTATAAATTTCCAAAAAAGATATCCATAAAATATTGAACAAAATGTCCATGGTTCCTTTTCTCAATTGTACCAAAAAACAAACAAAACAAACAAACAAACAAACAAACAAAACAAATGCAAGAGTTCATAGAGACCATTCCCTTCTAGGGGAGTAAACCATCAACTTCTTGCTTTATGAAACATGGTGGGAATGCTGGATGAAGGAGAAAAGCACTACACTATAGATAGATGCAACTTGCTTATACAAAGCAGAAAGGCAATTTAATAAAATAACTTGAAAAAGTCTAAGAAAGTTCAATTTGATCAAACAAAATATGGTTATTTACTTTTTGAAACTGTCATGATATAACCAAAAGAGTTTAGATAGATTAAAGTGTGACAATTATTATACAATGTATTAGAGTAGTAAAAATAGAAAGCTAGAAACATGACCAGAAATCTATTTTAGGTGATAATTTACTGAACTATGTTGGCAGTATAAATTAAGATAAACAACTGTGATGGTGATTCACTGAATGCTGGGAGCAGAAGGGCTATGGAATGAGAAGAATAATGTGTAACTCTAAAGCTTAGTCTTTGGAAGATGAGGATTGAATAAATGAGGAAGAAAGCTTTTGGAATTGTGACCATTAATGGATTTTAATTTTGCCATTTCCTTTTACTAAATGCAGTTGGTAAACTGGGCAAGTAATGCATATTTTGCAATTAATAAAAATACAAATATTAGTTATTACCAATTCCAGCTTATACTTTAATTGGGACTTTCCAAGTTATCTCAGGATTATGTAGTTGGTATTGCTATTATCATTTATAGGTACATATAAATGAGTTTTGAAATTTAACTATGCCTATGCCAACTACCAATTTATTGCCTCTCAGGTACACATTCACCCTTCATTACTTTCTCTACCATAGTGGAGAATTTCAGCAAGTATAATATCAAGCTTTGCCAGTAGAAGAAGCTGGAAAGACATTGCAAGAAGAAGAAACTTCCCAGTTCTGCTGCTGGCTTGCTTCTTTTTCATGGATTTATCAGTAGTATGTTTATGTGTGGGCAAGGGTGAGTGGGGGAGCATCCAGTGGCACTCTGCTCTAGCTATGTGCCAGAGTACATAATCATTTTGAAAGGTCCTAGCCCTAACTCTGGCCTGGTGATATAATGGAATTGAAGAATCTAAAACTTCTTGATACCCTGTTGGTGAGTGGGCTTCACAAGGACATGCTTTGTGCACTCACCTGCCAGCCTCAGCCAGTATCTTCAGTGTGCACTTTTTCCAGTGCTAGACTTGAGCAAAATGTGCTTTCTCCAGGGCTCACCTGCATCCACCTGGTTTTCTCTAATCCTGGGCTCCTTCAGGATGCACTTTCTTCAGTACACAACTCTTGGCACAGCTTTCTCTAGCTCTGGGATCCTGCAGAATCAGGGCTTTTTCTTGCACTGGGCTCCTACAGGGAAGGCTGCGTCCAGCTCCAAATTTTAGTAGTTTCCAGAGGCCAACAGATTTCCTTGGTACCTCAGAGAGCAGATTTTCAGGAAGTCCACTGATGAAGTATTTAGCAACTTCCTCACCATCCACAGAACCATGGCTTTGCCTTTTCCAATGAGGATTGGATTTCAGCCCGGGAAAAAAGGGACCTTCCATAGGTTATCCTAATTCAGTTTTAGGAATATGGTTATGCTTTACATCTGCTACTTCAATGTTTTTAAAAATTATCTTGAATTTTCACTAGCCAATTCTCCATTATTCCAATTTCATGGTAATAATTCTTTATGTTAAACTTTTCTCACTCATATTACTATGTCTCCTAATTGGACCCTAATTGATACAGGCATTAATCTTGCAACTTCATTCATCTTCTTTCATTTTCTATCAGTGGCCATTTTTTTTTTATATAAAACTGATTCTACTTTATAATGACTCCTTCTTGTGTGTAAATAGCCCTGACCACTTGAAAAAGACCCAAGGTAAAGCAGCTTTAGTATGAATAATGCAAATCTTGGAGAAATTTAACTTATTTGTGGAAAATAATTTCTACTTGTTCACTTGAGTGGAAGTCTTAATGGAATAGAATGAGAAAGAGTATGGGTCTTGAAAGCAGGAATCTGACCTACCTTTTCCGTTGTCAGTAGGCAACTGACATATAGCTTATATGATTCTTCTATCCATTTTCTTCTTTCTCACTTTATCCCCAAGTAAGTAAAAACTGAAATGATAATATAGGATGAGAATTAGACTATACAGGACTGAGGAGGCTGGAATGAATTATGGCAAATAGAACACAGAAGTTTTCTAGAGAAGTGTGAATAAGATAAACCTCCAGTAAGATTACCCACAAATAAATTTGGGGCACTTAACTGGAAACATCGAGCCAGTTCTCTCCTTTTTTCTTTCTATTTTCATACCCTACCTCATCCTCTAGGCACTCAGTGTCCATGTGGTGGAAAATGATAAAAGGTTTTCAATCCTAGTAGAGCCTACTCTACTCCTTTCTCCCTAAGTGATTCACTATACATGATTGCTTTCTCTTTCTCTCTTCGCTTTAATAAAAACTCCTAATTACTGAGTAAACTTAATGTGTTTTTTAAAATTAAGGAG
Organism: Pteropus medius; assembly: GCF_902729225.1. Lineage (NCBI taxonomy): Eukaryota > Metazoa > Chordata > Mammalia > Chiroptera > Pteropodidae > Pteropus > Pteropus medius. Next base: position 43,896,997 of record NW_024340849.1, on the reverse strand, counting down.
TAAATGACTACTATGTTTAATGCCCACTTATAGCCCCAAAGAGACACTTTTTACCCAAATTAACTTTTATTGATGGAATTTGGTAAGAGAAGGAGTAATCAAATAGTTTTGAGGACGGGATCTAATGATGTTTTTGGTCAATCTAAACTTTTCCTCCTTCTCCGTCATGTCTAACTTAGGTTTTTGAGGGGGAAAAATTCATGAAAATTATTGGTAATTAGCTTGGAGTTGCATGCCACTCAATTCTCTACAAATGCTACTATGTTCCCTTGGGACCAGATGAGACCAAAGAATCATGTATAAATTGGCAAAGTAAACTCTAGAAATCATGTCTTTCTTGGTCGTCTTTTGAGGTGTAAATTCACTTCTGACAAACATTGCTTCTGACAATCTCATTTCTCCTGCAAAGTTGGCAGATCCAAGTATTTGTTTCTTTTAGCTTTATAAAACTAGTTAGTCAAAGAGTTAACTAAGTCGTTCAAGGTCATGGTCCATCTAGGTATCAAAAATGATTAGAATCTTGTTTCTCTTTATTTGATCACACTACTTTCTATCAGAGAATTTGACTTTAAATTTTTTGAATCCCTGACCTATTTTAAATTTGTAGGTTGGACTTATGAACTAGGAAAATGATAATCTTCAGGGAAAAGATTTCAAATTCCTGTTGCTAGAAAGAACTCAAGAATTTTCAAAGTGGCATAAAAGACCTCAAGAGTTTTCAAAGTCACTTCACAAGGCTTTTTGAGTCCTCTGAACATCAAATGGTTCTCAGATTAAAAGAACATACTTTTAATCTGAAGGTTAAAGAATGGAGGGTGAAAGACAAGGAGTATTGGCAGGGCTTGTTCTAAAAATGTAGCAAGACACATGAGCAGAAGAATGAATTAGTATAAAATATTTTAACTTATATTTTAGTATAATTAAGTGGCAATTTCTCTCCATACATTGATTTGAAATATCCAAATTAACCAGTAATTGGTTTCTATTACATCCTTGTGGGCTTTGAAGAGTGGAATATGTTAAAAAATTAAGAAAAAAATTCTTATCACTTTATACATTTGGATTTGCTAGGTTAATCCTAACTCTTATAGGTTTTTTTTGTTTGTTGGTTGGTTGGCTTGAATTCTTTTTGTGGAAGCAGTATAGGATAAATGACCAGCTAAGCTTTCTTAGGTACAGATAAATAAAAAACAATCATTCACTACTCACTGATTTATTTATGTCTTAATTCTCAAAATATCCCAAATATACAGAAGAAAAATGATCATGTAAATTAATTCCATCAGGCTTCATATTTAATTTTAGATTTTTTCTTATCTTAATTATATATTAATTACATTTTCTTAATGATATATGTGTGTATATATGCATGTGTATATGTGTATGTTTTAATTGTAAGAGTTTTAGAGGTCCAGGAAAATTTGAATTTTTAAACTTAGCAAGTCTGTTATGCCAAAGTTAGGGCCATGATTTGGCAGAAATAAAACATTAACATTTGTGATCCAGACATTTGAGTTGATGCATTCAAACATCTGGAATTTCTTGAACCCTCTGGACCTACAGAAGTAAGAGCTATCAATTTTTCCAATTGAAGTCTAGTTCTCCCACCTTGCTTGAGGACAAGGTAGAGACTTCTATCTTGCACAATCACTTGTGTACCTTGAAATCTACTCATACTTTCCCTCCTAGTCACCAAAGACAAGTAACACTCAGAAACATTGAATTTCCAAGTTTCTGTGAACTTCTCCTAATTAAAAGAGTACTCTCATTTTGTTTAAACATGGTATAGAAGTGGCTCCTGGTCAAGATGGCAGAGTAGATAAATGCTGTGTTTGCCTCCTCTTACCACGACATCAAAATTACAACTAAACTATAGAACAACCATCATTGAGAATCACCTGAAATTTAGCTGAACGAAAGTCCTACAACTGGGGACATACCAAAGAGGCCACCTTGAAACTGGTAGGAGTGCAGGGGAGACATGGAACAGGATGGTCTCACACTTGTATGTTGCTATTGAGAAGTAGGAGGAATATCTTGGCTGTGGAAGTCCTCCTGGATGACCAAGGCGTCGCAACCTTACACCGGGCTCCCCAGCCCAGTGTTCCAGTGCTGAGAAGATAAGTCTCCAATCTTCTGGCTGTGAAATCCAGTGGAATTTGTGGCTGAATGAGACAGAGGGCCATAGATATTCCCCTTAAGGGTATCATGTGCAGACTTACTCATTAATTGACTCACTCACTCTAAGCTCCAGCTCTGGGGCAACAGATTGAAAGGCATCGGGACATATGAGGAGGTATTTAGTTGTCTGGCTTTAGGGCAAAGGCTGGAGAGACAGCTTTCTCCCAGACAGTGCTGGTAGAGAGTATTGTTCTTTTGTTGAAACTTCCCCCATCCTGGTGTGCAGACACAGGCAGCTTCCATATCTGAGTCTTCATAAACCTGGCTAACACTGGTCACCCCACCCTGGTGATTCCCTAAGACCCTGCTCTGTCCAACTTGTGGGTCACTAAAGTCATTTGCAGTGGATTTTCCAAACAAACAGCCTGTCTTGGTTCATGCTGAGAACTTTCCTAAAATCTCTCAAAGGTTCACAAAACCTAAACAAACAGAATCTGGCCCTAGAATGTCCTATGCCTCTCGCTGAGCATCCCTAATTCCAGCACTAATGGCAGTTGGCCTTGGTTTGCAGCTTGGCCTCTCAAGACACATCCAAGCCCAAAATGGATGGTGGCCATCTTCAAATTTCTTGGTGACTCATGACAAGTGGCTCCAGGCAGGGCAGAAGCTGCAGCTAAACTTGGCCTGTAGTGAGGCCCCTTCGAAGAAGTCTTGACCTGCATGTCCAGTGGCCAGCTTTAGACTGGGCCAGAGCACAACCTGAGGCCATATCTAATGATGATACACCCAAAGGATAGTCTGGGCAGGCACCAGAGCCCTGCTAAAGCAAATCCTGCTCTATAGGGTTGCCCCTTGCATAGCAGCTTCTCCACTGTAGTCATGGCCAGTCCTCACAACCAATCAACCTGAGGATAAATCCATCCTATTGATGTGCAAATAGCAACCAACACATACAAGGGACACACCTGGAGCACCTGGCTCAGGAGAGTGGGAAGACTGTGCCACTGTGTCCCAAAGGAAACCAACTAAATAAGGCCACTCTATTAAGCCTGGGAGACATAGCAGCCCTACTTAATGCATAGAAACAAACACAGGGAGGTAGCCAAAATGGGATACAAAGAAAAATGTCCCAAACAAAAGAATAGAACAATCTCCAGAAAAAGAACTCAACAAAACGAAGGCAAGCATCTATCAGATGTAGAGTTCAAAATACTGGTTATAAGAATGCTCAGTGAACTAGGAAATAGAGTAGAGTAGAGGAACTCAGTGATAACTTTAACAAAGAGATAGAAAACAAACAAACAAAAAAAAAATGGAGATAAAAACCATAAAAAAGAACCAGTCAGAAATGAAGAATACAATAACTGAAATGAAGAATACATTGGAGGAAATGATGAAGCAAAGGATCAGATCAGTGATTTAGAAAATAAGGTAGCAGAAAAAACACCCAATCAGATCACCAACAAAAAAGAAGAATTAACAAAATGAGGATAGTTTAATGAATCTCTGGGACAACATCAAACATAACAACATCTGCATTATAGGGATACCAGAAGGATAAGAGAGAGGGCAAAGAATTCAAAACCTATTTAAAGCAATAATGATGAAAATCTTTCCTATTCTGGTAAAGAAAATAGATATACAAGCCCAGGAACCACTGAGAGTTCCAAACAAAATGAACGCAAAGAGGCCCACATCAAGACACATCATAATTAAAACACTAAAGATTAAAGATAAAGAGAATCTTAAAAGCAACAAGTGAAAGGCAGTTAGTCACCTATAAGGGAGCTCTCATAAGACTGTCAGCTGATTTCTCAATAGACACTAGACCCAGAAGGGATTGGCGTGAAATATTCAAAGTGATAAAAAACAAGGACCTACAACCAAGATTGCTTTACCCAGCAATGTTATCATTTAGAACTGAAGGACAGACAAAGAGTTTCTCAGGCAAGAAAAAGCTAAAGGAGTTCATCACCACCAAATCAGTATTACAGAAATATTAGAGACTTCTTTAAGAAGCAAAAGAAGAAAAAAGTCAAAAATTAGTATAATAAGATAGTAAAAACTGCATATCTATCAATAATTAATTTAAATATAAGTAAATTAAATGCTCTAATCAAAAGAATGGGTGACTGAACGGATAAGAAAACAAGACCCTTACATATGCTGCATACAAGAGACTCTCTCTAGATCAAAAGACACACACAGACTAACAATAAAAGGATAGAAAAAACTATTTCATGAAAATGGAAACAAACAAAAACCAACTGGGGTAACAATACTTTCACCAGACAAAATAGACTTTAAAAAAAGGCAACAAAAGAGACAAAGAAGGACCCAGAAATCCCACTTCTGGGTGTTTATCTGAAGAAACTCAAAACATTACTTCAAAGGGACATGTGCATTCATATGTTCATTGCAGCATTTTTTACAATAGATATGGAGGCTACCTAGGTGTCCATCGATGGATGAATGGGTAAAAAAAGGGGTGGTATATATATAAAATGAAATGTTACTCAGCCATAAAAAAAAAGAAATCTTACCATCTGCAACAACATGGATAGACCTAGAGGTTATTGTGTTGAATGGAGTAAGTCAGACAGAGAAAGACAAATGCCATATAATTTTACTTACTTGTGGAATTGAAAGAATAAAATAAATAAACCAAACAGAAACAAACTTATAGATACAGAGAAAATTTTATGGTTGTCAGATAGGTGGATGTGTAGGGGTGGGTACAAAAAGTGAAGAGATTAAAAACTTTAAGTTGCAAAATAGTTACAGGGACTTAAACTATAGCATAAGGAATACAGTCAATATTTAATAACTATGTATGATGTCAGATAAATACTAGATTTATTGTGATTATCATTTTGTGAGTAATATAAATTTCTAATCACTATGTTGTATACCTGAAACTAATATCATATGCCAACTGTAATTAAAAAAGAAATTATTTACAAAAATGATGGTATAGATACTTTGGACTTGCAAGACAAGTCATATTCTTTTAAGATCTATTTCTACTTTCCCTCCTAGTCACTAGACCAATAGCTGGGGTCCAGTTACAACATAATCTAGCTGGGGAAGGGCTGGGCCTGCTAGGGGCAGAAATAGACTATTTACCAGAGGTCTTTAGTAATCAATAGTACTGGAAGGATCTGGAGCAGTATATTAGGGACTGAATCCTTAGGATTTTGGATCAAGGGGAACAGACATAAGTTGTATAAGAAAGATTTTTATTGATATGGGCACATGTTCTAGTGATACTGGATTTACTATCTTGCTAAGGACCCGTGGATGTGGTGCTATACCTTCTAGGTTGATCCTTAGAGGCTTGGAAATGTAATTGCCCATACTATATAAAATAGAAAAGCCAGATAAACTATGGTAAATATGAAAGAAAGGATCAAAAGTCTCAAAGAAATAGACACATTAGAGTGGATATACTACTTAATGCTAGAAAATCCACCAGTTAGTTGCTTCCCATGAGAATGACCAGAAGACATTCCATTCACTAAAGCAATAATAAAAGTGCTTGGAAGAGGTGATTACAAAATGATTACTAAGTTCATTTTTTTTCCCTCTGTCGACCAAGGCTGACATAGGAAATATGAAAGAATGAATATCTCTGATAGAAATGTATTTGATAGATCCCAAAGTAATAGAGGCTAAGTGTCAGTGTTGAACAATGAGAAATAATGTGGCACAATTATAATGACCCAAAAGTTTGAAGTGATAGCTAGGGGATTTGAACTATAGAGAGCTATGGAGATAGTGTTCCAGGGACAAGATAGATGGAAAGCTAAGATTATTTCTCATTATAAAAACCAATATTTTGAATGGATGATGGATTTCAGAAGTGGTCTTTTTTTTTCTAGAGCGGATTGACACAACCATGCAGCTGTTTATCTGGTAAATGCACTTTTCCGCCCCCGTCGCTTTCAAGAAGTGGGACTAGAAGCAGTTCACATTTACATGGAAGGGATAACAGTACACAACTATGGTCTTGCCCCAGGGCTATGCTAATTCTCCTGTCTATCTGAGTATGGTCTGAGGACACCTAGACCAGACAGTCTGGATATTTTGAAGAATATCACACTTATTAATGACATATTAATCATACCAGATTGACAGTGAATGTTAAGTACTTTGGAGGGCTGTTTTCCATAGAGGAGGGACAAACCTAAAAATGATGAGGGGTTCAACACATCACTAAAAATTTTAGGGGTCCAGTGGTCTGAAACATATCAGGAAATCCTCTTCCATACTAAAAGAAAAATTATTGCAGGTTGCACCCCCCACCACTAAGAAGAACTGGTAGGATTTTTTTTTTCTATTCTGAAGACAGCACATTCCACCCTTGGAAATATGACCTTGATTCATTTTACCACTCGATGAGGAAGGCTTCCAGCTTTAAATAGTGTCTAGAGGTCCAAGCTGGAATTCCAACAGTGCTACTGCTTGGGCCATATGACCTGGCATCAGAGGTATCTATGATGAGAAAATGACATTGTATAGAGTTTACAGAAAATTCCAAATAGGAGAATATTGATGTAGAACACTACAGCTCTGGAGCAATCCATTGCCACTTGCATCAGAGTTTCACAAAATTTGGCAAACAATTTACAGAGTGTTATTTGGCCGACTTAAAGAGGAATGTGGAGGACTTGACCTATGGACAAGTGACCACAGATACAGAGCTTTCTATCATGAACTGGGTTCTGTCAGACCCACTAAATTATAAGGCCAGGCTTCGCAGCAATTCATTGCTAGATGAAAGTGGTACCATTGGGATCTGGCATGAACAGTGTCTGAGTGAACATTAGATTCTATTTGGTTGAGGTGAGTAATTTTCTTAATAGGAGGTCTGAGAGAGTGCTGTTGGATGCATAAGATTTTTTAAATTGCAAATCCAAGGAGATCAAGGAATGGCCTGAAGTAATTTGTTTAGATCCTGTTTCTTGATTGAAGTATTTCTTCTTGCTGCCGCTTGTGTTATTTTTTGATTATTAAATATTTTTTGATTACATAAATATTTTATATAGTATGGGAATTATTTTTTCCTCAAAGCTTGGATGACGAATTTATAAGTAAAACAAAGTAGAACTAGATCTTTTAAAGCAAAAAGTTGGCATATATACTAAACAGAAGAAATCACTTGAAAACTATACCAAAAATATAAAAGAATTTTATATATTAAAAATGCATCATAAATCCAGTGGGATGGAAGTAAGTTGTTTCACAAATTGGGAAAATTTGCTGTTTAGAACAAAATCAAGCCTCACTTGAAAAATCTGCTCTTAATATATTTTAAGTCAAATTTGATAACATATTTTCCATTTTGTTTTTTGAATTTCTGATAATTATATAGAAATTGACATATTCTATACTAATTCTAGATATCCTTTATATCACTTGTGTCTTATTTTATTTCTAATGGTGTTTATCTGGGTGTAATTTTATTTTCCCTTGATAAGATTTGCTAATGTTTGGTTGGTTTTGTTATTTCCCACCCCACTTTCGTCTACCCCACCTACCCACTCCAGTGACCCTGCTCTTGGTTTAATAATTGCTTTAATTTTCTCCTTTCTAATTTATTAATTGACCTTTTATCTTTTTTTAAGGTAATTATTACTTACTCTGTGACAGGCATTGTGTTAAGGATTTTACTTTAGCACGTTAATTCATTTCAAATACTGACTTCATTCGGTTTGTTTTGTTATTATTTTTGGAATTAAAAAAATGCTATAGTTGAATACTTAATTTATTTAAAATGACTTTTCCCATAAAATGTTATTCCTCAATAAAATTACATTATAAAAACATTAAGGGTGAATCATGGATTATAGACTTTAAATGGAAAATATTGTTTAGAGCAACATTTAAGACATATCTAGGTCTGGGAGCACTTGAGCTAGTGAGGGTAGACCTGCTAATTTAATACTGAAAAACATTTTTTAAACCAAGGAATTATTTTTTTTAAAATTTCAAATGTCATTTTATCTTCAATCGAAGTTATGAGACTTTGATTGAAGCTGAAGTGAAAGACTTAGAGCTCTAGAAACAAAGCTCTCTGGTTTTTACTTTACCAGTTTCATCTTAAAGGCAGTTCCATGGGACCTTAATGTTTCTTGAAACATAGTATGATCTCTTTCATGCTTTTTATTTTACAGATGTAGAAACTGGGCATCAAAGGATTCTTCTTATTAAATGTTAATTGCTCCATATCCTTGCTTAATCTGATTTGGGCTTTCCCTATTCTCTAATTCCCAGTATGTTTTCCTATTGTCAAAATATTTTTGGAGCTTTTGGATAGCTTTTGTCCTCTGGTTTGGGGACGTTAGAGAATTTACCATGGCAAATATTTCTTAGAAAATCCCTTTAAATTTTGCTTATAATTCCTCAATGTGATAGCATCAATTTCCCATTTAGACTCCAGAATATTATTTTTCATGCTATCTGCTTTGAATGTACTCTGATCTCAAAACTGTATCTTGTTCCCACAGAAAATCAGTGACACATTTTCATTTTCATGTAGGAAGAGTTCCATACAATCACTGTGAATGTCATAATTGTCATCACCATCATGATGGTGATTTTTATATTAGTTGGAGTCATATGTGATCCAGTCTCTATACATAGTCACATTCAAAAAAGTACTGAACAGCAACCCAAAGTGATTCAAAGGAAATGTCACTATCATTAAAGGGCATTCACTCCATAATCCACAGCAACACAATCTCAACACATCTCAAAAGCCTCTTTCTTTTGCTAAAATATCCAATACCATACCTGCATTGATATCTCTTACAGAACTGCCTCTCAATCGCTCCATGAAGTCTGTACGGGGTTTATCTGTTTCTTTCTCTCTTACTTTCCTCTACCTCTACTACTCCTCACCCACCCCGCCCCCACCATTCTTCTGAATCTATATCTCAAAAGCATAAGGATAGGGTCTTCAAAGACAGAAGAATTCTTTCAAGGATAAGCGAGGGAAGAAAGAAAAGAAAAAAATATAAATTTCCTTCTCTTTTAAAGGACTAGGAGGGGGAAGCATGAGAGAACTCATGCAAGAATACATTTTGTCCTTGTCACTTAAGCAGTGATATATGCATTCACTCATTCAACCCTCATGGTAACTGTATGAGGTAAATAATGTTATTGCCATTTCTATTTTGTTGTCAGGGTAACTAGGACTTAGAGATGAAATAATGTCCTATCTAGGGAGATAAAACAGGGCTCTTGCTTTTAAGCAATTTGCTGTACTATTGTGTGAAGTTTCCAGAGTTTCTTAAAACTCAATAATTGTTATTTTCCAATTAGAATATGTATTTTTTTCCCCCTCTGGCCTATTTTTCCTCTCCAAATCTAAGCCCTTAGAAGTGAATCTTTGCTTAAAATGAATCTTTATCAGTGTGTGTGTATGTATCAGTGTGCATGTATATATATACACACACATGTGTATATATATATATATATGTATATCTAATATATAACCAATATACATGTCCAATCTGCTGTCTTCTTAGTTTTAGAAACTGGCTTCTGTCAAAAATGTGCTTTAGTAATTCCAAAAATTTAAAACACATTTTAACAGAATGGTAGAACTAATTCTTTGTGCAATTGTTAGGATATTTTTTGTTAATTCTGGTAAATTAGATAGAATGGGTTTCTTAGCAGGTAGGATTAATAGGAAGAGGTCCATGAGGGTTGAATAAGCTCATGCATACATCACTGCTTAAATAACAAGGACAAAATGTATTCTTTCACTTTTTTTCACTCTCAAGTCTCTTCTACCTGTGTCATTTCCAGATTTTCATCTTCAATATTACTAATTCTTTTCTCTATCTTGTCAGCTCTATTTCCTAAGCTTGGTATTTCATTCTTTATCTCTTTTAATGAGTTCTTCAGCTCCAGAAATTCTATTTTTTTAGAGTTTTAATCTCCTTGGTAAAGCTTTCTGTTGTGCATTGATTTTGTTTCTGAGTTCATTGAACTGTTGATCAGAATTTTCTTGTATCTCATTGAGTTTTTTCAGAAGTGCAACCTTGAATTCTTTGTCATTTAAATTGCATATGTCTATATCTTTATTTTCTGGATGCTTTTCATTTTCTTTCTGAGTTGCCTTGTCACCTTGATTGTTCATGGTATTTGATGGATTACTTCTGCACTTAGGCATTAATGGGAGTGTACTCAGCTTTTTTTTTTTTCCTTTTAAATTTTATTATTATTTAAAGTGAATTCTCTTCAGCAGGTTGATAAGAAAAGATTTTTCTTTTATTTTACAGTAGATAGAGCCCAAGTCTCCTTCACTGACCAAACCTCCTGGACCTCTGCTTTAGGGCTGAAAATGCCTGTTATTTCCTGAGGAGGTGTGTGTTTCTTCTGTAACCAGGTCGCCTTGGTCCCAGGGTTCCACCTCCATAATAGAATGTGAAGGGCTATGGGGATCCAAGCCTCTGAAGAGCCCCTGAAGTCCTAATCTTACCCAAACAGTCAGATGCAATACTATGTTACCTTTTTTCAAGTCAACTTGAATGGGTGGGGTGGATTTGGAGGGGCCAGTGGTATGTCTGTGACTGTTTTCCTTCCAATAATGCTGGCCACCAAGTTTCTGCCTTGCTTTTATATCTTCACCCCTGTCACTGGGACTGGCTACAGTGTGTATCTCTGATCTCACTGCTGCAGTTTCCCATTTGCCTTTCTGTTAGCTCTGGTAGAGTGGGTGGGGGATGAGCTCTGGAAGGGTGGAGGAAGGTGGCAAGTATCTATGACTCAGCTTTCTGCCTGGCAATGGCAGATGCTAAAACATGGCTGTCACCCCTCAGTATTCAGTCTCTGCCCTGTTCTCTGCTCTGTTAACTGAGCTCTGCTACGTGGAATATGCTGATCTCTCAGGCAGAACTGCTCAGGGACTTAAAAAAATGTAATCCACCACCTAATTCCTCTTCCTCCTCCTCCTCCTCCCGAAGGGGGCTCTATGCTGTGTTTTTACAGAACCTGTCTCCATTTCTCTCTCCCTGCCCTCCTCCCAGCACTTGCGATTCGCTCACCTCCAGATGTTCTGAAGTGCAGATCTCTCAAACGTGCTTGTGTGAAGGATGGATGTTATCTGTTGGATTTTAGCTGGTCAGTTTTTTGTAATTTCAAGAGGAGAGATGGGGGGATCCCTCATGCTGCCATGCTTTGCAATCATTTTCAAATATTAACTAACTTTGCATTCTTAGATAATATCACTTGTTCATATTGGTGTACAATACGCTGCATTTCATTTGCTAATTTGTCTGTGTTCATAGGTCTATTGTCTGTAATTATTCTTTTTAATAATGTTGTGTCTGCTTTTGCTAGAAGGGACATTTCAGATTCTTAAACTGAGTTGTGAAGTGTTTCCTTTCTACTATTCTAAGGAGTTTGTGTAAGATGAAGAGTTTATGTATTCTAAGAGATTGAGCAAGTTCAAGTAAATTCGTGTCTTATTTCTTCCTTAAACATTTGATAGAATTCACTAGTGGAGCCATCTGGGGGAGGAGTTTTCTTTGTGTGAAGGTTTTAATTGTGAATCCAATTATTTACCACATATAGGGTTAATTATACTATCTGTTTCTCTTCACGTCAATTTTGATCAATTGTAATTGGCAAGAAGTTTGTCCATTTCATCTAAATTGTTGAATTTATTAGAATTAAAAATTTATTTATTGTAATTTTTGTTTGTGTTATCTGGTGATATTTCCTCTTTCATCCTTGATACTTGAAATCTGTGACTTTCCCCCCTGTTTCTTGGTTAGTGGTATTAGAGTGTTAATATTTTTATCAATCTTTTCAAAGGACCCAACCTTTAAACATGTTAATATTCTCTATTCTTTGTCTATCTTTTGTTTCATTTGTTTCTGCTCTTGTATCTATTATTCCCTTATTTCTACTTACTTTGGGTTTAATCCTTTTTATACTAATTTGAGGGTGGAAATTTAGATCATTTGACTTTAAATTTTCTTCTTTTTTTAATGAGTATATGAAAATAACTCATGATAAAATGGCAGAAAATTCAGAGTTTATATAGAGTGGTATAATTATAATATTGGAGTAAAGAAAAAGGTTTTATGAACCCTAAATAATAAAGAATGGTGAAGAGGATCTGAGGACAACATACCCACTTGGAAGGAAGCCATGTCCCCAGAAAAGTAGTCTCCCAAGTTGCCTATTATGTTGAGGGTTTTATTTATTTTATCTCACTCAAGCCTTAAAAGAACATCGTGAGAACACCTAGCTCCCAGATCTTGGTTTCTAATGATATCCCAAGAAGGAGAACAAGAGATCTTTGGAGAAATTGCTAATTGGCCTAGGACAGGAAAAATATGGTGAACCAAGAGCATTTTGTGGCACCAGAAAGTAAGGAAGTACTTTTTAAAAAATCCCATGGTAATGGCAGTTTGTCAAAGGACACAGGAGCCAACTGAAAGTGCTCCTGATGACAAAACCGAAACAATATGAGCAAGAAAATGAACAAAGTAGAATTGAATTCTAACTCAGTATATTATGTAAATATCTATGAGCCTTTACTGATATAAGTTAATTATTTATTAATAAATGGGAGAAGAGATAAATCTCTCAGACACACAAAATTTTCAAATAATTTATGTACATGCTCTTTTTTTGAGGAGGTAGAACATCACTCTCTGCTCCTTAAGTATGGGCTGTATATAATGACTTTCTTCCAAGATACAGTTTGGAAAGGGCGAAAATATTAATTTTATAAAGTCAAAACCTGACAAACACTATCCAGGTGATCAAGGTCATCATCAACAAAAACATGAAACTCATACTGATAATATCTACCTTTAGTATGATGAGATGAAAATTATACTTTCCTCTGTGATCTTTCTCTCAATCCCCATAAGTCCAGTCTAATCATGAGGAAATTATTGAATAAATCCCAATTGAAGGGAATTTTATAAAATACCTGAACTGTACTCCTCAAATCTCTTAAAGGTCATCAAAAATAAGAAAGTCTGAGAAACTGCCATAGTCAAGACGAGCCTCAAGAGACATGACAAATAAATGTATGTGATATTCTGGATGGGATCCTGGAACAGAAAAAGGACAATAGATTAAAAACTAAGGAAATCTGAATTAAGTGTGAACTTCAGTTAATATTCCAGTGTCAACATTGATTCATTAAATATAACAAATGTAGCATACTAATATAGGATGTTAATAACAGAGGAAACTGTGTGCGTTTATGAAAATTTGCTCTACTAAATATTTTTTTTCTGTGAATCTAAAACTGTTCTTAAAAGTTTATTAAAAATAGTTAAGGAGGTGATTTTCCCCATTTTTCAAATGAGAAAACAGAGCTTCAGGGAGTTTAAGTAACTTGCCCCAAATCAGGTTATCAAACAGTAAGTGGTAAATTATGGATTTGACCTATATCTTTGGATTAAATGCCTTGTCTCATTACCTCACATCACCTCTTATGTGCCCAAAATCTGTTTCAGTGGCTTCTAATCTGCTATCAAAATTTCTATTCCTTCTCACTCAAAGAGTTCCCAATGTTTTCATGCACTCTGGTTTCTTCTGTTATGGAGGAACACCAGAAATTTTCAGAACCATTTTTCTTAGTTTGTATTGCCTCAAAAGTAGTCTTTAAGACAGAAATATTTAGTGCAAACAGTTGATCTAGGAAGTGATTTCAGGAAGCACAGGGGAGAAAGCAAAATAGGGATAGGAAAAATGCCAATACACTATCTGTAATCAGCAGATTATGCTTTAGGCAACTAGAACTCAATTCCACTGAGATCTTCCAAGAAACCATGTGGAGCATATCTCAGAATCATCTCTCCAGAGAAAGGGAGGCTGTCCTTTATCCAATGGACTCTCATCTTCCCATGGTTGAAGGTTATTCGGGAGGGATTAACACCCCCATACCTGGGTTTCACAGTTCTGGAGAAAACCCTCATTTAGAGAATAAGAGAGATTCATGCTCTTAAAGTAAAATGCTGTCACCCTGCCAACAGCTGAAAAAGGTATAAGAAAACTCAGGCTGAAAAGATATGGAGTAGGATCTGCCTGTGAATTCCTTATACACACTAAGGAATTTTTTATTTAAAATTAATTTAATTAATTAATTAGTTTTTATTTAAAACTAATTTAAAGTTTGAGACTATGTAGAGCAGGTGTTGGCAAACTATGGACAGTGGGCCAGATCATGCCTACTGTCCGTTTTTGTAAATACGGTTTATTTTAAGGCAGCCATGCTCATTTGTTTTCATATTGTTTCTGACTGCTCTTGTATGACAATGGCACAGTTAAGTAGATGTGATCAAGACTATATGGCCCACAAAATATAAACTATTTACTATCTGGCCCTTAATAGAACAAGTTTGCTGAACTTATATAGGAAGATTTTTGGACAGGGAAGCCCTCTGCTGTACTGAATCGTCTATTGTAGGTGATGATGACTTACCCTTTTGTCAAGTTACTCGCTGTTCTATGGATTCATTTGAATTCTTTAAAAACTGGTGCCATGTATTATATAGTTGGTAGAAAGTTCCCGACTGGAGTTTGGGCAGTTTCCCCTAAAATGATAATAGAGTAAAAATCGCTTGAGGTCCTTTCTCATTTAAGCGCTGGTTTTAGGAAAATGTACAGTGCTGGCAATGTGAAATGATGGCACATTTTAATAAAATTAATTACCAGTCTATACATACTCCTTCATATTAGACAGATATTCCACTCTACTGAGAGAGAAAAATTATCTCTATTTATTTAGATTGAAGTGTTATTTGAGAGTTAAAGAATCTGTTTTACTCCTAAGGAGATTTCAAAAGAACTTGTTATAGATAATAGATCACAATTTATGGGCAATTTCTTTATGTAGCACCACAAAGAGACAATTTCTAACACTATTACCAGTTCTCATTATCTTCAATTTACTTGAGAGGCCAAAAGTGCTGTGCAAATATGTAAGAACATCCTTTTGCAGAATGTTACATTTATAGAAATGCTGAGTTACTGAGGAACTCCTACAATACCAACTAAATTTAGCTCAGTTCAATTGATGCACAGTAGAGATATTAAACCTACATTTCCTATTTTGTTAAAGTAAAATAGAAAGTTCAAACATCAGCCATATTATGGCAAACAGAAGTAATGGAAACTCTCTGTGAAAAATTTCTGACTCTTCAGGACAGTACAAAAATACAGTCAGAGATACAGAAAGATTAAAGGAGAAGAAAGTAATTCACTAAGGTTTCACTCTCATTTAATGGTTTAGAAATTTCAACTGAGCCATCAAAATATACAGAAAATGGAATTCCAAAGTGAGGGGTCACATCAAGATGTAATTTTTTAGAGGATATATTCAAGGAAAACCAGAGGAGAGAAGGAGCAATTAGGGGAATCTTTTTATAAACTATGTAAAAGTCTAACCAATGTACTGTATACTTGAAACTAATTAAAATAAAATTTAATAAAGAATATGTTTCATGACTCTTTGGCATTATACTTATAGTAAGGACATAATAAAGTAGGCAAATTTAATATAGGAAGATTTAGTGATGAAGGTTTAAGAGAAAGCTGTAATTCATAGAGACAGAAAGTAGAATGGTAGTTGCCAGGGTATAGGGGAGTGGGTAATGAAAGTTATTCAATGAGTGCAGAGCTTGGGTATGGGATGATGAAAAAGTTCTGGAAATGGATTGTGGTGATGATTGTGCAACATAGTGCATGTAATTAATATTACTGTATTGTATACTTAAAATGATTAAAATGGCTTTGTGTTATATACATTTGCCACACTTTAAAAAAGTAAAAGCTATTGTTATGCTGTGCGTTTGGTCCCTACTAAAAGGAAGAAATGAGTGTGTTTCCCTCATCTCAAGCACAGTGAGAGGATATTAACAACAACAACAACAAAAACTATTTGAGTTTTATATTTATTCCATGCCTCCCTCTTGCCCCAACACATTAGAGCATTGAAGGACATGATGCCTGGTTTATGCCTGAGAAAAGTAAACAGTCTTTGGAAATAAGAAAGATCTTTGCATGAAAATAAATACATCAACAACAATGAGGATAAACATGCATGAATCCTGCATGTAATGTAGAGCAAATGCAACTTTTGTATGCTAATGGTTGAAGTACAAATTTACAGTCACAGTGAAAAATCATTTGGCACTATGTACTGCAATGGAATATGCATAGCTAATAATCAGAAATTCTGCTCCTAGGTATATATCTAACAGAACTGAGTTTGTAAGTGCACCTGAAGACATATACAAGACTGTTCATAGCAGCTCCGTTCACAATAGTCTCCAAATGGAGACAATAAAAAAAGCCAATCTATAGTAGAAAAAGTAAATTATGGTATATTCATACAGTGACATATTGAATCACAATGAGATTAATTAACTATTGCCATACACAGTATTATGTATTAATTCCTCCCCCCCCAAAACATTTTGAACAAAAGGAGGCAGATATAAATGAGTATTTACTATAAGAATTCATTTAATATTGTCTTATCATTCTTTTAATGTCTATAGCTTTGTCCTTTCTTTTATTCTTGATATGGGTAACATGGACTTTCTCTTTTTGTGGTCAGTCTGGTTGCAAAATTTTCAATTATGTTCATTTTAAAAAGACTCAGATTTTGGATTTTTTTTTTATTTACTTAAAATTTCATTTTTGCTCTGCTTTTTATTATTACTTTCCTTCTGGTTGCTTTGAGTTTGATTTATTCTTCTTTTTTTTTCTCCTATTTTTTTAAGTAGAAACTTAGATAGTTGATTTAAGACTTTCTTTTGTAGTCTGAACACTTATTTCTGTAAATTTTCTTCTAAGCATAACTAGCTGCATTTAAAAATTTTCGATGTGTTTTTATTTTCATTCTATTCAAAATATTTTCTAACGTCCTTAGTGACTTCTGCTTTGACATAATTCTTTGGAAATGTGTTGATTGATTTCCAAATATTTGGGAAGTTTTCAGGTATCTTTCTTATTACCGATTTCTAGTTTGATTTCATGTAATCAGAGCATACAATGATCTCAATTTTTAAAAATTTCTTGAGGCTTGGTCATGGATATAGTCTATCTTGGTGAATGTTCTATGTACACTTGTAAAGAATTTACATTCTTTTGTTGTGTGGAACATTCTAGAAATGTCAATTAGGTTATTAAGTTGGTTAATAATATTCAGGTCTTTCATATTCTTACCTATTCTTGTTTACTTGTTCTGTTGTTTACTGAGAGAGGATTTTTAAATCTTCAGTTTTAATTGTGGATTTCTCTATTTTTATTTTCAATTCTCCCAGATTTTACTTCATGTTTTGAAGTTCTTTTGTTGGGTGCATACAAGTTTAGGTTTAAGATTGTTATTTCTTCTTGATGAGTTGACTCCTTTATTATTATATAGTATCTTCTTTTTGCAATATCCTTTTGATTCCTTGAAATAGTTTTTCTTTTGATGTCTACTTCTTATATTAGTACAGCCATTCCAGTTTTCTTTTAATTTGTGTTTGCATGATATATCTTTCTATCCTTTTACCTTAATCTATGTCTATATACTTAAAAATGGATTTCTTGTAGATAGCATATATTTGGGTCTTAATTTTTTATTCAGTATGACCATTTCTATAGTTTTATTGGTATATTTCCAACATTTACAATTAAGACAATCTTTGAAATAGATAGATTTAAGTTCATCAAAAGCAAGTTGCTTTTGATTGAATGCTGGACCATGTGTATGGAACAGTGGAGATTAGGGGTATTTGTGCCTAGCAATGGGTATGCTTCTTTTTCTGCTCAGCCATTTGTGCCAGGAGTTGAATTGGGTTTGGGTTTTGATGTGCTGTGATTTCCTTCAGTGTACAATCAGCTTCAAACTCTTTTTGTGTCACTTTGCACTTGGTAGGAGCTGCGATACCAGATTGATATTTTCCTCAATATTTCTGCTTCTTTCTCAAATCTTCTCTGTTTACTTCCACCTTAGAAGAGTTCTCTTTTTCACTCTCAAAAGTCACACTCCTCATTTCTGTAGTATCCTATAGTTGTACAGATCATCATATTCAATGTGGTAAGGGAGAGCACTGAAACATGTATACCAGGTGGCAAGAATAAGTGGAAGTCATTAGGGAGGCTGCCTAACAGGAAGACTTTAAAAATTGATGGAGAGGAAAAATTTGATCACTTTAAGTTCTGCTTTATTTTATTTTTAATTAATTAATCTTTTTTATTTATTTTATTATTTTTTGTTTTACTTTCCACACTTTTATGCATTTGTAAATTTTATAAAGTGAGATAATCCTCACTTTATTTTTTTAAATTTTTTAAAATTAAGTTTATTGGGGTAACATTGGTTAATACAATTATATAATTTTCAGGTGTATATTATAATTTAACATTTGTATATTCTATTGTGTTTACCATCCAAAGTCCAGTTTCCTTTAGCTACCATATATTTGATCTCCTTTACCCACTTCACCCTCCCCTTACCCCTCTATATTTGGCCCCATTTACCCCATCTACCTCCCCACTCCTCTCCCACTCCCTACCCTCTGGTAACCACTAGTCTATAGTCCATGTCCATGAGTCTCTGTTTGTTTGCCTTGTTCCTTTGGTGCTTTTAGGTTTATATCCCACATATAAGTGATATGTGATTTTCAATGTTTTCTGTCTGGCTTATTTTGCTTAGCATGATTATCTCAAGTTCTATCTATGTTGTCGCAAATGGCTATATTTCATCTCTTCTTATGGCTGAGTAATATTCCATTGTATATATGTACCACAGCTTCTTTACCAATCATTTATCATAGGACACTTTGGTTGCTTCCATGTCCTGGCCACTGTGAATAATGCTGCTATGAACATTGGTGTGCAAATTCCTTTATGGATGATTTTTTAAGTCTTTGGGGTAAATAGCCAGTAGAGGGGTTGCTGAGTCATATCGTAGATCAATTCTTAGTTTTTTGAGGAACCTCTATACTGTTTTCCATAATGACTGTACCAATTTGCAGTCCCACCAGCAGTGTATGAGGGTTCCTTTTTCTCTACATCCTCTCCAGCATTTGTTATTACTTGTCTTGTTTATTATAGCCACTCTAACAGGTGTGAGATGATATCTCATTGTGATTTTGATTTGCATTTCTCTAATAGCTAGCGATGTTGAGCATCTTTTCATATATTTGTTGGCCATTTATATGTCTTCTTAGGAGAAGTGTCTATTCAGGTCCTCTGTCCATTTTTTGATTGGATCCTTTGATTTTTTGTTGTTATTGAGTCATATGAGTTCTTTGTATATTTTGGATATTAGGCCCTTATCAGAGGCGTTGCTTGCAAATATATTTTCCCATTCTGATGGTTGTCTCTTTACCTTGTTGATAATTTCTTTTGCTGTGCAGAAGCTTCTTAGTTTGATGTAGTCTCATTCATTTATTTTTGCTTTTACTTCCCTTGCCTTTGAGGTCAAATTCATAAAATCCTCTTTAAGTCTAAGGTCTTTGAGTTTCATTCCTATGTTTCTTCTACGCATTTAATTGTTTCAGGTCTTATATTCAGGTCTTTAACCCATTTTGAGTTAATTTTGGTGTGTAATGATAAACAACAGTCTAGTTTCATTCTTTTGCAGGTGACTTTCCAGTTTTCCCAGTACCATTTATTGAAGAGCCTTTCCTTTCTCCACTGTATGTTTTTGTGTTTTTTTTTTGTAGAAAATTATTTGCCCATATAAATATAGGTTTACTTCTGGACTCTCAATTCTGTTCCACTGATCTGTGTGTCTGTTTTGCTGCCAATACCATGTCATTTTGATTACTGTCACTTTGTAATACAATTTGAAGTCGGGCAGAGTGATGCCTCCAGCCTCATTCTTTCTCTCAGGATGGCTTTAGCAATTCGGAGCCTTTTGTGCTTCCATACAAATCTGATGACTTTTTTTTCTATTTCTTTAAAAAATGGCAGTGGGATTTTGATGAGGATTGCATTAAATCTGTATAATGCTTTAGGTAATATGGTCATTTTAACTATGTTGATTCTTCCAATCCAAGAACACAGAATCTCTTTCCATTTCTTTGTATCTTCTTCAATTTCTTTTAATAGGGTCTTATAGTTTTTATTATATAGGTCCTTCACATGTTTTGTTAGATTTATTCCTAGGTATTTTATTCTTTTTGTTGCAATTGCAAAAGGAATATTTTTTTTCACTTCTTTTTCTGACATTTTGTTATTAGAGAATAGGAATGCTATGGATTTTTGCATGTTGATTTTGTATCCAGAAACTACTGTATTTGCTAATTGTTTCTAGTAGTGTTCTCATGTAGTCTTTAGGATTTTCCATATAGAGAATCATGTCATCTGCAAATAGTGACAATTTGACGTCTTCATTTCCTATTTGGATGCCTTTTATATCTTTCTCTTGTCTGATTGCACTCACTAGGACCTCCAATGTTATATCGAATAACAGTGGCAATAGTGGACAGCTTTGCCTTGTACTTGATCTTAGAGGAAAGGTTTTTAGTTTTTCACCATTAAGTATAACGTTGGCTGAGGGTTTGTCATAGATGAACTTTATTTTGTTAAGTTACTTTCCTTCTATACCGATTTTGTTAAGTGTTTTGATCATAAATGGATGCTGTATCTTGTCGAAGGCTTTTTCTGCATCTATAGATATGATCATATGATTCTTATTTCTTAATTTAGTTTACATAATGTATCACATTAATCGATTTGTGTATGTTGAACCATCCCTGTGCCCCTAGGATGAAGCCCACTTGATCCCAGTGTATAATCTTTTGAATATGTGCTGTATTCAGTTCTCTAGTATCTTATTTAGGATTTTTGCATCTGTATTCATGAGAGATATCAGTCTGTAGTTTTTTTGTGTTATCTTTACCAGGTTTTGGTATCAGGGTAATATTGGCCTCATAAAATGAGTTAGGAAGTATTGCGTTCTCTTCGGTTTTTTGGAAGAGTTTGAGGAGAATAGGTATTAAATTTTCGAATGTTTGGTGAAATTCACTGGTGAAACCATCTGTTCCTGGACATTTACTTTTTGGTAGATTTTTGATGATCGTTTCAATTTCCATACTGCTGATCGGTCTATTTAGAGTTTCTAGTTATTTTTGATTCAGGCTAAGAAGGCTGTATCTAAGTACTGGTCTATTTCTTCTAGGTTATTAACTTTGGTGTTATATACTTTTTATAATATTCTTGTATGATCCTCTGTATTTCTGTAGTGTCTGTCATAATTTCTCCTCTTTCATTCCTAATTTTATTTATTTGTGTCCTTTCTCTTTTTTCTTTAGTGAGTCTAGCCAGGGGTTTGTCAATTTTATTAACTTTCTCAAAGAACCAGCTCTTTATTGCATTTATTTTTTCCATTCTTTTGTTTTCAATTTCATTTATATTTGCTCTAATTTTGATTATTTCTTTCCTTCTGCTTACTTTAGGCCTCATTTGTTCTTCCTTTTCTAGATTTTTAAGATGAAGCATTAGGTTGTTTACTTGGGCTTGTTCTTGTTTTTAGAGGTAGGTCCGTAATGATATGAACTTTCCTCTTATGACTGCTTTTTCCATGTCCTAAAAGTTTTGATATGTTGTAGTATCATTATCATTCATTTCTATGTATTTCTTGATTTCTTTTTATTTTTTTCTCTGACTCGGTTATTCTTCAATAGCACGTTATTTAATCTCCATGTATTCGTGGTTCTTTCTGCTTTCTTTTTACAGTTGACCTCTAGTTTCAAAGCATTATGAGCAGAGAATATGGTTGGTATGATTTCAACCCTCTTATATTTGTTGAGGCTGTCTCTGTGTCCCAGTATGTGGTCAATCCTTGAGAATGTTGCATATGCACTAGAGAAGAACGTGTAAGCAGTTGTATTAGGATGTAAGGTTCTGAAAATGTCAATTATGTCCAGTTGGTCTAATGTATCATTTAAGAATGTTATTTCCTTATTTATTTTCTGTTTAGATGATCTGTCCATATTAGACAGTGGGGTATTTAGGTGCCCTGCTACAGTAGTGTTTTGGACTGTTTCTCCCTTTAGTTCTGATAGTAATTGCTTTACATATTTCGGGGCTCCCTGATTGGGAGCATAGATATTAATAAGTATTATGTCTTCTTGGTGCATGATTCCCTTTATCATTATGAAGTGTTCCTCAGTATCTTTCTTTATATTTTTTATTTTGACGTCTATTTTGTCCAATATCAGTACTGCTACTCCAGCTTTTCTCTGAATGCCGTTTGCTTGAAATATCATTTTGCACCCTTTCACTTTGAGTCTTATTTGTCTTTGGAGCTGAAGTGTATCTCCTGAAGGCAGCATATGGTTGGATTTTGTTTTTTGATTGATTCTGCAACTCTGTGTCTTTTTATTGGTGAGTTCAGTCCTTTTACATTTAGGGTGATTATTGAAATATGAGGTCTTCCTATAGCCATTTTATCTTTTTCTTTCTGGTAGCTCAGTGTTTCCATTGCTTCCTTGTCCTTGTGTTTCTGTTTTCTTTATTTTGGTTGGTTTTGTGGATTTTCCCTCTGGTTCTTCTTGTTTTATGTTATATACTTCAATTCTGAATCTTTGGTGTGTAGTTACTATTATGAATATGTAAAGGATAGTTATATATATACAGTTGCCCATTTTCTTCTGCACGTGACTTATCTCCATTCTCTTTTGCAAATTTTGATCTTTGAATCCTCCCCTTTTCAGTCATTGTTGTCTCTATTTGTTCCTATGTATGCTGAACATTCATTCCTATCTTGGTATAGCAAATCTCTTCTTATTTTTAAGCTTATATTGCCCTGTTCCTAGTAAGGGTTGCATTCCTCTGCTTCTATCAGTATGCTAGTCACCTTACTCTTAATTATGTATTTCTTTTTGTCATTTTGTTTTAGGTGGGCTGACCCCTTTCAGTATTTCCTGTAGGCCTTGTAGTGGAGAATTTCCTCAATTTTTGTATGTCTGGAAAGGTCTTTGTTTCTCCTTCATATCTAAAGCAGAGCTTAGCTGGATACATTATTCTTGGCTGGTAGTTCCTTTCATCTAATAGTTTGAATACTTGATTCCACTCCTTTCTGGCTTGTAAGGTTCGTGCTGAGAAGTTCAACGATAATCTAATGGGTTTTTCTTCATAGGTTACCATCTTCTTTTCCCTGGCTTCCCTGAGAATTCTTTCTTTGTTGATGATTTTTGATAATTTTAATACATCGTGTCTTGATGAAGGCCTTTTGGAGTTGTGATAATTGGGTATTCTGTTGACTTCTTGAATTCCGAGCTCCAACTCATTCCTTAGATTTGGGAAATTCTCGTCAATCATTTGTCTGAAAATGCTTTCTAGTCCCTTTCCTTTTCCTCCCCTTTGAGAATGCTCATTATTCTTATGTTTACTCTCCTGTTGGTATCAGCTAGTTCTTGTATTTCTCTTTCATTATTTTTCATCCTTCAGTTTCTCTTCCTTCTGATTTATTTCTTGATTTCCGTCTTCAATATCACTGATTCTTTCCTCCATTTGGCCAACTCTATTTCTCAAGCTTGTTATTTCATTTTTCAACTCTTGCAGTGTGTTCTTTATCTCCAGAAGTTCTGTTCTTTTGGGGGGTTTCAATCTCCTTGCTCTGCTCATCATCATTGTTTTTTTAATTCCTGAAATTGTTGATATGACTTTTTTCACAACTCACTGAGTTCTTTCAGAAGTACCATCTTGAAATCTCTGTCATTTAAGTTGCATATTTCTATGTCTGTAAGCTTATTTTCTGGAGATTTTCCTCTTTCTTCCTGAGCTGTCTTGTCACCTTTGTTGTTCATGGTGTTTAATGGACTATTTCTCTGCCTGGGCATTAACGGAAGTGTATTCTGCTTTTTTTTTTCCCCAGAAAGAAGAGTTATTATATAATGGTCTCTCTTTAGCCTGTTGCAAAGACAGTACTTTTGGTTTCCAGTAGGTGGCGTCTAAGCCTCTTGGATCCCTGCTTTATATAAAGCCATAGTAATGCCTTTTTTTTCCTTATAGATGTTTAATGGACTCACTACTCTCAGTCTTAGTCCCTGTCAGTGTTAGCAACAGTTTCAACAGCATTTGCTCAGATTCCTCTGGGCTCTGCAGTGATCGGTCTCAGAAGGTATGGTGGGAGGAGCCCTCTGGGTTGGGGGCTATGGCTCAGACTCAGTTTTGCTACTGTGGCCAGTAAAAATCGATTGTTGATCCTTGGTTATCCCATTTCTCTGCTTTCTGCCCTTATGTCTGGGTCCTGCCGCCAGCCACAGTAGCAAGGGCTGCTCAGGGAAGTTGCCACACTTTCTCTTTTCTCCCTCCTCCTATAGGAAACTCTGGTGGCTGCAAGAGGCAGTTTCTTGTTTGTCCTAGTCCACCACCCGACACCCATGGTTCTGACTTGTGGTAGCTCTTGTGAGCAGATCACACGCTTAGACATGCTGGTGTGCAGTTTAGGTGTTTTTTGTTGAGTACCAGATGGTCAGCTTATTGTTGTTTCAAGGGGAGAGATCTGGGGACATCTCTCACTCTGCCATGTGTCTGACATCACTCCTCATAAATGGAGGGAGCTTGTACCCTTGTTGACACGACACTGTCTGGGTCTGCTGGGTGCACGACAGCCCCTTGCACACAGAGCTGGTGTGCATAGCACATCACACTGCTGAGACAGGCACCGCCGGGTTCAGCCAGCCACACCTAAGTTCCATTTTAATACTAGTTAGTACTTCATTATTTTCCAAAATTAAGACTTTAACTAAAATATAAATTTATCTTTTTAATAATGGTATTCGAAAATCATTGGAGCAACTATGGAGATACTTTCAGCTCGTAAGTATCATTGCTTTAAATTCCTCCTTATTTACCAAGATTTTTATATGATGAGTGGAAAATGAGGTGAAAGTATTAGAGCCTTTATCTTTCTTTGCTTACATTCTGATGACTGGTATCACAATTATTTCCACAGCACCTGCTGAGTTACTTTAGTCATTTATATTTAAATAAGAAAGTATTACCATCGGCAGTCCTTGAGCTCTTTCTATGTACTGAGGCACTGCGTTAGAGGAGACAAGTAAGTTTACTGCCAGTTAATCTCTAGGGTTACTTTACAGCCCCAGACTATCCTTTACACCATTTTCTTTTTTTTCCTAGAGAAGAATTAGGCTAGCTCATATTTCTGTGTTACATTTGTCATTTCCCACTCTATTTCCTAAAGTTCTTCTTTGCTTAAGCTTTGCTTTCTACTTGTTTTGTTTTGCCTTAATATAAAAAAACTTGGTCTACTTGTTTTTTTCCCTAATATCTAATCATTGCAGAGGAATTATTGTAGTTATATATAAAAGGTAAGTCAATGAGGTGTCAGTGATCTTAGATAGTCCTGAAATCATAATCCCCAACCCTTTTTTTAATCAGCCTTATTTGGCATTGAAGAGTAATTAAAAATAATTTTGAATTGCATAGTGAGCTGCCAAAGGTGTATTCAAAGGTCTGGGTGGTCTCCACTGAGAATTAATCTGGGAAGTTTGGCATGTCTGCTCTACTTCTCTCAGATCAGTCCCTTTGGTATCTCTGGGTAAGAATGGCACTTCAATTTTAACTGGCTTTACTGGCTGGGCAATTATTTATTTCTTTTACCTTCACTGGCAGTTCATTCTCTCTCTCTCTCTCTCTCTCTCTCCTCTCTCTCTCTCTCTCTCTCTTTCTCTCTTTTTCTCTCTCTCCTACATATCTAGGCCCTTCCAGGGAAAAGACAAAGGCAGGACATACACAAATTCTTACTGCTTTCATGCAATTTTGCAAAGATATTTTGGTAATAGTTTTCAAAAAATCCAATCACATATTTACTCATTCAGTCATTTACATATTCATTCATCTATCATTTAATGAGCATGTAATATGTGTCAAGCACCATCCTACATGCAAGAGAGGCTAGACAATCAATGATTTAAAAGGAGAAGATGATATGGCCCCTGATCTAGAGAAGATTACACACTTTTTAAAGAGAAACATAGATTAGCAGAACCATAAAGGGTTGAAAGTAAAGTGAACTTTAAAGATAGGCTAGTTTAGCTCTCCTAATTTATAGAGAATGGAGCTGAACCCAGGAGAGATTAAGTGGTTAAGCCTGGATTATAACTCAGTTTCTCCAACTGTTCAGTCGGATGTACTTTTGACAATGCTTCCTCTTTGCTGATGCTCTTTAGAAGAGTCAAGAGAATTAAACCCGACTGCAAAAACTTACTGAGTCCTACTCTGCACCAGGTGTTAGGTGAGATACAAAGAAGAATAAAATCTATTCCTTTGGATTTAGATGGTATTATGCTAAGTGAAATAAGTTAGATAGAAAAAGCAAATGATCATACCATATGATCTCACTTATATGTGAAGTCAAAAAAAGAAAATAAATGAACAAACAAAACAGAAACAGACTCATAGATACAGAGAACAAACTGACAATTGCCCAATGAGAAGGGGAATGGGGGCTGGGTTAAAAAGGTGAAGGGATTAGAAGTTAATTGGCAGTTACAAAACAGTCATGAGAGATGTAAAATGCAGCATAGGGAATATAGTCAATAATATTGTAATAACTATGCATAGTGTCAGATGGGTACTAGGCTTATCAGGGGGTCACTTTGTAAATTATTTAAATGTCTCATCACTATGCTATACACCTGAAACTAATATAAAATTGCATAGCAACCATAATTGAAAAATAAAATTAAAAAATAAAAAATTTTAAAAAGACCTGTTTTTTGTCATCGTGGAGTTTGTAGTCTGGTGGGAAAGACAGATATATAGGTGCCTAATTATATAATAGGCAGAAAGAGTTAAGTGCCATTCGTTAAGGGCAGAGAAAGTAAATTCCTTATTCTGTCATGGGCTCCAGAAACAGTTTTTGAGACTAGATCACATTCGAGTTGGAAGCTAAACAGTTTCCAAAATGTGGTATCATTTTGCTTAGTTTCTTCCAGAAAAATGATGTGGCAAGGACTTTACAGTTCCTCTGCACTTGGCTGGCTTAGCTAAAAAGACTCTCAAATGGTCCTCATGGGCATGTGCCCAGTAATGAGCTTAGAGACCTGAGCCAAGTCATTATAACGGTTACTTCACACTGTCATCCATGTAATAATTAGAAGCTCTTCTTTGCTCTTTCTGGCATAGCCAGATCTTGTTTATCAAACAAGTATACTGAGTTTCTCTAAGGGCTATGAAATGAGATGAGAAGAAATCATCACAACCAATAATCGTTTGGACATCTGGAGTTAAATTGTCTTTCCTTCCTCTCTCTTTTTTTTCTTTTTTGACAAAATTTGTAATATTTCGCCTTAAGAATGCACCAGAAGTAACAAGCTGTCAATGTGTATTAATAAACATTGAAGTGGTACACATGATTTGTTTACAAACTTTTTTTTAATCTGACATTTTATTCAGTTTACAAGTTGAGGTAAAATCATTGTGCTTTGTCTCTGTAGTCATCCTCAATGAACTCTGTTTTCTTTCTGTTGCTTTTTAAAATTATTAGTAATGAAATCACAGTACAGAATTGAGGGTCTCAAATTGGGAGGGCCTGATCTTGAGAAGTCACAGACTTTGCTCCCCTGACTTTAATTAGTTTATACTTAAACTATTTCTAGTGTTTCCATCTATCATGAGCTAATACTACTTGACTGGGTTTTGGTAGAACTATAAGCCACTTATTTTCTTTTTCACTGTTAGTAAATATAAGCAATATCATATTTAGATAACACATTAAATATTTTGACTTTTCTTTATCCGAGTATTCAAACATAGCTTCTATTCCAGATTTTGCCTACCGCTCCCATGTGTTGGCAGTTGTGTGAAGCATATGGGATAAAAATAATAGTAATAAATAGTGAATGAATATGTGGTTCCCACAATCTGAGTGACAGAAATGACATAATAAAAATGTGCAGGAACCTCTGCTGACCCTCCCCTCTGCACATACCTACATTGTTTCTCATGTTCCTTCTAGTGGTTTGAATGTCACTCCAGGAAGCAGTTGTGCAAGGCTTCAAGCTTCTGCAGATTTCTTGTATGTAAGAAAAGGATTCTAAATGATAGGAAAACCATCTATATAAGCTCTGTCCAATAGAAATACGATGTGAGCCATATATGTAATTTAAATAATTTTTAGTTTCATAAAAATAAAAGAAGTAGATGAAATTAATTTCAATAATATATTTTTACTCAACACATTCAAAAACGTTGTCACGAAAACATATACTATTCATAAAATTATTAATCAGATATTCTACTTTTTTACTGAATCTTTGACATGTCACATATATTTTACACACAGCGCATCTAAATTCAGACTGGCTACTTTTCAAGTGCTGCTCAGAGTACGAGGAGTGTGGGAACTTGCTGGGGCTTGAGTTAGCATCCTAATGTCAGGATGATTGCCTTTTTGGTTTTTAATTCTGCCCTTCTCTGTCTTTGGCAAAGTCAGTGGCACAGGAATTTGATCGATTTGAGTCAAATCACTTACAAATGGTGTGATCTTAGTCAAATTATTTAACCTTTGTCTTCCATCAGTTTTCCTGCCTGTAAAATTGAACTAATAATAGGTACTATCTCACTTGTAGTGTTGAGCATTAGATATAACATATGAAAAGTATATAGCACAGTGCCTGATACATAATAGGTATACAATTAATAAGAATTGTTGTTATTACTACAGTCAGTATAGGAAAGTTATTTTTCAGATAGGCTTTTATGCTAGTAGTGTTTGGTAGGTGGCAGATTAGGCTTAGACTGAATTATCCTCAGGCAGGTTATTATAAATAAAGTTTACTTGAGATTCTTACACCTAGGAAGAGGTTCCCAATCTCATCAGACAAGGCCTCCTTTTTATAGTAAGTATTTTATAGCATTACCTTTTACTCTCCTGAAATAAAATCTTAGGCAATATAGCTTACCCACATATAAAATATTTTCAGAAATATAATATTCTAATATGATATAAAGGAAAAAAATCCAAGGAAAGACAATGATAATAAAATGTGTATTTTAAAATACAAATGCATAGGCATCATCACTCTAGAAAGCATAGTGAAATAGTCAGATGATGTTCTCTGTACATAGAATCATTGTGACTGAGACAATTTCAAGATAAAATTGATAGAGCTGATTTAAATATCAGAAGTGCAGTTAAGGCAACAGAATTTTATGAAATGATAAATAATTATTGGTAGAGTTCCCCCCAAATTTAGTAACGTTTCCTGATTTTACTTTGTAGTTGTATCTCTGCATAAGTCTGGATATTAAATTCAATATATTAAAACTGTGCAAAAAATCCTTTTTATTTCAATATGAAATGAACTTAGACTCCATACTGAGAAACTTATAAATAGATTTTTTACTTTTACTAATTTTTCTGTGGGACATTCAAGAGTAGTGCAGGACATGGAACAACTCATTATTCAAGAGTGTTCTTAACATTGCAGGTCATAGAGATTACTTGTATCTCCACTCATATTCTCCCCAAATGCCAATAATGCCCTCTGACTTTTGTGAAAACATTCCTATAAATTCCCGAAATGTTTACTGGAGGTGGTACAACCCCAGTTGAAAACTACTGCTCTATGAGAAGTTTCACTCTCCTATTTTTTTTAGGAATGACTCCCTGGTCGTAGGACATGCTGAGGAATGCAACATTTACTCATTTATTAGAACTGTGCCAGGCACTGTGAGCATCCAGTTGTTTACACTAAATGGAAAAACAACTCTTTTCTTGGGTATACTAAGAGAAATGGAATGTCCCTGTACAAGTCAAGCCCCGGTATTATTTCAAAAAGAGTTTGTAGAATCAAAATCACTGCCACATAGCACCCAAATAAATTAAAATCTTCCTTCAGACTCATTCAGACTTCCAACTTCAGTGTGAAAGTGGGTGGATGTCAAAAATGGAGAGGCTGTCATCGGTGCTGGACTGAGTTAGAGAAGTGCCATTGCACATAGAGCAGATATACCCACAGAAAAAGCATCTAATAAACTGCATCAATATGAAAAGACGGAAAACCTCTGCCCATTACAAAAGCAGTGAAAAATCAGTTTTTAAATTTTATTAAGGAAACTACATCTAGGCTGGCAAATTAGAGTAAGGAGATAAAAAGGGAGACATGTACAGTCAGGTTGTTCTTACTCCTTTGTGACAACTACAAGTCATGTTGCCTTCAGGTCCTGAGGGGATAATGAGGGTTGCTACTCAGCCTCAGAGAAAACAGCAAGTTTAGAAGTTTTTTATTTGGGATATAGCCTCTTACATATCATTTCAATTTGCCCCGCACTCTGGCCCATCAATGAGGGTGAGTGGAGGTTAGGTTTAGGTGAATTCATAGCTATGCTGCTGAGTTTATCAGAAGAGGAGAGAATATTAAGCACAATTGGCCATAGCAGCCACATTAGGCAAATCCCATTGCTAAGCCTCAGAATTAGAGAAGTAGAAATGTTATTAGCTGCTATAGTAACCAAGGGAGACTATGGTTAGAATGGACATCATAAAAGATTGTGTAAAGGAAAACCAAAGAAAGTCTGTCAGAAAATACAGTAGCATTGAGAT
This sequence comes from Pteropus medius, assembly GCF_902729225.1. Taxonomy (NCBI): domain Eukaryota; kingdom Metazoa; phylum Chordata; class Mammalia; order Chiroptera; family Pteropodidae; genus Pteropus; species Pteropus medius. Next base: position 43,866,312 of record NW_024340849.1, on the reverse strand, counting down.
TTAACATCAGGTTAGAGTTAGAGTCCAACATAAACCTAAATTGCTTGGTAACCTAAAATCCTTAGGTGGCTCTAATGTGGCATTGGCTTTGGAAAGCATGATTGATATTAGATAACATTCCTGCTAGAAGTGAGCAGTTTCATTCCATATGGAGGACTGTTGGCTTCTTCTGCTCTTTCTTTCTTGAGCACATTTTCAAAGGAGCAAAAATTTCCATAGAGCCTGCACCAATTTGCACTCCCACCGAAAGTGAGCAAGCATTCCCTTTTCTCTACATCCTCACCAACACATGTTATTTATTGACTTTTAGATAAATCGCCATTCTGACTGGTGTGAGATATTATCTCATTGTGGTTTTGATTTGCATTTTTCTCATGATTAGTGATATTGAGCATCTTTTCATATGTCTACTGACTATCTGCCTATCTTCTTTGGAGAAAAGAGTATGAAGATTTCTCAAAAAATATAAAGTAGATGTACCTTATGACCTTTATGACCTAACAGTTTCACTTCTGGTTATTTATCCAAAGAAAATAACAATGCTAATTTATAGATATATGCTCTCCTATGTTCACTGCATCATTATTTACAATAGCCAAGATATGGAAGCAACCTAGATGTCCATTGATAGATGAATGGATAAAGAAGTTGTACATATATACAACAGAATATTACGCAGCAATAAAAAAGAATGAAATCTTGTAATTTGAGGCAACATGGATGGACCTAGAGGGTATTATGCTAAGTGAAATAAGTCAGGTAGAGAAAGACACATACCATATAGTTTCACTTATATGTAGAATCTGAAAAACCCCAAACAAACGAACAAATAAAACAAAACAGAAACAGACTCAAAGAAACAGAAACCAAAGAGATAAGTTACCAGAAGGGTTGCGGGTTGATGAAAAACCAGGGTAATTTCTTTAGAAAAAAAATAAGATTATGACATTCTCTGGCCTAAAATATACCAGTGACTTATGGCACTTAGGATAAAATCCAAGTTCCAAATTCTCTAACCTGAGGCTATTTCTCCAATGTCTTTTATGATTCTCTTGCTCTTCACTCAATTGGCTTTCCCCCCTCTATTCCTTGGCTTTGCCAATTTTATTTTCTTGCCTTTCCTTTCTGTTTAAACCATAGTTCCCTGAGATCTTTGCTCGGTTGAATCTTTGTTTGGATCTCGGCTCAAGTGTCAGTTTTTCAGTTAGACATTCCGTAACTAGTCCCTATTATATCACTCACTAGCATATAACTTCATTATTTTTTCTTTTGTATATTATCTAGTTCCCGTGGTTAAAATGTTAAATATTACCTTGATTCTGTCTAAGGCTCCATTAACAGCACACTTTTGATGTTGAGTATGTATTTAAAAGTTTTATGAAAGAAAACAGTTTATAAAATATCAAAAGAACAAAAACAGCAAGTTTTAATCTTGAAAGGATGGCTACTTAGCAGTCTTGCCATCTAACAGTCTAGTGTCCCAAGGTCCACTTTGGAAAATAATCCATCCTGTACTTTTATTAGAGGCATTAATGTTTTAGTGAGTTGGAAAAGGCTTAATTAAGTAAATTTAATCTAATAGTGTCTTACATTTTTTAGGATTAATAGCAGAGTTAAGATATGGAGATTAGTTTCCTCTTAAAAATGCTCATGCTGGAAAGTGATCAGTTGAATACAATTCGAATTCTATTATGAGCAGAATAGAACAAGAAAAATTTGATAATAGAGAGAAATGTGTGTGT